>NC_141689.1:1811962270-1812562270 GCF_964263255.1 Lissotriton vulgaris | reverse complement strand
AAATTCACTGAAAAAACCATAGGTTATAGTCAAGTCAAGTCAAGTCAATGAACTTTATTCGGTTGTTCGTATTGACAACCATAAAAGCATTTACACTACAATTAAAAGAACACAATTATACAGTAAAAATCAAGTGCAATTATGATATAATCGTAAAAAGGACAAATATACAACAGGCATTCAGAGCATTTGCGGAGTCCGTTAAAAAAGAGGTGATAGCAATCCATATGTTAGTATTTTTAGCCTTCCATACTGTTTCTGAATTTTACTGCCAATTTTAAAAAACTACATATATATACGGTGTATTCACAACTTAGCAGCTGAAGAAAGTGCAGTGCAGGGCGAAATTGTGTAAAATTTAGTTTTTTCAGACAGGGTTTTAAATATAGTTTCCTCGGAACAACATAAAAGGGACAAAAAAACAGAAAGTGTGCCAGGTCTTGCGGAGACTTATCGTCGCAGCCGCAAGCCGGCAACACAAGTCCACGATGAGAACCCCTAGGTACAGCCAACATAAAATGAAACAAGTTGAACCTGAACCTGGTCAGTAAGAAACGGTCGTATCTAGACATTTGCCAAGATAGATAGGGTTCCATTAGTAAGGTGCTTTTAACTAATACGTGATTACGGACACTTTCTTTTTTTAGTTCACGTGATTCCCTATCTTGGATTCTAGAATCAATAAAAGCTTTCTTGACCGTTATAACATCCTGTTTAGGGATCGATTCAGGAGATAAAAAGAGTTCAGGACGACCTAAATCAGCAAAACACTTATATAGATACTTAATCCAGGGAACCTTCATCCTGTTATCCCATGTGAGTGTTTCTCTTAAAATAAGCTGGGTGAGTGGTATGTTGTCGTTTAACCAACAGTTCGTCCAGCATAACATGGGATTGACAGCAATCTTGTCACTTACGAAGGAAACCCCCAGTTCCTCATGCACAGAGAAGTTAGCCGTACCCCTGGGGACCCTTAGTACTTGTTTCAAAATATTATTTTCAACAGTCTGTAGGGGTTCCAGAGGAACATAACCCCAAATTTCACTGCCGTAACAAGCTGTGGAAATACTTTTGGCCTGATATAGTTGGAGTAAGGCGGCAACTGGACTATTGCCCACTTTCCTAGAGAAGTCCATTATTGCAGCGTTTACCCTGGTAACCTCTCCCTTCTTTTTTTCAATCACGGGTCCCCAATTTAGTTGACTGTCAAAGAGGACCCCAAGGTAGGAAAATGTAAGTGTTGTGGGGATTCGTACACCATTTACATTTAGGCAGTTTACTTTTTTATTACCCAGTCCGACCTTCATTATGAAAGATTTAGAGTTATTAATACTTAACTCTCTTGACTTCATAAAAGAGTGGAAGGAATCTAATAAGATTTGAAGTCCGTTTGCTGTCCTTGATAAGAGGACTGCGTCGTCCGCGTATAGCAGGACTGGCAGCCCCCTACGGCCAATATACGGATAATCCGTATTGGTGCTTAAAAGGTGCTCTTCCAAATCATTTATATATAGATTAAAAAGGAACGGGGCCAGAATGCAGCCTTGTCGGACACCTCGATGCACCCCAAAGTCTTTAGGTCTTGGGTGAATCTGACATTTGCTTTGGTGTCCGAATGCATGTCATCTAGCAGATCAACTAGGTTTGGATCCACACCCATTTTTACCATGGCGTCCCAGAGCTTCCCCCGACTCACGCAATCGAAAGCCGAGGATAGATCCATGAACGCCATGTGGATCGTTCCTCTTCGAGCCTTGGTATACACGGTAGACACTTTGTGACCTCTAGGTTTTCTGAGGGGGGCTTAGGACAATGATATATGCAAAAATAAAAAACATAAAAATTGGAAAATTTCGCGGGGGGAGCGTCCGGAACGCGCACCGGTAAGCGAACCGGGGAGCGTACTTTAGTGAAAAAAAGTTAGAAAAAGATAAGCGTTTTTAATGATCAGAGGTAGGGTAGCTCTGAAAAGAGCTATTGGGTTCTGTGGCTAATTTAGGTACCTACAAGTAGGTTCAAATGCACAGTTTTAAATAAAGGACGAATATTCTATTCCCCTCATCGGAGAAGTGCACACCATCTCTTCTGTAGATGTCTTGAATGTTGTAACGCAAGTTATTGTTGTATATTAAACCCATTCCATAGTCTCTCATGTAAGCAGAAACAGATTTATTCACATGTTTCCGTGCTTTCTCAAATTGTGGAAAAAATTGGTTGGACCACTTCCATTTCTGTCTTTGGCATATATTGGAATATTCCAAGGCAGTTTGGGGAAAAAGTGTCATCAATTGATGAAAGGTGTTCTTTAAAAGCATTTCCAGACCAACCCCAGTCATAGTTCCCAAATCATTTCCACCACAGTGCACTATTAAGAGGTCAGGGTTTGGCAGATGCATACATTTTTTTTATTAAAAACAAATAAAATATATTTTTCATTTAAAAGAATAATACATTTTACAGCTTTTGATATTTGCTATTAAAAAACCATTGAAATTCACTGAAAAAAACCATAGGTTATAGACTATATATAGTTAGGGATTAGCATTTACAAAACCTTATTTTACTCACACAAAACCATTGAAATTCGCATATATAGTTAGTTGCACTAACTATATATTGCGCACCCGCAATCCACTGCTGATGATGTCACATATTACATCATTCATGACATGGTCAGTGACATCACTGATGACATCACTGATGACAACTCAAATGACATCACTGACAACATCACAGATGACATCATTCATGTGTTAATACGATGAACCTCTACAGACTCTGATATAACCTTAGATACACTCAGTGAAAACAGACACTCACAGATTGTCACTCATCCATGGAGTTACTCATACACCTAGACAGTCATGCAAAGAATCAATCACACCTCCATTTCCTCAACTATACAGTTATACACACCTTACTTATTGAAACATATTCTAACACATATTTACTCTCTTATACAATCACTGATACAAGTTTTTAATGATCCATGCAGCCACTCACACATTCACTGGCTCTTAAACACAGTAATTTATATATGTCAACTCTCACATGTACTGTGTTTTACATATGTACTTACTTTGACATGTAACATTGAGATATCCATTCACTCACCAATACACTCATGCACACAGTCAACCACCCATACAGCTGTTTCCACATGCAGTTTTGAACCCATACATCTAGTGAATCAACTGTTCACACATCTATGCACAGAGTCACACACCTCCCAGCCACCCCCACACACACACTCACTCTCCCATACAAATACTTGGGCAACCAATCAATAACCCATATAGTTACTCATATAGCTACTGATCAACACATGCAGCAGTTTACAGAACAACAGATATAATGATGCACAAATTAAGACAGTTTAATCACTAACCCATGCACTTAGTGAGACACATTTAATCACTCTCTCATACAATCAGTCATGCACCTACTAAATCCTTCATCCAGACATTTATACATCCACTCATTCTTCAATATGTAAGACATATTTTAACTTTACAGAAACATACAGTCACTGGATGTTGTCATCAGTGATGTCATTTGAGTTGTCATCAGTGATGTCGTCAGTGATGTCACTGGCCATGTCATGAATGATGTAATATGTTTTAAGTTTAGTTTAGTTTAAAGGAGTTTATAGAGCGCTTGGTAACACCTCCCGGCGTGTCCCCGCGCTGTGGAGAAGGAATGCACCAGCAGAGAAAGAGCAAATCCAATCACACAGTAAAGAGGCAGGTTTTCAACTTTTTCCTGAACATGATTTCATTACTCTCCAATCTGATATCTGGAGGCAGGAGGTTCCATTGCTTGGCAGCTAAGGTGCGAAATGATCTGCCGCCCATTCTAGCCTTTTTGGGGCAGGAAGTTCTGAGCAGACCCATTCCTTTGGATCTCAGAGATCTGTTAGGTTCATACACAGACGCCAAATCAGACATATATGCCGGTGCTCTATGATGAATTATTTTATGGCACCAGAGCATAGCTTTAAAGACAATCCTCATACTGATCGGTAGCCAGTGCAGGGCTGCTAGAGAGGGGCGTGAAGGAGCTCGACGAGGAAGCCTTAGTACCAGGCAGGCTGCCGAATTTTGTAGAACCTGTAGCTTTTTTATGTTTTTCTCTGATGTCCCCATGAGCAGCACGTTTCCGTAGTCAATACGGGACGTTATCAGTGCCTGCGTCATGGTACGCCTGGAGCTAATGGGTAACAGGTCAAGGGTGCGGTTGAGGGTTTTCATCACCCCAAAACATTTGCCAACAGTCTTCTTTACGTGGCTGTCAAAAGACAATTTATTGTCCACCCATACACCTAGATTCTTCGCTTCTCGTGCAGGCGACGGCAGAGGACCCAGGCAGCTGGGCCACCACTCTGTTGTCCATTTGCCCTAATTGCCTCCAATAATGAGGACCTCTGTTTTTGTCCCATTAAGTTTCAAACAGTGTTCATTCATCCACATAGCCAGTTTGGACATGCAGGCATTGAAGTTATCAGCTTCCTTAGAGGGGGCTTGGGTCAGAGATATAAGAAGTTGCGTGTCGTCGGCGTAGGAGACGAGCTCCACGCCGAACGACTGCACCACCTCTGCCAGAGGGGCCATGTAGAGATTGAACAGGGTGGGACTCAGGGCAGAGCCCTGAGGAACCCCCTGCTCAAGCAGCACCCTATCGGAGAGGAAAGTCCCTCTTTGAACTTGGAAGCTCCTGTTAATCAAGAAAGATTTCAGCCACCCCAGTGCCTTGTTGGTAACTCCCGCTTTATTTAGACACTGTAGCAGGATGGAGTGCGCTACAGTGTCAAAAGCGGCACTGAGATCAAGCATGATGAGGGCCATTGTCTTTCCCACATCTGCTCCCTCACGTAAGGTTTCAGTGGCCCTCAGGAGAGCTGTCTCCGTAGAGAAGCCAGTTCTAAAACCGGACTGAGACTTATGGAGAACATTATGGGTCTCAAGATGTTCCATAAGTTGACTGTTAGCGATTTTCTCTGCTAACTTGGCCACATAAGGTAGCAAGGATATAGGTCGTAGGTTATCCATTATATCTATGCTGATGTTCGGTTTTTTCTTGATAGGTAATACTATTGCCTGTTTCCATTCCTCCGGAAGGCAGAAAGTTGTAAAGGAGGTTTGTAGTAAGTGCCTGAGATGAGGTTCTAATACAGAAAAGGCTTCAGCTAAAATTTTCGGGGGTGCCGGGTCCCGAGGAGATCCCGATTTGATTTTGTTGCACATTTTGGACAGGATTTCATAAGGGGGAACTGCAAAAGATTTAAGACATACAGGTGTATTTACAAACTTATCATTTTCAGAGAAGTCCATGGCAGAGTCTATCTGTTTAGAGAAGCTTGTATAGATTTTGTTAATTTCTCCTGCAAAATACTGTGCAATGTTATTGCATGTTTCCACAGAATCAGTTTGAGCGGGGGACGTCACATCCACTATGGATATCTCTTTATATATCTGAAACAGTTCCTTGGAGGAATTGCCAGCTTCCATAATACGGGTGTGATAGTGTTCTGCTTTGGCCAGACGAACTGATTTATAATATTCTCTCTGTGCTGTTTTGTATTGTATTTTGGTGTCTGCACAGAAGTTCTGGCGCCAAACTCTCTCAAGTTTCTTACAGGCCGTTTTCATGGCCTGCAATTCTTGGCCAAACCAAGGAGCAGTTTTCTTAGGCCTCCTGGCGTTGGACAGGGTACGGCTGGGGGCTGTGATATCCAGGGCCTTAGTGACGATATTATTTAAATTATCATTCGCTGCCTCACAGTCGACCCCTTTAGGAGGGCCTTCGTCATAAACGATTTGATTGAACAAATCTATAGAAAAGTTCTTCCATTTTCTGCGTTTATATCGCATGGATTGATGACGAAAAAGCTCCGTTCTGTCAAGTTGGACTGTGATGGGAATAATATAATGATCCGACCAGTGTATAGGTATAGGATCATAGGTATGCACTCCCTGCCAGTTACCAAAGATGGGGTCTAGTAAGTGTCCTAGTTGATGGGAAGGTTCTTTATTTTTTTGATCTAGCTGAACAGATTGCAGTTCCATTCGGATATCATCAGCGTCTTTATCTAGGTGATCTTCAAAATGAGCATTGAGATCTCCTAACACTAACAGTCTGGATTTCCTTAGGGCTAGATGAGTGACCGCCTCCATTAGGGTCGATGCGAACTCATATAGTCTACCTGGTGGTCGGTATATCAAAATGCCAGAAATCGAGTGATTGGGACCTGTATTAATTGTGAAGGTACCTGCTTCACTGTGATCAACCTGTGTATGTACTAGGGAACAGACTAGAGGAGCTTTCGTGGCTATGGCAATGCCGCCTCCTCTACCTTCCTTCCTATCCAGTCTAGATAGGGAGTAGCCGTTGGGCATGGCCTGGATAATATCCGGGTCCGAGTGATCATCTAGCCAGGTTTCAGTTAGAAAAAGAATGTTGAGATTTTGGTCCTCTAGTAAGTGGTAGATTTCGAGAGCGTGTTTACGTAAAGATCTACAGTTCAATAATGCAGCTTTGATAGTGGGGCCGGAGCTAGTGTCTGGGATTTGAAGGAGGGGTTCAAAGCGGCACCTAGTGCATTTTATGAGTGACAAGGCAGGCATGGTGTGTTTGCAGACGGCAGGCGTGTCCGGTTGTAGAGCAAGTAATGCATGTCTGCCATACCTTATGGTGGTTTGATACGAACTGCCAGGGTCTGTGGCCCCGCGCCCCGTCCGGCCGCGGACGGGCGCAGACGGGCTGGACTTTGGCTCGACTTCGGCGCGCTTCCGGCGCGCCCGCTGCACGCGTCCGCTGCGCGGTCGCTGGCCCAAGCAAATTTATGCTAAGGGGAGGGGTCGCTAGAGCGCTGACCTCTGCTCCCTGAGCCCGGATGTGCAAGGCTCCTCCTCGCCCTCCGCTTCAAACGTCCATGATTGGACGCGGCGGACCGGGGCGGGAGTGGGAGAGTAACTAAGCAGCAAATACAAATTAACAAGTGATTCACCCACACTGAACGTTTTTAAAACGAAATAGCCTCAGTCGCTACTTTAAAAACTATCGCTGTTACAACAGCGCGAGCAGTGTAGTACACAGACAGCAATTCTCAGCGCTAAGTGAAGGAGGCTGCCTCCTTGATGTGACATCATCAGCAGTGGATTGCGAGTGCGCGATATATAGTTAGTGCAACTAACTATATATGCGAATTTTAATGGTTTTGTGTGAGTAAAATAAGGTTTTGTAAATGCTAATCCCTAACTATATATGGTCTATAACCTATGGTTTTTTAATTGAATTTTCAAGGTTTTGTAAATGCTAATTCCTAACTATATATGGTCTATAACCTATGTTTTTTTCAGTGAATATATATATATATATAATTACCTACTGTCAGTCGCTAGCAGGTAGTTATAGTTAGGACGTAGTTGCCATAGAAAAATCACAACATTCTATTCCCAATAACTTTGGCACCGATTGACGAATCTTCGCGAAATTTTCAAAACTTATGGCCCGATCAGCTCCTATCTTAAAAGTTTCAGGGTGATTCGTCAAGGGGGGGCTGAGAAAAAGGGGTCCCAAAACGTGTTTTCCCCATGCAATTTTCCATATGAAACTTTAGACATGGTTACAGCCTGAACTGCTGAATGAAATTACACCAAATTTGGCAAAAAGGTAGCCCTTGGTTCAGAAAGAGCCCTTTTTGTTAAATGGTGTAAATCCGTTCCGGAGTTTCTGAGAAAATCTAAATTAAAAAAAGTATATATCTAGAGACCGAGGCACAAGAGAAGAGAAAACAAACACAAACCACATAAAGGGGGCAGGGTAGAACCACCCTGACCATCTAGACCTGCTCAGGGGAACCCACAAGGACCCCCACGGCCCAAAAAAGCATTTTTTTTTTAAATCGGCGAGATTCCCGCACCAAGCGCGAATTTCGGCCGAATGTTTTTAAAAAATGAAGCACAGGCTCCCGTGTTACGTTATTCTTTAGCCCCCAGGTGCAACCCGTGGGACCGCCACCCCCGGGGCTTTGATTTTTCATGTGGGGGGCATCCAAGCCCCCCGCTGCCACGGGGACCGCCACCCATGGGGCTTTTTTATTAAAATAAATATTCCAGTGGGGGGGGCTTGAGCCCCCCCACATGCCCCGGGGACTGCCACCTACCTGGGGCACTAACATTCTAATTTCGGGGTTCCTTTATGGAGCCCGGGGACCACCACCCCCCAGGGTTATGTCACTGATGGGAGGTGGCCACGCGGCCCCCCTCCTGGAGCCTGTGATGGCCCTGGGAACCACCGCCCCCCCAGGGAATGCTCCTGCAGTGTCCAGAGGTGCCCACCCCCGGGACACTGCTGTTTCCTATGGCAGGGCGGGAGCCTCGTGGCTCCCACCATGTCATTGCAAACTGCTTTGGTTTTTGGAAGAGAGTGCAGGAAACCTGCTCTCTCTTCCAAAAACCAAACATGATTGCTTTTCCACAGGGGGAGCTGCATCTTAGCAGCACCTCATGTGGAAAGCAATGCCGGCTCTCGCAGGAGGTGGGGAGCCTACGGGACTGTGGGGGGATTGGGGACCCCCATGGTCCCCAACGGAGAGGGCCAGCCGCAGGGGATGGGGTCTCCGGGGCTAGAAATGGCCCGGGAGGAGGGCCACACGGCCCCCTCCTCAAAAGAAAACCAAAGGCCAGCCCCGGGGGATGGAGTCCCCGGGGCCATAAATGGCCTGAGGAGCGGGCAAAGTAGCCCCCCTCCAACTAAATAAATGCAAAAAAAATGGCCATGTACCAGGGGATGGGGTCCCCGGGGCTGATTATGGCCTCGGGAGGAGGGCCACACGGCCCCCTTCCGTACCTCCAGTATGCGCCAGGGAGCTGCATTGCAGAGAGGTGTTCAGAGGCCATGCCCCTTTATACACCTCTCTACAACGCAGCTCTGTGGCACTTAATGCAGGTACCTGGTGGGCTAGTTGCACCCCAGGGACCCTCAGGATTCAAGGGGATGTAATCTCCTAACTTAAAACACGCCACGGGCGCGTTTGCACAGTGGTTAAGGGAGAGGGCGGGGCCTGAGGTGACATGTGTGCATACACGCCCTGTGGCGCATTTTAAGTTGGGGAATTAATTCCTCTTCAATCCTGAAGTCCCCTGGGGCCCAACTAGCCCACCAGGTACCTCCAATAAGCGCCATAGAGCTGCGTTGCAGAGTGTTATAAAAAGGGGCGTGGTCTCTGAACACCTCTCTGCAACGCAGCTCCCTGGCATATACTGGAGGTACCTGGTGGGCTAGTTGGCCCCAGAGACCCTCAGGATTGAAGAGGAATTAATTCCCCAACTTAAAACCCACCACAGGACGTGTTTGCACACATGTCACCTCAGGCCCCACCAACTTCCTTCACCACTGTGCAAACGTGCCTCCCTGGCGAATTGTAAGTTGGGGAATTAATTTCCCTTCAATACTCCAAGATTCCTTAGAAATGATCCAGTCAAGGATGGCCCCTTTAGAGTGGGTTGTAGAGAGCAGGCTTGAGTTAGGGCTTGGTCAGTTATGAGGTCTTTGATGGCATTGACATGTGGATCTTTGGTGTCATTCCAGTGCAGGTTGAAATCACCCAGGAAAATCTCTGTGGCATTGGAGGAAATCTTAGTTGTGATGATTTCCAAGAGGTGATCAGTGAAAGAGTCATTAGAACCTGGAGGGTGGTAAATAATATGCAAGTTACAAAGGTGTAAAGAGTTGCTGCAAATGGAGAGTAAGAGGTATTCGCAGGAGTCAGTGGAGTTCACCAAGAGTTCTGTGACAAGCAGGGAGGATCAGTAGATGCAGGCAATGGCTCCTTCTTTCTTGTTGGAATGTCTGTCCAGCCTGGCGATGTTGTAGTTAGGAGGGAATAATAAGTCCAAGAAGGGAGAAGAGTATTCATTGAGCCAGGATTCAATTAGTATAGCTAGGTTTAGGTTTTTGTTCAGGATGAGGTCAGCGATATCAGCGGAATTCTTGACTGCTGAACGGAAGTTCATTAAAAGACCAGCTAGTTGGGGGTCTGGGAGAGTGTCAGGAGTCTGGATGGACAGGGATACGGGCGCGACGTTGCTTTTTACCACACTTCTGTTATGGAGGGTAGCTGGCCTGTTGAGGCCGATGGTGACCGTGCTGATGGGGTGTTTAGGATTTATATCTAGTGGGCGGGGAATGGCTTGGACGGAGCTGTGGTCTTGGAGCATAGCTAGAATTGCGTTACCCGTGAGGTCTAGGGTGTTAGAGGTGTTTGTGGGAGAGTTGTAAGAGAGTGCGATAGCTTGGAAATCCTCCTCTGAGAGGAGGCAAGGTTGTTTGCACGGACGAAGATGTCTCAGAGGTAGCCGGAGTGGGTGCTTGGGAGGCTCCGTGATTGGATGGGGAGAGTTATGAGGTGGCTTGAGGCTAGCAAGGGAGAGCTCGACAAGGTGAAGGAGGTTCATGAGGTCCAGAATGGAGCTATGATTGCTCTGGGTGTGTTTAGCCACTCTGGAGTGCAGAGGTTCAAGATCACTATAAGCTGGGGGTGCTAGAAGGCAGGGGTTCAAAGGTTCAAGAGCAGTCCGGGGGGGGCAGGTAGCAGTGGAAGGGGAGATAGATTGGCTTGAGCAGACTCCAGGGTCTTTGGAGGAGTACCAAGCTTGCTGTTATGGTGGATGACTGGCGGGGAGGAGGTCAGAGGTCTAGGGGCGGTTTTGTTAGTGGTGCTGGAGGACGAACTATAACGGTAATGGTGCTCAGTGGGGGGAGCCATTAGAGGGCTAGCTCTATCAGATACAGGGGTCTTTGGGAGTGTATCAGACTCCCCGTCAGTGGGTGGTGCTAGGTGGGAGGAGATCAAAGGTGTAGGGGAGATTCTGTAGCCAGGGACAGGAGACGTGTTGGTGGGATAGGATGACCAGAGAAAGGGGCCCTCTGGAGGTTGGTATGTGAGTGGCTTGGTATGTTAGGCTGGTAGGACGGCGGGTCATTGTTATGTGGGTGGCTAGGTATGTTAGGCTGTTAGGACGGCTTGTCATTGGAGTGGGTGTTAGTTACCCAATCAGAGTCGTGGACATGATTTCTGAGGAGGGGGAAAAGGTCTGCAAATTTATTGAGGTTATTGGTAGAGGCTTGGATTAGAACTATGCCATTTTTATAGAGGGTGATGGTGAGGTCAGCTCGCAAGGTAGGGGAGGGTGCTATTGTGAGCTGGTGCCATAAGGAATGTTCCTGGTTAAGCGAATATTGAGAAGGTATGCAAGGATTTTGCACCAGGAGGCGGTTCTTCTAGAATGGAAGATTAGGTCATTAATGACTGTGTCGATGTCAGCGCTGTAGCGCAGGTCGGATATCAGCGTCTCAGGGTGTCTTTTTAGGGTGGCGTGCTTGAATGATTTAGCGCTGGTTTTGGAGAGTTTAGGGGGGTATATTAGGGTGTAGGAGTTTTCCCCAGTTGTGGACAAGCCTTGGGTCCGGCATGTTGGTAAAGGTAGGGCACTATAGAAGTAGAAGGGACCAATAGGCATTAGAAGGGATGGCAGAATCCAATATCCGATATCACGTGATGGAGCTACAGTGGCTGAGGTAGGTCTCTCAGGAATGATGTCAGCCACAGAGGCAGGGCTACAGCTCAGAATTTTTTTGGCATTTCAAAAGCAGGAGATGAAGGAGTCAACAACAAAAGTGAGTTAAGTTGAAGAGAAAAAAAAATACTTTACTTTTTTTTTCTTTCCTTTTTTTTTCTTCCCCTTCTTTCCTTCCTTTCTTTCTGTGGCGTCAGCAAATAAAAGTCAGGTGGGTCTTCAGAACCACTCACACATATTGGGGGGCAAAACAATGTATAGGCAAAGAGTGTTTTTTGGCATTGCCATCTTGAAGTCAGGCACCGTGGGGTGATCATTAATGTCTGTCACCGTTGCCATTTTAAGATCAGGCATTTGTCCGATGAGGGGATCCACAAGGTAGCTATAGAAAGGCCAGTCAGGGAAGAAAACACAATCTCCCAGGCTGCAGAGCGAAGCGAGAATTAGGAACGCTTTTGGAAGTCCTCATAGGCGGTATATTAAGGAACCTGAGGCAGTTAGAAATGCCTCATGAACAATTTCAGGCGCCACCATTTTGCTGGGGAGACAACCATCCATGGGCCATATACAGTTAAAAGCCCAAGAGAGGGAAGAAATAAATACCTGGTGTGGGATGAGAGTAGCGCAAGGGTGGAACTGATCGTAGTTACTGCTGTCTCTCGAGTGCTTGCAGAAGTGGGGGCGTCAAGATCGGTCGCCTGGTGCCAGGGTCCGCTCTGAGACGTCCGGAGCCGATCGACAATGATCACCGCACCCAGCCCACTTCTCTTGGGGCCTGGATCGGGTCCGCCTTTTTATTGCTGCACCTCTGGCATGTCACACGGCTGCGCCGTGTTTGTGCGACCTGCCTGAGTACGGAGGCGTCAGGAGCCCTTTTCGGTCTGAATGGGTCTATGGACGCTGCTGCTGATAGTATCAGGAGCCCAGTCCGTGGGTAGACGAACACTGCTGCCTGCGATCAGTGGTAACAGGAGCCTGTAAACGAAATCCAGAGCCCTTCTCTGCTGCCAAAGGTTGAAGATGCTGATTTCCGTTTTCTGTCGCGTGCTACAGGTTCCGTGCTTATGAAGGTAGGTGATGCCTCATTAAAGCCTCAGTGATGATTCCACGAGGCTTAATATCCCCTAGATGTACGCACAGCAGAGGTAAGATTCCTTGGTGGAGAAGTGTGGAAGGGCGACCGAGACTAACAGGAATATTTTGCATTTTTAGTTCCCTAGCCAGCGGATCTCCCTCTTCGAGCTCCTCTTATTCCGCCATCTTTGTTGATTTTTTTGTTAGTTCGTTTTTTGTTAGTCTTTATTAGTTCAGCTAACTATAACTCACGTGCCCGCAATGCACTGCTGATGATGTCACATATTACATCACTCATGACATGGTCAGTGACATCACTCATGAGATCACTGATGACATCTCAAATGACATCACTGATGACATCATCCTTGGGATAGAGTGGCAGACCTCCTCTCACCCTAATATAACCTTTGATATACACACACAAAAATAGAAACTAACATTTTCAAAACAATGGACATACCAGTTACAACACACCTATTCAGTAATTCCAAGATCTACACACACATCCACTCATTCAGCAACAGTCCAACAGTCCTATACGGTCACTCATATATGTACTCACTCATCATATGTACTCATACACCTACACATCCTGTTACACACCGCCACTCATCCATAGAGTTCACCAGGCTTGAACAAGCCTGGTGAACAGGCGAAACGCGTCCCAGCAGCCGACTTGTGTAATAAATCTTGGAAAAGCAGAACATGGCGTCGTCTTCCTGTGCTTTTATGTAGAGGATTGTCGAATACATTAAGGCCGTGGTCGAGTCAGTGCTTCTTCGACGACGCACTCTTCGTTCAGGTGCTGCAGTGGTTGGTGACTCGGCGATTGGAGCCGTATATATATATATATATATATATATATATATATATATATATATATATATATATATATATATATATATATATATATATATATATATATATATATTCCTATATTCATATGGGGAGGGGTTTGGATCAGCCCTCTTCATCAAATTTTGCTTCTGCCCACCAAACAGTATACTATGGAGCAATGGTCCAGCCCACTGCAGCCATTGACTCTCTTGAACTGCGAGTGACTGCAATGTCCCTCTTCATAATTGCACATCCACCTAATGTACAGTTCAGATCAATGACAGGGCGGATGGGCCAATACTTTACATTGTCAGTGCTCTTTTCTTCCTATACTTTATCCTTTTTTTGTTTTACTCGTCCTTTTGCTTTAATTATGATTTTAGGTTACTGTAACTCAAAGCTAACACAACATTTTGTTTGGTCCAATAGCAAATATATTTTCCTGTGATGCCCATTAAAACTAAAAAGGTTTCCCATACCTTCTAAATGCACCTGTATGTTACAAAGCACCTATTCTGTTCTATGAAAAGTGTATGTGATGATCATTTTTTATGTAAAGTATTTATTTCCATATTGCTCCCACTTACAGGCTGTCTCATGTTTTCTTTGTTTCATCTTTTTATTTTTTGTGGCACATGCTTGCAATTAAAGTACAGCAAAAATTAATTTCACCAGCTTCAGAAGGTCCATCTTATTGGTTATGCCATATTCTGTTCTTATTTGCTATTGATGTTGGACTATTTACCCATACTACTATTACATATTGCTAAGGGGGTCATAGTATCAGTTATCAGTAAATATGTGTTGTTAACAGTTTCATTTATTTGTTCTAGTATGTATACATTTGCAAACCATATACACGGATGCACAACAGCATCCCCATTTTTTAGCCCATTGTGTACATTTTTCTCCTATTAATCCAAATTCTGAACAGGTCCTGTGGGGTTATGCATGGCAAAGAACATATTGGGTTGCATTGTGACAGCTTGGGTTTGTGTAGGTGTACCATGTCATTTTTCCTCCACTACAATACTGCTTGTGAAACAACTAGATTGGGGAAAAGAAAGAAATTTGGGAAGATGAGCTAGGGAGAAGCATTGCAGACACCAATGCAGTGGAAGGAAACAAAGGTGGACAGCTTGTTTTCGTTTCAGCGGTACTTAAGAGAAACTATTGCAGGCAGGTTTTTAACTTTGTTCAACTCCATATGTAAGAGATATGCTTGCATTGTCAGAATGTATATGTCTGTGTGAGTAATTATACAACGACTACAATAACCAATATATTATAATAAACAAGATTGATGTAAATGGCAAGTACTATTTATTTTTATTTAATCCTTTTATAGCGCTAATAATCTCATTTTCGGGCATGAGAGCGCGTTACATCACACTCAGAGGCACAATGAATTATGTGTAAATCAATATACAGGAAATATTACATAAGAAAATGGAGGTTATAAGGTGTAGAAATCACATATCATCCATTACAGTAGCCCACTTACCTACCAAAATAAAACACAAATCTTGGATCCGTATGTTAGATGCTACTTTAGGAGTAAAACTGTGAATGAACAAAACGCAGAACTTTCCCAGAACTGTATTAACTACTAGAGTTATGCTACCATATTATAATCACCTCACAATTGCTGGGCATCTAATGATCTCTGATGCAGGTGTCTTAACTGTGTAAAATAGTTTAAAATGCAGCCTCTTTGTGACCAATTAAGTAATCTAGAAGAGATTCCTGTAATGTGTCCTCAGTAACTTTGCAGCAGTTCTTTTAAATGTATAAATTGACTGTCAGGCTCTGCTTTTCAAGCCCCACCCTCGTGACTCCAAACCCTTTCCTCTGCCACATCTAGCCGCCAATTAATGGGTTCCCGGAGTAACTGTTTTCCAACTCCAGCACCAGATTTAAGCGTTCGTTGAAGAGTTTACCAACAAATTCGGATGGCATTCATGGTAATGGGGAATTTTTGGTGATTGTAATGGTCCCAGATTCTGGTCATGTAGTGTTGCTGGGGTGGAGGCTTTCATTCTTTTCTTTTTTATATATACGAGAGCTCTATTTTGCAGGCTGTTTAGCAGTTTCATGTTTATTGTTATTTTTCCTTAATTATATTCAGTTGCACGTTATTTAAAATAACGAAGCAAACATCTGACAAGCCTGAGGGCACACGAGGCCCATAGATGTTTATTGTTGAATTTCACAGTTCAAACAGTAGCGATGGGGCCTATTTCCTTCCTTGCATAGCTGGCCACGCCCCTGTATAAGATGAATGGTCCTACTTGAGTAGGGTGTGGCGTCCACGCTGCTGTGTTGTTGACAACAGTCTGTGATAGCTGGACTCCGAATGGAACCGTTGACAGTGACGCCCTGGAGCAGATTTCAGATTGCGTCATTTTAGTTTGCACAGCCTTGGAAATAGTGTCATTGCTGTCACCAGCTTATGCAAATGTATTGCTGCCAGCTAGGCAGCAAATTCCTCCTGCCTGCCTCAGCAAACCCACGAACTTCAAGGAATGTTCCTAGAAGGATTCCTTGCAAGCTGCTGCTTGCCTCTTGTAATATTGAAAGAGTTTCTAAGAGCCTAGGGGTAGGCAGTGTTTAAGATGTCCGCGTGGAAACATTCGAGTAGCTCAGTTGTGTACCGAGCATGTTTACATCCAAAGGTCCCACATCAGTGCAGCGAGACTCGCAGCATTGTTTTATCATGCATGTAAGGTAGGGGATGACGCATGTGGCCAATGCCTTTAAACACTGTTGTGGGAGTTACAAAGTTAAACTTACACTTTTTTGTACGTTTTTGTCTTTTTTGGTATTCACGAACTACGAGTTAATAGTAAGGCTATGACTGTGGCGACTCCAGAGTCGAGGTGGAGAACTCCGCACATAAAAAGATAGGATAGGTCGTAAACTTACTATTAACTCGTAGTTTGTGAATACCAAAAAAAGTTACTTACTAAAAAGTCTACATTTACGTTTGTGAATCATGCCCAAGTTTGTGTTATTTAAGATCTTCACATTTATATCTTTTTGCATTTTTATCTTTTATCTCTTGCTAATGCATAGCTAGTTGAGCGTTTTAGTTTACATTTATTACTTTTAGGATCTCATATCACATTCAAATGCCACTATTGCCTGTTTCCACTAGTTGCTTATTATTAGCATTTCATTTCTTTAATTCTATAATAATATCTGACACTAGTCTTTAAAGCTATCCCATCATTTGTAATGTAATTTTTTCTTAGATCAGTAGCGCTCAGCTGTTTGTATACTATTCAGTGCCTTCCAGTGGCTGCTACCACAAACAAAGGGTGGTGAGGCAAGTGGGAGGAGCGCTGTGGGGGAGGGTGCACAGGGGGTACAGGGACCTGTTAATTAGAATACTTTTTTAAACATGTACCTGACGCTTCAGGCTGCCTCCTGCATTGCTTCTGCTGACCTTTTCATGGTCCCGGCAGCCCCCGGGCAGACTCCTATCCAATCCCGTGCTGAAGAGCAGCACAGGGATTGGCCTAAGCGGGCAAGAAAGACACTCCACTCAGACCAGGGAGTCTCCAGGGTTCCTCCAGCCTGGCTGCTGAATGCAGCCTGGCTAGAGAAACCTAAGTTGGCATGTGTGTTTTTAGTTGGCCTGAGACAGCCTGCAAACAAATAGGCGTATTTAGGGAGGGAGTGCACAAGCACCCCTCCTTCCTGCTCCCATGCCCCGCCCCTCCATGCACAAGGTGGTTCAGAGCTGGCAAACGAAAAAGAAAGTGATGCTAGAGCATCGCTTTTTTAGGTCTCGCATCGAGCGGAGCGAGAATTCATGTCGGCAAAATCAACTTCAAACTAAGGGCTTTCAGCCCCGCGGTTTTCTTGAAGTTCACGTGAATCACGTGAGCAACAAGCACGCGCATTACCGCCTAGCACAGCACATCAAAGGGCTTCTCCTCCCCTAATTATTCATGGCCGGCCGCAGGCCGGCCTTACTTTCAGTTCCCTCCTGTATCAGTTTCCCTGACGTCACATTCCCCGCCCTGCCTCCACCGTTCCCTGCAAATGTTGCCCTGCTTGTTTAATATGTGTTGTGGTTTTAAGTCCATACTTATGAGGGTGCCTGGGAAACTGCAAGATCCAGAGTACAAAGCGGTTTTGTTCTATTAGCACGCAATGTCTATTGGAGTATCACATGCGGTTTTGTTCTATTAGCACGCAATGTCTATTGGAGTCTCACATTAGACGGAGCCACTTCGCTATGGCCGATCCGAGGTTCTGTTTTTGCCTCTGCCCTCTTGTGCCAAGAAGGACAGACATAGATTTTCAAACCTCACTGGCCCGTGTTTGTTTTACAGTGCCAAATTGTGCATCCTCCCCACTGATACACTTCTTTACGTGTTGCGATTAACTAACTATCTGATCGCAAACACGAGCACGCATGCGCGCATCCTCCTCACTGATGCACTTCCATGTACTTGCTGTGCTTCACCAACGTCGCAGGCCCCAGACAGCAGAGCTATCGCTCGACGCAGCCTACGTTGCACGATAAGTAGTTATAGGAAAATTGTCCCCTTCCATCAGCTCTACTTGGGGCACAATCGCCCCCCTCCCCACGCCCCTTTCCCCACCCCCTAGCCCCTGGTGCAGCTACTGTACTTATTATAGCTAACTCTTGTGCATCAGAGACACCAGATAGAGGGGTGTGAGGAAACGACCACTGCACTCCAGCGAGTGCTTCTGTGCAGCGCTTCCTTAGTAAAACGATGAGTGAGTGACAGTGACCCCATGCTCTTCTTAGGAGAGACTCACCCCCCCCCCCCCACACACACACTGTCCCTACTCTTTCGCTTCAGAGGGGAGTTCTCATGTTCTCTGAGTGGGCGCCGGGGTCCCTCACTGATACTACTAGCAAAGCTGGATGCTCCTCCCCTAATTATTCACTTTCCCGGCCACTCACAGCACATCAAAGGGCTTCGCCCAGCGTGCGCTCTGCGGCTTCTCCTCCCCTATGCCTTTTCTTTCACACGCAGCCTCCTCTCGCCCCCTGCAACACTTCGGCCTCCCCCCTCACCCACTGTCTTCCTAGTTATTTCAACAATCCACCCTCTACCCAGCTCCCCTCTTGTTATATAGATTAATGTATCTTTCATGGAGCACTGCATTGTTCATCAGTGGCGACGAATTGCATGATCTTAGCCAATGCGACAGGAATACCAACAATTTGAAGAAGCTTGTGCTAGACTTCTGCTATTGTACAGTGCTCCCGATATCTAAATGCCCATCTTGTTTTTTTAGCCGACCTTCTTGTGGTCGGTAGGTGACGCCCAGTTTTAAGCAAGCGGACTGGAGTTTTCTGAGTGACGCTGACGCTCCATTTTGGGAGAGTTACTGATCGCATGGCAGGCACCTAAAAACTGCTTCTGGCGATACGGTTAAATTAGTATGCTCATCCGTTTCACAAAATCAGCTTTATGATATTTGAATTCTTAGCATGGAAATATTGCTGGAAGCTATGTTGTAACGCAATTAGGATGTGGCTTTAAGGGCTGGAGGGCCGTCTCGGAAGGTGGGGAACAACTTTAGAGTCTGGCATAAGGCTAATGTTTGAACATCCTGTGATTCTGGGTAGATCACTTAATTTCCCAATGCCCAAAAATGTGTCCGCCTGTAACGAAACTGGTGCTCGAGTAAAGCGCTCTGATGCCTTCAAGTTCACGCTGTAGAAAACCGCAAAAAATGCACATCAGAAACAGAGCACTTTAAGTGCATCTTTTCCATCAGTAGAAATGAGGCATTTGCCGCAGTGAACAACAAGCACTGGCGTTGCCAATAGGTCTCGCAGTAGGAAAGTTGGAGCTATTACAATTGCAAATAACAATGCCTTTTTTTTGTTTTCATTTAAAAAACATAAAGGGCTTTGTCATTTACAAAACCAATAGCTCCAACTTTCCTACTGCGAGACCTATTGGCAACGCCAGTGCTTGTTTTTGTTTGCTGGCTCTGCGCCAGTCAGTGGGGTGAGGCTCCTCCACCATTGCAGAGGAGCCGCCACTGGTCCCTTCTGTATCCATAGAGTTAGAGAGACTTATCTGTTAGGCATGGTGAGGGGGGTCAATTGTTAGTGAAAGGGGAATATAATTTAAACTGTGGATAGAATAGACTAAGAGGCAAGCAGTAACAAATGAGAGGGTTATAGCAAGGTCAGCAGGGATAAATGGGAGAGACTTCTATAGATAGAGTAGAGTTTGCAAGCAATGATACTACTTAAAGTTTGAGAGATCCCATCTATTGAATGGCCTCTATTATTGGCTGAAGTAGCACGTGATGCTCTACAAGCTCCCCAATCGACCACTTAAGAATACATTTACTTTGTATGAGTGGATCAACATTTTGGATATACAGGTTCCCTGTTCCCAGGAACATACTTTTTTTTCTTGAACAAACTGTTGATTGGATGGTTCCTGTATCCTTCAAATCGCTACTGACATGTAGAGTTGGAAAGACTCCCAATCGAGTGGCTTGCATGTTCTGGGTCCTCTGTACTTATATTCTTGTGCTACATCTTCTCAGTTATAAATCTGTGCACTTTTCAAGCCTCTTTTTTGAAATAGGTGATGCAAGTACTCCAAAACCTTTAACTTATAATGGCATAACTTATTTCTTGCCCCACCCTTTCCCCCTTCCCTCCAAGGTTCCCCTCCTAATATCTGCTGCTTGGCTTTAGTCAGGAAGAATATAATGTGTTGTTCTCCCCACATTATGTCCCTCTTGAAACATCTGCCCAGGAGAATCAACAGGGATAGCATTGTTTTCATGTACTTCCGTGCCCACAGTGGCAGAACGCTTCTGGTCCTTGCACTCAAAGCTAGGTGTTGTGCCTTCTTCACAGCAGTTTGGAGGGCTCCTCCATGGGCCCTGTAGATCACCAGCTTACGAGGGTAGTGAGAAGAGTGCAGGAGTGTGGCAAAAAGAAAGGATATCAAAGAAGAGGTTCTTTATATGTCTGGAAGATGCCAGTCTCCTGAAAAAAAGGTGGGTAAAAGCTAAAATATTTTGCAATCCAAGGCGGTTACTATTCCAGTGTTTTAAGTTGAAGGGAAGCATTATGATTGGCATAACAGCACTAGTTCACTCAGACGCATTATGGCAGATGGAATGAATCCAGGCACTTTAATTTACTCTCAAGTTGTAGATTGGTTGCTACATGTTGGCACATTCAGTGCCTGTATCTCTCAGTATGTGTTTTTGGAAACTTGGCCCTCATAAGCAGAGAGTAACAGGTTGGTTTGGGGTTGCTTGAAATGCTGTTCATTGCCTATCAGGTTAAGTAACACTTCAAAGTGTAGGAGTATCCACACAGATTCGTCAGACTAACAACTTTAAGTCAAAGCTCACAGTAAACGGACAAGTATCCAAAACACGTGTGCAGAGATACAATAATCTGGCTACATCAACTCATGGTGAATACTCTACTACTTGTAAGGAATTTAAAGTGACTGTAATCTTGAAATGCATGTACCACAATTAATCTAGGAGAGTTTGTTCTGTTATGTCAAGCTGTGTGCTGTGCACTTCACTCTTGATTCACAGTGGTTGTTGTCTGAAGTTCCCAATCTAAGATCATGCTTAATGTTCTACCTGTGATCTGACTTACTGTCTGGACTACTTAAAAAGAGGCTGTTCCTTGAGATGGATGCTTCACAATGGATTATCTCCCCTATTTTCTGTAACGTTTATAGCCCACTTTGAACCCTTTTTTCCCTACATTTTGCTGTATTTTTCTGCAGCTGGATCATTTATTCCATATTCTCTATTTCTGAATATCATATGACTGGCTCTTTCTATATCCTAGTGCAGAGTAGTTTTGGTTCCTTACTTATCAACCGTGGTACCATCCTTTATCTACAGTTAGGTATCATCAAATTTGGCGACAAGGCATTTTGGCCTTAGTGGTCTTTTGTTCCTAAACATTTTAAGTAGACACCTAACACTTTTCATGTGTACTATTAAGTGCAAGGTGGCACTATAGCGCCTGTGCGAACCACTCTTTCCTCTTGCAAACAGAGTAATTAGGATTGCCATAATCCTCTAAATTTAAATTTGTCAGCATTTAGCACTCTCAATCTGCAACATGTGTTCATTTCCATTGAGTTGACATCTGCCAAGATTTTGAGATCCAAACTTGAAGAAAGATCCGAAGGTCTCCTTCTTTATTTCTTCAGACCCTGCAATACCAATGTTCTCCGCTCAAAGGAGCGGATTTACTAAACTTTGGTGCAGGCACGTGCATAATGCAAAGGGCTGCCATGCGTTATAAACCAGTGCAAAAGACCATGTCAACCTACTTTGATACACAAAAGGGGGTTTGTGTGGAAAGTTGACCAGAGTCCAGAACTGTAACAGCTTTGTGTCATGTAGTGCCAATAGCTTGATGAGCTATGTAAAGTAGGTGAAACTGGGGGAAACAGCACAAACACCAGAGGATTCCACGGAAACCCAGTTCAACTAAAGTCAACTAAAAACAGTGCGACCTGGATTTGTGTGAAATTCTTCATCTAAATAGGAATAGTTGCAAATAAGTGACAATAGGTAAATAACATGATATTTGTAAGTGTCAGGTGTTTAATAACTGCAGAATTGCTCATACTTAATTACTCAATTTACCCTGGATGGTTGTCTGGGCCTAGATATTTAAATTGCAGGGAGTGTTTCAAGTTAAAAAAATTCCCCAAACACGCATTGCTCACCTTTGGACCATGGAAAGATGCTTATTCATATTTAGTGTAGCATAAACGTGACATTTTTTTGCACAAATATGCCCACTGTTATCATTGGCGAGTGACGCATATTCAATAAGATACTGTGTAATTGTTTGCCATTCACACAATGCAACACCACACATTCCAGTACAGCTTTACATTGCATGTATCTTTTTAATTTCTGTAATTTTTTATTGTATATAAAAAAATATATATTTACATGGAGCATACATGAGTGGCGGAAAGAAAGAGGAGAAAAAGAAAAAAGAAAAAGAAGGCGCCGGGGGGGGGGGGGGGGGGGGGTATAGCAATATTGTCCTGCAATAGTTCGTTCCTTGCCATGGTGCGTGGGGTCGGATAGTTCGACTAGTCCAAAAAAAAAGAAGAAGTCCGTTTTCCGAGTCTTGCTTGGCGTTGTCTTCTTTCCCCCCTTTGCGCTGCCTGGTGGGTATAACGCCCCGGACGATAGAGAGGATAGAGAGGGATAGAGGTAGGAATGGAGATAGGAGAGTGTTCTTCCTCGCAGGTTTCTTTTGTTATAGTGTGGGTCCCTATAGTGTGTCCCTTGATGGCTGTCTAGTGTCTAGTGTCTGCGCCTAGGGGGGTTTATGTGATGAAAGGTAGAGGTCTAGGGGCCTCCATATGTTTGATTGCCTGTGTGTTTTCGGTGAGTGTTTCGCTGTGATGTTATCTGCCCCTCTTAGGAAAGTGACCCAGTTGAGCCACGCCTGTGGTGTAGCTTTTGTGGTGTCTTTCCAGTTGCTTAGGATTATTTTGACTGCAGCCGTCAACAGTAGGTCAATGAGGTCACGGTCTTCTGTTGTTGTGATGGACGGGGATGCAAAGCCCAGGACTAGACTTGGGAAATCTATGTGTATGGCTACTCCAGTGATGTCATTGATAAGCTTCCCCGTTCTTTCCCAGAAATCCTTGATCTGAGGACAGCTGAGTAGGAGATGCTCTAAGTCCCCCCTTCCACTGTCACAATTCCAGCATGTATCGCTCTCTCGGATCCCCAGGGTGGATAGGCGGGCCGGTGTCCAGTATGCCTTGTGCACTAACCAGTATTTGGTCTGATTTAGTGAAGCAGTTATCTTTTTCCTAGTGGTCGATCTCCATAATTCTGCCTTTTCGGTCTCGCTTAGTTCCTTCCCTGCTAAAGTCCCCCAAAAGTTTGTGACCTTATCATTGAGTTTGGTGTTTTTGGGGCGTAGGGCTCTGTATAGGTGTGCTATTTGGTGTCCTATTATGTTGAGATTGGCTGCAAGCTGTAAGAGCGAAGGTGTCTGGCTTGTAAGGTTTGCCTTCCTAATTGCTACTTTTATTTTCAGGAAGTTGTATAGTTCTATGTTTTGTAGGTTGTGCGCTTCCTTGAGTGTATCGAAAGTTGTGTTCTCGCCCTGTCTTTGAAGGTCATGGGCCGTGGATATGCCATGTCTGTACCACTCAGGCATGTCTAGAACCTTATCTCTGTATTTTAAAATGGGGTTGTGCCAGAGGGATTCAAATTGGCCTCCCCTGATGCTTGTTGACAGTAGTTTGTCGACGCTCAGAAGAGCTGTCTTTGTGTTCTTGAGGACGGGGTTATCCTTCACTGCTGGGTGTCGTGTGGCTGTCAGGAGGGTTATAGGGTTCATGCCTTTTAGTAGTCCGCGCTCAAATGATAGCCATGCTGGGGTGTATTCCTGTCTTGGGTCTAGCCAGTGTAGTCCCTGTCTAGCTATGCATGCCGTCTGGAATCGCTTGAAATTCGTTATGTTCAGTCCGCCCTGTTCTTTTGATAGCCTTAGCTTGTGTAGGCTTATTTTGGTTTTTTTTCCCCTCCATAGGAAGCTGTTCAGTATCTTGTCAAGTGTCTTGTGGAAGCTCTCTGTGTTAGTCAGTGGGAGCATGGTTAGCATATAATTGATCATCGATGTCAGCATCATTTTTATTGCTTCTATCCTCCCCCACCATGTTGTGAACTTGGGGGACCACCCTTCTACTTTGTCCTTGATTTTCTGTATTGTTGCGTGTTCGTTATGTTCCAGTGTCATTCTTAGGTCTCTCTCGAAGAGGATACCCAGATATTTTATAGGTTTTGGTTGCCATGTTAGTCCTGATGTTCCTAATACTGTTCTTGTTGCGTGGATGTTTAAAGGTTTGCATTCAGATTTGTCTCTGTTGAGTTTGTACCCCGAGACCTGGGCGTAGTTGTCAATGGTGTCATGTCAGTGCTTTTATGGATCTCTCTGGGTCTTCTGTGACTATTAGTACGTCATCCGCGTACGCCGCTAGCTTGAAAGTCTCTCCCCCTATTGGTATCCCTACAATGTCCACATTAGTTCTGATCATCGTGAGGAGCGGTTCTATGGCTAGTAGGAATAGGGCTGGTGACAGGGGGCAACCTTGTCTAGTTCCCCTTCCCAAGTTGAGTATGTTTGATGTGCCTCCGTTGACCACCACCCTTGCTTTGGGGTCCTCGTATAGGGCCATCACCATCTTCCTATAGTTTGGACCTAGCCCGAATTTCCCCATACACTGATCTAAGAAGGGCCATGAGACTCTATCAAAGGCTTTCTCAGCGTCTAGGGCTATCATGACTGCTGCGTTGTCGCTACGGGAGGAGTGGTTAATTACGTGGCATAGAAGTCTCGTGTTGTCGTGTGACATCCGGTTTTTAAGATAGCCTACTTGCGAGTTGTGTATGAGTCTCGGAAGGTATGCGTTGAGTCTGTTGGCTAGTATTTTTGCGTAGATCTTGCAGTCTACATTAATGAGGGAGATCGGTCTAAAGTTCTTCGCCTCTGTTGTGTCTTTCCCTTCCTTGGGTATCACTATTATATTTGCCTCAGCCATTGAGGGTGTCATGTGTCCGCTCTGGGCGCATGCTGTGAATACCTCCTTCATTGTGGGTTTGAGTATGTTTAGGTACTGCTTATAGAAGCCAGCTGTGAAACCGTCTGGCCCCGGTGCCTTGTTATCTTTGAGGCTTTGCGTTGCTCTCTCTATCTCATCCCCCGTTATGGTCATTTCCAGGATGTCTCGTTCTTGGTCCGACAGTGTGGGTGTGGTTATGTTCGCTAGTAACTCTTTTCCCCCATCATCGTGCAGTGTATCATCTTTGGTGTACAGTCCCTCGTAGAAGCCCCTGAAGACTTCTAGGATGTCTTTGTTCGAGGTCTGGGATATGCCGTGTTTGTCTTTGATGGCTCCTATCGTGTGGTGTTTCTGCTTCCCTCTCAGGTAGGATGGTAGGTTTTTGCCCGCTTTGTTTGCGGTACAAAGATTAATAGATTTATATTTATTGATCCAGGTGCCCGCCCTCTCGCTCAGTATTCTGTTCAGTTCATACTTTAATTTAGTCAGGTTTGTGAGTGTGTTCTTGTCCTCTATTCTGGCTATGCGGCTGTTCTCAAGTTTTTTAATTTCTTTCTCTAGGTCTGCAATTCTCTTATTCCTGTCTTTGTTCATCCTGCCCTTGACTGTCATGACTGTTCCCCGGATGGTGGCCTTCAGGGCGTCCCATAGGACTTCCCTGTTTGTGTTTGGTTTGTCGTTCAATAGTAGGTATTCTTTTATCGCCTCCTCTATCTTGACTTTGCTGGGGCGTGTTGGAACAGACTGTCATCGAATCGCCATCTGCGGGTCGGCTCGTCGTTGTGCTTGCCCGATAGTGTTAGGCTTATGTGTGAGTGGTCCGATACAGTTCTGGGTCCTATTTCTGTGTGGTCTATGAGGTGGGTATGTGTTTCTGACATTAGGATGTAGTCTATTCGGCTATATGAGTTGTGTGGGTTGGAGTAGAATGTGTACTCCCTGGCATCTGGGTTGCACATGCGCCATGGGTCTCTTAGTCTTAGTTTGGTGCAGAGATTCTTAAGGATGTGGGGATTGCTTGTTGATTGGCTTGGTCTATATGGATGCTTATCAATTGCTGGGTCCAGGACTTGGTTCATATCTCCTGCAACTATCAGCAGATCTCCTAGCGGTAGTGAATACAGTTGTGCACCCACCCCCTCCCAGAATGATCTGTCATCACTGTTGGGTCCATATATGTTAGCTACATGGAATGTCTCCCCCGCTCTTCTGAGTGTCGTTATAAGCATTCTCCCTTGCTTGTCTGCTTGAGAGTCTACAACTTCTATTTTGGAGTTTTTGCTTACAATTGTTACTACCCCATTCTTCTTGTTCTGTGCTGGTGAGCCCTGCACCTCACCTATCCAATTGGCCCCTATGCGGCTGATGTCTTCTGCTTGTAATCTCGTTTCTTGGAGCACATATATGTCGCTCTTAAGTTTCCTAAGGTGCTCGAGCACTTTCCTTCTTTTCACCGGGCTGTTCAGACCCTTGACGTTTAGGGACACTATTCTAATGTCAGACGCTATGCTACTCTGGTTGCTGTTTGTCATTTAAACTGCTCTGTTTTCCGCATTTGCAGTGGCCTTCCTCTGCGTCTTTTTGGTCTCTGAGTTGTGTGTGGGACCATCCCCCTTCTCCTGCGTGTACTGCTCCCCCATGTGAGTGTGTAGAGAAAGATAAGGATAAAGTATAGAGAAGATAGATGATAGTAAGTAGGCCCATGTATGTGCTCCCCGCTCCCCCTCGGTTCCTTCCCCCCCTCTCCCCCACCCGTCCCTCCCGCCTCCCCCCCTCCCTTACTTGCTGAGTGGGAGTGCGACGACAAAGTTCCTTCGCTCCGCGTCTTTCCCTGAGGTAGAGTTAGTTTTCTTCCCTGATGCAGCTTAATTTGGGGAGAAAATGTGACCAAGGGCAGAGCAAGGCACCGTACTCTACCACCGCTTGATTGTCTCGTTCAGATTGTGCCTTGGTTGACCTTGGGTTCGTTGTTCTCGCTGCCGACTGCTAGCTGCTGGGGGACCTTGATCTATGGTCCTGGATCTGCAGTCGGGTTCTTCATTCTGGTTATAGTTCATTTTATTCCGTCATGGGTTTAATGAGGTAGATATGTTTCCTTGTGCATTTTGGTGGTTTTGTTCCTTTTCTTTTTTTTTTTTTTTTTTTTCCCTTTGGCGTATGTAGTGTTCCCTTATTCAGAGTGTGCGTTCTCATCCGGTGAGGCACTTCTTTTCGCCGCTCCGGGGCTTCTGTTATCCTCCATCTCTTCCACTGGAGGGCCTTGCAGGTATCTCCTTAGTTCCTCCGGGCATTCAAAAATCATTGTTTTCCACTTATCTATTACTTTGAATCTGGCAGGGCCGACGAAGCTGAAGGTGGCGCCTCTCCTGCGCAGTGTCTCTCTGAGGGCCAGGAATCCTTTTCTTGACTCTACCGTTGGTTTGGAGTAGTCTTGGGTTAATACAATCTTGCTTCCTTCCCACCTCAGGTTCTGGTTTTTTCTAGCAAAGGCGAAGATGGCGTCTGTTTGGCTTAGTCTAAGCGGGTTGCATATTATTGCCCTCGGCCCCTTGCCTGTTGTTGGCTTCCCTGCTGGTATTCTGTATGCCTTTTGCACCTCGAACCTTCTGTCAAATGTGATGCCGGTTAGTTTGGGGATCATCTCCTCTAGCATTGCTGCGCATGATCCCGCCTTGTCTTCTGTCCTCTCCGGTATTCCCAGGATCCTTACGTTGCCTCTTCTTGCCCTGTCATCCTTCTCCGCTAACTGTTTTTGCATGGCTTTCGTGACTTTCTGCAGATCGGCTATGGCTTTGGTGTTCTCCCTTGTTTCGTCTTCCACTGTGCTTATTCTGCCTTCTGTCACTTCAATTCTTGTATTTGTTTTGTGAAGGTCCGCTCTTATAGCCGCCATCTCAAGCTGCATGTTCTCCACCTTGAGTTTTGTATCTTTCCCCACCTCGATCCCTTCGTTTACTCTCCGTAGGATCGTTTCTAGGGTGGCTGTTTCGCCCTTATTGTTTTTCAGAGGGGATCCCTGGTTGTCTATCTTTGGCTTTTTTTGGTCCCCCACTGCCTTCCCTTCGTTGCCTGCCATTGTTCCAATGCCCCTCCTGGCTAGGATGTTGCCTAGCCGCCCTTCTGCTAGGGTTGTCTTGGGTAGGGCTATTGCTTTTGACGCTGGGGCTGGAATACCTTGCGGTCTGTATCTGCTGGGTTCTCGGATGTGCCTCGTTCTGGTTTTTGCCTTGAGTCCTGCCAGCGTGTGTCTTGTGTCGCTCGCCTTTTTTTATTATTGCGCTGCTTCGCCCCTTGGTGCGTTGGGCGCCACTGCCCCTGATGTTGCCTATGCGTCTTTACGTGGCATGTTGGCCGGGACCTCCGCGTTCCACCTAGGTGCTTGCTCTCCTCTGAGTGGGGAGTGGTGCGCGCTGTTCTTTTAGTGACAACAGGAGGGTGCTGGGAGCTTCAGTTGTGCATTATTCCTTTGCTTGCCTCGCTGGACTGGGCTTGCTAGCCAGTCTGGTGTTGACTCAGCCCTTTATGGCTGTTATGATTCCTGTAGGGTTCTTTTTCCAGTACAGATTCCACCTGTTAAGCTTGTTAGCCCTTTTCGCACCTTCCGCCTCCTTGGCACCCTTACCCCACCCTCGTGTGGTCCGACTATGGCTGTGGCGTTTACTACTCGGCTCTTAATTCTGTTCCTGCACTCGTCTGCTGCTGCCTTGCAGCGCTGTGCCCTGTCGCCGCTCCTTCCCGGCTTGATCGCACTCTCTCCGTCTGGCGTTGCTCCCCGTGCTCGCGGTGACGCGGGTCCCCCAGGGGCACCTCGCGGGGGAAGGCTCAGTACTGCTCCCGTCCGGCCGGTCTCAGGACGCTCTCCGCCCGCTCTGGATCCTTCAGAGAGCAGCGGGGAGCAGAGACGGCAGGCCAGGGGCTGGAGCACTTGCGGAGATCCCTCGGCGAGGTCAGGTCACTTCTTCCCGGGCCCGGCGGTGATCGCGCTGATTCTTCGGCTTCCCCAGCCGCCTCCGCCCAAGCTGCCAATCGCATCGCGGCTCTCCAGGCAAGCCTCCAACAGCACCCGGGAGTCAGCCAATGGCAGTGCGGCTCCCGGGCAAGTAAACAGTGACGCTCCGTGACTTCGGCGTTAGTGAGGGGGCTCGGCTCTGGTGTTGCTGGGCACGCGCTGGGCTCGCGCCTTCACCGCTTCACCGCTTGCTCCCGCTTGGGTGTGGGCTCTTTGCTTTTCCCTCCGGTGCCGGTTCCCGTCCGCTTCGCTGTCCGTGGGGGAACTTCCGGTAGGGCTGTTCTCGCTCTCGCTTGTTCCGGTCCAGTCCCCTGTTTCCGCTTCCGCCTTCAGGTTGGCAAAGACTTCCTGTGATGCCGTCCTCGCATGCAGCAACTTCCGGTTCGGCGCTCCTTGCGATGGAAGCTCACCTCTTTTGCTTGCTTGGCGGGGGTGCCGAGTCGCCGGATCTCCGGGCAGCCTCTTCTTTTTTTTTGCGGTGTGGTTCCTCACTGCATCCACCTCGATCGCCGGCACAGGAACCTTGCTGCTTCACGGATGGCAGGTACCGGGTGGCGTGTGTCTGGCTGAGTTTCCTTGTGTGGGGCACCGCTTGTGATTGTTGAGGGAGCGCGGTGTAGCGCCCGGTGCTTGGTGTCTCTTCTCTGCGTTCACCTCTGCTGTTGTTACAGCCTCAGGGCGCCATCTTGCACTGCTTGTTGCTGTTGCCTTCGGAGGTGTGGGGGCCGTTTCTTCGTGTTGAGGCTTCTCTACCTTCTCGTTCCTTCCACAACTTTTCAGCGCCGATCTTCCCCTGCTCGTTTTGGTGCTTTGTGCCAGGATCTGGCTAGTTTGGCTGGTAGTTTTCCCTCAGGGATACGGAGCTGAACGGACCTAGACGACCGTCCACATTGCCGTCCAAGCCACGCCCCCCACATTGCATGTATCTTGATAAATTTGGGCCCATATAAATTTTTCTGTATTCTGACATTTGGATTTCTGAAATCATGTTAAAATGTATTGTTAGAATACACTACTGATACTTCATAGTGGCACTAGATGACTGCTGTTTGATCGAATTTTGGAATGTGCTGATTGGCAAGTAAATATGACATTGTTTCAAAATGTATAAACATAACACTGCAATAAAGTTCATAAATAAATTTGATACTGTGGTCTAATGCTTATGCTATGATAAGATAGATAAGGTAACTGACACACTTAATAGAAACAGAAGAGCCACCAGTCATGGCTTGGCAGAGTCATGTAACAAAGGAGAAAAAATATTGTGAGTTGTGGACTATGGGCCTGATTTAGAGTTTTGGTTACTCTGCCACAAATGTGACAGAAGGTGTGACTGTTTGTAGTTGTTAATCACTGGTATGTTAGTGTGACTTTCATTGGAAAATAAGGGAATTTTTTAACATAATCGCAACTACAAACATTGTCACTGAGCAGGATGAAATACAATAAAATAGGCAATTCGCTCACAGTGAATACAATGTAACATTAGTGATATACTTTGTTGAGTAACCACGAACTGAATGTTTATTTAGTTCATGCATTGATAAATGTACAGCTCTCTCTAAAACACATATGACATGATACCAATCAAATACCTCACAGTTTAGTAGCGTTGCCGCAAATTAATTTGCTGTCAAAATGCTTTTATTATTAATCTGCTAAAGCTTATGTTGAAATACGACATATATTAAATGCAAAATTAGTGGTAGGCAATCATACTCAAATGATACTCCAACTCCTGTGATTCTGGGCAAATCACCGAATCTCCCTGTGCCTACCAAAAAAATGAATGTGTCCTTGTGTAACATAACTGGTGCTCATGTAAAGCACTCCAATACCGTCAGGTCGAGTTCGCGCTGAATAAATCTACAAAAAAAACAAAGAAGCATTGGACTAAAAGGCCTGTTTTTTCACATTGAATAGTTATTTGCGTGCTTTGTTTTTCCTTTCATTAGAAATGCTGTATTTTCCAGAAGCCTTCTGATAGCTAGTGAGTAGGTGTATTTTTATGTATTAGGCAACTGATAGTGAGTTCTCATCGAGAGAAAGGGAGATAACCAGAAGAATGATTCATGGAAAGATCAGTCTGGACCACAAAACATTAGCAAAGTAACTTTTCAAGGTTCAATGTCTGAACCTATCGTGTCCCTCTGGGAGAATGGGGAGTTTGCCTATTCCAAGGAGTTTGCTGAAGTTCTATTGGAGGATGAGGAAGAAAAAAGAAAAGAATGTTACAACATAAAATGTGTGTCTTTATAAAAGTGTGTGGTCTTAGAGTAGAGTAGGAGTTCTTCCCGATATTCTGGCCAGAGAATCATCTCTGAGTTTCTTAGACTTTTCTACATGAGAGGTTATTTAGCCTATTTCTTATTGTACAGAGGAATTCAGTGATTAAAATTGATTTTGGACTCCCCTAGCTATTGTTAAATCACAACTTTATTGTTCCCACTTCTACTCTGCACATACTCCCCCCCACACCACTCTTTAGCTTCACAGCAGCAACCACAAAAGACCTCCGGCAAAGAGCCCCCTGTGTGGCCCGCTGGTCATTGCAGGGCTGGCCCAATGAGGAGCTGCCCTATGATGAAGCATGACACCCTTTGGGGTGTGTGAGGGCCCTTGCTCCTCATTGGAGCGATCCCACTCCTAGTTTCCTATTTATATCAGGAACACCTTCTTGCCTACCCAAACCCCAACACCCACACCCCCTTTCCTCTGCCACTTTCTAGTCCCCTGTAGGAACTGCATACCTCTGTTCGCACAACATTTACCAGGGGCCAGTATGCTGGACCTATCAAGCCCCTGTTAGTCTTGTTTTGTGATGCCTGTTTCTTATTGCCTGTTGATCTATGACTGTGAAAAATTTCCAGTCTGATATGCAAAGGTTTTATGCCTGTGTATTGATTCTCTCATGAGAACTCTTTATTTGGTATCTGAACTGACACCTCCCCCCCTTCATTCCACATTAACTTACATTAGGGAATCTACTTTATGGAACACATTGTTGTGTTATTACTGTTTTAACTGTGATTCTTACAAAAATTAGATTAAAGATTGTGATTAGATGAAAGGCTAAAAGATTTGAAAATAAAACCCTTTAACCCACATTAACGCTCTTTATTGACTAAATTTAAAGTCTTTAATGATTTATTGTCATGTAGATGTTTGCTCCTCATTTCTCTTTATTGACGAACAAAGGTGCATAAGATCAGTGGAGTAGGTTGTTTAATGATTACCCTAGAAGATTGAGATATAAAAAAAAACCTGCTGCCTTAATAGTCACTTGTTCTTTGAGATGAGATGAGAATCCCATGTTTTATGAACATCACTGGGTCCTGCTTACCCATTGTGCTTTGTCAATAAGTCACCATTTGGATTCTAATCCTAGGCAGTTCTTGAAGCATGAAACGTACCCCGGGTCAAGCACCCTTTGTATTGCCTGATTCAATCAGGATGGGCCCAGCAGAAGAACTCACAATACATTTGCTGTTGCCAAACCTCCTGCCTTCTCAGTACAAGTCTGCATCATAAACGGTGACAGGGAGGCACTGGAGCAGAACTATAGGCAATAGCGAGTGCATTACACACCCTTTTCTGCCTACATAACTCTCCGGTTTGAATTTCTGAGTGTCCTGGTGCTGCGGTCACGAATGAGTAGGCAGAAATAAAGAACGCAACAGGATCAGCATGATCCTGAGCATGACCACAATTCAGGCTCATGAATGGAGCACGTTCCACTCCCAAAATCCTGAACTGGAACACTGACAAGTAAGAGAAAGAAAATCACAGTAAGGCACATAATACCACAATTTTCACCTCAATCGAAAATGGACATAATAATTGGAGAGTATTAGGGAAAACCCCTTAGGCATCCTACAAATAAAACAAAGTGAACACAGTACATCAAAACATTTCAAGGAACACTTTGTGGGAATTTTGAATAGCTAATTGCATGTTGTGCTGGTTTACTGAGTGGTGTTTGGACAACATATAGAGTCAAAAATATCATGTGGATATAATCCACATTTGTAAAGCGCGAACCATCACCCGTTAGGGTCTCTAGGCGCTGGGGGCCGTCAGAAAGATTAAGCAAGCTATTGGCCAGAGTCACATGGTGCTGGGCCAATCTGCCGCCGGCCCCAGGGATTGAAGCGTGATCCCCAGATTCCGGAGTCATTCACCCTGGCCGCGGCGACACACCTCTCCCTGGACAAAATATGGTGTCAAGAATATCGAGGAGAAAAATGTTGTGAAGGTAATTTTCTATGAGTGAGCAAAGTTTTACTTCGACATCACATATATGCACGTTGTAGATATATATAATTTCAATGTACGTAGATGTGGAGTTAAGAATAGTAAATCTACATGTACCTATTAGTGCTTAGCTTCTTGATATTTTTGTTCCCAATATTTTTTACATGATATTGAATCCATAACATATTATTAGCTTCAATATTCTGTCTGACAACCTACTGTGTAGTGCCAGCACATTGAGAAGGTGAAATACAACTGAGTGATTTACTCAATGAAATACTTGAGTTCTCAGTTACTGGTGATTCACTTGTTTCTAATTGTGTAGGAGTTTTCTCCTGTGAAAAAACAATTTTCCAAAGCAGACTTAAATGAATCAGCAGGAGGCACACCTATTTCAGCATTGTCAAACAGACCATACATATGGAATGTCCCCGAAAGAGCGCTTTAAGCCTCTAATGATTTTAGCTTGCTCCTTGATAACACAGACCAGACTTCCTCCTATTACACCACACCTTATTCTGCCAAAGCAGAGGCTTTGGACACGTTGGTTATCTTTCAGTGAATTTGAAGTCACTCTTTTAAACCTTATAAAGTTTCTTGTTGAGCACCTAGTCACCAACAGCTGTTTCTAGATCTTGAGCTCTTCTTTTCTGCTCAGAGTATATTTTCTCTGTGATCTGCCAGGTTTGCATGTACCCTCTCATGTAGCTTCACCCCTGTACTTTCTGAATCATCACTACTTTCAATTACGTTAAATTAAGTTCTCAACCAGTCAGGAAAGAATCTGTTTTTTGGATCTCAGTCTCTCAGTAGCTTGAAAGGGGAACCACCAGTTATGCTTCGCAGAGTTGATTTATACCTCGAGGGTTTTAGTTTTAAATACATATCAGCATCTAGATTGGCAGCTAATTCCGTGTATACACCTTCTTTTAGAAATTGAATTGCGTTCTCCATCTGACCATTTGATGAGATGCTAAAAAGTACAGTATGGAGTTGTCTGTTATTATGTTTGTAAATAATTTTCCACATTTCACTGGATAAAAAATGAGTACCATTGATCATAACAAGAAATTTAACCATCAGTGGCAAAATATCACTTACAAGTTTGATAACTTAACTCGCAGTGGCAGATTCCACAATTTAATAATTCCAACTCGAGTATCCTCAATAAATATCATATATTTCATTCATGCTGGGTCAGGTTAAGTGACCCATAAAATCCATAGCCAAATGTTCTCAAAGCTATGACATTTCTTACATGTTTTCCAATATTTATCAGACAAAAGGCATTCAGGTTAGGCACTAACTAACCATTTTCTCCACCTGCATGTCTGTTGAAGGCCACCAATCATGGTGCTTATTTTTCTTACAAATAGCAGTTGTGCCCAAAGGGGCCTTGTGAGATACTTTGAATAAACTATTCCTCAACCTCACAAGAGGAACAATAGGGTCATGTCTCATAATCATACTATTGATATGTATGAGCTGAAGGCCTACCTGAGCACAACCATTTGTTTCTGAAACCTACCATCTGTCTCTTTGCCAACCTTTTTTAATGTATTTTCTAACCTGTGTTAATAATGCGTCTTTCTCACAAGCTACAGACCAATCCTCTTCAGTCAACACTCATCCATGGTCCTCCAAGCCACTGTGGATCACATCATCCAACAGAAGCACCCAGTAGAAGTATCGATGAGAGACAGTCTGCTCGGAAATTTCTTCCAACAACTACATATTCAACCATCATATTGTCCCTTCAGGTTTTGAAAGTATCCTCACCAATCTTGCCCAAGTTTTCTACTCATTATTTGTCATATATTAGTAGACCAAAGGTTTGTGATCAGTATAGACATCAAATGGAGCTCCCAAAATTTAAGTTTTGTACTTCTCATGTGCCGATACACAAGCAAGTGGTTCACGTTCAATCATGCTGTAATTGGTCTCTGCATCTTTCATTATTCTTGAGGCAAAAGCCACAGGAGCCCTTTACCAGCTGTCCCAAAACAGCATCTAAGCCTCGCAAGCCCGATAACTATTTTTTGTACAGAAACAAATGGTTTAAGAGCGGGTGCTACCAATCACCATTTATTTAACCTTCTCAAAACGTTCATATGCTTTGACAGACCGTTAAGCATTTCTTTAAGAGCTGTCTCAATGGTTGCACAATCAATACATTGCCTTGGACAAACTGAGTGCAATATTCTCAAAGGCCCAGAACAGAACGCAAAGCGTTTTTGACCTAAAGTGGAAATACTTCTCTAATGGATTGAACTAAGCAGATTTTGGAATTAATGTCAGTGGAGGAGATGGTGTGTCCCAATAATGCTAATTTCAGTTATGTTTCACAACTAACAATCATCCCCTTGTCTCCAGAATATTTAAGACATAATTTAAAATATTGCTGTATTCATCAGGAAGTTCAGCATAGTTAAGGATGTCATCCTGAAAACACCTGAACAACAGGCATGTTCTCGAATAATACAGCCATTATCTTTTGAAACACACTTGCCGCTGAGGCAAGCCCAAACATCAGTTGCCCGAAATGGTATTACAGAGGTAGTCAGGGCTTGAGATACCACATCAATGGGAATTTGATAGCAAGTGGAATGCAAATCTATAATCAAAAAATATTTGGCTTTGCCTAGATTTTCTAGTGTGTCATGCATGAATCTTGGGTAGGACATGGCTGATGACACTCATATATCAAATGTCAATGCAAGAGATTGTGGGGTAGTTCCCTTGGTCCGCACATAGGTTTCTGGGGTGCTTCGGTAAACATGCATGACTACAACTGTTACAGGAATCCTTCATTTGTCCGTGCATAGGTTTCAGGGGTGCTTCGGGCAGCTCACACAGCTACAACTGCTACAGTGCACATGAGTGAGCCAAAACTACTTAAGCGCACAGGGCTACCACAGGTGCAGCAAGCACAGAAAACACTGTTGAAATAGTCCTGGGAAGCGAACATTGTATTCTCGCATTAATCACAGTAGAAAGGTGAGGTCTTATCATGCCCACCAAGTCCTAAATAAAAAATAAAATAAAAAAATGAAGTTGATGGTCAATCAACAGGAATAGCGAGACATAAAGGAACTGAAACGTTGCCAGAACTAATGAATTAGGTGGCTTTTGCTTGGTCCCTTCCTCGTTGCCAATTTTTGGTGGTCAAGGATAAGCAGGAGTCACTTGAAAGAAGTATTAATTTACTGGAAACAAAACCCACGACCTGGAGTCAGGACCAGCAGGCTCCTGAGCACGTCCACAACAGCCAAAGACAGAACGTTGAGATTGAGTTTGCGAACATAACGCGTTCCACTTCTAGTATCTCGAATTGGAACATTGACAGGTAAGGTAAAGAAAAGTACTGTAAAGCACATACACAAAAGGTTAGTTATATATCTTGGTAGGCCACCCAGTCTTGAATGAGTGTTCTGATGCCAGTTTATGATAAGCCTCCATCCACAAGTTAAAAAAAACACAGGAAGCTCACACATTATCAAGCGACTAAAGCTCTGAAGATGAATTGTTCCTTAGGCACCTGATAAATATCACCTACCCGTGGAACACCTTTTAGATGTTAATTATTTTTTATCAGGTACACAGTTAACATTAGTAACGATTATCAAAAGACACGGCCCTTTGTTTTCATCACTGTAAAAAGTAATACATTTACAAAATGGATCCACCCTGAAATGTCAGACAGAATTCACAAAGTAGCCAGAACCATAATCCAGACCAACCAAAAAAGGGGGGGTATAACCACACTCAGGATTCTCCTTATTAGTCAATTCTCACACCACCAGAGCTCAGATGTACTTAATGTACATATAGTTTCTCGGGGACCAGAGTTCTAGTCAACCTTTTAATGGGAAATGAAACCAGGGTTGATCCATGCTAGTGATTTCAAAGCTCACTAGAGACGTCCAATCTCAAAACTAATTGACCTATTCCAAATGGCAGGAGCACCCTGTCTTCTTGATAACAATGAATTCTTGTACAGTCTCAGGATTTGAGGACATCTTTTCATCCATATGTTCCTTCACTCTGCCAGGCCCTCACTGTCATTTCCTTCTTCATGGAATTAGTGCGAGCAATCAATACACAACCTGCGGGCCAACAATACTATACCTGTATCCACATCCAAGGAGTGTCTGGGAGACAAACATGAGGCTTTCACTGCTGACCCATGTAGCTGCCACAATGCCACTCTTAGAGTGTGCAGTTGGTACAGAGAGAGCTCTTTAGCTTCAAAGGTCAATGCATGAGTCGGTCCTTAAGTCAAAGACTTGTAGTCCTGTTTCTCCCTTTATAAATCCTTTATGAATCAGGAAAATATAACCCAGATTGAGATATTAGCACATGGAGCTGAGAAATCATGAAGCACAGAATTTTTAATGTGACAAATTTGGCCCACTTAACACCTATTTTCATTTATATTGACAAATGTGTAATTAAAAAAGTGGAACCATTACCTTGTTTTAATATATGCAGTGCTTACTTTGGCCTGCCATGCCATGTTACCTAATATTGCCAAATCTATACAACACACTAACCATAAATACCCATTATAACCCATACATTTTCAAAACCTCATAGAGAACAAAGCCCAGAAAGAGATGTCTCAAAGATTATACATAACATTTAGATTTTAAACTAAGCATAATCACTAAAAGTAGGTCAGTTATGTCTATGTAGAGTCCATCCTAGCAACGCTACCACCTTGCCTAACTTTGTAGGTAAAAGGCATCTTCTTTTGCAAAAGAAAGAGCATTTTGTTAATGTCAGGATGTTTTTACCTTGTCTACACCTATTCGGAGGATGAGTGTGGTGCATTTCCCCTACTATGCATTGGGACAGGCTCACTGGGGCTTAGAACTGCCCATACTGGGGGTGTGGCTTAGCGCCCGTAGGAGATGGCGGTGCCGGCGTAAGCGCTCCGTCTCGGCTGGGACGAAACGTCGGACCGCGTTGGTCTTCTTTGGTACAAGCGGAGGATTTCGGCGTCGGAAAGTGCCTGGAGCAAGATGTGAGCTTCTGCGGCGGCCTTTATGGAGTATTACCAGCATTTTTAAACGACGCTCTTCAGGATTCGGCCCTATGACGGCCGCGGCCGCCATTTTGTGCAGCCTAGCTCGCAAGACGTCCCTCACAGGTGAAATATCAGCGCTTTTGTGCAACTTTTGAAACGCTTGAAACCTTCTTCTCCCTTCATAATGCGCCACCATATTTCCACTAAGTGACTTTCTTTGTTCCAAACAACTGCGCAGTTTCACCTGATTAATTGCCTACTTTGCTTCTTCTATTACAGTTGATTGCGCATTTGCTCACCTGTTTTTTTTATTAGCTACTCTCTTCATTGGCAGCGAATCTTTTGTGCTTATTCACAGCACAGCTTGTCATATGTGACTTCCAGACTTTACCGGTCAGGGGCTCATACCCTGTTGCAGGTGGCTTTTTACTTTCTCAGCCTCAATTGCCCCCGCTTCTTATTGATGATCTTGCTATTTTTGCTCTGCTTTTGAGTAGTGGTTTTAACCCTGCCTCTCTAATTTTTATAATTGACTATTCATTCTGAGAGATACGGGGTCTTTTTTTTTTTTCTCCTAGTGCGCACCCTCTGGCTGTGCTTTTGCTGACAACTGGTAACCTATGGGCAAACTTACAACGAATTGCGCCAGCAAGACCTCAAAGCGCACTTTTATCAAAAATTCAACGTTTTTTTCAGCACTGGCCCAGTTGGAAGCTTCTCAAGAACCTCCTGTTCTTATGTCGAAGCGGGCCATGGATTCCCTTCCTCAGGCCAACGAGAGGACCACAGTTAAACGACTGAAAAGAGACCCCCCCCTCACCATCTGCTTCTGCTCCACCTACATCTATTGATCTGTTGTTGGAAGAGATAAGGGCACTCCGCCCTTTTATGGAAGAGACTAATGCTAAATTACAGGTTCTAACTGACAACTGGACTCAAATGGAAGCACGGGTCACGTCGGTAGAACACAGTGTTTCTTCGCTTCAGGAATCCTTTGCCAAGACTGCGCAAATGCATTCCCAGATCTCTTCTCTTCAAAAGCAGGTTGAGGACCTTGAGAACAGAAATAGGCGCAATAATCTGCGCATCTACGGCCTTGTGGAAGGTTGTGAGGGGAGTGACCCTATTGCTTTCTTCAAGTCCTTTCTTCCTAAACTCCTCCATCTTCCAGAGGACACTATTCTCAACATACAAAGGGCTCACAGGCTTGGTCGGGCTCCTTCATCTACTTCCACCTCGGTGAAGCCCAGAGGCGTCATCATGTATTTCCTACAATATACTGACCTTTTAAAGGTCCTCTCAGCAGCTCGAGCCTCTCCTCGTCTTACATGGTCTGGATCCCCCCTGTTCTTCTCGCAGGACTATGCTAGAGCTATGGCCAACCGCCGCAAAACCTTTCTGGACATGAGACCTGAACTTCGATCCATTGGTGCTCGTTATGGACTTTTTCATCCCTGTCTATTTAGGGTCACGTACAACAACAAGATGACGACCTACGAAGATCCTGTACGACTTCGGAGTTTCCTGAATTCATGTCAAACAGCTACCATGGATACTTCTGGTCCCTCTTCTGCATTCCCTCCTTGACTCTCATGACTATTGTTGTCTTTCTTTTTTACAGTCTTGGGCTGTTTGCATAGGTTTCTGCATAGATTCCCCAGTTTTCTTATAGTTACTCGTGCATTATGTTTCTCTTCCCTTTCTTCATGTTGCTATTGCTGTTCATAATGTTCATTGTTTATTCTCCCTTTTATATATGATACCTTTATTTGTGACCTTCGTGTGGTATTTCTCATTGGTATCTTATTTTCCCCTAATGCTCTCCTCTTGTTTCCACAGATGATACATTATGTTCCGTGTTTCCCCAGCCGGGCGGTTCGCAAGCCCTGACCGTCTTATCTCCTCCAGTTGGCTCTACCCCCTCCCTCTTATATGTTTGGTTCCCTTCCTGCTTGTGTTCCCTCGTCTCCCCTGCCTGTAAGTACGTTTCCTTCCCTTTTTAACATGTCTACTGTCGTTTCTGTCCTCATCTTATCCTCCCTTTTTGCCTTTCTTCTTGTTCTCTTTTTTGAGGTGTCACTTTTTCTCTTTCATTTTCAATTTCTCCCTGTTCATCTATTTTCTATCTTATCATCTCTTTCGCTTTCTCTTCTTTCATTTTCCTGTACTTTTCATCTTTTTGAGGTTTGCTTCTATTGCAGTTGTTTTCTTTTTTTCTATTTCTTAATTGACAGTACTTATTGTTTCATGGAACGTTAAAGGTCTTAACTCTCCCATTAAGAGACAACAAATCCTTTCTCACCTTGCTAAATTGAATGTGGACTTCGCCTTTTTACAAGAGACTCATTTATCTGAAGCAGAATCTGTTAAGCTTAAAAGAGGTTGGGTGGGAGAGGTACTTTTTGCTCCCGGAGATGGTAAGCGGAATGGTGTTGCTATTCTTATTCGTAAGTCTCTTACTTACTCCATTTTAGACACTGCTTCAGACTCTGATGGTAGATGGTCATTTGTCAAGCTTTCCTTTAAGGGTGTTCCACTCTCATTTTTAAACCTTTATGCCCCCACAGGTGGCCATCCAAATTTTTGGCACGAGATGGCTACTCGCATTACTAGTGTAGTTGATGATTATTTTGTTTTAGCGGGGGACTGTAATCAGCCTCTTGACCCTTTTCTAGACCGAAAACTCCAAAGCCCCTTTCATCCCAAACAAGCCCAATAAACTTTTTACTCGCGTTATTTCACAGCATAAACTTATTGATGCTTGGCGTTTATGTAACCCAACCACTAAAGAGTTTACCTTTTACTCTCCCTCCCACCATTCCCAATCATGCATTGACTATATTTTTGTATCCCATCATCTTGCACAATCCCTTACTCATGCAGAAATTGGTCCTATTCTATTATCTGACCATGCTCCTGTCCATATTGATATTGATATTATACCAAAAATTACTGGACCAAAGAGATGGCGTTTCAATAATTCCCTACTTTTAGATCCCAAATTCACCACCTCTTTTACTGAATTTTTTAATGAATATTTTCTTTTCAATGATACCCCGTCTATTCCTACTCACACTGTTTGGGATGCTTTTAAGGCCACAGCTAGGGATTTCATCATCCCTTGTGTTTCTGCGAAACGGAAGGCTGCTCGTAAATGTACTAGTGACCTTCTTCTTAAAATCAAGAGTCTGGAGCACTCCTATTATACATCCCACTCGAAGGAAAGCCTGACAACGCTTATTGATGCCAAGTTGAAATTTAACAAGAAATCTACTGAGGATGCTTCTCTTTACCTATTGAAATCTAGTTCCAAATGTTATGGGGGGGGAAATAAAGCAGGGAAAATTCTAGCTAATTATTTAAAAATCAAACATAACAAATTAAATATTGAATCAGTATTTGCTGACAATGATGTCCCGCGGCATAAAGACACTGATATTCTTGATGAATTCTCTCATTTCTACTCAACCCTCTATTCCTCTGAAACCCATCCTTCCCCTCAATCTCTCTCTGATTTTTTCTCTACCATTCGTCAACCAGACCATTTAGCCATTGACCTAACCTCTTTGGAATTGGATGTCTCCCAGCAGGAATTATTTTCCGCTCTAAATTCTCTCAAAAAAGATAAAGCTCCGGGGCCTGATGGCTTTACTGTTGAGTTTTATCTTCACTTCTCCAAATTGCTTCTACCCAAATTACACTCTCTTATTGACTCCTTTGTCACTCTGGGCGCCTCTTCAGGTACCTTTGCTGATGCTCATTTTTGTAATATTCCCAAGGAAGGCAAAGATTCTCGATATTGCAAAAATTATAGGCCAATTTTCCTTGTTAACATTGATTATAAGATTTATGCCAAATCTCTTGCAGCTCGACTAGACCCCTTTTTGCCTGAATTACTCGGCCCGAGCAATCTGGCTTTGTTAAGGGCCATTTTATTACTGACAACACTAGACTTCTTTTTAATATTTTGTCCAAGTCCCCACGTTTTCCAGATTCCCTAGCGGCTATTGCCCTGGACGCAGAGAAAGCGTTTGATAGGGTAGAATGGACCTATCTTTTCTCTACCCTCAAATGGTTTGGTTTCGGTCCCAAATTTGTGTCCTTAATTTCCTTTCTTTACTCCAATCCTAGAGCGGCGGTTTGCGCAAATAGTCTGGTTTCCTCCTTTTTTGATTTAGGTAAAGGCGTACGACAAGGTTGCCCTCTATCCCCTTTTCTCTTCAATTTAGCTTTGGAGCCTTTCCTTTCCAAACTCAGACAAAACCCTGACATACACGGCTTTCAGACCTCACATTCTCATATTAAGCTTGCTGCTAACGCTGATGACATTTTGCTATTTGTCTCCAATCCCACTGTCTCTATTCCCACTTTTCTTTCTGAAGTTCGTGAGTATTCGCAAATTTCTGGGTATAAGCTGAACAATGACAAATGCAAAATTTTGCCCCTCACGAAATATACCTTTAAACCTGATTTTTCTGATTCTAATTTCACTTGGAATTCTTCTCATATCAAATATTTAGGTCTACATGTCACTCCCTCCATCACAGATACGGTCTCACTGTGTCTCAGCAAATGTATCCAGAAATTAACTGATCTCACTACCAAATGGCACGCACTTTATCTTTCTTGGTGGGGACGCCTAGACACTATTAAAATGATGTTATCTCCCATTGTTTTGTACACCATCTCTAATATTCCTGTCTCCATTCCCATGAAGTTCTTTAGGAAGATTAACGCTATTTTTTCTTCTTTTCTCTGGTCAGGCAAAAAGCCCCGTATGTCTCTTCTTAGGTTGACTCGTCCTAAATCTGAAGGAGGTGTCAATTTTCCTGACTTTCCGACTTACCACAAGGCTTTTCTTTTACGCCAGGCATCCTTCTGGCTACGAGACCCTGATGATCCTTGCCCTTTATGGGTCACTGTAGAACGTCTCTCTCTTTCTCCCTTTCCTTTGGCCAGTTTCTATCTTTTTCTCGTAAACCACAGTTACCTTCCATCCCCATACATAAATTCACAGTAAAGTTGCTCTTAGCCTCTTCCCTGACCTCCCCTTCCTCTGTTGCTGATTTTTTATCCTCTACCATCTGGCACAATAACAATATCCTCATTAACAACAAACCTTTTTTTTGGAAATCTTGGAGGCAAAAGGGTTTAATTTGGGTTTCTCAACTTTTCTCTCATTCCACCTTTTTATCTTTTTCTGTTTTGCGCCACTCTTTTGGTTTACCTGCTTCCTTTGCTCGTAATTATCTTATACTTAAGGAAGCGATCATGTCTACTTATACCCAAATCCTGCATTCTCACAATCTCTCTTCGTCTCCTAACCCCGCCTTACAACTTCACTCTTTTTTGGCTGTTCACTCCAAAACTTCTCTTATCTACGCATTCCTTCGCTCCACGCCTTTGCCTCGTTCAAAGTCTAAGGTAGAGGAGCAATGGGAATGTGACTTTGCTACTTCTTGGCCTACTTCATTATGGGATAAGTTATGGGTCAAAATTCGCAAATCCTCCAGATCTGCCACTTTAACTCAGACTCTCTTTTTCATTTATAATAGACTCCTTTTTACACCACATATGCTTCATAAACAATTTTCCTCTGTTCCTGATCTCTGTTGGTCTTGCTCTACACCTACTGCTTCTTTATTTCACATGCTTTTCTCCTGCACAATCATTCATGACTTCTGGAAGCGTATTTGGACCCAAATTAATGACATTTTCCACACCCACATCCCTTTTGCTTCTCTCCACATTTTTCTAGGTAGTCTTCCCCCTTGTTGGGACCATGTTACTTTTGATATACAAATTATTGACTTATTGATAGCGGTTGCATTCCAACAAATTACGGCTAACTGGAAAGATTTTACGAATATATCGATTAAAGCATGGTGGTATAATGTATGTCATAACCATAGGTTGGATACTGCCTTTGTTTTTCCTCCTCATATGGCAATCAAACGCGCTAATTTATGGCTTCCTATAACATTATATCTTGATGCCTCTGCTAAAAAATCATCTCTTCTATCACCTGCTCAGCAAGAAGTCCCCAAACCTCCTTGATTGACCTTATAGTTCCTGAATATTTTCTTGTATAATAGATTTTACTACTATTTTGTATAACATCACTTATTTCCATAACCAGTGTGCTTTTTATTTCTTTTTCTGATATTTATGCATGGTTTTTCTGACTTATTTTGCTTCTTTTCTGTACCATTTATGTTTATTGTATTGACACCTCTCTTTGCTCAATAAACTTTATTTTAACTTAAAAGCCTTTTCAATGGGACTTATCGCGCGGATTCAAGAGCATGTCCACCCAAATCAATCAAAGGCATGGACAGAGATTACTTCTGAGGAGGAGAGGAGACAAAACCAGCTGAGAAAGCAAGTCAAGATTAGACTGGGTTAAGATCGAACAACGTTTCAACAGCTTGAGAGACACAGTGCCATGCATGGGTGTGATTCTGCATAAACTTCACGCGAGGGATTGACATAATCAACTGCTTGGGTCGCAGTGAAATGTCAATATATAGTGATTAATAGACATGGCATAACGGTCGTAATGTGGTGTTAGTATCAGCGTACTAGATCGAGCCCCGTCGTGCCGGAACAGGCTTATGAAAGATCAACAAATATATGAGTATGTGTGTCACATTTGTAAATCCTCGGGTGGACACGCTTTTGACTCCGTGTGATGGGTTCCCTTGAAAAGGCTTAATCTTGGAAAATAGGAAACTGTATGTGATTTTCTGTCACTTTCACTTAACCTTCCCTTCCATCCACTACTTAACAACTCTCCCCCACTTCCCTTTTCCCTTTGACATCACACATTTTATTGTGATACCTGGTTAAGGTGTTCATTGCTAATTTTTTTTAAAAATGTGTTTTTCCCAAGGTGATTAAACAACATTGGTGATAAAAAAGAACTGCCCATACTTACTGTTCTTAAGGGATTCTTGCAATGCAGGTGCCTATACTGGAACTGTTCTGTGTGCGAGGAAAGCTGGCACTGCATGTGCCTGTACTGTGCCTGCTCTGAGTGAAAGGGGAGTTGCACTGTAGCTGCCTGTACCGCACCTTCTCTGTATGCGAGGAAGGTTCACAGTATGGATGCATGTATTGCATCTTTTCTGTGTGAGCTAACTGAAGCTCTAACTGTGAATGGGTTTACTTACTTGTTCTGTGTGCTGATAGCTTGAATTGAAGATTTCCTTGTACTGTTTCTGTTCAGTGTGCGAGGGAAGCTTAAAGTGCGGATGCTTGTTCTTTACCTATTCTGTATGGGGAAAAGCCTGCACAGCAGGTGCCTGTAGTGTAGCGGGTCTGTGTGTGAGGGACACTTGCAAGGTTGGTGCTCAAATTGTACCTGTTCTGTGTACACAGAAAAATTGCATTGCAGATGCCTGCAGGATGGTTTCAATGGCTAAATATTCTTCGCTGACATATGCAGTGATCTGACAGTCACAAGTTTGATTTTTGGCAAGGCAGCCTCACCCTTCTATCCTTCCAAGGTCAGTAAATTGAGTACCAATACCTTTGGTCATAGTAATGTTTGTGATTTGCAGCTTTTAGAAACAGAATAAATGTGCTTTCAAATATTATATAAAACAGGTTGTTAATGTACTTGCTCACCAAGGCATCTGTTTTCTCTCCTGTCAGATGGACAACTCATTGGTAAGAGTGTCTTTGGAGGTTTGAGGAAGTTCTGTCCTTATAAAGGAGTGATGCTAACAGACCACAAACACATTGAGTCAACCCAACCACTGCAGCAGAGCTTAGTGCCATTATGCACTCCGTTCATCATCTCCTTGTGTTTGCTTTGTTCGCCCTAGTTTGGCAGGGTATGCATTGCCCATACGTGGGTCCCTTGCTCACTTTGGCACAATATTCAAGCTAGCCTGACTGATGAGAGGTGTTACCCCGAAACCGGTCCCAGGATGCTTGTTTCCGATCCAGGGAAGACCTGGCTTGGCAGTTTGGGCTGGACTGTTCCTGTGAGGCACAGTTTCAAGACTGATTTGCATATAGCCTGATCTAAACTGGGGTGGTGAAGTGAGCTAAAGAATGATGATAGATTCAACCCAAACCTGTGACTGGGGGTGAGTGTCTAAAAAGTTTCAGCGCTCCCCCCATCATCTCCTTGTGTTTGCATAGACAAGTTGCAGTCACAGCCTTTTTTGTATAGAGCCTTGTGCCATATTTGTTGGACCTAAATCTCTATAAAAACAGTTTCACATCTTTCAGCTTAGGAGTAGTCATTTTCTAGACCATGGAAAGATGAGGTGTCAGGCAGCGTGCATGGGCTTTGATCATGTGACCTGCAGATATTTCTACAGAAGGCATTTTAGTCCAGTAACTTTTCTTACCACTTGGTCTCTGGGCTCTCAAAAGATAAATGTACAGCCAAATAGATTGCAGGAGGTGATAAGATTATCTTTTTGTACTTTTTGTCAGCAGAGTGACCTTTACAGCTTCTTGGTTCCTGCATGGATTTACCCATTCGGTGTCTTCATTGGGAGGCTGTTGGTAGAGCCAGAAAGATACGTTCAAGGGAGGAGGAGGCATCATGAGCCTGCATGATACAGTTATATTGTTTTACAGCCAATGCTTCTGAAAGACCTGACATTGACACACTTTGTGTAAACTGCTGAAAGCCCTCCTCACTGATGGGCTCTGATTTCAGGAGAGGTCGATGGAGGACAATTCACAAAACAATGAGACAGTGAAATACAGGCCTCATTTACAAAGGGGTAGTTACAAGGTAATCCACACCCAATTAATGAGGAGCCCTCTCACGCCACATTTGAGAACGGTGGGTATAGAAGGCAACTTGTACTACATTAGCAAGTGCATCACACATTACAAAAGAGAAAATTACAGAGCAAGCCAAGCAAGCAAAAATTTTAATGTTTTCAGAATAACAAACAACAAAAATCTTAGTAAGAAAAATGGCCACACTAACAAGTACTGCAACCAAAACCAGTCACAACAAACAAACATTAGACTTTCGGAGTCTTTTGTGCAAAAACTGCATTCAAAATCACTGGCTGAATACTACAAATCAATTGGAGACCACCAGAAATAAAAATATCAATAAAACCGTCCTTATGTAAATATTATAGAGAGTGTGTATGTGTGAAAGTGGTACATGATCTTATTTAAGTGTTGGTTGGATGCAATTATTCTAACTGTTGAACGTTTGTACTGAACTGAACTAAAATCCCACATTCAGGAGGAAGAGTTATCTAAAAGATTAAAAGGCACAGAAGAAAAATTGAACCAATACTCCAAAAAAATTAATTACAATACATTTTGTAAACTCAAAATCAATATTCTAGTAATCAGAAGACGATTGCAAATGTAAGTGGGGGTCTGTGCTGGAGGTTGAAATGTGTTCTTTTTATCTGTAAAATTTTTAGCTGTACAGTACTTTTTTTAACCTGTTTTTAAAATAGATATGTAATTTGATATTGATTGATGTATACATAATTCCTATGAAATTGAAATGCCTTTTAAATTGTTTGTAGTATGCTTTTATGATTTTTAACTAAATCGAATAAAGTGGTTTTTGACTTGACTTGACTAGTAATCATGTTTTCAATTGGGCAGATTTTATATAGTAACAGTGCACCTTTAAACCACAAAGTAAGCTTCAAGTAAATCTTTGTTTCATCAGAGACAGATGGACACATTGAATAGGAAAATGTACCCAGCATGTGAGGAACACAATAGATTTCACGTACTGTACATTCTTTAGACAATGACTTCTCAGAAGAAGCAGCAGGGGGACAGGATGAACTAATTTAAGTGACTTAACAAAAGCATTAATGAGTCACGCTGCAAATTACTAAGAAAATTTGATTGCTGCTTTGTGGAAGACAAACATTTGAAAACCCATATTGAAAACACTTCAATGAAGTTTATATTTTGTCTAACCAATAGTCCATTTGAGTCAAAAAGTTTGTAAAAATGTTTCAGTAACTATGCTAGAGAGTTTTTTTTGTGCATTGAGAAGTCCCTTCTTTTTAAGAAGAGACTTTCGTTTAAAAGGAAAAATTGTTCTGAACCACCAGTTACCAATAGAATAGTACTACTATTTGAATGTGCTGTAAAGAATGATATACAACAATGTTGCTACAATGTAATTGTCATGTCTTGCCGAAGAAGAACCGCAAATATTCGTGGACACAGTCGAATGAGGAAGGACCATGTGTCTTCACATACCACGCTCAGGTGCATTGAGCAGCATGATCTGAGGATCTCACATGCCTCCTAGAAACACTTTTAATAAACATTTTGGGGGGAAAGAGGTACACATATCTGCAATCGACACTCCTACCTTTTATGCCACAATTATTTGAGCAATGGAAAAAGGGAAACATTTTGACAACTTGTGTATTTACACAGTCTGAGACATCTAATGGTAAGAGTACAAAACAACATTGTTCTCTGTTACAGGGAATATAGTCTTTGTCTATATATTTTACAAATATAAGATGGTAGTGTTCTGTTTCCTGCATCATTGGAAGAGGTGTAAGCACGGTTTACTACATAAGGACTCGAAGTCTGATCCTCCATGCTTAGCTATGTTCAAGGATCTTTGTTGTGTTCGACATCTCATTTCCTTCTTTCTGCTATCATTTTATGGGTAGATTTCTTGAGGTAGGATTTTTGCTAGTCTTTTCTTCTGAGTTCTAGTTTGAGTTCTTGAGTTATAATTTAGTTTCTATATTTTTCAAGTGTTGCTTGTTTATTATTTGAGAGCTTGTTTCTACAACTTGTTTGTATTTTCCTCTCTTATGTGCCTCTAAGTTGCCTCTGCAATCTTGTGCAAATGTTTTCGGGCCTTATTTAGAACTCAGCGGGAGGGTTACTGCATCACAATGGTGACAGACATCCCTTTCGCTGAAATATAAATCCCAAAGGATGTAATGAGATTTAGATTTCGGTGGACGGTACATCAGTCACCGTTGTGAAGGAGTAACCCGTCCGCTGCATTTTAAATGAGGCTGTTAGTCCCTTGCTTACTGTCTCTTTGCCTTTCTCTCAGTGAATCTGAATGACAGTAGTAAAGCATCTGAAGGAGGTCACCCTTATAATCCCTCTCTCAAGAAGAAGAAGGTAAAGGAAGTGTAACCTGCCATTAACATTAACAAATGGAGCAAGAACTTTATCCCCAAGGAGATTCAAATGATACACAGTTATAGATTAACCAAACATTGGTAATCAGAGAAGCTGATAAAGGAGGGTAATGGTAATAATTGGCAGGCATTGGTATTTGACCATTTCAACTACATACCCAGAAGAGCGTCAATACGTAAAGCTGCATTATGATCCATTGTTGGAATTACTCAATCATGTTCCCAATTTAGTAAAGACAGCAGTAAATGAAGGATGCATTTCATAATCAAAAGCTTCTCTTTTAAGCCAATATAGTACAATGTGTCTAAAATAGATAAGAATATCAATAACTCACTGTTAGGAATTATTATTTCAGCAGTTATTTCAATATTTCAACTTTTAGCAGTGTTTTTCATCTTTTTACGGGGACACACCAAATAGAGCAGGTATTGAAGCAGTTTAATTAATGTTGAAGTATTATCCAAATGAAATTGCACAATCGAAATTTAGATGCTACCTCTAGCATACCTATTTCAATTGTAATGAGTGCCATTAACAAACAAATGAAGAGAGGTAGACTGTAACATAGTCCCAGATTATGCAAATATAAACATGTGTTTTTTTTAAATTGAGCATAGTCTTCAGAATAAAAGACGGAATACAAAAATAACAAAATGTTGCTGGTTTATTGATAACATTTTAGATATTTACAATGTAACTTTGGAAGAGCTGTTGGAATTTTCAGTTTATTTAAAATTACATATTATTCCATCAAATTGATGCTAACAATGTAGGAGGATTCAATTTATCCAGGGTGCACTGGTTTAACCACTGACTGCTAGGTAAAACCTATAGAAATCAACCCATTTCTTCAAGCAATTTGTTACCCCTGGAAACCTTTAATAGAGAACTTGCCTTAGAGCTAATTATTGAGAATAAAGTGGATCACATCGGATGACGCTAAGTACAATCTATGTGAACATAAAGTGTGAAAAAGTTTCAAGAGAGGGGATACACAGACACGACATTAACACAGGCAGCGTGGGATGGATTGTAGCGCAGATTCAAGGTGGAAGACGGGTTAACAACCGTGCTGTGGGAGGTTTAGGAGGGAAGACTCCGGTGGGGAAGGCAAGTGGGAAATACTGATTCAATGGGCTGGGTGTTTAAAGAGTTATCAAATGTTTTATCTATTATTTCTCTCTCTCTTTCTTTTGTTTTTCTACTTGATTGCATTGAATAAATACGTTGAAGAGAAATATTCACAAACTACTTTGTTGAGGGACAGGTGTACTGCACTCTGTACTTTGTGACCAATATGCTGTTCATACATCGGAATAAAAAGAAGTTTAAAAAAGAAACATTAGCAGAGGCAACCAATTGGATTGCTCAGATTACCCGACATGCAGGTCTTCAATCCACAGTTAGGAAAACAGCAGCAGATTGACACTGATTTTACTCACAAAGTAAGGTAATCTAAAAAAAAATGATAAAAACACTGGAATATACTGTAAAATGATACAGATCAGTTGAAAGACTTCTATAGTAAACATCTTACAATGCATAACAAGAAAATGAATTTCAGAGACAAGAGGAATGAATACATATTCATGTCGTAAATGTTCAAACTGTAATGGAGAAATCAACAACATCACATTTGAAAACAATGAATGGTACACAGTTACGATCTTCTGCAACTTGGGGAACGAAATATGTAATTTATGCTATAAAGTGTCCATGCGAAAAATTATATATGTGGCAAATACCACACAAACCTTAAAGAAAAAAGATCAAATATAACAAATAAGGTGAACTATAGCTAGGACTTTCATAGAGTTCCTGTACACTGCACCATGAATACTAATCTGTGCAAGTGGAGGAGCATGATTTTTGTGTCATGAGGATGTGAGTGTCTTTGCCAGGGTGTCTCTCTTTAGGGGTGTATCTGTGCAGGTGTGTGTGTCTGTGCAGGGATGTGTGTCTGCAGGTCTGTTCAAGGACTTTTGTCAGTACTGAGGTTTTGTACAGCGGTGAGTTTGTGTAGGAGATCTGTGCAGATACTTGTGTACCTGTGAAGGGGGTTGTGTGTGTTCTGCAGGAGATTGTGTGTATCTGTGCAGGTTTGTGTGTGTATGTGTATGGGTGTGTGCATGTTGGTGTGTGTGTGCAGTTGGTATGTGTGTGCAGTTGGTATAGTTCTTTCCAAGGGTGAATGAGCCTCTGCAGGAAATTGTGTGCCAATGCAGGGAAGTGAGTGCCTATGCAGAATAGTTGTACTGCTATGCAGGGTATTACGCGCCTGTAAAAGCATGAGTGTTATGCAGGGGGTATGTGTCTGTGTAGGGGTGTTTGTATGCACAGTTGCGTCTCTGCAGTGTGTGTGTCTGTGTGTGTCTGTGCAGGGGTGTATGTGTGTGCGTCTGTGCTAGAGTGCGTCTCTGACAGAATATGTATGTGATTGGAAGAATGTATGTGTCATTGATGTAGTGAGTATGTGGGGCAAGTGCATTTGCATAAAGGACATGGAGACATCGTAACATTTTGTCCCTTGGACAAGGAGAGTGTACAAAAAAAACATTTCTGGGCAGAGGATGCAAAATGTCTATTAAGGGATTATCTTGCTTTATGGTCTACAATTACCAAAATCCTTTTTGAACAGCGAGGGATGTAAACTGTTTGCAGAGTTTCTTTATTTTTGACCAGGAGGAAGAACTAACATTGCTTGTTTGTAGCGAAATTGGTGAAGTTGAACATTTCTAAGTGTGTTCAATGGAGAATAGATCAATAGATATCAGGGTTGGACCACGTTATATACGAGATGCAAGCACTAACCTATCTTGTGTATGGAAAGAGCAGGTGAAGTGACTTTGCCCATTCCCTTATGGGTGCACCAAGAACTGCTAAATGTACAGTATCTCGGCGGGCTATCGTAGCGCTATACCGCCAGACTGCTGTCTGCTACCTCGCCATGCTCCCACAACTGCTATTGCCTGATTGCTTATTACAATTATATCGTAGTGCTAGATTCCCTGATTGTTTATTAATTGCTTATTATAACTATATCGTAGCGCTAGATTGCCAAAGTGCGCTTTAACACTTTAATTGCCAAAGTGCGCTTTAACGATCTTTTCAATTGTGCTGTGCTGCCTGTAGAATTCATTTGTGCCTGATTGTGCCGGTGCCACTGCCATTTGCATCGCGTTTATTCTGATTGTGCCCCAATCCTGTTTCGCTTTTGACTCGCTGCCATTTTGTTGTTGTTGTTGTGCCTCCCTGTCCGGCTCTCCACCCCGCTCCCGCCTCCCAGCTGCTCCTTCCTCCCACTGTTAGTCTAGGCTCCGCTCTCCCTTTGTAGCGCTGTGACCGTCCTGATCTCATCAGAAGCGGTCGCTCCTCTCGCTGCTCCCTGCTCTGCCTGCCGCTTGGTATCGTAGTGCTATACCGCTTAATTGCTTATTATAACTATATCGTAGCGCTAGATTGCCAAAGTGCGCTTTAACGCTTTTATTACCAAAGTGCACAAACTCCAAACAGAGCTCCGACACTAACCACCTAAAGTGCATCCTGCTCAACACCCGCTCAGTCCACAGACACTCCATTGAACTCTGGAACCTACTCGACACTACATCGCCGGACGTCGCCTTCCTTACAGAAACATGGATGAACGCCTCATCAGCGCCCGACATCGCCATAGCCATCCCGGACGCCTACAAGATCTTCCGAAAAGATCGCACCAACCAAACAAGAGGAGGCATCGCCATTGTCCATAAGAACACCATCCACATCACGACCAGTTCCGACGATAACCTCGCTACCGCCGAACACCTTCACTTCCAGATTCACACCGACCCCAAAACCACACTCAGAGGCACCCTCATCTACAGACCACCAGGAACCCGCACACAATTCAGCGAAGACATCACTGACTTCATCAGCGCACATGCCCTCCCCTCCGAGAACTACATTCTACTGGGAGACCTCAACTTCCACCTGGAAAAGAAAAACGACAGCAACACCACCACCCTTCTGGACAACCTGGCCAATCTCAGACTCAAACAACTCGTTAACACCCCCATCCACTTTGCCGGACACACGCTTGACCCTATCTTCACCTCCAGCAAGCACATCTCCTTCGATCACACCACAGCTCTCCATTGGATGGACCACAGCTGCGTTCACTTCAACTACAAAAAGTCCACGACCCACAACCCCCCACAACCTATTCCTCGAAGAAATTGGAACAAAATCACCACCGACCAGCTCTTCACATCGCTTCACCAAAAACCCCCTGCCAAATCATCGGATCCAAACCAAGCAGTCACCAACCTCACACAATGGATCACCCACAGCGCCGACGGAACTAGCACCCTTGAAAAACCATCTAATCAAGCAAGGTAGCAAAAAAGCCCCCTTGTTCAACGATGACCTTAAGAAATCCAAGAAGTTCTGTCGTACTCTCGAGAAAACCTGGAGAAAAAACCCAACCACTGACAACCTAGCCACCTTCAAGAACGCCACCCGCAAACACCACCAACTGATCCGATCCACCAAGAAATCAGCATTCAAGGATCGACTTGACAACAATGCCCAAAACAGCAAGGAACTATTCAACATCGTCAAAGAATTTACTAACCCCACCGCCGGCACCAACGACATCACCCCCTCCCAAGACCTCTGCGACTCTCTATCCTCATTCTTCCACAACAAAATCACGGAAATACATAACAGCTTTGAAAACCAGTCCAAAGACCAGTCCACTCCACCCACCTCCGAACCAAAACCGCACTCTAACAACCTTTGCGCCTGGAACCCAATCACCACCGAAGACACCATCCGCCTGATGAACTCCATCCACTCAGGATAGCCAACCGACCCATATCCCCACCACATTTTTAACAAAGCAGACTCCATCATTGCACCCCATCTCCGCGATGTCATCAACTGTTCATTCAACTCTGCTTCCTTCCCGGAAAACTGGAAACATGCCGAACTCAGCGCCCTTCTGAAGAAACCCACAGCAGACCCCACCGAACTTAAGAACTACCGCCCCATCTCGCTCCTCCCATTCCCTGCCAAAGTCATTGAGAAAGCCGTCAACAGTCAGCTCGCCGCCTTCCTCGAATCCAACAAATACCTCGACCCTTCACAGTCCGGCTTCCGAGCCAAACACAGCACCGAAACCGCCCTCATCGCAGCAACAGACGACATCCGAACACTACTGGACAACGGAGAAACAGTTGCTCTCATCTTACTTGACCTCTCCGCAGCCTTCGGCGCAGTCTGTCATAGCACCCTCATACAACGCCTCAGCAACGTCGGAATACAAGGAAAAGCATTGGACTGGATCATCTCGTTCCTCACCGGAAGAACCCAGAGAGTCCGCCTCCCCCCTTTCAAATCAGAGGCCACCGAAGTCATCTGCGGCGTACCACAAGGATCATCACTCAGTCCCACCCTCTTCAACGTATACATGAGTCCCCTCGCATCCATCGCACGCCAACACAACCTCAACATCATCTCCTACGCAGACGACACCCAGCTGATCCTCTCCCTCACCAAAGACCCAAACACCGCCAAAACCAACTTACACGAAGGAATTAAAGAAGTAGCCGAGTGGATGAAGAACAGCTGATTAAAACTAAACTCGGACAAAACGGAAGTCCTCATCTTAGGTTCATCCCCCTCTGCCTGGGAGGACTCATGGTGGCCACTGGCCCTGGGAACTGCACCCATACCTACGGACCACGCACGTAACCTGGGCTTCATCCTGGACTCCTCCCTCTCGATGACCAGACAAGTCAACGCCGTCTCATCATCATGCTTCAACATCCTACGCATGCTCAAAAAAATCTTCCGTTGGATCCCCACCGAAACAAGAAAGACGATCACCCACGCACTGGTCACAAGCCGGCTGGATTACGGAAACACCCTTTACGCCGGAACCACAGCCAAACTACAGTAAAAACTCCAACCCATCCAAAACGCCTCAGCCAGACTCATATTGGACATCCCTCGGCAAGCTCACATTTCCGGCCACCTGAAAGACCTCAATTGGCTCCCTGTCAACAAGAGAATAACGTTCCGTCTCCTCACCCACGCACACAAAGCCCTCTACGACCTAGGACCCGAATGCCTCAACACGCGACTATCCTTCTACACCCCCTCCCGCCAACTACGATCGTCCAATCAAGCCCTCACGGCAATTCCGCGCATCCACAGATCCACCATGGGGGGAAGATCCTTCTCCTACTTAGCGGCCAGAACCACCTCTCCTTCAGAAAGCAACTAAAAACTTGGATATTCGATAAGTAAAGCACCTCCCTGCCTCAAGCGCCTTGAGACCCTCTGGGTGAGTAGTGCGCTATACAAATTTTGAACTTGGGGTAGAGGAGAACAGGATTGAGAAAAGAGAAAGAATCACCCGGTACAGGACAGGCTACTTTCATGCAATCCACAAAATGTCCTTCTTGAGTTGGACGTGATGACTCGACCCTAAACAGAAAAGGAAATGTAAGACTTCATCTCTTCAACTAATATAGACTCATAAACCATCAACCCTCAATTTAACGATAATGAGTGTTGGTTTTTTGTGTGTGATTAAGGCCCATTAACTGTTATGGTCACACTTCTAGTGATATGTGTGGCCTTGTGGTATGCATGGATCTGTAGATTACATATTGTATGGTTCACTTTAATGGATTACTCTTTACGCCTTCTCCTTTGCTGCTATGTGGGTGTCTACCCGTTTATTCTATCTCTCTTGAGTGTCCAATGACTCTGATAGAGCGCGCAGGTCACCTGACTCTTATTTTAACAATATGTGCACACTTGGGCCCATAACATATTTATCACTAATTTCATTAATCAGGTAACCTACACACTACTATCAGCAATTCTTGTTCTTTCCTATTTATTTCCATGTACCTGACTTACCAAATCCTTGTCACAGATACCTATGATCACGATAGATCAGGAGCTAGCAGGGGTAGGAAGATAACACTAAACAAAATACCATGTATATTTATAAAACTGTTTATATTTTGTAATAATCACAAACACAAGAAGTTTTCAAAGCTTTATCTAATCGTCAATTTCGTCATATGCCATGAGAATGAAATTTATACAGATCAGACTATCAATAACTATGAGCAGAAATATAGTGTAACTATGAATCAAAGTAAGAATCATCTAAGAATTTGAAGAATAAAGGGAGGGAAAATAAGGAACACGCTATTTAGTCTACTAAGGGAGATAAGAAAAGGGAACATACTAAGAAATGCTGAATTTGAATGCGCTAATTGATTTAGAAGGAAAAACGATACTTTCCAAAATGCACTTATTTTCTATAGGGAGGGTAAGAGTGGAACATACTAGATAAGCAAACAGTTCAGTGTTTAAGTAAAGGTAGGGAGAAAATATGTAACATGCTAGAATAATACTTTACGTGAGAGTCAAATGTCAGAGAAAATCACATAGGCAAGTTTGCTTTATTCAGAAAAATAGGAGAGAAAAGATTTAAGTAGACAAACACCCACATATATTATATTTACCTAGGACGGAAAGAAGACTAACCCTGGCCATATGTCAGTTGGGAAAGGCGGGAAAGGACCCTCAAGGACTTAGAATGCCAGTAGGCGAGCAGGTACAGCTCATGGACAGTCAGGACAGGATAACCCCAGGATTTGGATCAGGACTGGGCTCATCAAAGGGTACGACCAACACCTGCAGCTTTGGATGCAACGCCTGCGCTATGCCCTCTCTGCAAGAAATCTGCCAATAACCCCGATTGGGTTCTCGAATCTCCCAGCAAAGTGCTTCGCCAGCACTTAAGGTTTCTCCACCCCAGACTGAGTTTGTTGAAATTACGGACAGAGTGCTCCGCAGCTCTCTGTATCAATCACCTATAGAGTTCGTAGGGTCTGTGACAGGTCCGCTATTCGGACAAGTCGGACAATTTCTCTAGCTAAACCTAGGCTAGTTATACTGTTTTCGGGTCAGTGTACCACCCACCAATGTTGCAAGTGAAAGGATCCCCAACTTCGGATTGGACAAGAGAGGCGGTTAGGTCATGACACCACCTATAATTTGAACTTTCTCATAATAAATATTCAGTTTTCGAACCCACCTATTACATTCCAGTTCCCATGGCATAGAAATTCAGAAAACAATAGCGTACAGAATAAAACATCACAATGTAACATTTTCAGGTGCGAATCAGTCTCTTCTCGCTGTGTTGGAGTTCAGGTTCCCAGGAGCATCTTAGCTTTGGCAGCCAGCTGGCTGAGTTCCACTACTGCAAGACTCGCTTTTCCTTCATCACGTGATTAGTACCACTCGGGCTTCAAAGATGGAGTGGCGCACCGCTCCCAGGCCCCCAAAGATCGATACTTGAAAAGTAAGCGAAAACAATTTAGAAACACAGAAAAAAATGAATACACTGTATACCATGATTGGCTATACTACACCCCTTACTTTATAATATCTATAGCATTAGGAGTTAAGCAGAACAAAACGGCTGAGCAAAAGCAGAGGTGGCAAGCGAGGAGCATGTTAGAAACAAAGCGGCCATTTTAGCTGTACTGCGCATGAGCGAAAAGTTCCCTCCAGAACTGCGAGTGTGTCACATCACATGGGTATGACCGACGCATGCGCAGACTAGAATCCCACATAGCAGCGACCATTTAATATGCAAGCGTAGTTAGGATTAGCAAACACATAGGCAAGCATCACTGGGACACTCGCGTGTAGTGTAAAAGTGCAATATTAATAAGACAAACGTGTTTGTTATGACGTTAATGTTTATTCGAGGTTCATGAGTATAAGCAAGTCGCGTAACGTGCGAATCCTTGCTATGCATGGATCTGTAGATTACATATTGTATGGTTCACTTTAATGGATTACTCTTTACGCCATCTCCTTTGCTGCTATGTGGGTCTCTACCCGTTTATTCTATCTCTCCTGAGTGTCCAATGACTCCGCAGAGGTCCACTGAGTATATTTTGTCAGCACACTCTGTTCCATCACGGACTGATTCCCAGTTTCCTGTTCATTCATTAGTTTTGACTTCTTTTTATGCATTCGTTTGCCAATACAAAGACGAAGTTAACGTACGTTCTCTCTTTGTTCCTCCTTTAGGTAAAATAAAACACTGACCTTGGTTGATATTTAACTTCTCTCACTGCCTTCTTGTAGGTGAGCGACCTGAACTTGCTGTTCCCAAGAGAGGAATCACAGGCCCAGCATATAGTTCCAAATGAATTTCGAGGTAGGTGCAGGAATTGTGTTTCTGGTAGTGTGTGAGAAGGATATAGTTCTTCATCTGTGCCTGACCACCTCTGTCTAGTAAGGCACATGGGGATCCAAAATGGCCACAGACAATGTGAAAATTAGTGTGAGTATGCCTAAAAATTAAAAAAGTAAGATTTTAAGCCAAATACAATAAGGATTTCGGAAAAATAATGAGGAATCAAAAATTTGCATTGCTGTTTTCTCTAACGTGTCTGTAGGCCTCTCTTACAGGTGAAAGAAGAGGTCAATGTACACTATCACCAGTCAGAAAAAAGATTGGAAACCAAACAAATCATTTAAATGAACGATGAATGAATGTACACAACTTTATTGATAGACAACGAATTCGTTATTGATCCTATACATTTTTGGATTGTAGTTCTATAGCAATACTGAATGGTATAGGGAATTGATTATTTATATTTAAAACATTCTCAATTGTAAGGTTTGGAATAATGCTGCATTAACCAACAGACCGAGACACAAACACTATTTTAGGTATAGACCCTGGTGGGCATGCTAATGGAGTGAAACAAGAAGCATTTTTAACATAGAGACAGTAATAAATAAATGTTTAGTAATGAAAGGCAGTGTATGTCATGTTTAGAAATAATTCCAAAGCACTAAAATTGCAGATGGAAATATTAAGTGTAATAGATTGTACCAATTTATTCCCATTTATTATGATCCAGTTACCTCTACCGAGACCTCAGGTTCAGTTTCATTTGTCACGGTTGTGAAACTGACGCTTCTGCTGCCAAAGGAAAAAAAGGCAGAACAGCACTTTTGAAACATGAAAATGTACAGCTCAGCAAAAAATGTACAAGCTAGAAATTTTCAAAGTATATTTCTAGCTGGAACATGCATTCCTCACAAGTAGTGGCATAGCTTAGTCAGTGAGATTTGGGGGGTGGGTGGTTCTCACACTACCCAACTAAGAGAACAGTTTGGTGCAGGGTGTCGGTGTGAGATTAGCAAGTTTGGGGATGTTGCCATGAGGAACAACGACAGTACCTATTTGCATTAGGCGGGATCATCTTTCTGAAGTGGCACCGTGGACGAAAAACCATGGTTTGGAATGCATCCCCGTCATTCCCTGAGCTTTTGCCCATGGTTAGACTTTTTGTAAGCATTTATCCCATCACCTTTTGAGTGTTTGATTGCCACTAGTATGCTTGGAAACTTGATAGTCTCACAGTTTTACAAGCCTACTACTGCCAATGTTTGTGAATTCCACAAAGTAGTAAATTTGCATCCATTAAAGGAGTACTTAAATGGGTGCAGATTCACTACTTTTTTGGTCAACCGATCACTTTATATGTGATTTACAAATAGTGAGGCTGAGGCAAAAGAATTAGCACCTATCACATTTAGTGAATCTAATCAAGCTATATGGTGCTCTCATCTGGAAGAACAATGTCCTAGACTTCCTCGTAGGAGTAAAACTCCATAATACTATTGCACCAAAATGATCCGCACACACAATTCTTCATTTATGGATATGTAATATACATCTTATTAGGACAGGGGATGCACAAACTTCATTCGCATGTTTTTTGTTTTCAAAAGAATTCCTTTATTCAAGGCTAGCTAAAATCAGATTTCTCATGTAGCCAACACGTTTCGTCTCTTCACAAGAGACTTATTTAGTCCTACAAAAATAGAAATAATGTATTCACCATACGCTCACGCCTCCACGATGCAGGGATCCTCAACAAAACCCTGTTCTGGATCACCTCCTTCCTCACCGGCAGAACCCAGAGAGTCCGCCTCTCCCCTTTCCAATCCAAAGCCACCAAGATCACCTGCGGCATACCCCAAGGTTTCTCCCTCAGCCCGACCCTTTTTAAGGTCTACATGGCACCGTTCGCCAACATCGTCCGATCGCATGACCTCAACATCGTCTTGTATGCTGACGACACCCAGCTGATCCTCTCCCTCATAAAGGACCCTGCCACCACCAAAACCAACCTCCATGAAGGAATGAAGACCGTCGCAGAATGGATGAAGAACAGTCGCCTAAAACAAAACTCTGACAAGAGGGAGTCCTCATCCTCAGCTCCACCCCCTCCGCCTGGGACAACTTCTGGTGGCCGACCACGCTGGGAGCTGCACCGACAACCACCAACCACGCAAGCAACCTCGGGTCCATCCTGGACTCAACACTATCAGTTACCCAGCAAGTCAACGCCGTCTCCTCCTCATGCTTCGTCACCCTCTGCATGCTTTGCAAGATCTACAGATGGATCCCCACTCAAACCAGAAGGACTGTCACCCAAGCCCTCGTCAGCAGCAAGCTGGACTACGGCAATGCCCTCTACGCGGGAACCACGGCCAAACTCCAGAGAAGACTTCAATGCTTACAGAACGCCTTTGCGCGCCTTATCTTCGACATCCCCTGTCACAGCCACATCACTGCCCACCTGAGAGACCTCACTGGCTCCCCTTTAACAAGAGGATCACCTTCAAGCTCCTCACCCACGCTCACAAAGCACTCCACAACACCGGACCAACAAACCTCAACAAACGACTGACCTTCTACAACCCGAACTGCCAGCTTCGCTCAGCTGACCTCGCCCTCGCCACCATCCCACACATCCACGAAAGACCACCAGCGGCAGATCTTGCTCCCACCCCGCCGCCAAGCCATGGAACACCCTCACCATCCACCTGCGACAGACCCAGGACCCGCTGACCTTCAGGAGACTTCTCAAAACTTGGTTGCTCGAGCAGTACCAGCAAACCTCCCCCCCCCCGCACCCCTGCCCCCCAGCGCCTTGATACCCTCACGGGTGAGTAGTGCACTCTACAAACAGGGCCGGTCTTAGGCATGGGCGGTATGGGCAGCTGCCCAGGGCCTCGCGCTCAGGGGGCCCCGCCGTCGGCCCCACAGAGTTGCCCGCAGAGCAGGGGGCCCGTCGGCCCGACATGAAATGCAAATGTGGCAGTTAGTGTCCAGTGGCGTAGCTAGAGGGTGCGGGGGCGGTCCGCCCCAGGCGGCACAATTTTCGAGGCGGCCGCGGGTGTGCTTCTGGCTGGCGCTGCAGAGGGACGTCACATACTGTTGCTAGAGCGGGTCTAAGAAGTAGTTGTGGAGAACAGCTAAAGTGGCAGGTGGCTAGTGGTTTGTGGGCACCGCTGCAAATTTATTTAGTTATGGCACTTGCTTGCAGTCAGTGTTGCACTACCTGCTGCAGGCAGCTTGCACCAACCCCACCCATGCTGGCGCATGCTGTCACCGTTTTGTGTACCCCCAATTAATACCAGAGCCCAGCCGAGGGAGTCGAAGAGGGCAGGAGTTTGTAATCCAGTTGCAGCAGCTGCCAGGAATATGCCCACTTGTATGCAATACGGAGGTCTGGTCTCACGGGGCCCTGTTTTCCGGAGGTATGTAGGACAGCAATAATATCATGTCTTTTGGGCCTGGTTGAAACACAATATTTTCAGTGGTGCTTGTGCTAACAGCGTCGCTCATATCAAACTCTTTCTGCCGCGCATTAATTATGCCGTCTGAGATTCCTGTATGTTACTGAATATCCACTCGTTCACTTCTCGCTTATCCATGAGTCGTCATGTCTTGGTGGAGCTTGAGCTTCTGAAGGGGCAGAGGTCTTAGGTATATTCATTCATGCTATGGTGTTGATTGTATTAGACAAGGTTTCAGATTGCTATGTGTGGCACTTTCAGAATTTCATTGTGAGTATGAGTGACATCATAGCTGCCAAGGTTACAGATTGCTATGTGTGACATTTTTATAATGTCAGTGTAATTATGAGTGACTTTCCAACTACTATGAGTGACACTTTCTCCCGAACAAAATCAAGCAATGTAAACGAGGGAAACATTAATATTAGGAAATTACACCCATTATAGCAACAAGAAACTCTAAGAAGATGTTAAAATAGCCAGAAAGCACCAGAAATGGAATGGCACACACATAGCTAGGGATCTCAATTCGGCCGCAAAGAGTTATTTTTATCAAAAATGACACATTGAGCCATTTAATAAAAATCAATTTGCTGATTACAGTAAGGCGCCACCAGCTATTATTAACCTGCGGCTGAGAGTAAGTTGCGTGGCTATTTTAAGCACGTATCATTACAGTACAATGAGGCATGATTGGGAGGGGGGTTAGGACAAGCCTCAGGAGAAGAGGCTGACTGAGCTACACATAGCTCATTTTAGTAGGCAACAAAAATGATGTTTGTTGTGGTAGAAGAGATTCCGTCGATTATTTTTGGGACTTGCAGTAACAGTGCCCTTATGTTAGTGGATTCTGTGCAATATGTTACATTATATATATTTGTTTTTAGTTCATTGGCACTAGCGGTCCCGTTGCTTCCAGTGTACGAACAGTCACCTTGCTTTTGCCGTAAGTTGTTGGACTCTCAACTTGGCATCCTTGTTACAAGAAAAGATGCAACCCTGATTGTTTATTGGGTACCGGTACCACTATAGGCACTGCCAAGTCTGTCTGTAAATTGTTGGTTGCAAGCAGTTCTCTCACATTTACTTTGAGTTGATGAACTGTACATTCTTTTTTTATTGTGTAAATTTGAGTTCCAAGCTGACTCTAAATATGCTTCTCAAGTGGTAGCTTGGCACGAGCACGAGCAGCCAGGCCTATCTCCAAAGCACAAGTGTTCTGTATGTGCAACCACGCCCACAGCAGCCCCCTGGTGACACCACAAATGGACTCTACACAAGTTTAATAAAAATTAGTATAACTTTATACAAAAAGATATACGATCAGGCCACACAATACATAAGCCATCATAGATAAAGGATAATATTCGTTCCAGGTGGCTGGTAGGTTCAAATCCCAACGACTGCTTTCAAAATGCTATGCTGGTCGTAGTGATAGACAAACAATAGTGCACTGCGTAACAATACAATCCTGTGCTGGGCAAAGGAGAAATAATACAATGTGTAACGATACACCCCGGTACCTAAAATGGTAGAAATAATGCAATGCGTACCGCTACATTCATGTACTGCGCAATGAAGGAATAATGCAATGCGTCACACCCCAATCACGTACTTTGCAATGAAGAAATAATGCAAAGCGGGCCGCTACATTCATGTACTTTGCAATGAAGAAATAATGCAATGCGTGCCGCTACACTCCTGTACTTGGCAAGGGGAAAATAATGCAATGCGTTGCGCTACAATTGTGTACTACGTTAGGCAATAATAATGTCAGGCATCCTAAGACAGTCCGGCAGTTCATTAGCAGCAATATTGGAAATGTGTATTACGACAATTCAGCCTCTTCGATAACAGTTGCCCCTCCACACGGTTCAACGATGAAACAGAGTACAGCTCCTTACTCTGGCCCCTGTACTGCCACTCCTTTCATCAGTACGGGTCCCACTCTGAGCTGAAGCAAAGGCTCACATCGTCAGAAGGACTGAGAGGCCAAGAGAGTGTCCCTCCGAGCCCGCACCCCACCCAGGTAGTATTCCACGTTACCTGGGGGCACGACCCCACTCTCCTCTCCTCCTTCCTCGAACTGGGCCTTCCGTTCAGAACTCTCTCAACGGGCCTCAGCTGCTCGGCCTGGCAGCTCAGCTCCTCTGGGGCTGCCCGTCCGGGCCACAACTTTTAGAAAGGTCTCAGGTGACCGCAGGGCACACATACCCCACACCCCTGAGATTACTTTTGCTCAAGGTGCATGTTCACCACCACACCCTCTGGGTCTCTTCTGGCACAAAGCCCACACACAACGCTGATGAGACTCCACGTTGACTCTGATTTCACGCTCATTAGGCACTCCTTCTTGGGGTCTCAGTTGGCAACCAGATACACACACCACACTGCAGAGACTCACTTTCTTCCGCTGCACACGATGATCAGCCGATCACCTCCACAGTTCCAGGTTGCACCACAGCACACACACTGCTTTCCTGAGACTTACTCCAACTCCGGTGCCCCAATATCCAGATGCTCTTCACCAATGCCTTCGGCCACGCCTCTACATGCTCGCAGTGTCCGAGCCTCACTTCTCCGGTGCACTCGATCACCAGGCGCTCTTCACCAACGCCTTCGATGCATCCTGACACACACCCTGCGTGTCCGATACCCACTTCACTTCCGATCCACACGTTGGTCAGGCGCTCCTCACCAATGCTTCCCGTGCATCACGACACGCACCCTGTGCATCCCAGACTCACTCCACCTCCGGTGCACACGCCGACCAGATGCTTCTCACCAGCGCCTGCGGTGCACCATGACACGCACCCTGCGCATCCGAGTCTCACTCCAGCTTCGGTGCACACGCTGACCAGGTGCTCTTCATTAATGCCTGCGGTGCACCATGACATGCATCAAGCGCGTCCAAGACTCACTCCACCTGCGATGCCCAAGTTGTCCAGGCGCTCTTCACCTGTGCTTCCTGTGTCCCACGACACACACCCAGCACGTCCGAGTCTCACTCCTCCTTTGTGTGTCCAAGATCACAGGGCACACCTTCAGAGGGTCACAAGCTGCCACAAAGTTCCCCGGAAACTTTTATGTTCCTGTGTTTCCAAACAGGGAGCCAGCTCACCTCGGCCCTTGGGGTTACAAGACACAGCACAAAGCACAGTCTCCATCAAGCAGGGGGACCCAGCGCCTCCAAGCACAGTCCCAACAGCCTCTTCCTTTGTTAGAACAGCAAACTGCAGAACATCCACAGGTCACGAAGCAAGGATTGGTCTTTCCACAGCACTCTCTTCAGTTGCTCCTTCTTCAGCAGAGGTTCCTCTTGACCACGAAATGGGTCCAAGCCTTTCCAGTCTCAATCCTTTTCTGTTTCATTCCAATGTTGAAGGGTTTCAGCTCTCATAGTTATACCCCTTAATGTCTTTGAAGTTAGTTTGTGCTCAGGGGTCCCTGACCCCTCCCTAAATCAGTTCTGGGTGTCTCCCTCCCAGAGTCACATTTCTCCCTTTGATACTGGGGGTCTGGGGGTCTGGATCCTTAATCACTCAGCAGGAGATGGGTCAATTGGTTTATAGCCCCAGCTCTGGCCTTTTCCCCTCCTGGGCTTCTCCTCCTCCTGCTCTCCAGATGCAGGGCAGCCTGGCGCCATCTCACCCCCTCCATGGGTCAAGACCTCTCCCAGCTCCTCTCACCTCTCAGATCCAGACAATAAATCCACATTCAGCAGAGACACACAGAAATGCTTAAAGCATAAAATTCAGCCACTTTCTAAAACAGTGACAAAACCACTTTCATAGAAAGATGTGTTATGACACTGTGAGTTCATACATACTAAACTTCACCTCTCCATTATAAACTTACAGAAAACTAAGCTACCAAAACACAATACCCAGCCTCCCCCATTCTGTCCTATGGGCAGAATGGCCTTTCAGCTATGAAAAACGAAATGGAGTGCTTTTCACTGTCAGGACATAACACACACCTCAGTATATGTCCTGCCTTTTACCTACACTGCACCCTGCCCAGGGGTTACCAGGTACCTACCACAGTGGTGCTCCATCTGTATGCAAAAGGGAAAGTAAGGCCTGACAAGTGGTTGCACCCCCAGCCTGTGACAAGAAAGAAGGGTGCAGCTAGGGACCACTTCTGTGGGCCCTTGCTGGCAATCTTATAAACATTCCATCACAGGTGCTGTGAGATAGGCAGGCAACCTTAATCCACCTTTAGCTCCGCCTGTCCACTGGTATTCTAGTTAAAGGACTGGTTCCTTCCCATGTGTAAATACGGTGCTTCGTGTAAATGTTGTTTATGTTGCAATTGGTTTGGAATATAACTATTTTGTATTAAGTTTCTTTTTGGTGTTGTGAAATTTTGAGTATTCACCGTAAATGTCTATACACTTGTATATATTGTAAACACAATTGCATGCTTTTGAACTGACTGTCTTGACAGAATTTTCCTTTGATGTCATCTTTGGATGAAGTAATGAAAGTTGATTATAAATGAAAATAAATTATTTTGTAATATAAAACTGTTGGCCACGCAGTACATATGGGCTGTGTGGGTCCTGATTTTTCTTGAAATAATCCTGATCAGCCATCTTGTTCTGTTTATCAAGTGGTTGCACTTGTCAGGACAACATGCTAACTTAGCAAACTGTGTGCAGACCCTACACTGCAGGCCTGAGTTCCCTTCTATATATTGAGTTTGATTTCAAATTTCAGTTTCAAGAGGAACTAGTTCCATAGCATTATTGCACAGTCCTTTATTCGCTACAGGTGACTCTTCGAGCGTGATGAGTCTTTCTGTTTGAACTTCTTGAATTGTAGCCAGACGAGGGCGTCTGCTACTTTGGAGTCCACATGGCCTACTGCTCAGTATCGGCCACATAGTGTGGTTTGATTAGGTCAATTGAGACAAATCTTTTCTCCTTTTTTCTGGTAAGAGGCGGTAGAAGTACAGTTCTTGTTCCTTTCACTGCTAGGACCTGTGAAGGTTTTCTGTAGGTTGGCCCAAATTCTTTTTTTTTTGTCCGCTATTTTCTCCATGACCAGATTCCCGACTTTTGGGATCCAGACCGATCTTGTCTTGACTGATTTGACTTCCCCAGTTACGGTCTGCTTCGGGTGTCCTGGATTCACTTAGATCCTGTAAAACAGCCAAAGGATCATGGATGTCAAAAGTTTTTCATCAGGTACCCACATTCTTGTCCCAAATAGGACCTCATATGGAGTGACTCCCTAGAGAACTAATTGGCATATTGCTCAGAGACCGCTGTACTCCATAAAGATGTTTTACCCAGCTCTCACCTGTGCCTAATACTCTAGCTGTTATGAACTGCTTTAAGTCTCGGTTTTTCCTCTCCACGACCAAATTTCCCTCGGGATTGTATGGAGAGGAGTACCACAATGCTACACCCAATCCTCGCTTTACCTCCTTGTAAGTCCAAGAGCTAAATGCAAGGACCTGGTCAGAATGTAATGTGCCAATTACGTATGTCCCTATGAAGACTCGCGAATCTTTTATAACAGTTCGCGCATCAGCCGAACACTGGGGCCCCCCCCATAGGAATCCCGAGCAGGACGCATGCAAACTGACAGTCTGATGCTGTCTAATAACGGGATTTGCGCTGGACATGTTACGGTGGAACCTTTCATCTGCGGGCAGATGACGCATTTCAAGACGTAGTCTCTAGTCTGCTTTGTTAAACCAGGCCACCAATAGCATTGTTTCAACAAGGAAACAGTCGCCGTAACTCCTGCATGTGCAGAACGGATCACTGAAACAATATCGATGACAAATATATAGAACTACCATAATATCGAGTAAAAATATAGAATGCTAAATTATCGAATTCCTATCTCCAAACAATTAAGTACAAAAATATCGAATCAAAAATATTGTTGTAAAAAATATAGTTAGTAAAAATATCGAATTTTTTAAAATGCTTTAAAGTAATTAAAAATTAATGAAATAATAAATATAATTAACTTAAACATACTTACAATACCTAAATAACCTTAAAATCAATACATAATTAATGTAAGTAAAAAAAAAACATACAAATTGATTTGTTAATATATATATCTATATGAACGTAATTTTAATACAAAATATACCATATTTTTACCATAGAATAGCGGAAAGGGTAAAATTTACTATTACCACTCCAGTGACTGCAAAACTTGGGAAGGCGTTGGATAGCGTAGGGGTAAAAATTACTATTCCCACTCCAGTGAGTGCAACTGTAGGGAAAGAATTGGATAGCGGGAGGGTAATAATTACTATTCCCACTCCAGGGAGTGCAACAGTAGGGAAAGCATTGGATGACGTAGGGGTAAAAATTACTATTCCCACTCCTGAGAGTGCAACAGTTGGGAAAACGTTGGATAGCGGGAGGGTAAAAATTACTATTTCCACTCCAGAGAGTGCAACAGTAGGGAAAGCGTTGGATAGCGTAGGGGTAAAGATTATTATTCCCATTCCAGAGACTGCAACAGTAGGGAAGGCGTTGGATAGTGCGAGGGTAAAAATGACTATTCCCACTCCAGTGAGTGTAACAGTAGGGAAAGCGTTGGATAGCGTAGGGGTAAAAAATTACTATTCCAACTCCAGAGAGTGCAACAGTAGGGAAAGCATCGGATGGCGTAGGGGTAAAAATTACTATTCTTACTCCAGAGACTGCAACAGTAGGGAAAGCATTGGATAGCGTAGGGGTAAAAATTACTATTCCCACTCCAGAGAGTGCAACAGTAGGGAAAGCGTTGGATAGCGTAGGGGTAAAAATGATTATTCCCACTCCAGAGACTGCAACAGTAGGGAAGGCGTTGGATAGTGGGAGGGTAAAAATTACTATTCCCACTCTAGTGAGTGCAACAGTAGGGAAAGCGTTGGATAGCGTAGGGGTAAAAATTACTATTCTCACTCCAGAGAGTGCAACAGTAGGGAAAGCGTTGGATAGCGTAGGGGTAAAAATTACTATTCCCACTCCAGATAGTGCAACAGTAGGGAAAGCATTGGATGACGTAGGGGTAAAAATTACTATTCCCACTCCAGAGAGTGCAACAGTTGGGAAAACGTTGGATAGCGGGAGGGTACAAATTACTATTCCCACTCCAGAGAGTGCAACAGTAGGGAAAGCGTTGGATAGCGTAGGGGTAAAGATTATTATTCCCACTCCAGAGACTGCAACAGTAGGGAAGGCGTTGGATAGTGGGAGGGTAAAAATTACTATTCCCACTCCAGTGAGTGCAACAGTAGGGAAAGCGTTGGATAGCGTAGGGGTAAAAAATTACTATTCCAACTCCAGAGAGTGCAACTGTAGGGAAAGCATTGGATGGCGTAGTGGTAAAAATTACTATTCCCACTCCAGAGAGTGTAACAGTAGGGAAAGCATTGGATAGCGTAGGGGTATAAATTACTATTCCCACTCCAGAGAGTGCAACAGTTGGGAAAACGTTGGATAGCGGGAGGGTAAAAATTACTATTCCCACTCCAGAGAGTGCAACAGTAGGGAAAGCGTTGGATAGCGTAGGGGTAAAATTATTATTCCCACTTCAGAGACTGCAACAGTAGGGAAGGCGTTGGATAGTGGGAGGGTAAAAATTACTATTCCCACTCTAGTGAGTGCAACAGTAGGGTAAGCGTTGGATAGCGTAGGGGTAAAAATTGACTATTCCAACTCCAGAGAGTGCAACAGTAGGGAAAGCATTGGATAGCGTTGGGGTAAAAATTACTATTCCCACTCCAGAGAGTGCAACAGTAGAGAAAGCATTGGATAGGGTAGGTGTAAAAATTACTATTCCCACTCCAGTGAGTGCAACAGTAGGGAAAGTGTTGGATAACGTAGGGGTAAAAATTACTATTCCCACTCCAGAGAGTGCAACAGTAGGGAAAGAGTTGGATAGCATTGGGGTATACATTACTATTCCCACTCCAGTGAGTACAACAGTAGGGAAAGCGTTTGATAGCATAGGGTTAAAAATTACTATTCTCACTCCAGAGAGTGCAACAGTAGGAAAAGCATTGGATAGCGGGAGGGTAAAAATTACTATTCCCACTTCAGAGACTGCAACAGTAGGGAAGGCGTTGGATAGTGGGAGGGTAAAAATTACTATTCCCACTCTAGTGAGTGCAACAGTAGGGTAAGCGTTGGATAGCGTAGGGGTAAAAATTGACTATTCCAACTCCAGAGAGTGCAACAGTAGGGAAAGCATTGGATAGCGTAGGGGTAAAAATTACTATTCCCACTCCAGAGAGTGCAACAGTAGAGAAAGCATTGGATAGGGTAGGTGTAAAAATTACTATTCCCACTCCAGTGAGTGCAACAGTAGGGAAAGTGTTGGATAACGTAGAGGTAAAAATTACTATTCCCACTCCAGAGAGTGCAACAGTAGGGAAAGCGTTGGATAGCATAGGGGTATAAATTACTATTCCCACTCCAGTGAGTACAACAGTAGGGAAAGCGTTTGATAGCATAGGGTTAAAAATTACTATTCTCACTCCAGAGAGTGCAACAGTAGGAAAAGCATTGGATAGCGGGAGGGTAAAAATTACTATTCCCACTCCAGAGAGTGCAACAGTAGGGAAAGAGTTGGATAGCATAGGGGTAAAAATTACTATTCCCACTCCAGAGAGTGTAACAGAAGGGAAAGCATTGGATAGCGTAGAGGTAAAAATTACTAGTCCCACTCCAGAGAGTGCAACAGTAGGGAAAGAATTGGATAGCGGGAGGGTATAAATTACTATTCCCACTCCAGAGAGTGCAACAGTAAGGAAAGCGTTGGATAGCGTAGGGGTAAAAATTACTATTCCCACTCCAGAGAGTGCAACAGTAGGGAAAGCGTAGGGGTAAAAATTACTATTCCCACTCGAGAGAGTGCAACAGTAGGGAAAGCGTTGGATAGCGCAGGGGTAAACATTACTATTCCCACTCCAGAGAGTGCAACAGTAGGGAAAATGTTGGATAGCGTAGGGGTTAAATGTACTATTCCCACTCCAGTGAGTGCAACAGTAGGGAAAGTAAATACTTCATATATTAATTAAAAGAAATATGTATATTAATACCAATTACAAATTAATTAATAATAATTACCAATTTAATATAATATAATAATTAATCAATTAAAATACAAATAAAAAATACTTATTAAAAATCATTACCTATTCATACAAATTAATTACCAATTTACAATTAATTATTTAGCAATTGAAAAATAATTAACAATTAATTAAAAATAAATACCAATAAATAAATGTAAAAATTTAATTAATTACAATTAAATTACTTCTCACCCTATTCCCCTAAAAACCCACAACCCGCTATAGTAAATAAATTAACAAAATTAACATAATTATCAATTAATCAATAATAAAAATTGCTTACTAATTATCATTTAATTACTTACCAATTAAAAATTAATTAACTATTAATTCAAGATAAATACCAATAAATAAATTAAAACATGTACTCAATTATAATTAAACTTCCCACCCTATTTCCCTATAAACCCACAACCTGCTACAGAAACAAATTAACATAATTATCAATTAATCAATTAATAAAAATTAATTACCAATTACAATTTAATTAATTACCAATTAAAAATTAATTAACAATTAATTCAAGATAAATACCAATAAATAAATTAAAACATTTGCATAACTATCAATTAGTCAATTAATACAAATGAATTACCAATTATAATTTAATTAATTAATAATTAAAAACTAATTAACAATAATTCAAGATAAATACCAATAAATAAATAAAAAAATTTAATCAATTATAATTAAATTACTTCCCACCCTATTCCCCTATAAACCCACAACCCGCTACAGAATTAAATTACGCAAAAATTGAATACCATAACATTCATTACTTAAAATAAATTATAAAATAAATATACACTTTTCACACATATACTAATAAAAAAAAAACTTTGATATTTTTAAAAAATCAATATTTTTGACATCTATATTATATACTTCAATATTTTGACTTTCTATATTTATGTAAATCGATATTAACTTACTTACCTTAAATTCGATATTTTTTTTCTATATTCTGTCCATTCAATATTTTGTCCATTACATTCTATATTTTTGTTGTCTATATTCTGTCCATTTGATATTTTGTCCATTCTATATTTTTAACTCGATATTAATGCAATTCTATATGTTTTTACTCGATATTATGGCTGTATACCGCGCAGAACCTATCCCCTTGTGTGCTGCTACAATTAAACCTAACCTACGATCCATGTTTGGAATTACTCCATCCCCCACTCCGGGAATCTGAGCAAATGGAATGTTATTGGCATCTAACTTGCAGGAGTATTTGAGTGGAAATCGTTTTAGTACTGCACCACTGTTTTTATGTGAAGCAATAACAGTCACCATAATCTCACCATCTATTTTCGTTTTAGAACGAGTGATTGCAGCTACCGAAGCTGTGTGTGCAGCCACCTTTGCGGCTTCATCAGCCAATGAATTCCCTTCAATATGAACGCCATCACGCTGATGACTCAGTGTATGCATCACATGAGCCCTTGGTAGTTCGTATTTCAACTCCACTACCTGTTGCCATAGCATTCTATGCTTAATTGTGCCAGCTTTAGCATCTTTGAACTTGTTTTGAATCCAGTATTGCAAGTATTAATTGCATGACTGCACACAGTAAAAGGAATCAAACACAATTAGGGGCCGATTCCGATCCTGGAAAAAAACCGTCCGTACGATTTTCATCCGGAGCTGTCGCCGTATGATTCATACCAGTCCCTCCCGAGTCGCGTAGTATGATCCGTATTCCGTCAATCCATCCGAATCGTCTCAATCCGTACGTATTGCAAGGCTGAAACAGTGAACTGTACGACTCGTACACATGCCGTACGACCCAACGAGTAAGATCCAGACCGGGGTATGAGGACGTGATTCATACGGTCCTCGTCAGGTAAGGGCGATTTGTACGGAAAAGCACACAATCACTTACACACCATACAATGCGTATGCCCCATGATAGCAAGGGTAGGGTGTGTACCCCTGTGATCTTGGGGTGTACGCACCGTAAACCACGATCGCAGGGTGTACGCACCGTACACCCAGCGAACATGGGGTACGGTGTGTACATCCCAAAATCGCGGGGTACGGTGTGTACACCCCATGATTGCAGGGGTACGCACCCTACCCCTGCTATCATGGGGTGTACGCACCGTACCCGGGGGCCGTTCCGTACCTGTTTCTGGGCGAACTCTGCTTTTACGGCTGTTTTCAGCTCCTGTAGAAAAAGGGTTGTACAGTGCGTACCCGACACAAATCGTACTTGCCGGGTCGGAAAATGCAGCCGCGAACCATACAGATGTCGCATACAGCGGGTTCCGAGGGAGATTCGTATGGGGATTTGATTTGTACGGTCTCTGTACAATTCATACGGAGTCCAGCTTCTGGTAGGAATCGTACTTCGTTGTACGTATGGGGGACGTTGCAGGGTACGATTCGTACGGGAAAACTGCTCCGAACGGCTATTCGGGGTAATTTTTCCTGAATCGGAATTGACCCCTTAGTGTGGGGGCTTCTCGACCCGCATTTACAAGTGCCAATATCAAGGCTTTTAGCTCTGCCAACTGTGCTGTGCAGTCTCGTAGCTATTGCATTTTAGTGCAACTTGAATGAAACTTTCCATCCCGCATGCGACCTTTAAATATTGCACATGCCACGCTATATTGTTGCTTACTTCCTGTGGCATAATAAGCAGATATTCTTGTTCGTATTGAAGAAATGCTTGTGTCTTTAAATGTGGGTTGTACCTATATTCTACATCTGTTGCAGTGAGAGAATTAGCCCATTGTATCCATCTCAGATGTAAAGCTTCAGCGTTAGGAACGCTTGCCTTTGTCGCAGCCTCTAAGGCCAGAACCGGAGTCGCTACTATTATTTGTTTCCCCTGTGCCAGTGCTCTTTCTCTTACTACAGCAGTCTGTACCGCTGTCAAAATCTTTTGAGTAGATGCAAAGCACATCTCAGCATTTGTGTGCAAATGTGATTTGTATGCAATTGGTACTGTTTCACCTTCATTATGTTAGATAGGTGTACCAAGATTGACCCGCAACTATACGGATCACCAGGTTGAGTATGTTTACACGTGTCTGTAAGTGTTTGGAAGCTATCATGTCAGCTTGTAAGGAACAAAGTGTATCTGTGTGTTCCTGTGTCCATTGTCTTACTGCAAAATCAGGTTTTATTAAGTTGCCGAAATGTTGTACTCTTTCTGCGTAATCTAAAATCTATGTTCTACTAAAATTTAGGAATCCCGGAATTGATTGTAGATTTTTTAATGATTTTGTAGGTTGGAGCAGTGCGCGTGTTTGTAAAAAAGTGGCTGCCAGGCTTTTTCCTTCACTTGAAAGCTTGTATCCTAAAAACAGGACACTGAGGTGGGCTATTTTTGATTGTTTAGAGTTACATTTGTAGCCCTCAGATGAAAATCCCAAAATTATGCAAGTGCTCCTCTAGGTCATCGTCCGTCAGATAAATATCATCCACATAGGACAATGCCTCTACATCTAATTTTTTAAGTAACTCAGTTACTCTGGGTGAAAACAACTCTGGGCTGTTCTTATACCGCAGGGGGAGTTGACGAAATTGCCTCTGTGAACCTGACGCTGAGTATGCTGTTAGATATTTGCTTTCAAGGAACTATATTTTGGCAGAAAAATCCATTTGAGATATCAAGTGTTGTTTTGTATTTTTTCCGCACAATGTTATTCATTAATGCGGCACTGTGTGCATTTTGGACTGCAAATGTCTGAGTGCAAGTGTTTAAATGTTTGTAATCTAAAACTAGACAATATGAATTGTCGGGTTTCATGACTGGAAATAAAGGATTATTCATTTGAGAGGTGCAAGTTTCAATCACCCTTTGGTATTTAAGTTGATCTAAGATCTCCCTGACCTGTTTTTTAGCGTCTTTCTTTATTGGATACTGCCTCTGTGCAGTTAGAGTATTTTGTAAAGGAATTATGTGTTGGGTTGTATCCTCATCCCATCCAACATAGTTTTTGTATAATGCTGGAGCATGGCTAAGGCCCCCTCCTGCGAATATGTGTGTTGCAGGTACCTGGGAATATGGTCTGGGAATGCTGGTAGGATTACCGTTTCTCCCTTAGGACAATCCATGACGAATGCTGGCGGCCAATCTCGTTCAGCTGTCATAGCCAAACTTAAGGTTCTCCCAAAAGAGACCTCTCACTGTTCTACACTTGTCCCCCTCCATCTGGAGCATTATTTCATTTACTTAATATGGGGCACTTACCCTAGTATCGGGTGTTTCTACCGTGATATAATCATTCAAGTCTGCTATCTCCAGAAACTCCATTAGGTTCTGGGGAGCTATTGTTAATTCTGCCGCATTCTCTAGCATCATCAGAGCCCATTCCCCGTTCAGTAGTTGAGTCCTCAGAATTCTGGGCATGTCTGAGCTTTAGACCTGCAACCTTCTTCTTTTTGAACTGTGGCTTTTGCTTTGGCTCCTCTTCTTTTTTTGAAGTGTAATCTTGAGCGTGCTGCTTGTCTCTGAGCAGTGTACCCTCTTCTTGGCTTTCTGGCCGTCCTTCCGTCTTGGATTTTTTTGATGAACCCTGAAAGGAACGAGACAAACGTGTATCTGTATCCGGATACCTGTCAGGTTTCCTAATATTATCCCTATTCCTCAGGTTATACCTCTTTTCAGTGGGCTCCTGTGGGGAGATCTATCTTGGGAATGAGATCTGTTTCCTTTAAATGTTTGTTGTTTTTTATTATTCCACTTCATTTTAGAAGCAAGTAGTGTCTTTTTCAGAACTGCCCATTAGTTGTGGTTTTAACGCTTTCCTACCCAAACTGTCTCTGCCTAATTCTGCATAGGCCGTTTTAATTCTTTTTGGCAGTTCATGTTCCTGTTCTAAAGGACTGAACTCCCTTAGAAATTGGTGGATAGCCACTGAAGCTGCTTCCCCTTTAATATTAGCTAATATTATGGCCAATACCTAGGCATAGTTACCTAGTAACTTCATCCCTAAGTTCAGAGCAGGCTCCGCTCTATACTCGTTTTGTATTTGTCTTAATACATCGGGTATCACCGCTAATTAAGGAATACCATGAGTTCTTGAGTTCTGATATAAATGGCAGCAAAGACTGTACCTCAAGTGTTACAATCCTCTACTTGTGTTGTTATCCCCATCGGCAAACAGATTGTTAGCATTCTGTGTTTTTCATACAGGGTAGTTGTCACGGGGCAGGGTTACCAGGGGAGTGCAGAAGGCACTCGAAGCAGTGGTACAATGCCCCAACAACAGAAAAGCCTCTTGTTTTCCCACAGCAGGAGGACTGGATGTATCACTCTTCCCCTTCATTTGGAAGTCCGACAGAAAAAGGGTTTTGCTCCTTTAACTCTGATGACTCCGCCCCCAATGCTGACGCGGCGTGGAGCGGACCAACAAGAGCAGACAAGACCCGGAAGGAGGTGTGTTTCATCACCGGAGGACGTGAGGTGAAGGAGAAGCTAGGAGAGCGTGGAGGATTGGAGAATGCGAAGCGAGGAGACGACTGGAAAGTAAAGGGAGTAACATCGGGTGACGGACGGATTGTGAGAGGTGTGGAGATGCCAGGAGAGCTAGGAGGCCACTGGGACCACACTTCGCCCAGCCATGCTCCAGGAGGAGCATGGCTATCACAGGTACGAGGGTGGTTTCCTGGCTGGGTAGGGAGGCGGAAGAAACCTGATGGCTTAGGGTACCAGCCCCTACCAGTCCTCCCTGTAGGTGTGTTCCCCTCCCTGCACTGTCACTCCTCTTCTTAGAAGTGCGGCACTCATTTGGCGTGTATTCCTTCACTCCCCTTCCCTCAAATGCACATAAACAAACTAAACACTCACACACTGTACCCATTTCCTTCATTCCCTCGAGTGCATCCCCAAGACATGGAGAAGCCGGAATCCCTAAAGACTGGGTTGAGGATCCCACAAAGACGTGTGTGACAAAAGGGACAGTCGAGGGGGAGAGAGACACCACATAACATCCTGGCTGTAATGTACAACAATGGCTTCAAAGAGGAGATGCTTTCTTCACACAATAAACCCTTGTCTATATCGTCCTGTTGTCTTGCCCCTTCCTTCGAACCCGCTACAGTAGTATTCGGGAATACTGCCTCTAACTATGTTATTTTCTAAGCTACCCAGAATGGCATTTGTTCCCATTTCGTGGGCATTTTGTCCATCATTGCATGTAATGTTTGTGATGTGATTTTAGTTGCTGTACCCTAAAAATTGAGTTCCATTCATTGCAACTATTGCTGGTTGGACTGTAAATGTCCTCATGACAAATTGCGTCATGTTTCTTTAGATTTTAATTAAATCTTTATGTTGTATGAGTAAGTCTCCTTGTGGCATTGTTTCAATGTCTTAGGCTCTCTCCGATGACGACTGACTCACACCCCTAAAGGCACCCCAGTTATACCCTAAAACCTACATGTCCATGCCACATTAGTTGAAACAATTTATAAAATGTAACTTGTCTTTGAATGAGCAGGGAGGTGGTCTGTCACACCATCATGATTTCATTCAGGATTACTATAGTCTATTGTTCCACTTCCCTTCCCATGACATAAGCTTTGACTCGTTCATACATTTAATACATGTATATTTTTTCATTATTTTCTCATATGTCTCTCAGCTATGTCCGCAGAAGAAGTCTTGGGTCCCATGGCCAGTCTTGTTTCTTGGGAGAGCAAAGAAAGGCTTGGGTCCTGTCACTGTCCGGCCTGGACCACTATCATGAAATAAACAACAAAAAAGCCGGGCAGTTTGGCTTCTTATTGTAAATGCACAACCTAGTGAAATAAGCTGCCAGGCTGAACAACCATTTGTATTGAATTAATACATTTTTTATATAAAGTTATTTTGCAAAAAAGTTTTTGGCATCAAAATGAAACACAGTATTTACACCAATACAAAAATACATTCAATCAAAAACAACATATACAACTCAGTGATAAGACAAAACAATTATCACAGTAATGTTAATATAGACAACTATTGTATGCCTCAAATGACTCAATTGTTGAGGCACCAGTCCTAAATGAAAAAACACAAGTGGGCTAGCAACTTCTTACATTGGCCTACTTGTAAAGACCTACACAAGATACACATACAGATTTGTCCTAGAGTGCTGTGACAGGAAATAACACCTAAACTACTGCGTAGTTTCCAAGTGTATTAGTTGGTTCCTATCAGACCTATAATGTTTCGTATCTTGGAGGTAGAAAACGCCGACGCGTTTCGAACCCAATGCAATTCTGCGGGTTCTCCTCAGGACGCGGACTGGAGGGTCGTTGTCGCTGTGAATTAATAATTAAGAAATGATATCAGTAAAGGAACTGCCTCTCAGGGCTCACTCTCTCAGACTCAAACACTAATTGAAATAAATGTACCTTGTCGGTGGAGGGTTAAAGATACTCCCTGTGAACAAATGAGGATGGAAACAAATGTTAGGGAACTGGTGACACTGCACCTCATGTAATAAACTTGTGCACCCCTGTTGTCATAACATACCTTGTCAGTGTGCTTATAATGCAGAAGCGGGTGTCGGAACACGTGGGAGGCTCCCAGTTGGATTCCTCGAGGGCTCCCTAGGAAACAGGGGGGGGCCTAAATTAGTGTCCGTAATGTGTCTGCCTTGATAGCTAAACCGTTTGGTAAAAAACAAAGTCCTACCTTCAAACGGGATGTAAGCTTGTTTGTGCTGCGCGCGTGTGGCAGCAGCCGCCGCCGCACGGATTAGTCAGCTGCAAGGACAATGAGCATACAGTTAAAAGTCTATTGGAATCCTGTGTTATCTCTGCTAAAGGATTTATGCCACGCAATGACACTTACTGAGTGGGGGCAGAAAACGTTTCAGTCCGACACCTCTCTGCTTCCAAAAAGATGCGTGAACCCGAGGGGGCGTGTCTTCAAGTATTTAACCTGGCCGCTGTCCCAATGTGTACTGGGAGACGTAGTTCGCTCACTCAAACAGAGTCGAAGCGCTTAGAATGAGGTGGGCTGCTAGTCAACAGGGGTTCTGTGTGCATTAAAGAACGTCCCAATGTGTCTGGCGACGTGGTGTACTACACCAAATTTATTTCTAGAGTGTGATCTACAACAGTCATGTAAGCACAAGTGGACACCGACAACGGCACGTTATACAGATAAAAGTTCATTGAAAAGTCATTACAGATTGCTGAATTCATTGAGATCATTCAGTCGAGACATGGCAGTGTCGAATTTCAAAATGAGGTACGCCTCTTTTTGTGCCAATCGGACGTCTGGGTCACCACCGGCACCTATGATGTTTTTGATACTGGCCAAGATTGTCCATCTGAGGTCACTGATCGAATGTTCCTTCTTTATAAAGTGAGACACCAGTGGTGCTGTCAACACTTTGTTATTGATCCGTGATTTGTGTTGAATTATGCGCTGACGCACTTCCTGTGTAGTTTTGCCTATATACACTTTCCCACAGGGACAAGTTATTGCGTAGACTGCATATTTCGTTTTACAATTTGTAAAGTCATCATGTCGCCAATGTTTGTTACCATCTGGTAAACCACTCTTCGCGTTAAAGAAGAATCGCAGTCTGGGTCAGCAGATCTCCTCCACTCGACCAATCACCAAGAGGGAAACGCAGAGCACACTGTTCAATATGGGACCAGTCAAAGGACATCACAAATGTGGCACCTGTTCGGTGTGTAGTCTCACAGTGGAAGGAACACACTTCACAGATGGTAACAAGATGGTAACAAACATAAACGCATAATTCAACACAGATCACGGATCAATAACAAAGTGTTGACAGCACCACTGGTGTCTCACTTTATAAAGAAGGAACATTCGATCAGTGACCTCAGATGGACAATCTTGGCCAGTATCAAAAACATCATAGGTGCCGGTGGTGACCCAGACGTCCGATTGGCACAAAAAGAGGCGTACCTCATTTTGAAATTCGACACTGCCATGTCTGGACTGAATGATCTCAATGAATTCAGCAATCTGTAATGACTTTTCAATGAACTTTTATCTGTATAACGTGCCGTTGTCGGTGTCCACTGCTGCTTACGTGACTGTTGTAGATCACACTCTAGAAATAAATTTGGTGTAGTACACCACGTCGCCAGACACATTGGGACGTTCTTTAATGCACACAGAACCCCTGTTGACTAGCAGCCCACCTCATTACTAAGCGCTTCGACTCTGTTTGAGTGAGCGAACTACGTCTCCCAGTACACATTGGGACAGCGGCCAGGTTAAATACTTGAAGACACGCCCCCTCGGGTTCACGCGTCTTTTTGGAAGCAGAGAGGTGTTGGACTGAAACGTTTTCTGCCCCCTCTCAGTAAGTGTCATTGCGTGGCATAAATCCTTTAGCAGAGATAACATAGGATTCCAATAGACTTTTAACTGTATGCTCATTGTCCTTGCAGCTGACTAATCCGTGCGGCGGCGGCTGCTGCTACACGCGCGCAGCACAAACAAGCTTACATCCCGTTTGAAGGTAGGACTTTGTTTTTTACCAAACGGTTTAGCTATCAAGGCAGACACATTACGGACACTAATTTAGGCCCCCCCCTGTCTCCTAGGGAGCCCTCGAGGAATCCAACTGTGAGCCTCCCACGTGTTCCGACACCCGCTTCTGCATTATAAGCACACTGACAAGGTATGTTATGACAACAGGGGTGCACAAGTTTATTACTTGAGGTGCAGTGTCACCAGTTCCCTAACATTTGTTTCCATCCTCATTTGTTCACAGGGAGTATCTTTAACCCTCCACCGACAAGGTACATTTATTGCAATTAGTGTTTGAGTCTGAGAGAGTGAGCCCTGAGAGGCAGTTCCTTTACTGATATAATTTCTTAATTATTAATTCACAGCGACAACGACCCTCCAGTCCGCGTCCTGAGGAGAACCCGCAGAATTGCATTGGGTTCGAAACGCGTCGGCGTTTTCTACCTCCAAGATACGAAACATTATAGGCCTGATAGGAACCAACTAATACACTTGGAAACTACGCAGTAGTTTAGGTGTTATTTCCTGTCACAGCACTCTAGGACAAATCTGTATGTGTATCTTGTGTAGGTCTTTACAAGTAGGCCAATGTAAGAAGTTGCTAGCCCACTTGTGTTTTTTCATTTAGGACTGGTGCCTCAACAATTGAGTCATTTGAGGCATACGATAGTTGTCTATATTAACATTACTGTGATAATTGTTTTGTCTTATCACTGAGTTGTATATGTTGTTTTTGATTGAATGTATTTTTGTATTGGTATAAATGCTGTGTTTCATTTTGATGCCAAAAACTTCTTTGCAAAATAACTTTATATAAAAAAATGTATTAATTCAATACAAATGGTTGTTCAGCCTGGCAGCTTATTTCACTAGGTTGTGCATTTACAATAAGAAATCAAACTGCCCGGCTTTTTTGTTGTTTATTTCAGTCTTGTTTCTTGGCAGGCAAACAATGTTCTCTATGGCTGAACAGCCTTGACTTCAGACACTTCTGCAGCGTTCAGCTTTTTCTGCTTATTTGTAAGGTCATTCATTTTCTTTTCAACCCCCATCTATTGTGTCAACTTTAGACCTTTTAGGCCTGTTCAGCTCACTAATGGCAAATAAACCATAAGCATTCATTAATTACATGAAATGCACCTTTCACTGTTTACCTCCCACCTTTGTACTATCCCATGTTAATGTTTTCCTAGCAAAGCTCTAAGTAAAAGATGCATTATATATTATTATTTCTGCATGATTTCTTGTTTCTTTCAAGGTGCAATGTAAAATGCGGATTAGTTCTTTCATGCATAAGTTCACATTAGTGTATGCATCCGCAAAGCGGTTTCCCACGTGTTTTATGTGATTTGGATATTAGTTTACACTGCACACCATTAGTATGTATTACAGGGGTGTTAACTTTAGCAGGTTTCTTTTTGCAAAAACCCTGCTCCATCAATCCCCCCTTTGATGGCATTTTTGAGCCATCACAAAATACCCATCATATCAAGTGCCATCTTCGTTTGGTTAATGTTCAGTATTCTCTTCTCCTTTCATCATCTTTTCATCTAATTCTTTCATCATATAATATTAGTCTCCTTTCATATCTTCTAGTTCTATCTCATCTCTTTTTCTCTTTCTTGCTCTTTGTTTGTTCTTTGATTCTGTTGTCTCTTTTCTTCCACATCTACACTTATGACATTTACATATTGATATTATGACTAAGACTACTACAGTTACTGATATTAGAGGAGAAACTCTTACCAAGTCTCTCCCAAACACCATCAACCTCCAGTTGAGTCAAATCTTCATGTAATTTTGTAATATTCTTAATATAGCCTTCAATACCTTTACTTTTGTCCTGGACATAAGTACAGCAGTGTTGAATTTTCAACATGCCACTGACTCCACCCTCTTTTGCCAATAAGATATCAAGGGCAAGTTGATTTTGCAAAACTATTGATCTGATCGCAACTATTTTGGTGTCAATCATCAAGAACCCACCAGCAGTATCTGTTGATAAATGATCAACCACTGTGGACAATTGTATGTGAATTCAGAACGACTCCAACTGATGGTGTCAGTGCACCACAGATATCACCCATTATTTCTGAGAAACTTGCTCTTTTCTTATGTGTTAGTCCTTCTTTTATTTCATTAATATTGTTACTGTTTCTGTCTACATGGTAGACCTTTGGGAAAAAGATTGCATAACAACAATAACAACTACAATCGCAATGTGCAGGCAACCTGTAATAGGGTTTCTTACCACATACATACACTCCTGGGAAAACAGGATCAGTTCCACCCTTAAATTCCCATCCTCCAGTAATTTGGAAAGTATGTTTACATTCACTAGTACCAATGAAATAATTATTATAGTTAGTTTTTAGTCTAAGCAAACAGATTTCCCTTTTTGATGCCAGTCCAGGGACATTGCAACGTATGTCTCGCCTTTCTCATAATTTCCCTCTCTAGAAGCCCACGGTGGTACCTGTGACTTCTGTTCAGCAGCTTTTCTTTGGAAACTTTCTCTTCTAATTTCCACCATTTCAATGAACACTTTTTCTTCAACCCGCAAACTACATGTTAGATTATTTTTATAAGCATATTCTATGTCTAGTGTCTTGGTAATATTGAAGAACTCTCCCATATAACATGTTTTTATACTACTTAAAACCTTGTTCAGCTACTTCATAACAGGTATTTCCGAAAATACTAAATCTATATTGGAATAATGATACTCCAGCTTCCCCATCACATAAAAGCGGCATGTTAAGACACTACAAGACCCACCATATTTTAAATCACCCACTCTGAGACAGACAAAGGTAATTGCATGCACACATAACAATCACTCACATTCATTGTATTAATATACTCATACAACAATTTAGTACAAACATTTAACGAGAAATCACTAATTGATTTATCATGATGAAAGATTCTTATATCTATTTGTTCCATGTTTGTATTAGGGGTTTCTTTAGTAACAACACTCACTCTTTCACTTGTTACATCATTAGTATTGTTTCTGTTATTAGTTACCAATAGAATAGGTAAAATGACAGTAAATAATATCCACATTAATGATAGAAAAAAGACACTACATAAGCAAGCTTTAATACATATACGTTTTAGTCTAGATTTTGGCTGTTCAGTCACTTTTGTTTCGGCCATTTTGTATTCTACAAAAATATAAAAATCTATAAAATCTAGATCAACACAATTCGAGCTATGCTAAAAAAAAGTCTGAAAAAATAGTGTAATCCTACACTTCAAGGCTTTCTTCTTTACCCCTTTCTTTTTTTTCTTTAATTTTTCTGAGTCTTTCAATCCTTTTTCGTCTGACAATGTTGCACCTCAGTTTTTCACAGTTCTTTAAGGTGGTTTCAATTTGCTTGCCTCCATTTCCTGAGTGTCAGTACTGTTTTTTTCTTCACTTGGATCTGTGCTTTCAATTTATTCCAACATGACATATGTCCATTCTGGTGCTGTATATTTCTTACTTGGAATTCTTACTCTTTTTGTTTTTCATACTGTATCTTCTTCTGATTCTTCCTGTTCTGTTTGACTTGAGACCTCATTAATTTGCTCTGGTTTTCTCTTTGACCTTCTTTTCACAACAGTGAATTTCAGTCTTTTCACTCCCCTTGGCCAATTTTAACCCTTTCTCGCTTTCTTAGCTTGAACTACTTCTTCACCATCTTTTTCTAGCTCGTGGGTTCTTTTACTTGGTCCTTCTCCTATTTGTTCTTCTTCTTGACTTTCAGGTCTGGGTTTTGTGCACAATTCTGTCACATCCAAACAATCGTGATCAGCTTTGTCTCTAACTTCCTCACAATATGAATTCGGCAACAGGGTTCACCACAGTCACATTTTCAGCACCCAAAATTACTCTTTCGTACCTAGTCAGCCGACTATAGGTCATGTATTAGCTCCTCGTTCTTGTCAAAAGAATCTCAACTAAATGCGGCACATATACCTTGACTGTATGTTCCCATCACAATCGCTTCACTCTGTCCCAGAGTCACACAAGTAGCAGCTACTGCTTTCAAACAGCCTGGCAATGCTGCGGCTACCAAATCCAAAGCAGCAGAAAAATATGCTACTGGAAGTCGTGCCATTCCATCTTTCTGAGTTAAGACTGAAAGTGCACACCCATCTCTTTCACAGCAGTACAATGCAAAATCCTTTGCATAGTCTAGCATACCCAATGCAGGTGCTTGACAAAGACTGTTTCTTAATTTGGTAAAAGCTTCCATACTTTCATCATCCAAATCAATCGGATCTTTCACATCCTTTCTTGTTAACCTCTGTAGAGGTTTTGCAATCAGTGATAAGCCACTGATCCACTGTCTGCAGTATCCAACCATTCCCAAAAACATTTGTACTTCTTTCTGAGTTTTGGGTGGACTCATTTGCCTAATCACACTAATTCTCTCTAGTGTCACCTTCTTGACTCCTTTTTCTATTTTGTGTCCTAGGTACTGGACCTCTTGTTTACAACACTGTAATTTTGCTGGGGACACTTTGTGTCCACCTTCTGTCAAATGTTTCAGTAAGCAATGGTATCTGCCACACAGGCCTCTCGTGTCTTTGATGCCACCAGCAGGTCATCAATATACTGAACCAAAACTGAATTTCCTGGCATAATCAGAGTCTCCAACCACTTTTTCAGGATCTGATTAAAAATTGAAGGACTCTCTGTGTACCATTGAGGAACTCTGCACCATGCCAAAACACGGTCTCCGAACCAGAATGCAAACAAATACTGGCTTTCTGGATATATAGGAATCGAGAAAAATGCTTGGCACAAATTAATCACTGTGTTCCATTCAGCATTTGGTAAAGGATCATAGCTGGATTTGGTACTACTGGACAACAGGGTACTACAATCTTATTTATCTTCCTCAAATCTTGAACTATTCTGTATTTTCCACTGGGATTTTAATTCCCATGATAGGCAAATTACAAGGACGGCCTAATAATTCTTTCAGGATTCCCTGCTCACTCATTTGGTCAATCATAGGAGTGACTCCTGCAATTACTTCTGGACTCATTTTGTACTGAGGGGTGTTTGGATATATGGCACCCTCTTTCACTGTAATCTGAATAGGATCTATGTGTTTTTTTTTAAGACCTTTATTGTACCTTATTACAAGAACACAGCATATGGCCTACAACCCGTAAAGAGGGCCGGCCGCAAAGCAGTTCCATGTCCATACATCAATCATCTTGATAAATCTTAGTAGTTGAGACCAAAGGCAAGGTGTTACAGCAATTCAACATGATGAACCTGAGTCTTGCATTATCAACATATAGGTTATAAGCAGTCTTATTTTTAGGTATACAATAGTAACAACTGAATACTTCAACATCCCCCCTCCCCAACAACCCAGGGATCCAACCAGGTCATCGTTCAATAGTGCATAAAATCCAAAGTCATTCAAGGCATACGGGATATGGAGTTCGTCACAGCGTTGGTTGAGGCACTGGTCAGGCCATGCTCACTGCGGAAGGCTTCACCATGGAAAGAAAACGTACCACAGACAAATGGAGGTGAGGTCAAGTGTCTACAAATGCCAATCCTATAATGGATATTCACATGATGAGGAGAAGAACATCAATACCATAGTCACAACACGGCAGTGGACATCTGCTCATTCAGTACTAACCGGGAAATCCCTTTCCGTCACTGGACCCACACGCTGTAACATACATCAATTATCATCAAGCTTAGATAGTATATACGCAGTGTAAGGGCCCCAAACATCACGCGGGCGCGAGGTAGCAGGAAGTTCTTCATAATAACAAGTCAGCTGATCGCGACAATATGCTATGTCTTACAACCATATTTTGACATCCGGCGCTCGTCTCCCACCCCAGCAAGCAGCCACTCTGTGCTTAGCAATCTGCAGCGCCAACACTACCAATCGTCTCATTCCGGCAGGCACTCCAGAGGCCATACCCAGCAAACATAAGCGCGGGTCAGTAGCAATTTCAATTGACGTCATTTCAGATAGCACCGCAGTCACAGCCGCCCAGAACGCATACACACGTGCACACCCCCAGGCCAAGTGGATAAAGTCGGCGCCTTCCATTCCACAACGTACACAAATAGATGATTCGCGGAGCCCATACTTAACCAATTGTGCAGGTGTGTAATACCATTGTTGCAAGAATTTATAGTGAATGAGACAAAAATTTCCACTAGCTGCAAATCTACCAGTCATAGAACAGCACTCAGACCATTCATCATCGGTCAATGGTTCAGGCAAACACGCATTCCATCTTGCTTTAGCAATCACACCACCTCCTCCCTCATTCTCCTGTGATGCCCGGTACAATCGCGAGATTAATTTCACCCGATTGGTCATTGTATATAGCAACTGTAAGGCACCTAACACAGGTGGCTCAGCCGGGAAAGTAGGAAATAAAGCGCGTATCGCAGCTCGTAGCCTGACATAAATGAACGTGGCCATGGTTGTATTAGTCACCTGTTCCAATAAGTTCTGCAACCGAAGAAACTGAGCAATCGGAAAGACATCTCCCATAGTGTGTATCCCGGCACCCTGCAGCAACTGTAAAGCTGCCATTTCACTCGATACTGAGATATCCGGATGATACAGCAACAGCATACCAGGGGCGTATAGTGGCAATCTGTTCGAGCGCTTGCCTAACTCCCCCCAAGCCTTAGAAGTACACTGTACCGTGTCCACTTCACCCTTGTCAAATACCGAATGCAGATTTACTATCATCGCCTTTAGGGGTACCGGAAGTACTGCGCTTGCCTCAAGTGCTACGTGCGGCGTATATGGTGGCGCCGAAAGCCAGTAAGTAGCAAAATGAGCCTGAGCGCATAGATAATACAGTCTCATATCTGGCACAGCAAATCCTCCCAACTCGTAAGGCTTTGTTAGTGTGTCCCACTTCACACGTGGCTTCTTCCCTGCCCTGGCTAATGTGATTAACAATGACTGAAGCTGTGCAAAAAAATGAGACGTCAGGGCAATTGGTATATTAACAAAATGGTACAAAAATTTAGGAAGGACCACCATTTTTATCAGAGAAACCCGATCAGCAAACGAAAGTGGTAGCCGAATCCATCGTGTTACCTGATCTTCCAATTCTGAAATAGCCACCCCGTAGTTAGCTCGAATTATCTCTTGGGAGTCCCTGTGCACCCAGATCCCCAGGTAACGAACAGGTTCCGTCGCCCATGCCAATGGAAATTCCAATGGGAACGTCTGCGTGACGTTCGTGAGAGGCAACAATATGGATTTATCCCAATTAATGGATAAGCCAGAAAAGCGTTTGAACCGAATAAATTCCCGAAGTACTCCTTCCAAATTTTTTGCAGGCTCCCTTACGTACAGAACCATATCATCGGCATACATAGATACCGCCAGGGACCTGAGAGGGAAACGTAACGCTGTGTCTGCATACCTCTGTCGCAGAATACATGCTAGGGGCTACAATATGATAGCAAATAGTAAGGGTGAAAGGGGGTAACCCTGCCTAGTCCCCCTCTGCACAGAAAATGGTGCCAACACATGACCGTTAACCCGCACCCGTGCAATCGGGTTTGTATAAAGCAGAGTGATTAAGGACGTAAAGAAAAACGGCACTCCCATGCGGTGCAGCACTGTTATCATATATCGCCAGGCAACGGAGTTGAACGCTTTCGCAGCGTCTAATAGCACCGCCACCGCAGCAAGATCCGGTTTAAGGAGATGCAGAACAGCAAACAAAGCCCTCAAATTATGTGTCGTGGAGCGAAGGGGGATGAAACCGGACTGGTCCGGCAGCATCATAACCGGCAATATTAGGCGCAGTCGTGTTGCTAGTACCTTGGCAATAATCTTAACGTCCGTGTTCATCAAGGACAGAGGCCGATATGACTCGCATTGATTCTGTGGCTTGCCCGGTTTCGGCAGAGCTACCAGCAATGCCTCCCTCATCGTTGCTGGTAACTGTCCCTGCTCTAAAGCCTCTTCCAGGACCATCGCCAAATGTGGCAGAAGTAAATCTACATACTCCTTATAAAATTCAGATGGCAAACCATCAGTTCCGGCCGCTTTACCGTTTGGCAGAGCCGCAATTGCATCTCGAAACTCCCCCTCCGTAATGTGATGCATTAAGAAATCTTGTTGTCCCTTCGATAGCCAGACCAACGCTATGTCTTCCAGATATTGCGCTATCTCATCCTCCCCTGCCGTCTCCCTATGCCCATACATCTGCTCGTAATATTGTACAAAACAATCCAGGACGCCAGTCGCACTCGTCACGTTGGTATCCCCATCCATAATCTCTTGTACTCCACAGTGCCTAGCCCACGGTTCCTTAATTCTATCCGCCAGCCCACATCCCGGACGCACTCCCTCACCATAATACCGTGCCCTAGTACGTTTGGACAAAAATGTAACCTCTTGCTCTGCTAGGTCGTTATACTCGGAGACTTTTAGCCGTATGTCAGCCAACAGAGATTCCGCCGGCTGCAGCTGGTGTCGTCGCTCTAGGCTCATCAGTTCACGCTCCAGCTTGTCCATGGAATCCCTCAGTGATTTGAGCACACCAGACTGCATTCCAATACACGCTCCCCTTACCATCACTTTTAAGGCCTCCCATACAATTCCCATGTTATCAACAGAGCCAACATTCTTGTCAAAACATTCTTCAATAACTGCCCTCAGCTCATCATGCAACACCAGGTCCGTTAAAGTACCAGGTGGCAGACGCCACGTGAAGGAAGCAGGTGCATGCTATGGCATCCACACCTCCATAAGCACAGGAGCATGATCCGACAGTGTTCGAGGCAAATGGCACACTTTTATCACCCAGCCGCTAACATCCCGTGTCACCAACCAATAGTCCAGCCGCGACCAAGTGTCATGTGCTGATGTGTAACAAGTACCTTCTCTCACTCCCGGGTGCCCCAGTCACCACACATCCACCAATCCAAGTCCACTCATACCATCTCGCACCGCATCAGCTGCTTTCCTTGTTGTGTAGGGTCGATCATCCTTCCTATCCAGCGCATTATCTAATGTCACATTCAAATCCCCACCACATATAATTGCTGAGGGTGACAGAGCATATACCTTATTCCATAGAGTGACATAAAATTTAGGGTCATCAATATTTGGACCATATACATTGATCATCGTGACTAGCGTACCACACAATTTCCCATGCAAAATAATATATCTACCTTCTTTGTCAACATCCTCGTGTAGTGAAACAAACGGTACATTTTTCTTAATCAATATCATGACCCCACGAGCATATGAGGAGTAGTTTGATGCTAATCTAGTACCCGCCCACTGTCTAGCTACTGTCTCTGCTGCCCGCCCTTTAAGGTGCGTCTCTTGAAGGAAGACCACCTGCACTCCGTGTCTGTTTAAAAATGCCAATACCTGCCTCGTCTTTTGTGGTCAGTTCAGTCCCCTTACATTCCATGCGATCCAATTAATCTTGCCCCCCTTATCCATATGACCCTCCATTTGTTAAATCTTGAAGCATAGAGAGCGAGCTCACCCCCCAGTACCAGCTGCTAAGTACAAGGCAACAAACCAAACAACTGTCTGCAGGCATCGCCTTAGAATCAAAGCAGTATTCCAACCAACAGATCCCATTCCCACCTTCCATCCCTCCCGACCTCCCGCCTATGCCAGTTGTGTAATTGACCCAGACCTGAAATTCCTGAAAGTCCCCTGCCCACACCCCACCCACTTCAGCTCCCCCAACCTGCCAAAGCCTTCCCCAACCCCCCAGACTCCAAACTCCCAACCCAGCTCCAAACATATTGTGGGGATCTCCCATATGTGGGGGCGTAGAGGCGCTCAACTCCCGTTAATGGAATAAACCGGAGAGGACCAAGCCATTTGTATGAACAGCCAACCTTTACCACATTAGCGCCGTGTCCTACATCATAGCACTCCTTTACCTCGCAGATTGAGAGACTTTACTCTAAACAGTTTCCTGTGCAGTGCCACTGTGCAACCATTAAAACATAACAACACTATGACAGATTCCCAGCAGGCATCTAACCACTAGCGCATGTCCCTCCTATACTCTTATCCCTTACGTGTAAGAGTAGTATCAAAAATTGTTAACTCAATCAGTGCATAAGTCTTGTAATATCAGCTGGAGTGTGTGTAACCACCGTTGAAAATTGCTAAGATGCACAAACCCACCACCCAACAGTATATAAGTTATGTAATGCTGAAATTCCAGTGATGAGAGTGGCATAGTAATTGGTAGCAGCACCCCAGCTAAGATGATCGAGGATTTCTGAGATGCTTGAAAAGTTCAAAGGCTCATGCAACTTCGTCGTGCAGGTCTTCCTCCCTTTCCTGCGCCATAGTGGAGTCTCGCTTTCGTTTCTTCTGTTTTTTAGCATAATCCATGGCCGCTTTCGGAGACGTGAAAATGTTGTTATCCGATGGTGCTCCGATCCGTAGACGAGCCGGGTATAGCATGGCATATGGTATATCTTCCGCTCGGAGAAGCTGCTTCACCCCATTGAATTCTTTCCGCGCTGTTTGCCCTGCCATCATGAAATCGGGGAAAAACTCCAGTTTGTTGCCTTGATACTCTATGTCGCCCTTCTCTCGTGCCATGCGTAAAATCACATCCCTGTCTTTATAATTGAGTATGCGGGCAATGATGGGACGGGGTGGCGCTCCAGGCACTGGCCATTTCGCTAAGGAGCGATGCGCACGTTCTACTATGAATACTCGGGATAGTTGCTCTGTCCCAAATATTTCAACCAATAATCGTTCCATGAACTCCTCCATTTTGCCAACATTTGTGGACTCCGGCAGCCCCATGACGCAGATGTTGTTGCGTCGGGACCGCCCTTCCAACTCCTCATTTTTGGCCTGAATAACCGCCAATACCCGCTCCATATTGAAGACTTTGTTAGTTACTGTGGCGAGACCATCCTCCGTGGCAGACACCCTCTGTTCAACTTCTCCCATCCGCTCATTCTGCCTGTCGAATTGCGTGGCCATGTGATCAAGTCTGTGATTAACTGCCTCCATGGTGCCTTCAATGGATTGTAATGTCTTCTGCATAGCCACGAGCGTGGCCTCTAAATTCGGCGTCCCCCCGGATGCCCCCGCCTATTCAGCGTCTGAGGGTGCCTGTGAGGAGGACATCGCAGTCTTTCTAGTTTCAAAGTTGATTTTGGGCTGATTCCTCTCCGGCCTGCCCATGCTGCCACCAGTCTGCTATAACCAATGCCACTGCACCCAGGCCCCCACAGCGGTAACCAATCTGGAAGTGATTTGGCAAAATCAATCAGTAATCTGTGATAACCCCGTGCAGTAGCCTAGAACAGTATCCGGAACCAGAGGGTGTAGTCCGATCCAGTACCCGATGAAAGCAAGCATCAGGCACCACACGGGCAATGCCACCGGCAAACAATCGGTATCAAAGTTAGGCCCCAGGCCAGTCACTCCTCAAGTCACCCGACTCCTCTCCTCAGTCGATGAGCAGTTATCGAGCCCCACATCAGCTCCTGTACACAGTTAATTTCCAATGCCCCAGGCACCACGGGGCCGCCGCCTCCCTGTCGCCTCTTTTCAGTCGTCCCGGTCCGCACCCCACCCCCGCCGGCCGCAGTTCGTACGGAGCAGCCCAGTCCGACCTAGCGCTGCCTCCGCAGCCCCGGTCTTTCCTAGGCCGCTGCCGCATTCACCGCCACCAGCATAGGCGGGCGCCAGCCCCGATGACGGGCATCCGTTGCTGCCACGGACCGGAACACCGCCGCTTGCCTCCAAGATCATCTCCGGCTGCTTCCACTTCACTCGGCCACAATGCCTGACGCCGCCGGGTCGCTCCACAACCGCCAGGCCCCAGTCGGAGTTAGTAGCTGCAGGCTGGCCCCGGACACCACGAGGCTGAGACCCGGCAGGAAAGCCAATCTCCAATATACGCCGCAAAAGGGGAATCCGGTGTCTGGAAACAGCCCCAATCAATGCTGCATGGTATTAATCACACACAGCCATCAAGTTAGAGGGTGGCAAAGGCAGAATGTGTAGGATAATGGAAGGATATTTGCTCGGTCTGGCAGAGCCTCACATGAGTGCGGCCATCTTGCCTAGCGCCCTCTAGCGCCTCCGACTAGGATCTATGTTTGTTATTAGACCAATTATTTTTCCTGTAAAATCCCATACATCTGATCTTACTGCACTTTTCAACACTTCGGGCAAGTTTTCTTCTGTGAGAAGTGAAAACAACTCATCCACTTCTGCCCCTTGCATCTCTAACATCATCTTAAATTCGACATCCTCATCAGGTGTGTGAAATGCAATACAATCTGGCGTACAATAAATGGTACAATTCATTTTGCATAATAAATCTCTTCCCAAGAGATTTACTGGACTCGAGTCCCATACCACGGTACAATGCATATCTCTGAAAGTTCCAATATGAACTTCTATTGGATTTGTAACTGGTGTTTTAATATGCTTATTCCTACAACTTGGATAGTTTCTTCCGAGAAGGGTAGTTTGGAATTTCTGCTGCTCTCACAATAGAACGGGTAGCACCAGTGTCCACAAGGATACTGGTTTAAAAGAATATAAATTAGCTATTGTGGAGGAAAAGATGGCCTATTTCTCTAAGGTTACTGCCTCCCTTAATTCTCCCAGAGATCTGTTTAAAATCATAGACTCCTTATCTTCTCCCCTGTTAGTAGATCCTATACTGGAATCCCAAGAGTTGTGCGACAATATTTCTGTCTTTTTCCATACTAAGATCTTGGATATTTATGGCACACTTGAATCTTTAAACCATGGTATGGGACCTTCTATTCTCCCCGCCTTTTCTAAGGCCGGGAGTATGCCTGGTGAGCAACCCCCGAGTCTTCTGTCCTTTCCTCTCTTAACACCTGAGGTGATGACTCAGCTTCTGGACAACACCAATTCGGGGCTCTCCTTTAGATTCTTGTCCGCTCAAAGTATTGAAAGTCTGTCGGGAAGCGGTCATTCCTTCTCTTATGAATGTCATATTTCAGAGGGAGTTTTTCCCTCCTTATGGAAGATGGCAGTTGTAAAACCTCTTCTGAAGAAACCCACTTTGGACCCAGGGGATTTGAAAAATTTCCGGCCTATTTTGCTTCTTCCTACCCCTGCAAAGATGTTGGAGGCCCATCTTAACCTCCATCTTAGCTTTTTTCTTCGGGACTCTGCTCTTTTGGATGTCTCTCAGCATGGTTTCAGGAGATCTCACAGTACTGAAACTGCCCTCACTGCTGTTGTTAACAACATTCGTTCCCAGGTCGAAAAGGGCCATACCACTCTTTTGGTCCTGCTAGACCTTACGGCGGCTTTTGACACCCTTTCTTCATCTATATTGGTGTCCCGCCTCAGGGAGATAGGGGTCGGAGGCTCTGCTTTGAGCCTTCTTGCTTCCTTTCTCAACTAAAGGGAACAGAGAGTGAAATTTGGCCAGTTTCTATCTGCCCCTAAGCCTGTGCATTGTGGGGTCCCCCAGGGCTCTTCATTGAGCCCTACATTGTTTAACATCTATGTTGCCCCACTTGCCAGGGTGGTTAGATCATTTGGGCTGGAGGTGCTGTCTTATGCTGACGACACCCAAATATTGGTCTCTCTCACTCATTCTGTGAAGGACTCTGCCCTGAATTTCAGGAACGGAGGATGTCGCTAACCATGGGCGAATTTTGCGGATCTCGCGTTCGCGAATTTTGCGGATTTGCGAACTCGCAATCCGCAAAATCCGCGAATTCCCGGATTTTTTTGTTTTGTGTGTTCGCAATTGTTTCTGCCAGTTCGCGAGGATTTGGTACTAGTTCGCAATTGCGAACTTACTTGTCGGCTCGCAACGGTCGCGACTATGTTGTTTCTACGTCTGGTTCATCATCACCGCCTCCCAGCACCCTCTGTTTCACCACTGGCACCCTCTCTTTGACCCATGCCACCCTCTGTTACATCAATGCCACCCTCTGGTTCATCATCACTGTAGAAGATGGGGGGGAAAAGCAAGACCACCTGCCCTGCTTGAACTGACATGAATTAATTTGGGGTTAGTTTATTAACAACACCTGCCCTGCCCCAACTGACAATAATGAATTAGGGGCTAATTAATGTGTCACTGAAAGAATTTCAAGTTCCAGCCTGGCACCTGCTTGTCTGCTCCTTTAGCTGTAAATCAGGACCTTTGTGGCATACAGTTAAGGTCAGAGCAGGGTCACACAATAGTTGCAAGCAGGCAACCGAATTCTGGAGGGCCCCCTCAGGAAGCACTACAAAGAATCGTTACAAATCATGAGGTTGACCTTTTGCACCTGCTCATTGCTTTTGCTTTTGCTGAAATCGTTTTTCGGTTTTTTTCGCGCTATTCGCGGGTCGCGGCGTCGTGCGAAACCGACCGCGGAAGCCGCCAATTCGTGCGAATGAGCATTTTATTTTTTTGCGGCTTGTTGTTTCGCGAGTTTTTTTGCAGTATTCGCGAGCCGCTTGCAGCGCAACACGCGAATTTACCCCAAGGTCGAGTACGGGCGCGGCCATTTTGTTTGCGTGACGTATTTCCGTTTCCGCCCGCTATGTATAATCTCGCGCAGTAAGCGCATTGCGAGTAGAGGTTCGCACGAGATCGCGCGGGAAATCTAGAGGTTCGCACGAGATCGCGAGGAAAATCTTGCGCGAACTTACTTTCGCGCTCGTGAACGGGCGCCGGCCATCTTGTTTTTCATTCATTTCCTGTGTCTGGGCATGGTGTTTAATCCTCTTGGTATCTTTGCCATCCTTTGCTTATTTTCAGTTTTTTTTTTACGATTTTGCTTCTTATCTATCCCTCTCTTTTCCTAGCTGTATATTTTTGTCTTTTCTGCTATTTTTCTTTACTTTTAAACTACTTTTTTAAACTCTTTTCTTTTCTTCTTCCTTATCCTATTCTTTCTTAATTTTCAACTTCTTCCTACCTTACCTGCCCAGACCATGGTCAAGCCAGGCGCCGTGAAGCTGCCCAGGTACTTGAGGGCCGCAGCGGCGGCGGGGAGTAGTGCTGGACCCAGTGCCAGGACAGCATGCGGGAGATTGAGGGGGGAGCAGGTGACTCGACAGGAGATATTCAGCCCGGAGGAAGTGGGCGCACTGGTCTACTTCGTCCAGCGCCGCCTGCCCAGGACCATCGCGGGAGGCGGCAGGATCGCGGCCGGCGGCTACAACATGCGGGAGCGTCGGAAGCGGTGGGAGAAGGTGTGCTGGGCCATATCCCACCTCTACGGGGTCCAGCGCACCTACAGCCAGGTCACCCATCGCTGGACGGACCTCCTGGACCGCGAGCGCGACCTGCTGGACCAGCTCGGCTTGGAGATCCCCGGGCTTGGTGAGTAGTAGTAGCCATTTAATCACTCACTACTATGATGTTTTCTCCTGCTCTGTGTTGTTGTATTGCAAATATTTGTTTTTTACATGGAGCAAGCCAATAATGCCGCTGATGACGATTACATTGTAGTTAAATTATATTTCAAAATCTTCTGTGCATTTCAGGTGCACTGCTCTCCTTCTCAGTGGCGTTGCTACTATGCTTATTTGTTTTCTATTTCGTGGTCTCATTGGCCTGAGTAACTATTATGTATGAGTGTACTTTACAGAACTGCGTAATGCTAGACACTAGGGGGCAGATTACATTTACAAGCCCCTTGCGCCACGTTTACGTTGCCACGTTTACGTTGCCTTGCGTGACGCAACAGCGGTGTAAACGTGCCGCATCCCTGCGAGTCATTTACAGCATGACGCATCTAGGGAGATGCGTCACGTTATAAAGCCATGGGCCTGCACCACAATGGGTGCGTTCCTAGTACGCAGGGTGGGCGGTCCGGCGGCTGTGCGCCTCGCAAAATTGCCTGCGTGAAATCTACAAGATTTAACGCAGGCACTTCTGCGACGCTGCTACGTCAATTCAATTCCTTATGTCTGCTCGAAGCAGGCTAAAGGACTGACACAGCATGTTAAGTATTGGGTGGCCCTGAGCATTACTGGAGTTGCATTGCGTTGGCGACGTGACTCCAGCGATGCGCCGCTCTTACGTGACGAGATGCGTCACGCAAGTGCCTACCCTTGCGCCAGGGCGCGCCGCATTGTAAATGAGGCGCATCTGCCGTGTCGCAAGGGTAGTTTTGCGTGACGCATTTGATCTGGCGCATCTCTGGAGATGCGCCAGAACGCGTAAGTAAGTATGCCCCTAAGGGGCAGAATTGCAATTACCGTCGCATCCCTGCAAAGTAGCAGGGATGCGCCATTAATTGTGCGGCCCGCTACCACCACCAAACATGGTGCGCCGTATTTGCAATGCGGCGCACCATGGGCCCAAAACGTCACCGAAGCTTTACTGCTGGAGTTGCGTCACAACGATGGCACAGCTCCAGCAATGCTCTGGGGTACCCTATCTCCCCAATGCTGGGTCAAGCCGTACGTCTGCTTCAAGCAGGTGCAGGGTTTGTGTGACGCATCATTGTCCTAAAGGTGACTGATTGAAATTTTGTAGATTTCCCTCAGCCACTATTAGGAAGTGTTCCAGCGCAGGAATGCCCTCCCTTGCGCCGGAACGCCCCCTGATGGCGCAGGGCTTTATAACGGGATGCATCTCCCAAATGCATCACGTTCCTATAATATTATACGCCGCACCATGGCGCCCTTTTTTGTTTAGCTGCTGCGTCACAAAAGTCACGCAAGAACGGCGCAAAAGAGCCGCAAGGGGCTTAAATCTGCCCCTTCCTTTGTACCCCTGACAATAAGAAAAATAGTGGCGGTGGATTGATAGTTTGACTATTTCAATGACTGGTAATGTAGCAGGCAACTGTTAGTGTTGTCACTGATCTGACTGAAATCACAATGGAGTTTGTCTGTCACTTTGCGTCTTGCCTGCGGACTGCTGCCTGCCAGTCCTAGGTGAACGTTTCAGTACTTTGTTTAGTGAGTTACGTGACTTTCCAAGTCACAGGTCTGCAAATAAATGAAAACTAACCTTAATCAATATAAATTCGCGGAAATATTTTGTTATTGTTCTTTTGAAATGTTTGATTTGGTTGACATTGACAAGCAACAATCATCCATGTTTTCTGTTCTTTCTTTCATGTTGTACGTCAGCTCCCCCCGGGGGCGAGAGGAGGACACAGGAGCAGCAGGCGGCGGATGCTGTTCAACAGGGCCAGGATCGGGCAGGCGAGGGCTCCTCTGCTGGCCCCAGTAAGTTTTCATTTTAGACAAGTACCTATTTTTCCTAGCGTTCCTCATTTGACTTTTTTCAAAATTGTCTTTGCTCTTCTTGTAGACTGTATCTAAATTCTTATCCTGCCTCTACTATGACTCCCTGTGGTATTACTAGATTATTCTTATTAGTCTGTCTGTGTAGCTAACTAAGATTGCACGGTTGGCGAAACTCCCATGATTCTAGTCAGCAATAGCTCTATCAACTTAGTGCAGTCCTCTGGGATTGTCCATAATGTCTTTTGAAGTGTTCTATCTGGACTCATGCTTGCAAAAATTGCAAAACCTTTCGCTCAGTCACTCTAGTCTGGACCAAAATACACAGATTGTATTTAAGTTTAAAAGCTTTATTAAAAGTAAACACATTTATTAAAATGAAGTCATAATAAAACTAAACGTTTAACTGATAATGGAAAAGTGGTTAGTGCTGACGATTAATTGAAGACATTTCTTGTGGTCGAGCCGAGCTCTCACCTGGTTTCAACTTGATCTTGTTGTTAGAAGTCCATCTTCTGTCTGTGTGGAGAAAAATGGTGCGTGTTAAAAAAACAGCCTTCATCAGTTGTGCCAAAAAGTGCAGCAAGACAACCTTCCCTGGAAAAAGGGACATTTTTTTTAACTTTAACGTAGACAGTCACAAATTACATTGTTTTCACATGTCTTCATTCCTAGACCAAAGACTAGTGAGTGCTTTATTCTAACATTCTTAAATGTACTTTGTAGGTGGAACATCTGGTGGCGGGGCCAGTGTGGAGGTGGTGGTGCTCGACACGGAGGCGGAGGGCGATTCTTCAGGGGAGGAGGCGGCGGCTGTGAGAGTTGAGACGGTGGTGGTGGCGGCCAGAGGTAAGCTCTTATATATTCCTTACTTATTGAGATTGAAGACTAGCTGGGAAGGCAAGAATATGAGATGCATGGCTGGGTGAATGATGAAGCAATGATGGGTGGAAGGACAACAGCCTGGGTGGATGACACAGAAACTGTATGTGTCCATATACCTGGATCATGCTACTATCTGACTCTTAGATAGCATATGTGTATCTAGAGCAGGGGTACTCATAGTACGGCCCGCGAACCGGTGGTGGCCCGGCAAGCCTTCCTTGGCGGTGCGCAGACCTTGCAGACAATCACTGCTCCCCCGGCCCCCACAGAGCAGAGTGGAGATGCAAGGCCACAAAGAGGTGAAATAGAACAAAGCCTCTGTGGGGCCGGGCAAGCAGTGATTGTCAGGGTGGAGAAGCAGGGGCGCTACAACAAACAAAGCCTCAATAATATGTTAATGGTCTTTTAAAGACCTGTTAAGTACTTTGGTGTTGTTGTCTGTGTGTGCGCGTTGAGGAAGCGGTCTCAACCCGGGCTAAAGGCTGACACAGATAGACACACACACAGTGAGATGACAGAGGGGGAGGTAGAGGGAGGGCAGGAGGGAGAGAGAGATGGAGAGGGAGGGCAGGAGGGAGAGCAGGAGGGAGAGAGATGTATGTAAATGCTGGGTCTGGTGGCTCAGTGGGTGAGGGCATCTGCTGCAGGGACCTGTGTGCAACCTCATGGTCACAAGTTATCGTTTTGCTTTAGCCCCGCCCCCTCTGACTCCGCCCCCACCAGTGCGGCCCTCGGCCCCAAACTACACTGTAAATGTAGCCCCTGAGAGAAAGTTTGTGAGTACCCATGATCTAGAGAGAGTAGACGGTCAGTGGATGAACTAAGTGTAACTTTGAAGAGCATGTAACACTGCACCCACACGTCCGTTCCAGTGTAGGAAAGGCAAGGAAAAGAACTTTTAATTTTGTCCAAATACTACCATCAATAGTAGCAGTAGTTTGTATTGCAAGCACTGCATAGATCCGGTTATTACGGTGGCCACTCCCTACCTCTCTTAATAAGTTTAGTAGTACTCAGTCATTCATGTGTGGATGTATCACTGGTCACTCAATAAAAAGCAAAGCACCAAAAGTCATCCCATATATAAGCAAAAACATCCCATTTGAAATGATAGATAATCAGATTATTTATCTTCTTCAATTTTCCATTTCTAGTACTCATTTCCACTGTAGGGTGAAAGTTAAATTAATTAAGGAGTAGCTCTTGAGTTGTAACAGAGTATTCTCAGTGCCACCCGTAATAGAAAAGTAAGAGCTTCACCACCTGCATGTACTGGACGGGTACAGTAACGCAACGCAAGTCTAGGTCACTCCTCATGGCGTGCGTCTCTTTTTCTCAGGTGCAAGTTTACTGCGCTGGCATTATGCCGGCTTGCAGAAGATAACGTACCAATTTTCCAAAACAAGAGACAAGAAGAAGAATAAGACTGGTGTACTTTCATAGTCGACTCTAATGGAAGTCCATAGTGCTCGTTGAATTTGTTCCTTAAACTCCCACTAATGTTAGAGCAAGGATGAAGAAGTGTGAGGTTAGATAGATACTGGCCTCAATAGTTATGTAATGCGTTTGCAAGTTGCTAGTTGTAGTGCAACACAAATTTCTGCTGAATGATTGAGTTAATCTTAAGGAGCATTGGTTACAGACTATGTCTTTCTTTCTTCATATAGGTTCTCCTTCCAAACGAACAAGGAGGAAGGAGCTGGCTAGAGCGGCCCGGCAACGGAGGATCGATGCCACTGTGGCCGAATATCGGCGGCTGGTGGCCCTGGAGGACGAAGAAAGTGTGCAGTCGACCACAACAACTACGTCGTCTGCATCGGCCTCCGTTCCCCCACGGGCTGCCAGTGCCACCCAGCACAGTGGTCCACCCAGACTGAGCCGGGCTGCCAAAGCCAAACGCCACCGCCGAGTAGCAAGGACAACAGCTACAGCTTCCTCTCACAGCCGTTGCACCTACAAGGCATTGAAGGCACGCCTGCGCCGCAGTACCCTGATGGTGTCCCGCCTCCAGCAGGAGCTCCACCACTTTTCCAACCAGTTGGAGGGGCTCCGCGTAGAGCACGCCTTGCTCCGCCAGGAGCACGATGCCCTGGCCCAAAAAGTTGACAGCATCCGCCCATAGTGTCCCTTGCCCCTTTTTTAGAGACTTTTGGGGGGTGGGAATTGGGAGTTGGGTTTTTGGGGACTTTTGAAGGACAATCGTTGGGGTTAGGGAGGGTCTTGCGGGAGATTATTTTGTTAGGGATATAAATATACTTTTTCAAACTTTATCTGAGCATACCCGTTTCTTACTGCTTGCCTGGTGGGTGGGGGTTTAACGTTGACTTTGTTTTCCTGAAAGTTTAGTTCCATTTTCTTCCTTTAAGTGTAAATGCCCAAATGTTTTCAACACTAAGTGCCTCTCACAGACGAAGTGAATCCAAGAGTCCTAGGACTTTAGTAGTACTACCTTCAGTCTCTTGTCTCTCGTACTAATACTCCATTATACCCCCAAACCACCAAACGCTTATCTTACCTGTAATTTGTGTTTGAAAGTAGGGCTAGACCCAGGGCTGGCTCCACGGGAGACAGCGAATATGGTTGGCAATCTTGGTCGGATAAAATTTCCTCATAGCGGTGGTACTAGTGGTGTGACACAGTGGCAGTTGCATGCCTATGAAAAAAAAGAAAATGAAATCTGGTTTGTCCTCCTGAGCAATTCAACGGTACAACTGAGAATATAGCAGGTGACAGAAGTACAGTAGAACAGTGCCACATTGTAGCCTAACAAATGGTAAAGTATAACTACTAATTCGGTTGAAGTTCTTTCACATTAGCAATGGTTCTTTGTCAAGCAGAGTAAGAATATATCCTCGGATTTTTTCACCAGCCTGTTGCTATCACCTTATCCTCCCCAGCAAGTGTGTGGATTTATTGCTGTCATTTAGTCACACATCAATCAAAACCACACAGCCCGGGGGAAGAGGGTTAGGGTTTGAAAAATGGATGGGTACGGGGGTTTTTGGGAAAGGTTTTGGGAGACAAGAAAAAATAGCACAGCATAGACAAACAATTGTGAACATAAACAAATCTTTGGGTACAAACCTATCCATCAATCTTTGAAAGTGCATGCACTACTGCATACATGTCAGTGAAAAGTAAGTAGTACATTCGACAACTGTGGAAGAATAGAAAGAATGCGACAGTACAGGGCCTGTGTGGAATTATTGATAACAATATTCAACATAAGGTCTCTGTACTTAGCCAGATACCCGAGCGAGAGCCTTGCTGGTCACTATAAATCCATTCACAACAACACTCAGTGGGGTTGGTCTGGAAGGTATAGTAGATAGAAAAGGAGAAATTGCTTGTTTTCTAGGTGTCCCCTCACTCACCAGGGTTGCCCCTTGGTGACATGCTTCATCATTGGGGCCATCCCAGTCCTCTACGGCCTGGGGCGTGCTGCGACTTGCGAATTACGTAGGAGCACTTACAAATGACTATGTGTGGTGCAGATGTGATAGTGGAGTGGACTAAGTGATGTGTTAAGGGATCAATTTAGAAGCAGAGAGAGATCCAAGAAATGCAGTCACAGTCAGAGAAAAAGGCAAGGGATACTGTATCTATGTGGTTGTAGTGGTCCTGTTGGAAGTGGTAAGTAAGTTGCCTGCAGAAAAAAAATCCTCCTTTTAGCGGCACTCCTCCTTTGCAGCCGACGCTTCGTCCATCGATGTTGGTCACCAGAAGACACCCTGTAAAAAAAAGCACAGCATAGACAAAGAATGGAACATAAACAATTCTTTGGGTACAAACCTATCCATCAATCTTTGAAAGTGCATGCACTACTGCATGCATGTCAGTGAAAAGTAAGTAGTACATTCGACAACTGTGGAAGAATAGAAAGAATGCGACAGTACAGGGCCTGTGTGGAATTATTGATAACGATATTCAACATAAGGTCTCTGTACTTAGCCAGATACCCGAGAGCCTTGCTGGTCACTATAAATCCATTCACAACAACACTCAGTGTGGTTGGTCTGGAAGGTATAGTAGATAGAAAAGGAGAAATTGCTTGTTTTCTAGGTGTCCCCTCACTCACCAGGGTTGCCCCTTGGTGACATGCTTCATCATTGGGGCCATCCCAGTCCTCTACGGCCTGGGGCGTGCTGCGACTTGCGAATTACGTAGGAGCACTTACAAATGACTATGTGTGGTGCAGATGTGATAGTGGAGTGGACTAAGTGATGTGTTAAGGGATCAATTTAGAAGCAGAAAGAGATCCAAGAAATGCAGTCACAGTCAGAGAAAAAGGCAAGGGATACTGTATCTATGTGGTTGTAGTGGTCCTGTTGGAAGTGGTAAGTAAGTTGCCTGCAGAAAAAAAATCCTCCTTTTAGCGGCACTCCTCCTTTGCAGCCGACGCTTCGTCCATCGATGTTGGTCACCAGAAGACACCCTGTAAAAAAAAGCACAGCATAGACAAAGAATGGAACATAAACAATTCTTTGGGTACAAACCTATCCATCAATCTTTGAAAGTGCATGCACTACTGCATGCATGTCAGTGAAAAGTAAGTAGTACATTCGACAACTGTGGAAGAATAGAAAGAATGCGACAGTACAGGGCCTGTGTGGAATTATTGATAACGATATTCAACATAAGGTCTCTGTACTTAGCCAGATACCCGAGAGCCTTGCTGGTCACTATAAATCCATTCACAACAACACTCAGTGTGGTTGGTCTGGAAGGTATAGTAGATAGAAAAGGAGAAATTGCTTGTTTTCTAGGTGTCCCCTCACTCACCAGGGTTGCCCCTTGGTGACATGCTTCATCATTGGGGCCATCCCAGTCCTCTACGGCCTGGGGCGTGCTGCGACTTGCGAATTACGTAGGAGCACTTACAAATGACTATGTGTGGTGCAGATGTGATAGTGGAGTGGACTAAGTGATGTGTTAAGGGATCAATTTAGAAGCAGAGAGAGATCCAAGAAATGCAGTCACAGTCAGAGAAAAAGGCAAGGGATACTGTATCTATGTGGTTGTAGTGGTCCTGTTGGAAGTGGTAAGTAAGTTGCCTGCAGAAAAAAAATCCTCCTATTAGCGGCACTCCTCCATTGCAGCCGACGCTTCGTCCATCGATGTTGGTCACCAGAAGACACCCTGTCCACTGCCTGCCTGATGCTGAATTGTGGCTCGCTACTGTGAAGCCTGACTCCATCCTTTTTTCCCCATTGCAGAGACTGAAACCCGGCCTGTAGTTATTCAACGAAAAACAGGAAGTGATATAATATTACAACACCACTGATAAATAAATATAAGGTATGTAGGCTGTGGAGTGCAAAAAGTCACAATTTGATTTTCCTAGTAGACAGTACAATATTTTTGAAAGTGCGTACTCTGAGTCACCTTTTGAAGGATAAATAAGTATGGGCAAATTAATGTAGCGGATCTTGCCCCTCAAGCTAGGTGTACTGTAAACTGTGTTTTAGAACAAAATTAGATCTTCCTAGCAGTGCTCCCACCCAGACCCTTACTAAAGCCAGTCGCAAAAATGTAGAAGACCCCCAATCAAATCTCAAAAAACGAGGCCTAGCAGAAAACTGGTGACAAAACTTACTTTGAAAGTAAAAGTAGGCCGAAGTACCCCCTTCCTAATTACCCATTACCCACCGTGGATTGCATTCAAACCACTTGCAAGCAACCAAGCAAAAGTAGTCATAGCCAGCATCGCTCCAAGACTCGAAATCCCCCCCACTCAAACACATGCAATAGAAATACTGCTAACCCTAACGAACCCTAAGTTAAGAATAGTGGCAAAGGCTTTCTTTAACTATGCCAAATCCCCCCTTTCCCACACAGGATTTTCTTCAAATGACTTGCAACCAAAATTACACATTCTCACGAGTGCTCTAAGACCCCAGAACTCAGTTGGAAAAATCTAGAACACCCCGAAACACATGCAATCCTGCTGCTAGGGCTAACCCTAACGAACCCTAAGTTACAAAAAGTGCCAAAACTAAAGGCTTTTTCGCGAGGATTTTGTCCCAACCACTTCTACCCGGTATTAGACCTTCCCAGGAATGCCCCAAGACCCGGCAACCCACCCGCCAAGAAGCATAACACCCCCAAACAGGCCAAAAGCAAAATCTCATACTTGCAATATTTCTGGGCCTTCGGTCCAAACGCGCTGCGTAGCTAGGCCATAAGTCGGGGTTGGCACGACGGATTTCCTGAAAAGCAAATGCAATCAAGATTAGAGTGTCCCAGCAGTGCTCCCAGACCACGAAACTCACCCACAAACACCAGGAAGCCCCCCAAACAGGCCCCCGAAAACGCTACATAGAGCAAAATGTCAGAAATAGCCAAAAAAAAATCGGCCTGGATTTTGTCCCAACCACTTCTACCCGGTATTAGACCTTCCCAGGAATGCCCCAAGACCCGGCAACCCACCCGCCAAGAAGCATAACACCCCCAAACAGGCCAAAAGCAAAATCTCATACTTGCAATATTTCTGGGCCTTCGGTCCAAACGCGCTGCGTAGCTAGGCCATAAGTCGGGGTTGGCACGACGGATTTCCTGAAAAGCAAATGCAATCAAGATTAGAGTGTCCCAGCAATGCTCCCAGACCACGAAACTCACCCACAAACAGACGGAACCCCCCCTAAGAGCACCTCAAAGGCAAGCAAGTCATCAAAAACACAAAAAAATTTCCGCCTGGGATTTGGTCCAAAACACTTTTATCCGGTATTAGAGCTTCCCAGCAATGGCCCCAGAGCCGTCAACCCAGGAGAAAACGAGTAGAAGACCCCCAAACAGCCAAAGAGCAAAAGTACAAAAATGGGGACTTAGTCAATTTTTCACAAATTTCCCAAATCACTCCGAGCGCGCTCTGCAGCTAGGCCCTAAGTCCCCTCTGCCACCATGGATTTGCTTCAAACCTCTTGCAAAGTAAAGTATATATAGCCAGCAGTGCTCCCAGACCACGACACTCACCCACAAACACCAGGAAGCCCCCCAAACAGGCCCCCGAAAACGCTACATAGAGCAAAATGTCAGAAATAGCAAAAAAAAAAATCGGCCTGGATTTTGTCCCAACCACTTCTACCCGGTATTAGACCTTCCCAGGAATGCCCCAAGACCCGGCAACCCACCCGCCAAGAAGCATAACAACCCCAAACAGGCCAAAAGCAAAATCTCATACTTGCAATATTTCTAGGCCTTCGGTCCAAACGCGCTGCGTAGCTAGGCCATAAGTCGGGGTTGGCACGACGGATTTCCTGAAAAGCAAATGCAATCAAGATTAGAGTGTCCCAGCAATGCTCCCAGACCACGAAACTCACCCACAAACAGACGGAACCCCCCCTAAGAGCACCTCAAAGGCAAGCAAGTCATCAAAAACACAAAAAATTTTCCGCCTGGGATTTGGTCCAAAACACTTTTATCCGGTATTAGAGCTTCCCAGCAATGGCCCCAGAGCCGTCAACCCAGGAGAAAATGAGTAGAAGACCCCCAAACAGCCAAAGAGCAAAAGTACAAAAATGGGGACTTAGTCAATTTTTCACAAATTTCCCAAATCACTCCGAGCGCGCTCTGCAGCTAGGCCCTAAGTCCCCTCTGCCACCATGGATTTGCTTCAAACCTCTTGCAAAGTAAAGTATATATAGCCAGCACTGCTCCCAGACCACGACACTCACCCACAAACACCAGGAAGCCCCCCAAACAGGCCCCCGAAAACGCTACATAGAGCAAAATGTCAGAAATAGCCAAAAAAAAAATCGGCCTGGATTTTGTCCCAACCACTTCTACCCGGTATTAGACCTTCCCAGGAATGCCCCAAGACCCGGCAATCCACCCGCCAAGAAGCATAACAACCCCAAACAGGCCAAAAGCAAAATCTCATACTTGCAATATTTCTGGGCCTTCGGTCCAAACGCGCTGCGTAGCTAGGCCATAAGTCGGGGTTGGCACGACGGATTTCCTGAAAAGCAAATGCAATCAAGATTAGAGTGTCCCAGCAATGCTCCCAGACCACGAAACTCACCCACAAACAGACGGAACCCCCCCTAAGAGCACCTCAAAGGCAAGCAAGTCATCAAAACACAAAAAATTTTCCGCCTGGGATTTGGTCCAAAACACTTTTATCCGGTATTAGAGCTTCCCATCAATGGCCCCAGAGCCGTCAACCCAGGAGAAAACGAGTAGAAGACCCCCAAACAGCCAAAGAGCAAAAGTACAAAAATGGGGACTTAGTCAATTTTTCACAAATTTCCCAAATCACTCCGCGCGCGCTCTGCAGCTAGGCACTAAGTCCCCTCTGCCACCATGGATTTGCTTCAAACCTCTTGCAAAGTAAAGTATATATAGCCAGCAGTGCTCCCAGACCACGAAACTCACCCACAAACACCAGGAAGCCCCCCAAACAGGCCCCCGAAAACGCTACATAGAGCAAAATGTCAGAAATAGCCACAAAAAAAATCGGCCTGGATTTTGTCCCAACCACTTCTACCCGGTATTAGACCTTCCCAGGAATGCCCCAAGACCCGGCAACCCACCCGCCAAGAAGCATAACACCCCCAAACAGGCCAAAAGCAAAATCTCATACTTGCAATATTTCTGGGCCTTCGGTCCAAACGCGCTGCGTAGCTAGGCCATAAGTCGGGGTTGGCACGACGGATTTCCTGAAAAGCAAATGCAATCAAGATTAGAGTGTCCCAGCAGTGCTCCCAGACCACGAAACTCACCCACAAACACCAGGAAGCCCCCCAAACAGGCCCCCGAAAACGCTACATAGAGCAAAATGTCAGAAATAGCCCAAAAAAAATCGGCCTGGATTTTGTCCCAACCACTTCTACCCGGTATTAGACCTTCCCAGGAATGCCCCAAGACCCGGCAACCCACCCGCCAAGAAGCATAACACCCCCAAACAGGCCAAAAGCAAAATCTCATACTTGCAATATTTCTGGGCCTTCGGTCCAAACGCGCTGCTTAGCTAGGCCATAAGTCGGGGTTGGCACGACGGATTTCCTGAAAAGCAAATGCAATCAAGATTAGAGTGTCCCAGCAATGCTCCCAGACCACGAAACTCACCCACAAACAGACGGAACCCCCCCTAAGAGCACCTCAAAGGCAAGCAAGTCATCAAAAACACAAAAGATTTTCCGCCTGGGATTTGGTCCAAAACACTTTTATCCGGTATTAGAGCTTCCCAGCAATGGCCCCAGAGCCGTCAACCCAGGAGAAAACGAGTAGAAGACCCCCAAACAGCCAAAGAGCAAAAGTACAAAAATGGGGACTTAGTCAATTTTTCACAAATTTCCCAAATCACTCCGCGCGCGCTCTGCAGCTAGGCCCTAAGTCCCCTCTGCCACCATGGATTTGCTTCAAACCTCTTGCAAAGTAAAGTATATATAGCCAGCAGTGCTCCCAGACCACGACACTCACCCACAAACACCAGGAAGCCCCCCAAACAGGCCCCCGAAAACGCTACATAGAGCAAAATGTCAGAAATAGCCAAAAAAAAAATCGGCCTGGATTTTGTCCCAACCACTTCTACCCGGTATTAGACCTTCCCAGGAATGCCCCAAGACCCGGCAACCCACCCGCCAAGAAGCATAACACCCCCAAACAGGCCAAAAGCAAAATCTCATACTTGCAATATTTCTGGGCCTTCGGTCCAAACGCGCTGCGTAGCTAGGCCATAAGTCGGGGTTGGCACGACGGATTTCCTGAAAAGCAAATGCAATCAAGATTAGAGTGTCCCAGCAGTGCTCCCAGACCACGAAACTCACCCACAAACACCAGGAAGCCCCCCAAACAGGCCCCCGAAAACGCTACATAGAGCAAAATGTCAGAAATAGCCAAAAAAAAATCGGCCTGGATTTTGTCCCAACCACTTCTACCCGGTATTAGACCTTCCCAGGAATGCCCCAAGACCCGGCAACCCACCCGCCAAGAAGCATAACACCCCCAAACAGGCCAAAAGCAAAATCTCATACTTGCAATATTTCTGGGCCTTCGGTCCAAACGCGCTGCGTAGCTAGGCCATAAGTCGGGGTTGGCACGACGGATTTCCTGAAAAGCAAATGCAATCAAGATTAGAGTGTCCCAGCAGTGCTCCCAGACCACGAAACTCACCCACAAACACCAGGAAGCCCCCAAACAGGCCCCCGAAAACGCTACATAGAGCAAAATGTCAGAAATAGCCAAAAAAAAATCGGCCTGGATTTTGTCCCAACCACTTCTACCCGGTATTAGACCTTCCCAGGAATGCCCCAAGACCCGGCAACCCACCCGCCAAGAAGCATAACACCCCCAAACAGGCCAAAAGCAAAATCTCATACTTGCTATATTTCTGGGCCTTCGGTCCAAACGCGCTGCGTAGCTAGGCCATAAGTCGGGGTTGGCACGACGGATTTCCTGAAAAGCAAATGCAATCAAGATTAGAGTGTCCCAGCAGTGCTCCCAGACCACGAAACTCACCCACAAACACAAGGAAGCCCCCCAAACAGGCCCCCGAAAACGCTACATAGAGCAAAATGTCAGAAATAGCCAAAAAAAAATCGGCCTGGATTTTGTCCCAACCACTTCTACCCGGTATTAGACCTTTCCCAGGAATGCCCCAAGACCCGCGGCGCCAACCCACCCGCCAAGAAGCATAACACCCCCAAACAGGCCAAAAGCAAAATCTCATACTTGCAATATTTCTGGGCCTTCGGTCCAAACGCACTGCGTAGCTAGGCCATAAGTCGGGGTTGCCACGACGGATTTCCTGAAAAGCAAATGCAATCAAGATTAGAGTGTCCCAGCAGTGCTCCCAGACCACGAAACTCACCCACAAACAGACGGAACCCCCCCTAAGAGCACCTCAAAGGCAAGCAAGTCATCAAAAACACAAAAAAATTTCCGCCTCGGATTTGGTCCAAACCACTTTTAGTGCTTCCCAGCAATGGCCCCAGACCCGTCAACTCACCTGCAGAGAGGTAGAACAACACCCCCACAAGTGCTGAGTCTTTCTTCATTGGGCGTAAACCAGCCCTCTGCTTTGATGGAAATAGGAGTCTGGAGGAGGAGGATAGAGGAGCATGTTCTTCTGAACTTGTGAACCTGAGGAATGCAGACTGCGGCACCTTCAAATCAATTAGCAAACAAGTGAAGACAGGTCTGGTGATGGGCTTGTTTTTGTGATTATCTGATTAAAGTTTGAATTATATTAACTGTGCACAACAAAGAAAGACAGACACACAGGAATAAAAGTGAATAAGGATGAAAAAGAAAGTTATTGATTCGTTGTCTCATTTTCAGGGCTCGGTATCACGGTCCAGGAATAAGAATAAGGCTTCGTCATCATACTCTGCGAATTCAGGCAGGGTGAGCTCAGTGTCACCTGACAGACTAGAAATTCCCTCATCTATGTTGCTGGCCACCTCCTCTTCATCCGGCACGCTCTCTCGTACTCTGAAATCTGGTGGTATGAGGTGCTGATTCATCTTGATCATTGTTAACCTCTCCACATTTTTGGGCGAGAGGCGGCTCCGTTTGGGAGTTACAATCCCACCAGCCGCACTGAAAACCCGTTCAGAAAACACGCTTGCGAGTGGGCAAGACAAGTAGTTTAAAGCCAGGTTGGTGAGCTGTGGCCACAATTCTTTTTTCCCATGCCAATACGCCAATGGGTCAGAATTAACATAGACCTCTGTTGAGTCATTCAGATAGTCCTTCACCATCGACTCAAGGTCCTCATCCAAGGTTCCTCCACTTTGCTTAGCTCTTGCTGTGCCTCTGACCTTTTGAGAACCAAACCCACGCAGAGGTAGCCAATCCTCTTCAGCCTCCAATGTTTCTGTTGTCTTTCGTGCAGATGATCCGGTTGCCGGTGTCTTTAACGGCTGAGAGGTCACTTGTGCCACAGCCACAGGTGCAGAAGTGGATTGTTTTGACTGGGGATGGCCTGCTGATGTACTGCCATTTCCTTCAATTTCCAGCCGTTCTGTTTCAAACTTCTTGGCTGACAAGGCTAGCCAACGTTTGTACTTTGGAACATGTTCATCATCAAAAGGAAAGAATGCTTGGCCTGCCAGCGCCTTTTTGTAGCGTGGATCCAGAATAGTAGCACAAATGTAATGCTGTTCTGAGTGGATCTTTTTAAGACGTTCATCACCTTGTAGGAGCTCTAATAATTGCTCAGCCAGAAGCAAAGAGTCTTGGTTTTTGTCATCTTTTCCAAACACAGAACACACCTCCTTCAGTTGGTCCTCCAGCATGTACAACAATGGGATAGCTTTTCCCAAATTAGAGTCCTCCTTGCTGACTGCACGCGTGAAGAACTCAAAAGGACGAAGCATGCGTGTCAGGCTTTCAACTATGTTCCATTGCGGCCCACCCATCCTCAGCTCCTCTATACCCTCTTTAAAGAAATATTGATCGAGTTCCGTATACTGCTCATACAGACGCTCAAGCATGTAGAAGGTTGAGTTCCAACGTGTAACCACCTCCTGGATGAGTGCTTTCACTGGCATTTGACGTTGATATAGCAGGCTCCTCAGCTGCTTCCGGGCCTTAAAAGAATGCCTGAAATGCTTGCACATTTTTCGGCAGGTCTCCAATACACTGTACGCTGCACTGCCTTTATTACCCAAGAATATTTGGACAACCAGGTTTATACAGTGCGCCAAACACGGCACTCTGAAATAGTAACCGTCCCTCATGGCCTTAACTATATTGGCGCCATTGTCCGTGGAAACATAACCAACCTTGCGTTTTAGTGGGGACAGCCAGTTAAGGACCTTTGTGTTAAAGACATCCAAAATGTTTTCTGCTGTGTGACGTTTCTCCAAACCAAACATGGCTAGTGTTGCATGTTTCCGAGCACCTTTAAAAACAATGTTAGTGTCAACACCTGCGTTTAGCTTTGCTTTAGCCCCTGAAAAAGAGACCCAGTGTGCAGTGATGCACATGTAATCAGCGCCTGCGCCACTGGTCCACATGTCTGTTGTCAGATGTATAGTGTGAACAGCACTCTTCTGCAAAGCTGCCCCAATCACCTTCAGAACATCTTTATGTAGTGCTGGAACCGCAACTCGGGCAAAATAGAACCGGCTAGGAACCTTCCATTTAGGGCAGAGCGCTGTCACTAATTCTAGAAAACCAACCCCTTCTACAAAAGAAAAAGGGAGAAGGTCCAGAGCTAGCATTTTAGCCAGCTTAGTGTTATACAGACGGGTCATTGGGTGGTTGCGTTCATATTGCGCTTCTGTAAACAACATCTTTTTAATGTTGCCCTGGACCAAGGATTTACGGGATGATGATGATCTCTTCGACCCAGTTACGCTCGCTGATGAACTTTTCCGCATTGATGTCTCACTCTCTCCCACACTCTTAGTGTGGCTCCCATGGGGTGTGCTGCTGACAGGGGAACTGGGTGTAAGTGAAGTGTTTGAATCGTCTTCTACCTCCTCGTCATCACCAGATGAAAAATCAACGTTTTCATTACGTGCAATTGCGGCTTTCTTGACCGCCTCTAGGTGCGGAAACCATTGGACAGGGTGCGCTCTCTCAAGATGACCTCTCTGGCCTCCGGTACCATAGTTAGAACCAAGCTTACCACGACTAAATCGAAGCTTACAAAGGCTACAAATGGCTACGTTTTCCTTTTTTGGGCAAACACTAAAGAAGTCCCAAACTGGAGACTTGAAATGTCTTCGGGGGCCGGAGGAGGCGGCGATACTGGTGGTGGTGGTCCTGCTGCTAATGCCAGATGAAGTGGAGGATGTGGATTGCCGAACTTCAGTACGTTTTGCACTTTCACCACCACGAATTGAGGTCGAGGACGAGGTGGGTACCTTCTTGCGAGGAAGAAATATGGATGCGGTAGGTTTTGGTGTACTACTTAACTCCAAATCTAATGATTCCATTTCCATTGCCTCCTCGCCGACATCATCATCACGCTCAGCAGCTTCTCGGGATAGGGTCAAAATGTCTCTTTGCTGCATGCCCGGTGGGGCTGCAGTGACCTTTGTGATGACTGGCTCGTCGTCATCGTGAGAGGCTTCATCACCAGCAGTATCTGTCACTTCTTGTTGAGCCTCATCACACTCCATAGGTTTGAGTTTTTGGACGACCTTCCTTTTACGCTTAGGTACCGGTGTCAGATCATGGTGTGCCTCACTGTCAGACCGCAGTTGTGGTTCCCAAGACAGATCACTTGCATCAGAACGAGGTGGGCTTGAAGAAGATGTAGACACCCCCCTTGATCTTTTCCTTGCTAGGGATGTGGAAGACAATGAATGATCATCAGGAGGAGTGGCTTCCAATGATACCTCGGCTTCATTGTCGATTTCCTGATGTGCCCCTACTTCGGGAGGAACAACTATTGTGGGCACTTGTGAACCTCCATGCACCTTTGCTTGCGCATCTCCTTTTGCTGCCTCTCCTTCCACATGTACTTGGGCGTGTACTTGCACATGGTGTTGTTGTTGCGGCTGTGGTTGTTCAACACTTGTCAGATGAGTTACAACAACCTGTGTTGATTCAGGGACATTGCTGCTACTTTCTTGCGATGAGCCAACATCACTGGTCGATGGTGATTGGAGAAGTACACTGACTGCCTCTGAAGCACTCAAGGGCTTTGACTTAAGTTGGCGTGGTGGTGGAGGCACTGAACCCAATGGAGCAGGGGTGCTGCTCCCAGCTTGGTCCCCAGCAGATCCTGCTGCTGCAGGCGTACTTTTTTTTTTGCTCCCAAAAAACGTGGCGGGTGGCACACCAGCCTCCTTGGTAACTTGCTTCTTCTGCTCCTTACTAGCAACTTTCTTGCTAGAGGAGCTACGGAGAACTTTCTTTGGGGGCGGGGCCATCTTCTTCAGAGCAGGTCAGACAGCAGGCCGCAGTTGCACGAATTGTAGAGTTGTCTGAGGCCAGACGTGACGTCGCGTGACGTTATGCTGCACACACACACCGCTGCAGGACTTCTTCCTGGCACTGGTGGTTCTCTTGAGTCTTGTGCACCTAAAAAAAATGGAAGACAGAGGAACATCAGTTCAGTTATAGAGCACAAAAAAATCGAAAAACACTGCAAAATCAGCACAATCCCAATCCATCCATGCCCTCCATAATGTTTAAATTCAAGACAACCCACAGAAAGACTAGGCCCATGCAAGACTCACTACCCCTGGGCATAAATAAAGGTTGAAAAGTAGGCAAAATGGTTGGAGGCCTAACAACAAAGCCTGCATTCAAAATGGCCACTTGCCTCCTAGCACATGGCCAGGGCCTGCCTGTACCAGCACTCAAAATGGCCCCCACCCACATGGCCTGTCCCCATGAACACCCCCAAAAATCGAAAAACACTGCAAAATCAGCACAATCCCATTCCATCCATGCCCTCCATGATGTTTAAATTCAAGACACCCCACAGAAAGACTAGGCCCATGCACCACTCACTACCCCTGGTCAAGGCCCCAACAACAGGTCAAAAATCGAAAAACACTGAAAAATCAGCACAATCCCATTCAATCCATGCCCTCCATGATGTTTAAGTTCAAGACAGCCCACAGAAAGACTAGGCCCATGCTAGACTCAAATACCCCTGGTGAAAAGGCCACAAGTACAGGCCCAAAAAACGAAAATCACTGAAAAATCTGCACAATCCCATTCCATCCATGGCCTCCATGATGTTTAAATTCAAGACAACCCACAGAAAGACTAGGCCCATGCAAGACTCACTACCCCTGGGCATAAATAAAGGTTGAAAAGTAGGCAAAATGGTTGGAGGCCTAACAACAAAGCCTGCATTCAAAATGGCCACTGGCCTGCCAGCACATGGCCAGTGCCTGTAGCTGCACTCAAAATGGCCACCAGCCACATGGCATGTCCCTCCCCATGAACACCCCCAAAAATCGAAAAACACTGCAAAATCAGCACAATCCCATTCCATCCATGCCCTCCATGATGTTAAAGTTCAAGACAGCCCACAGAAAGACTAGGCCCATGCACCACTCACTACCCCTGGTCAAGGCCCCAACAACAGGTCAAAAATCGAAAAACACAGAAAAATCAGCACAATCCCATTCCATCCATGCCCTCCATGATGTTTAAATTCAAGACACCCCACAGAAAGACTAGGCCCATGCAACACTCACTACCCCTGGTGAAAAGGCCACAAGTACAGCCCAAAAAAACGAAAATCACTGAAAAATAAGCACAATCCCAAGCCATCCAGCCCCTCCATGATGTTTAAATTCAAGACACCCCACAGAAAGACTCAGTCCACCCACCACTGAGTACCCCTGGGCAAAAGGCCCCAAAACAGCCCAAAAATCGAAAATTCCAAAATTTTAATTGCAGCAACTGTAATGCCCCAAACAAACTTACTTGTAAAATTTCTAATCCAACAGTGATCCAAAGAAAGTCAAAAAGGCCTCAAATCCAAATATCCAGCAGCATCCACAAAAAGTAATCCTTCCAGCTCCAGACCCAAATGAAAAGTGACCAGGAGATGGACAAAGCACTGGGAGGAGCCTGCTGAACAGGAACAGGAAGTTGAAGACTGTGGGGCACTTCCTTCCTCCCACCCCCCTGCCCCCCTCCCCAAAATGGACTCCTCGCTAAAAAAGTGCAGGCAAATGTCAAACTAAGGAGTTATTCAGATAAAAATCATCATTTCTAGAAGGTTTATGCTGCTTGCTGGTGGATTTCTTGTGCAGAATTGCAAATTTATATTTTCGCTCGCCGCATCTCAAATCTCGCAATTGCGAAGTACCGCGAGACGTGATCTCGCCGTACTCGCGTTGACAAACTGTCGCTGGCAAGCCGCGATGACGTAATCGCGCTCGCCAATTCCCGCGGGATCACACAGCAAGATCCAAAATGGCGCAGCACTCGCAAACTATCGAAAAAAACTACTCGGCAAGCGATGATAAACGCCGCGCGCCGCAAAAATTGTATCACCAACGCCGCGCGCCGCAAAAAAAATCCGCTGCGTGCGAATTTGCGGATTTTGCGGGAAATTCGCAAATCTCGCGGATTGCGAATTTCCCAAAAATCCGCAAAATCCGCGAGCGTAACGGATTTTCCGCCCACACCTAGATGTTGCCCTGTGGATGGTGCAGAACTTCCTGAAATTGAACGGGGAGAAAACTGAGGTTTTGATCTTTGGGGGTAGTCAGGATATCTGGTCAAGGGATTGGTGGCCGCCCTCACTTGGGGAATGTCCCCTTCCTCGCCAGTATGCTAAGAACTTAGGGGTGCTAATGGACACTGCTCTTTCCTTTGACCGTCAGCTCAATAGGACTGTTTCCACCTGCTGTGGCATCATTATGGTTCTCAGAAAGATCGCCTATTATCTTTCCCCTGATGCCCGGAAACAGGCTACAGTGGCATTAGTTTCCTCTAGATTGGACTATTGTAACGCCCTCTATTTGGGCGTTAACAAGAGCCTTATCCATTGCCTCCAAATGGTCCAGAATCCGGCGGCAAAGATGGTTCTGAACCTTACTAGACTCTCCTCGGCCTCGGCAGCCCAGAAAAACTTACACTGGCTCCCTATATATTCTAGGATCACTTTTAAAATCCTTTGTTTATCTCATGGAGCTTTTTACGGTTCAGGCCCAGAGGGGATTGGGTCACTTGTTCATCCCTACTCCCCTAGTCGATCCCTTCGTTCCTCTAACAAATATCTTCTTGAGGTTCCCAGGTTTGTAAGAGCAAAATGGGGAGGCAGAGCGTTTTCCTCTGTCGCACCCAGATTGTGGAACTCTCTCCCCCCTGAGCTCTTAGGGCAACCTTTGCCTGCTCTGTTCCGTAAGGCCCTAAAAACTTGACTCTTTTTCGAAGCGTAGCAATAAAGCCGACGTTGTCGGATTATGTGTATTGGATGACCTGCTTTGGTGCCTTGATGCCCTTGGGCTAAGTTGCGCGATATAAGACTCCTTTCATTCATTAATTCAATATCATTACCTTCCACTTTTCCAACAACAAATGGAACTGACTGATATGCTGCTAAGGATGAGCCAAGCACACATTTTTCCTCTACCCTCAGGCACCGTCATTGAGATGAGTCTAAATCACTCTCATTGCACTGCAACCAATATTGCGGAACCATTTGCACATTTTGATTCTTATCAACTTAATCCCCTCAGTGTAATCCACTGTTCGCACTGTACCTCTGCACATTATTTGGCATGGGAGCTTGTGGCACTTGTAACTGTGGAGTAACTACCTGCTGCTGCTGTTGATTTACACCCAACTCGTTCTGCATCTGTGGAATTAAATTTTGATTTACCCCATTATACTTTTGAGCAGTTCTACACTCGTTCTTCCAATGTCCATACTTTGCTCACGCATGACAAGGACATTTCTTCTTAGCCTCCTCTCTACTCATTTTACTTCTACCTCCACTGGGTACTTGACCATTTTTATTTTGACCATTCATCTGATAAGCTGCTTTAGAACCGTTGTTCTCTTCTTGCTGCTCTGCTACCTTCACTTGTGCCCACATCATTTTCTTTTTTAAATTTTTATGTCTTGAATCAATATCGTCACTACAATACTCCGCATACCTGAAAATGTCATAAATTGTTTTGCTCTGCCAGCAGATCAAATGCTGCTGAATCATGTTACTAATCTCTGGTTTCAATACAAACACACAACAATACACAAAATACCCCATACCTTTGTCTCCAATATTCTCCAACCCACTGTACTGTTTGAATACCTGCAACAACCTTTCATAGTATGCATGTACTGATTCCTTTGGCTCTTGGGTCGTTCTGTCTATTTTAACCCAATCTGTTTCCTTAGGGGAAATATTCCCTTTCATATAATTGATTACCTGATTATACTTTTTCATTACCTGATCTGATGGTGCACCTGTTTTTGGGTCTCTGGGATATTGTTCTTTTGGCCAATCAACAGTAATCTTACACTCTGTTCATAAATCAGCTGGAATCACAATCTCAAACAACCCATCTTAATCTTTCAGCAAAACCTTTGAAACTTTCACAAACCTCTCTGCCTGTTTGTACCATTTAACGGGTTTCTCCCATAACCTGGGAAAATCGTTTGTAAAGGATAATATATCCTGTTGTGTCCAGGGGACATGAACATATCCACCACCTAGAACTTAACTCATCAGACACGCCCTTTCAACTTGTTCTGTCTCTCTCGACGGATACATAGTCGCTATTTTAGCAGCTGCTTCTCCTTTCTTTCTTGTCCATCTACCTTTCCAACGTTCTACATCTCCCTATTTCTTCAAACTATTCTGTCAACTCCTTTATCTGCAACCTTTTTCCGCTCGCAATTCAGACTCTGTAAATCCTTTGCAGTAAAAGCCAGTCTGTATGATTTCTGTAGAACCTTTGCCTTCTCTATGCTTATTTCATACTCACTAGCAGCCTCTGCTACTTTCTCAGGGAGATTTCTCGCTCTCCGAGTAATACTTTTACACAAAAACAACAGCTCTTCATCTCGATAAGTCCCTAATCTGTCTGTACTTATTGTACCTATAATCAACTCTTCCAAATCTACTTTCAATTGGCTCAAATTTATACTCTGTGGTTGAGGTTTTTGCTTTACCATTCCCTTTATCCAATCATTTAATTCTTCTGTTGAAGGACCTGCTGAACTCCCTGTCATTGGAGTTAAGCTCAGCCCTATTCTCCTTGGGTCTATTTGTATACTTCTATTAGGGGTTTCTGTTATCATTTCACAAACCAGAAGATCTAACAATTTGGTATTCTTGTCAGCCAGTCCATCCCCATTCGCTACCATCACCATTCCACTCCTGGCACTACTTCTATGAACTGCCAACGTTCGTACTTTTGATAATTCTGTTTTTCCCCATACAATGGAACTACGGAACCAATTGTTACCGATACCATCAATGCTTCCGCATTCAGACTTAACTGATTTATTTTCTGGATCTGCTCTACTCTTGCCTTATTCAACAAGTTCATTTTATTTTCTCATACTACTCTAGCTATTTCGGTGACTTGTGGAGTTAATGGGGTTCCCATTTGTTGGGCACTGGAGTCACCTCCCCTGAATTTTCTTCATATGGCGGAGGTCTTTTGGTCATAATGTCCTCTATCAACTCATCATCAGAATCGTTTGGATCATATCTTAAACTCGAAGTCTCTATATTTTTCTTTTTCTCTTTCCATTTGCCTCCTGTCTGTTCTTCAGCAACTAAAACGAGGTACAAACCTTCAGTTATCACTGCTTTTCTCCATCTTTTCAATTTATCTTCCCTCCTCTCAAAAAGATATCCACACATCATATTTCTGTATCTCCTACCACCTCGATATTTCTCCCTTTCAAATGCTTCTACTTCCCATTCCTCTAATGCTTCATTCTGTGTAGCTCTAAGATTTGGCTCTAGTGCATTCATTCAATTTCTCAAATTCTGTAAAATCCTTATATTAAACAAACCATGCTGTGGGAAAGCTATTACACCATCATCCTTTGTGTATTCCACACAATTCTCTAACGAAGTACACTTATGGTACCCTCGTTCCAACATCATATTGGAAACAGGCATTCCTGGAGGTGGAATAGGAATTCCCTCTCTGGTCACTATTGGGTTGTCTTTTTTAAAGAAATTCTTTATTTTCTTAAGCAACTTCATTTTTTCGACTCTTTTACGCTAAGGTATCTCAGTAAAACAAACAAGAAAACTCTTCCGTAATTCTATTTATCAATGTTCGTCCTATACCAACGAGACTCACACCAACCGTCCAATCATGGTTCTCTACGTATCTGCAATCTTGACCAATACTAGCGTGGCTCACACCAACCAACCAATCAGAGCTCAGTACACACCCACTGCCTGACAAATGCCAGTGCAGCCTTTTTGTGAAGTCAGTGTTACTCCTTCTACTGACCCTCTCTTTTCAAAATAGTAGAGCAATGTATTTCTAAGTTCTCTTGATCAAAATAAATTCTTGTTAGAAACAACACAAAACAATGCTGCCTTGTCTGCTCCCTTAAATAAAGAGAAAGTCTTCAACTCTACAAAAATAATTTCTTTCACTTCAACTAAGAATAACGACCAGCACTATTTTACCTTTCAAACAAGATACAGGTGGACTTAGTACTCCTCTAGGGATAAGGCCAAAGTTTCACAGGCGAAATTTGTGGTGTAAAAGAGGTCTTGGTACCCCTCTGGGGATAAGGCCAGAGTTTTGGAAGTGGACCTTTCACTATTACAAACACTCTACTTACATACGAAAAAGTCCCTAAATATAACACCTACAACCCTACATAGCTTTGGTATTATAACAACAGACAAAGTACTTCTGCAGTGTGATTTCTTTATCCACACTCTTCCTCTGCCTAAATTCCATTCCCGGGATTCCTCAGGTAACTTGGTACATGTACTTCTAGACAACATAAAACAGGACACTTACATTGGTGGTTGAGTAGTTGATGCTAATAATAGAACTAACTATCTATTCAGTTGGCTAAATAATCACACTCTCGATAAGATTAATAAAGTTTATATCAATAAAATGTGAATCATTAGTGCTCATTGCATACAGGTTACAAATGCAAACAAAGAATCGCACAAAAAGGAGAGAAAAAACATCAGCAAAATGCAAACAGTGTCATACTCATCATCAATTAAAACGATATGCATATGAAGGAGTGGATAGAAGGAAGAGATATAAGTTTCAGATACAAAAATACATTTGCAAATGATTATGCAAAGTACAAGTCAGACGGATATATCAACCCAAAAACCAGTTGTTAGATAAGGGGTCTCTAGTTGGCACAGGTAGGTACTTGTGACAAATAGGGACCCTTGCCTCTAGTTAGGATAAGGGGATTACATTCCTAAAATAACCCCTGCTCACCCCCTTGGTAGCTTGGCACAAGCAGACAGGGGTATCTCAGAAGCAGTGTGTAAAGCATTTGTGACCACATACAGTAACCCAGTGACAACACTACAGATGGACACCACACAAGGTTTTTATATCAAAAATAAGTATACTTCATATAGAGTTGCCACAAGACCATAAACAACAAAAATAAATAATACTGTTACTTTAAGATGGTAGATTTAGCTTAGTTAAGTTCAGTTCTTGAGATGCAACACTTTGCGTCAATGTACCTTAGGTTGCATTGCGCTTCCACGTCAAGCAATGTCGCAGCGAGGGAAATGCGGCAAAGTTCAAGTATAAAGAAATAAAGACGTGAAGATCTTCCAGATGCGGCACGCTTCTCCGGGGATGCGAGAAGTTCTTGGTTCGATGCATGGACTGCAGCGGCGACACCCTTGTTCAGCGATGCGACAGCAACAACTCCAATTGCAACGCTCTTCTCCCACGATGCGTGAAGCTTCCGTGCAATGCAACAACTACAGCGGCGACATCCACGATGTGAAGGCAGCAGCTCCGACGGTGGCGCGCTTCTGGGGGGATACGAGGCGCTTTTGTTCGATGCGGTGCAGTGTGACAGTTTCAGTGGCAACACCCTCCTTCGGAGTTGCGATGGCAGGCACAGCGACGGTGACACGCTCCGACCTCGCTGTGAGACTCTTCTCTTGATGCGGTGTAATGCGACAGCTACAGCGGCGACAACCTCCTTTGGAGTTGTGACAGCAGCAGCAGCGACGGCAACAAGCTTTTTCCTCGATGAGTCGCCCTTCCAGCTCCTTGCGACACGCAGCTCCTCAGAAGGCCAAAGCAGCAGCAGGCACTTCCAAAGAACTCTGGGGAGCTGGGGGTTGAAGTCTGTCGTCCCTGAGACTTGGGAAAAACCAAAAGACTGGTGGTGAGTGTTTGTATTGTCAACGCTCCGTCCATCAGCCCCCCTTGGTTTTTCTTTGTTCGCCCTGAGACTTCAGCAGGAGACAAGCTCTTTTCCAAGCCCTTGGAGATCCTTCACAAGTTGAAAGCAAAGTACACAAAGTTCCTTTCTCCTTCCTTTGGCAGTAAGGCAACCACTGCAGGCCAATCCCCCAAGCAGCACTTCAGCTTGGGAATAGTCTCGCCTCAGTTTCTTCAGGTTCCTCTCCTCAGTAAAGTTTTCTTCTTGTAGTACAAAGTCATCTAATTTCTTGGGATCAGGGTCCCAATATTTACACCCCAAAATCCTTTGTTCTCTGAGGGGAGAGGGGCCTTTGCCCAGTCCAAACCAGTTCTGAAGCACTCTGTTTACCAGACTTCTCCTTTCCTTTCACAGTGCAGGGCAGAAACATCAGACACCCCACAGGAGGTGGAGCCAGCATTGTGGAAGGCAAGTACAGTCCTGGAGCCCTTTGTTTACAGGACTCCTTCTCTTCTTTTAGTGTGCAGGGCAGAAACATCAGCCGCTCCCCAGGGGGTGAAGCCAGCATTGTGGAAGGCAGGCACAGTCCTATTCAAGGTTCAGGTGCAACTCCTCCCTCCCATCTAGATGCAGATCTCTCTATTCACCACTGGGCTGACTCATCCTGTGTCTTGGAATCCCCCAGCCCTGTCACTCACAAAACCAGACAAAGGAATACACAACCTAGCAGAGGCAGGCTTAGGATAGTTCGACAAGCAGATACCTACTTTCTAAAAGTGGTATTTGCAAACACAGAATGTTAAAACCAACTTCACAAAAAGATGTATTTATCATTCTGAGTTCAGGCATACTAAACTCGAATTTCTACCATGTTCTCTGAGACAGTTAGGATTATAAACATGTGATACTCTAACAGCTCATTCTGGCCTATGGAGAACAGGTAGCCTTGCAATAGTGAAAAAATAAAAATAGATGTAATTCACTATTAGGACATTGCCACACACATCAGGGCTTGTCCTACCTTATACTTACAGTGCACCCTGCCCTTGGGCCTACCATAGGGGTGACTGATATGAAGAAAAGGGAAGGTTTAGGGACTGGCAAGTGGGTGCACTTGCCCAGTCAGCATGACAGTACCAGACTGCACTCAGGTTCTGCAATGGCAGACCCTAGACACATTTTACAAGACTGCTTCTGTGGGTGGCACAACCTGTGCTGCAGGCCCACCAGCAGCATTTGGATTTACATACCCTGGGCACACTTAGTGTACTAGACTAGGGTCTGACAAGTAAACCAAATAGCCAAACATGGAACCACTGATTAATATATCAATTTACAATAGGGAGCACTTGCACTGTGGCACTGAATAGCAGTGGCATACTGCCGAAAGCATCTAATAACAGCAAAAATACATGAGGCAACAGCAAAAATGGAAGGGAGACCCACACCAATGGTGCAAGGTCTAACACTTGTCCCCTCCAGCTAAAATGTGGGGAGAACTAACCTAACTCCTGGTAGCTCTCATCTAAGGTGGAAAAATCTGGACAGAGCATCAGCGTTGGCGTGTTCTGTACCAGGGTGGTGTTCCACCGTAAAGTCCATACCTGTAGGGAAATAGACCACCTCAACAGCTTTGGATTCTCACCGCTCATTTGCATCAACCATCTGAGGGGCCTGTGGTCTGTCTGAACCCGGAAGTGAGTCCCAAACAGATATGGTCTCAGCTTCTTTAGTGCCCAGACCACAGCAAATGCCTCATGCTCAATAGCACTCCACCTCTGTTCCTATGGAAGTAACACCCTACTAATGAAGGCTACAGGTTGATCTAGGCCCTCCTCATTCATCTCTGACAGAACAGCCCCCACACCATGTTCTGAAGCGTCTGTCTGAATGATAAACTCACTTGAAAAGTTGGGTGCCCAGAGCACGGGCGCAGTGCACATGGCAGATTTCAAGGCCTCAAAACCTTTCTGACAGGTGTCAGTCCAGATCACCTTCTTGGGTTGCTTCCCGAATGTCAGCTCTGTCAAAGGTACAACAATGTTGCTATACCCCTTGACAATCCTCCTGTAATACCCGGTGAGTCCTATAAAGGCCCTCACCTCTGTCCGGGTTTTGGGTGGCTCCCAAGCCAGGATGGTTTCAATCTTAGGTTGTAGGGGTGCCACCTGGCCACTCCCAACTTGGTGTCCCAAGTACACCACGGAACCCTGCCCGATCTGGCACTTACTCGCCTTGATCATGAGGCCTGCCTTCCGCAGCGCCAAAAACACTTCTCAGAGGTGGCACAGGTATTCCTCCCAACTGGCACTGAACACTGCGATGCAATCCAGGTAGGCGGCACTGAACTCATCCAGTCCAACCAACACCTGGTTGACCAACCTCTGAAAGGTGGCAGGGGCATTCTTCATCCCAAAGGGCATAATACGGAACTGGAAATGCCCATCTGGTGTGGGGAATACTGACCTCTCCTTTACCCCATCAGTCAAGGTGATCTGCCAGTACCCAGATGTTAAGTCAAACGTGCTGCGGTACCGTGCAGCCCCTAGCCGATCTATGAGCTCATCAGCTATGGGGATGGGGTACGCGTCAGTCTTCGTGACTGGATTGAGCCCTCTGTAGTCCACATAGAACAGGAGTTCGGGTGTGGCACCCGGCGCTGCAGCCTTCGGGATCAAGACCACTGGGCTGGCCCAAGGACTGCTAGAGGACTCAATCACCCCTAGCGCAAGCATCTATGAGACCTCCTCTTTGATGCAAGCCCTCACCCTGTCAGTTACCCTGTAAGTTTTATGCTTCACAAGTAAGCTGTCTCCTGTGTCCACATTATAGACGCACCAATCTGTGACACCAGGAACCAGGAGAACAGATCAGAAAACTGTCCCAGCAACTGGCGGCAGTCATTCTGTTGCTCATGGGCCAGGGTGGAAGAGAGGTTAACACCATCCAATGACCCATCTTGCTCTGAGGCTGACAGGATGTCAGGAAGAAGCTCAGTGTCCTCCTAAATCCCAGCATCTGTTGCCAAGAGCATGCCCACTTCAGACCTCTCTAAGTGGGGCTTAAGGCGGTTGACATGTAGGACCCTCAAGGGGTTCCTACGAGACCGCATGTCCACAAAGTAGGTAACTGGACTCTTGCGGTCCACAACCTCAAAAGGTCCGGTCCACTTATCTTGGAGCACACAGGGCTCCACTGGGGCCATGCCCCACGCTTTCTGACCCAGTTGAAGTTCTACCAGAATGGTATTCTGGTCATACCATTGCTTTATCTACCCCTGGCGGGTTTCCAGATTCGCCTCAGCGAGTTGCCTGAAATGCCTAGTCTGGTTCCTGAAGGCCAGCATTTAGCTAAATACATCCTGGGGAGGTTTCCTGGGAGAATGCTCCCAGCCTTCTTTGACCAGACTCAGAGGTCCTCTGACCGGGTGTCCATAGAGAAGCTTAAAGGGACTGAACCCTAGAGATTTCTGTGGCACCTCCCAGTATGCGAAGTGTAGGCATGGTAAGAGGACATCCCACTTACACCTCATGGGTTCCTCAAGACCCATTATCATGCCGTTCAGGATCCGGTTGAACGTTTCAACCAACCTGCTTCCTTGGGGGTGGTAAGGAGTGGTGAACTTGTAAGTTACACTGCACTCATGCCACAGGGACTTCATGTACTTGGAAATGAAGTTGGTTCCCCGGTTAGACACTACCTCGCGAGGGAATCCCATTTAGGAGAAAATTCCCATCAGTGCTCGTACCACCACGGGGGCCGTCACTGTCCTCAGAGGTATGGCTTCCGGGTACCGGGTGGCATGGTCCACCAAGACCAGGATGAACCTGTTGCCCATGGCTGCCTTGGGGTCAGTGGTCCCACAATGTCTATCCCTACCAGCTCAAAGGGGGTACTGAACACAGGGAATGGCTGGAGAGGAGCCTTGTGCTTCCTTCCACTCTTTCCACTTGCCTGGCAAGTCTGACAGATCCTGCAATCAGTGTCTGAACTCTTGTGCATTTGAGGCCAATGAAAGTGGGTAACAAGCCTCTCAAAGGTCTTGATCTGCCCCAAATGACCTGCTAAGGGCACATCATGAGCCAGCCCCATTAGAAAGGCTATGAACTTCTGGAGTACCACCAGCACACAGGCTGACCCAGGTTCAGCAACCTTAGGCTCACTATACAGGAGACCATTCTCCCAGTAAATCAAGTATGATCCTGACTGATCACCTGCTGACTGGCTTACAGCCTGTTGCCGCAAGCCCTCAAGAGAGGGGCATTCTCTCTGCTCCTGGCAGAATTCTTCCCTGGAGGGGCCTCCTTCTTCCTGCCAATGGGTCAGGTCAGGCAGGTCCCCCAGTTCACCTACTTGCTTCCCAGGTAGGCTCCAGGGCATACCCCTCAGGATGTACCTCCTCCTGGGCCGTGGGAACTTTGGGGGCCGGTTTCCGGCGCCCCGTCACTTCTCTCTAAGGCAGGTTCCTGGGCCTCCCTCTCAGGCTCCAGGTCCTCTTGAGAACCCCTACTGGCTGACATTGACTGGGTGGTCACTCATGCCCAGTCAGGCAGTCCCACCATCTTCAAAAGAGTACTCTTCTCCACCTTTTCCCAAGGGTAGCTCTCCAAATTGTTTCCCAACAAACAGTCAACAGGCATGGCTGGCCTCACAACTACCTGAAGAGTACCAGAGACACCCCCCCCCCACTCAAAGGGAACCTGAGCCATAGGACAAAGGCTCTCTGTGTTGTCAGTGGCAACAACTCTGCAAAATGCATGAGGGACAATCTGCTCTTGAGCTACCAGGTGACACCTGACAGCTGCCACATTGGCTCCTGTATCTCTAAGAGCCTCCACCTTTTGGCCATTGATGGTCACCCACTGCCCATATTTCTTAGTGTTCTTGGGGAGCTGAGCTTCTGAGACCATCTCACAGTCTCCTAAAGAGACACGGGGCATCTTTGCGGGACCCCACCCACCTTGGACATCAATCTCCCCCCCAAGGCTACACTAGCCATCTCCCGGGGCGGAGCACCAGTGGGTGCTGGTTTACCAAACAGGCGGCACCTGGTATCATTCGCCTTATGACCCAGGTCGCCACACTTGGAACATTTCAGGGGCCCCTGGGGAACAAGACGACCTGTCGAGCCCCTTGCTTTCTCTCAGGGGGAGGCTGGGAACCCTTCCCTTGGTTCCCTTGGGGACTACTTTGGGGTCCTTTGCGGAACTCCTTTTGTTTACCCTTGTCCCCCCACTCTTCTGCTGGGGACCCTGCCCACCTTTGGCTGAGTCTCCCATGTGACCCTTGTGGACCCGGGTGATCACCCAGCGGTCCGCCTCCTCAGCAAGCTTCCTATGGTTAGTCAGCTTGCTATCTATCAGATGCTGGTGCAGCTCTGGAAAACAATTATCAGACAAGTGCTCCCATGTAATCAAATCAAAGAAAATCATTAACCTTGCTGCCCTTCACCCAACCATCCAATGCTCTGCAAAAGAAAGTGACATATTCAACCCAGCTACTGTTTTCTAACTTCTTGCCTTTCCTGAACCTCTACCTATCGAGTTCAGGGGTAAAACCATATCTAGACATCAATGCGTCTTTCATGTGACTGTATGAATTGTGAACTTCAGAAAGCAAGTCTAACAGTGTGTCCCACCCCTCACTAAAGAACCTTCCCCACAACCCTGCTCCCCAATCTCTCTCAGGGACCCGGTGGTAAGACATGGCTACCTCATAGGCTCTGAACCACATACCAATATCATAATTTTTGTAAAACTCTTTCACCACATCTTTGGGAATATACACTCTACTCTCCACAGACACTGATGGTACGCTGCCACCTGAGGGAGTAACCTCCAAACTTTTGGTTTTAAAATCCAACTCCCTCAAAACTTTTTCATGCTCAAAATGTATTTTCTTTTCCTCTATATCCAACCTCCTATTTTCTATTTCCAGTTGCCTATTCACCTTGAACTTGGTCATCTCCCATTCATGCCTCCTAGATCTCTCTCTGTCCTCCAACTCCTCTGGAGACAGACTCTTGTTAGAAGCATTGCTACATGTGGGGGAAGGTACTCTCCTTCCTCCTAAGCCCAATGGCCCTTCCTGCTGTACCTCTGCATGGTCATCCCCTCCTCAATTTCAGGGGTTTTCCTTGCTTCTACCCAGGCCCTCAGCGCCTTGTAGAACACTTCCTTCTTTTTGAATCCAGCAGTGGAAACATTGAACTTTTTGCAAAAGTGCTTAAGCTGTGTTACTTTGTAGCTTTCCAATTTCTCTTCTTCCCATTCACACTCAATGGAGGCATCTTTCAAAAAGGAATCTACCAAAAAGTATGTGGTTGCGTTATGGTCTGCACTCACTAAGTAGTGTTCACCAATCACTGTACATGAGTCACAAATGCAAGTCCAGAATTCTCACCACTGGCCACCGATGTTAGATAAGAGGGTCTCTTAGTTGGCACAGGTAGGTACTTGTGACAAATAGGGACCCTTGCCTCTAGTCAGGATAAGGGGATTACACTCCTAAAAAAAAAACCCTGCTCACCCCCTTGGTAGCTTGGCACGAGCAGACAGGCTTATCTCAGACGCAGTGTGTAAAGCATTTGTGACCACATACAGTAACCCAGTGACAACACTACAGATGGACACCACACAAGGTTTTTATATGAAAAATATAAAAAATAAGTACACTTTATATAGAGTTACCACAAGACCATAAACAACAAAAATCCGCAATACTGTTACTTTAAGATGGTAGATTTAGCGTAGTTAAGTTCAGTTCTTGAGATGCGACACTTTGCGTCAATGTACCTTAGGTTGCGTTGCGCTTCCACGACAAGCAATGTTGCAGCGAGGGAAATGCGGCAAAGTTCAAGTATAAAGAAATAAAGACGTGAAGATCTTCCAGATGCGGCACGCTTCTGCGGGGATGCATGAAGTTCTCGGTTCGATGCGTGGACTGCAGCGGCGACACCCTTATTCAGCGATGCGACGGCAACAGCTCCAACTGCGACGCTCTTCTCCCACGATGTGTGAAGCTTCTGCGCAATGCAACAACTATAGCGGCGACATCCACGATGCGACGCAGCAGCTCCGACGGCGGCGTGCTTCTCGGGGGATGCGAGGCGCTTTTCTTCGATGTGGTGCAGTACGACAGTTCCAGCGCCGACACCCTCCTTTGGAGTTGCAACGGCAGGCACAGCGACGGCGACATGCTCCAAACTTGTTGTGAGACTCTTCTCTCGATGTGGTGCAATGCAACAGCTACAGAGGCGACACTCTCCTTCGGAGATGCGATAGCAGCAGAAGCTACGGTAACACGCTTCCTCTTCGTTGCGGCACGCTTCTTTCGATGCGGTGCAGTGCGACAGTTCCAGAGGCGACACCCTCCTTCTGAGTTGAGACGGCAGGCACAGCGACGCCGACACGCTTCTTCCTCGATGAGTCGCGCTTCCAGTTCCTCAGAAGGCCCAAAGCAGCAGCAGGCACTTCCAAAGAACTCTGGGGAGCTGGGGGTTGAAGTCTGTTGTCCCTGAGACTTCAGAAGTAGGCAAGCTCTTTTCCAAGCCCTTGGAGATCCTTCACAAGTTGAAAGCAAAGTACACAAAGTTACTTTCTCCTTCCTTTGGCAGTAAGGCAACCACTGCTGGCCAATCCCCCAAGCACCACTTCAGCTTGGGAATATACTCGCCTCAGTTTCTTCAGGTTCCTCTCCTCAGTAAAGGTTTCTTCTAGTAGTCCAAAGTCATCTAATGTCTTGGGATCAGGCTCCCAATATTTACACCTCCAAATCCTTTGTTCTCTGAGGGGAAAGGGGCCTTTGCCCAGTCCAAACCAGTTCTGAAGCACTCTGTTTACCAGACTTCTCCTTTACTTTCAGAGTGCAGGGCAGAAATATCAGACACCCCACAGGAGGTGGATCCAGCATTGTGGAAGGCAAGTACAGTCCTGGAGCCCTTTGTTTGCAGGACTCCTTCTCTTCTTTTACTGTGCAGGGCAGAGACATCAGCCGCTCCCCAGGGGGTGGAGCCAGCATTGTGGAAGGCAGGCACAGCCCTATTTAAGGTTCAGGTGCAAGTCCACCCTCCCATCTAGATGCAGATCTCTCTATTCACCACTGGGCTGACTCATCCTGTCGCTTGGAATCCCCCAGCCCTGTCACTCAAAAAACTAGACAAAGGAATACACAACCTAGCAGAGACAGGCTTAGGATAGTTAGACAAGCAAATATCTACTTTCTAAAGTGGTATTTGCAAACACAGAATGTTAAAACCAACTTCACGAAAATATGTATTTTATCATTCTGAGGTCAGGCCTACTAACTCGAATTGTTCTCTGAGACAGTTAGGATTATAAACATGTAATAATCAAACAGCACATTCTGGCCTATGGAGAACAGGTAGCCTTGCAATGGTGAAAACCAAAAATGGCTGTAATTCACTATTAGGATGTGTCACACACATCAGAGCTTGTCCTACCTTATACTTACGATGCACCCTGCCCTTGGGCCTACCATAGGGGTGACTGATAGACTGGCAAGTGGGTGCACTTGCCCAGTCAGCATGACAGTACCAGACAGCACGCAGGCTTTGCAATGGCAGACCTTAGACACATTTTACAATCTGCTTCTGTGGGTGGCACAACCAGTGCTGCAGGCCCACCAGCAGCATTTGGATTCACATGTCCAGGGCACACTTAGTGCACTAGACTAGGGTCTGACAAGTAAACCAAATAGAAAGTCAGGAACCCACTGTGATGGGTTCAGAGACCTAGTTTGTGTGTATGGTTACTGCCAAATTCTGTCAGTGTCTACCATAATGAGAAAGAAAAATTTCTTTCTAGAGTCCCCTCACTCACCGGGGTTTCCCCACGGTGACATACTTCATCATTGGGGCCATCCCAGTTCTCTACGAAAAGGGGCATGCTGCGACTAGCGGACTACGCAGGAGTACTATATTTGTGAAAGGCTATGTGTGGTGTAGAGTGTTGTGGTGGTGGAGTGGGTGTGTGATTAAAAATACCGTGCTAGTGGGCCTCAACAATTTATTCTGCTCCTAGTTTGGTATACTAAAATGGGGTAACACTGTTATCGAACCTTGAATTTGGGCTAGATCAGTGTTCTGTGGTCGACATGTTTTAAGCTCCCCAAGCTTTTCATCAGGACCATACAGGGTCCAGCCCTGTATATTCCACTCCTATATTTAAATAAATAGGTTTGTTTTTTATATATTTGTCTCTGCGCTGTTAATTATTAAACATGCGTGTTTATACATACGATTTGTATCTTATTGGCGTATCTGTAAAAGAGAATGACACTTGATTAGTGGCAAACATCTCCCCTAAAGAGCAAGGGGATCACACATGCAGCTCACATTGTCTAGGGCGTGAGTGTGCCTTATGCACCTTATCGTGCGTGCAGGCTTTCAAATCCAGTGCAAAGATATAAATAATGTGAAAAAAGTGGTTTTGTGAATTCACACATATAAATAACACAGGACTTGATGTGACTATAGACATGACACACAACATACATATACACACAGTTTTGTCATGGCAAAGGGCATATTTACATGTATGGGTGCTAATTTGCACTTCATGGTCTCAGGCGAGGGCGGGATCACCTCGTGGAAACATTGCTGTAAGGTTTTTAAAGCAATAATTAAATTTGCGTTTCATCAGAAATTGCGCGTTTTCAATGAAGAGTCTAAACCCTCCGTAAGATCGATATACCAGTATTATCTCCTGATGCTTCGTTTCGCTGTACTTACTTCCTATCGGCGAAACCGCTCGGTATTACCTGCTCGATCCTCACCCGACCGCATATTGACGGTAATCGGGTAAACCGGTGTATTTGGAGTCACCGCGCTTCCGGGTTCTGAACGCTGAAAGCTAGACCGTCCCGTGTACGGCGGCCATATTGGGTGGATGCTAATGTGCTGGGCGCGAGTGTGTTTGAAAACTACCTGGTGACACGCACTGAAATGGTGCGAGAAGGCTGCGCATCCGATCCGAGAATGTGATTGTTTTAATGATTTCTGAGAGGCCCAGCAGCCCGAGCCAGACAGCGAGCCTCTGAACAGTTTCAGCGAGTGAACCCCCCTGCCCTGACCTCTTGTGTTTCCTTTACAGTGGCGCAGAGGTGAAATCCTTGCCTGAAGGCAGGGATTTCACCTAAGCACTTGATGGGTTGTGAGCATGGGGTGTGAAGATGTGCACAGCAGGGGGAAAGCATGGCCAGTTAAGGTGATGCTTTTCCTTTGTAAAGGAATTTCTGCTGGCATCTTAGCCCAGGGTGTGCTGTCTGTGCACTTGTATAGATGTGTATTCCATACAAGTGCACAGACAGCAAACCCTGGGCTATGACGCCAGCAGGAATTAATTTACAAAGGAAAAGCTTCACCTGCACTGGCCATCCCTTTCACCCTGCTGTCTGTGCATTTGACCCACATTGATCTACACAGTGAGACCTTCGGGAGGGGCTGGATGCCAGGACACAGTGCTGCTGATCAGCCATACTCCACAGTATAGTATCAGAAGAGCAGGCAGCAGTTTTTTAGGTTTCAGCTGCAAAAAGCTGCGCAAGCAGCTTTTGCAGGAGAAATCTATTGAGTTACAGTATGTGGCTCTGGAATCCGCCCTCTGTTTCATTGGCTAGCTCCATAAATGGAGGCTAGCCATTGGAACAGAGAGGCGTCCGTCATGGCCGGACCAGATTCGGGGGCGTTCCCGAGAATTTTTGGCTTTTGGCTACGTCATGCTACGTCAGCCAAAAGCCAGGAACGCCCCCCCGAATCTGGTCCAGCCGGGCCATGCTTGCTGCTGTCCTGCCTTCCTCCGTGTCCCTCCTCCCGCTTCCCCCCCTCCCCTCGCTGTCCTGTGCACGTTTCCCGCCGTCCGTGTCCTCTCCCGCCCCCCTCCCGCCGTCCGTGTCCTCTTCCGCCGTTCGTGTCCTCTCCCGCCCCTCTCCCGCCGTCCGTGTCCTCTCCCGCCCCCCCGTGCTGAATCAGAAAAGCCCATTGGTCACTGCCCGATTGTCCTATTGGCTAATCCGACTCTGCCCCATAGAATTCTACAGCGTGGTATGACCTTTGATGACACTGAAATCTTAGACAAACCCTTAGGGGTCAAGCATTGCCGGCCTTTGGTCTTGGGAAAGGCAGGCACGTTGATCGATGTGTTCAGAGACCAATAGAAGTGACCAGCGTAATGCCAGGCAACTGTTTGTATACAAGTAGGAATAGTGAGGAACTAACGACTGGAAGGCGGGTAAAAGCTCATATTCATCCAATGCGAGCTCTATGGGCGGGGTTTGCTCGCAGGTGAGAGCGGAAGAAAATGGCGTCTGTTGGCGGCTCCCGGTGGCAGAACAACTTTACGGTTTTAATTTATATTTTAATACTTCTCGCGGAGGTCTTACTGGCAGACCAGACTGACGAATATCTGAAGCGGGAGCATTCCCTGAGCAAGCCGTACGGGGGTAAGAAATGGCGCTTGTGGACTCGAGTTAAAGACTAAGATGCAGGCGAACTCTGGGGGTAAAGTGGAGTCACGTGAGAAGGGCAGGCTTGCTGTCAGCTGCCGTACCTTTAAGTCCTGTGTACGCTCAAGTATAAGTTCCCTGACGAGGCACGGTGGCTTTTTCGGACAGCCGGAGTCCGGTTTTGTAATTTAGATGTGTTTGCAGGCGAACTCTGGGGGTAAAGTGGAGTCACGTGAGAAGGGCAGGCTTGCTGTCAGCTGCCGTACCTTTAAGTCCTGTGTAGGCTCAAGTATAAGTTCCCTGACGAGGCACGGTGGCTTTTTCGGACAGCCGGAGTCCGGTTTTGTAATTTAGATGTGTTTGCAGGCGAACTCTGGGGTAAAGTGGAGTCACGTGAGAAGGGCAGGCTTGCTGTCAGCTGCCGTACCTTTAAGTCCTGTGTACGCTCAAGTATAAGTTATCATTTAACATCGTCCCTGACGAGGCACGGTGGCTTTTTCGGACAGCCGGAATCCGGTTTTGTAATTTAGATGTGTTTGACTATGTGGGTAGATCCGGACTGACCATTCTGCCGCCCTGGTATTTAAACGTCAGACAGCAGGCTAGGTGGTTGCTTTCAGAGAAGGATGGGCTCCCGAGTGCCATGGCCTTATTTTAGCAACAATCTCCTGCGGGGTAGGGCTAGAGTGATCGTTTTCTTTAGTGTTGATTTTGGTTCCTAGCCAGACACTGGAAATGGGGTCCGTCTTTTTTTTATTTTTATAAAAATTTTTATTTTGAGTTACAGAGAAAAACAAACATGGGGCTGCGGAGGCGCAGCACAGTACCCCACACAGGTGCCAAATCAAAAGCCACATATCAATAGTGTCCCAAGAGAACATAAGCATACTCACTCCGAGGGCGAAGAACCATGGCGCTAATGTGGAGGCACAAAAAGTCCCGGGAAGCCTGTCAATTGGACCAGTGCAATGCAGATAGACAGTACAGTAACTGGTCGGACCTCGAATTTGCATATCTGGGTAGTCCGAATATTAACGCCTCCACAGCCCGAAAATCAACATGTTAAACTTCCCTCCCCTCCCCTTCCCCCCCCAGGTGGTGACGCCATTCATACCTACATTCATACCGCAACCATACTAAACTTGAAAGAGATGTAGTGACCGTAAGGATGTAGGGCATACAGCCGAAGGTAACCTCTTAGAGAGGAAAGTTACCAATGGACCCCATTGGTGCTGGAAGTTCTTGAATTGGCCAAGGAAGATGTCCGCCACTCTTTCCAAGCTGAGCAGCCTCCAGAGTCGCGCGTGCCACAAAGAGATCGCCGGTGCTTCTTTCTGTTTCTAGGCAGCGGCCAACGTGAGCTTAGCTGCCCCGAGGCAGAGCCACAAGATCTTTTTATCTGCCCTGGTCTGGTATTCAAGTCCAGGTTCCCGCAGCCCCAACAGGACATAGGCCATGGAATCCTCAATGGGGTCAGTAAGGATGTCTCTGATGTGTGAGAGAATCTCCTCCCAATACGGCCGTATCACCGGGCAGTCCCACCAGATGTGGCGGAAGTCCCCTAGGAACCCGCAGCCCCTCCAGCACTTATCAGAGGTGGTCGGGTAAATGCGGTGTAGCCTGGTCGGGCACATATACCACTGCACGACCGTCTTGAGGTGAGCCTCCCTCAGATGCAGTGAATGGTTAAAGGTTGCCAAGTCCCGCCAAAGCGCCGACCACTCCACATCCGACACCTCCCTCCCCAACATCTCCTCCCATTGCCCCATGTAGCGAGGTCGAGGAGCTATAGTCGATTTGAGCAGAAGCTGATACAGGAAGGAGATGGCCCCCTTCATGGCAGACGTCCGGAGTATGAAGGCCTCAAAAGGCGTCGGCGGTCGCGTAGCCGCCTCTACCACCCCAGGCGACGTGGCCCAGTGAAGCAGCTGAACATGCCGAAAGTGCTCGGATCGGGGAACTCCATAGTCCCTCATACAATTAGCAAAGGTGAGAGTGTCCTGGCCATGAAACAAATGAGTCAAGGCCCTGCAACCCCCCTCCCGCCACACGTCAAATGGCCCCTCCTGCAGCGCCGGTGGAAAGGCCGGGTTGAAGTGCAAGGGCGTGAAGGGCGAGGGGAATGTGGTCCAGCGGTCGTCCGCGGCGAGCGTGTCCCAAACCTTCAGTGTCGTACTCGTAGGAGTACTAATATACGCGTTGAGGGGGCGGTCCTTTTTTGGTTTCCAGGCCAGGTCCCAGATCGACCTGCCTGCCACGCTCCGTTCCATATGCAGCCAATGCTTCTTGGATGTTTGCTGCGACCACTCCACCAACACTCTGAGCTGAGCCGCTTTGTAATAAAGCTGCAAGTCAGGAAGGCCAACCCCACCCTAGGACCTCGGCCGACGCAGGACCGAAAAAGAGAGACGCGCCTGGCCCCCCTGCCACACGAAACGCAGTATCTGAGTTTTGAGCCGCCGAAAAAAATCGCTGTCTAAGGGGATAGGCAGTGCTTGGAACAGATATAGGTATTTGGGGAGAAGAACCATCTTTATGGCATGGATTCTGCCCAGCCAGGACAAAAATTTAGGTTTCCACCTATCCAATTCCGCCCGGGATTTCGCCAGTAGGGGTGGGAAGTTAGCCGAGAACAGGCCGCCCACTGTCGGAGTCAGATGGACCGCCAAGTAGACGATCGATCCGGCGGCCCAAGCCAGCGGTGTCAATGGCCGCACACGCGCCACCTCGGTCTGTGAGAGAGTAAGGTTCAGGATATACGACTTGCTGTAGTTGACCTTGAAGCCGGCCACCTCCTCATATTCCAGGAGGACCTCCCTAACACATGGCAGTGAACGCTCCGGGTCTGCTATAGAGAACAAAATATCGTCCGCGAAGAGCGAGATCTTATGTTGCTCCCCCGTGAATGGCAGACCTCGGATCCCCTCGTGTTCCCGCACCGCCACCGCCAAGGGCTCGATGCTTAGCGCGAACAGAAGGGGGGACAGAGGGCACCCCTGTCTAGTGCCGCGTGAGTGCGGAAAGAACGCCGATAAATGGCCATTCACCGCAACCCTTGATCGGGGGCAGCAGAAATTAGCCCTCACCATGTTAATGAAGGTCGCCGAGAAGCCAAAGGCCGCCATTGTATTGAACAAGAAGCCCCAATCCACTCTATCGAAGGCCTTCTCGGCGTCTAGCCCCACAAGGACCGCGGGAATATGAAATCTGTCGGCCTTTTCGATGAGGTGCACCACCCTTCGCGTATTGTCGTGAGTCTGGCGCCCCTTGATGAACCCGGATTGATCCGGGTGTATGATTGCCGGCATTAGGTCCTGTAACCGACACGCCAGGATCGCCGAGTAGAGTTTGGCATCTATATTAAGAAGCGCTATCGGGCGGAAGGAAGCACACTGGGTGGGGTCCTTCCCTGGTTTAGGCAGAACTGTGATCACCGCTTCTGCCAAAGAGCCAGCAGAAGAGCCGGATGCGGCCATATCGTTAAAGAGGGTCACCAAAAAGTCACAAAGGTCGGAGGCGTACGATTTATAAAAAGTGGCGGTATAGCCGTCCGGCCCAGGGGCCTTGTGAAGTTTCAAATTCTTAATGGCATCGAGTACTTCCTCCCTGGTGATTGGGGCTCCTAACAGCTCATTCCATTCCTTTGATATCTGTGGAAGGGGCAGTCGCTCCAGATACTCCCTTTGGGCTTCCGCCTCTAACCCGTCCCCCGCGTAGAGGTCCGAGTAAAAGCGGCCAAAAATGGCCGCTTTCGTTTCATCCCGGTGTTGCAACTCTCCCGCCGCGTCGCAGATCCCACCGATATATTCACGCTCTCTCTTATCGCGCAGTTGGCGGGCCAGGTGTCTTCCCACCTTGTTCCCACAGGCGTAGGATTGGCGACCCAGCCTCAACAGGGTGAATTCAGCCCTGTTATTGTAATGTGCTCTCAGTTTCCCCCGTATCGCCGTCAGTGGCCGAAGGGTCACCCTCGAGGGGTTGAGTTTATGCGCCCGCTCGAGGGAGGTCAGCTCAGCCTCCAGGTCTTCCCTTTCCTTGCGTCGCGACCGATTGAGTTGCGCATTGAGGCCCAAGCACGTGCCTCTGATGGACGCCTTAAAGGCGTCCCAGGTATTGGGTACTGAGGTATCCGACGCTGGGTTGAGTTCAAAGAACTCCCTGATAGCTACCCGCAACGCCCTGTTAGAGGTATCGTCCCGGACCACCGAAGCCGGGAAGTACCATTTCCGCTGCCCGACGCTGGTCGAAGACCAACGCAAAGTAAGCATCAGCAAGCTGTGGTCAGAAACTGAAAGAGGCAAAATGGCAGAGTCAAGGACATCTCCTCTAAGAGCCTGGCTGAGAAATATATAGTCCAGTCGTGAGTATGAGTGGTGTACATGAGAAAAAAATGTGTAGTCCCGTGAGGCAGGATGGAAGAAGCGCCACCCATCCACCATCCCCATCTCCCCCACCATCTGTTGTGACACGGTAGAGAACACCCCAGTACCTGCCCTGTGAGTGCCGGAGCAATCCATCGACCCATCCCATACTAGATTAAAGTCACCCATGAGAAACAAGTGCCCATCAACAAAATCACCCACCCTTTGCAGCAGGCCCTGAAGGAACTTGTTTTGACCGGCATTGGGAAGATACGCCACAACAAAAGTACACATCCTCCCCTGCACCAGCCCCTTCACCATCAGCCATCGACCATCCTTGTCAGTGCGTACCTCTACCGGTTGAAAGTGCAGCGCAGCGCGGAAGAGGAGAGCAACCCCTCGATGCTTCGTGGATGCAGATGATCTGTATATTAGAGGATAAGCCTTATGCTTAAGGCGCAGCTCATCCCTGCGCGCTAGATGAGTCTCTTGGAGCCCCACAACATCTAATTGGTGATCAGTTATGTACTTCCACACCTTCTGCCGCTTTTGTGGTGAGTTCAGCCCCTTAACGTTCCAAGTCCCTATGCTAACAGGCATAATAAAGCATAAAACTAGAACCAGCTATGGACACCTCGTCAGGCCCCCCTCCCTCGTCGGAAGGCCCCTCGGCCACATGCAGCTCAGAAAGGAATCCCCAAACCCCTCCCCCAGCTCCACAAGCCCAAATGTGAGGCAACTGCAAGCCCATCACACGCCACCCCCACCACAGGGATACCACCCCTTCCATTACACAAGCACACATCACCCACCACAACTCATCCGCGTCACCACCTCCGGTACTCCCTTCCCCCACAACTCCCAACCCCAAGTCCCACCCCACCCAACGTCCCTCCCCATCCCCATTCTCCCCCCCACCCTCCCCAAAAACAAGCCCACTAGGAACAAGAAACAACAAAATGCAGTGCAAGGCACTGAACCTGAATCTCGCAGTCTTCAGTTCCAGCAGGGCAAGGTTCGGGAGTCCCCCACTGGACTGGAATCGGGGCAGGGGCGTCGACATGGTGACCCCCAGGTCCAAGGTCCGGGGTGTCTTCTCCAAAAGTACCAGTATACCCCGGGGACCTCAGGCCAAGAGCCCCTCCGACGCCTCGCCATGATGTCAGGGTCATGCTGCTCCAGAGCCCAACTGGGAGTCCGTCATGGTGGCAGAGGCCACCGAAGCCACAGCGGCCCCTCTTTCCTGCTCTCTAGTCGCTGGGTCCGGTCGTTGTCGCTCTGGGGACGGGCCCACCCTGTGCCAGGAAGAAGAACGCCGCCTCCGCCGGAATGGTGAGCTACGAGCCTCCCGAGACGGTTCCTCCTCCTCGATGCCCAGGAGATCCTTCGCCTCCCGCAGGGAATTGATCTGCCGTAGCCTGTTCTCCCAGCGAAAGATAATACGGAAAGGATGACCCCAGGAGTAGGATATCCCGCGCTCCCGGAGGAAGGTGGTGACAGCCCGGAAGTCCCTCCGTTTCTGCAAGGTTGTCGCCGCCAGGTCCTGGTAAAGCTGGGGGTGATGGCCCCTAAATTGCAAGGAGGTAATGGTTCTAGCTTTCCTCAAAATCCGTTCCTTGACCTGAAAGTCGTGCACACAGACGAGGATATCAGGTGGCGGCCCCCCCCCCTTCTAGGCAGCCCCACTCTATGCACTCTGTCCATCTGGATGTCCCGCATCTCCTCATCCTCCAGGATCTGAAGAAACAAGGCTTGGACGTAACCCCGCAGGTCACCCGATTCACCATCCCACGGTACCGCCTTGATGCAAATGTTATTTCTCCTGGAGCGATTCTCCAAGTCTTCTGCGTGGGTTTGCAAATCCAGATTCTGCTCCGTGAGCCGTATGATGTCCTGTTGGAGCTGGTGCACGTCATTTGCCAAGCTAAGGTCATGGTCCTCCAGCGTCGCCACCCTTTCGCCAATCCCATCTACGTCCCTCCGCACCTCCCGGAGGTCCGACGCCAACTGTATCTTGAGTTCGGAGATGTCCTCTTTTATAGTTGCGAAAAGCTCCTTCATGAAGGCTTTAGTGGCAGGCGCCTCATCATCTGACTGTCTGGAGGATCCGCTGGCTCCAGGCGACGCCGGCTGCTGCGAAGACTTGGGGGCTGTGTCCTTCACCGACCTCCCCCCCTTGCGCTGCGAATTGGACATGGCTGCGGGTTGCCGCCGCACTTCTATCCCCAGGCCCCAGGTGGTCGTAGCCGGGGGGATGAAGGGCAGGACAGCGACCTTCGGGTACGTGACACCCCGTCAGCAGTGCCGCGTCACTCCTCCAAGAGCGTCCTCCGATCAACTAGCGCCGCGGGCACCAGGAGTCCTCTCCAGTCCAGAAAACAGGGAGCGGCCGGCAAGATGCTCACCTCGATGCTGGTGTCTGATGGAGAGATCCCGGCACCCCCCCGTCTGCGCTCTCGCCAAAATCCAGGATCAGAATCGGCCCTCCACAGGCCACTACGCAATGCCCTTCAGCAACAGAGCCTCGTGCACACCTAGGGACCCTCAGGCTCTGCCCTCCAAAGGCCGCTGTATAAGGCCCTTCCGAAAGAAAGCCTCGTGCGTCTCCGCAGGAGGAGACCGTCACCCGGGCGGCTAGGTAACCGGGTACTCCCCAATCCGGTCCCCGTGTTCTCCAGTGGCGGCCCCCCTGCTAAGAACTGGGCGAGACAGTCACCTCCACGGGGCAGCCAGTTAAAGGTGCGACAAGGTTGCGTCGCGCTCCTCCCAGCTAGGAGGCAGCCGAGAGAGTGCAGTGCTGAGTGTCCTTCAGGGTCTCCCCAAAATGGCGCCCCTGGGTTGCCCTCTGAGTCCGCCTGTCCCTGGCAGTAGAGCGGCCCTGTCGCTCGGCCCGTCCAATGTGCTCCCTCGAGCAAGCGGCCACTACCACAGATAGCCCATCCTGAGTGCAGATTGCGGTGGGGCCGAGAGAGCTCCCTCGTTGTCACCAGTCGAGCTTCCTCCCGTCCAGTCCAGGACGCCTCTCCTGGTCCCCCACTCCGGCCAGGCCCCCCGTTGCAGCAGTGCACCTCTCGCCCCCCTCCGGTTCTGCTCACCCCTCCGTTGCTCCGTCGCTCCGGCTCCCTTCCGATGTGTCCCGGTGGCGGGGGCAGCCGATCACGCGCCCAGCCGGGCCCTCTCCGCCGGCGCTCGGCCAACCAGTCCTCGATCTCCCAACGCCGGAGTCGCCGTGCCTTCCCTCCACGCCGCACTGTGCACCGCGTCCCTGCGTGTGCGATGCGTCCGGTGTCTCGCAGGATTCGGCCGGGATCGGCCGCAGCTAACAGACCCACAAAGGCCAGGCTCCGGTCAGGCCGAGGGCGGACCTCCCGCACTCGAGGCCGCTGCTTCACAGGCCGCAGTCCGTTCCGCGTTTAAAAAACGCCACAGGCTCCAAATCGCCCCACAGGCGGTACCGGAGCACTCCGCCAGCCTACACCCTCCAGCAGATGCCGAGCAGCATACCAGGGACCCCGCTATTCGAAGCTATTTCGGCGAGGCGTCGGAGAGGCTCAGAGAAGCGTCCTACTCCGACGCCATCTTGGCCACGCCCCGGGGTCCGTCTTTTTAACCTTATGGATTTGTACAGAACATGATCTATCTTTGCAAATTATGTACCTTCCCTCCGTCACAGATTACAACATTATCTAGGAACATTTTGCGACCACCCCCTGCAAATTGCCACAAGTCCTGCAAGCTCGGTAAGGTGCTGCACCGCCTGCACACTCACCTCCAGGCACATTGGGTACAAACTCCAGCCGCCCCTGCACACACTACACCCCTGCCACAAATCGTGCGAACTAGGCATGGGGCTGCTCCGTCTTTTTTCACGTGTCTGCCATCTGAACTGTTGGTACTCACTTCTGCCCTCACTGTTGACAGTTGCTAACAGTGTAGACCAACCATGTCCTTTGATTGCCATCACTTTCCATTCGTGCTCTGCACTCTTCAGTTATTTACAGAGTCTGGCACAGAGTCTGGCACAGGGACTTATCTTTGAGGTTCTAGTTTTAAAGGTCCCCAACAAAGTTGCTCTGATAAGCTCATGCCTTACATTAAACCTTTTCAAGCCCTTTGGTTGTAAACGGTACAGCAGCTACGCGTTGATTTCTGATGGTTACTCTGTTAAAGAAGCTATTCGTTACTTTACATGTCGGGTTTTACACAGGGATATGTATTGAAAGTAACCATTGTTAATATTTTTCTTCATTAAATAATTTGACAGGTTGGATTTTTCTACTTCATAGTTTGCACCACTAAGAGAAATGTCATAAATAGTCTGTATTTAGAGTGTGTTTCTGTTCTCTTGTTGACAGTCATTAGAATGAGTAATGAGACTCCTTAGCTCAGCTGTCTTTTGAAGGCAAATGATCCTTCGTGGTTTACCCCGAACAGCATGAATCCTCTGTCATGTGGTTAGCCTCACTTCTACACTCGTTAGTCTAAGGTCTCTACTTCTGCTGATGGTCTTAAGAACGTAATACAGATGCTTTAAGGCACAACCATGAGAATGAATTGTCTTTTGTATGTAGGAAAAACCTTTACTATTGGATAAGTAATAAATACAATTTTTATCCTTTACACATTTCACTTTAATCACACAAGCTTATCTGCTTCGAGTAAAGTGTACAGGGTGTGTGTTCACTTGCTGTAAGGAAATGCGGTTCTTTCGGAAATATCACATTTAACTTCCTTTCCAGGCCAGTTTACAAATAGAGCTAAAGCAAACCTGTACTATCAAGGCCAAGCTCTGTGTGTGTGCGGCTGGCTGTGTGTGCGGCTGGCTGTGTGTGCGGCTGGCTGTGTGTGCGGCTGGCTGTGTGTGCGGCTGGCTGTGTGTGCGGCTGGTTGTGTGTGCGGCTGGCTGTGTGTGCGGCTGGCTGTGTGTGTGTGTGTGCGGCTGTGTGTGCGTGCGTGTGCGGCTGGCTGTGTGTGTGTGTGCGGCTGGCTGTGTGTGTGTGTGTGTGTGCGGCTGGCTGTGTGTGTGTGTGTGTGTGCGGCTGGCTGTGGGTGTGTGTGTGTGTGTGTGTGCGGCTGGCTGTGTGTGTGTGTGTGTGTGTGTGCGGCTGGCTGTGTGTGTGTGTGTGTGCGGCTGGCTGTGTGTGTGTGTGTGCGCGGCTGGCTGTGTGTGTGTGTGCGCGCGGCTGGCTGTGTGTGTGTGTGTGCGCGGCTGGCTGTGTGTGTGTGTGTGCGCGGCTGGCTGTGTGTGTGTGTGCGCGGCTGGCTGTGTGTGTGTGTGTGCGCGGCTGGCTGTGTGTGTGTGCGGCTGGCTCTGTGTGTGCGCGCGGCTGGCTCTGTGTGTGTGCGTGGCTGGCTCTGTGTGTGTGTGGCTGGCTCTGTGAGTGTGTGTGTGTATGTGTGTGTGTGCGCGGCTGGCTCTGTGTGTGTGACTCTGTGTGTATGTGTGGGTGCAAATGCAATAGGTCTCACATTTGCGAGAGATTGAGCTATTGCCATTGTATATGACAATGCCATATATTTATCTGTTTCCAAAACCAACACATAAATACAAATGTTGTCATTTACAATGCCAATAGCTCTAACTTTTCCAAAGGCGAAACCATTGCATTGTAAATGCTTGTTGTTTAAGTTCCAGTACCTTTAATGCATTTTTCAGCACAGCATTACCTACTGCCTGCATATCTAGGTTACTATGAATGTTGTTCTTGACTTACATACATAGAAACGTCAAAGAGGACAGTCCCCTCCAAATATGCAAATGTAGTGTAAGTTTGTAGTGTTCATTTTTTTTGGGGTGCTAGTGGGTAATTTTAGAGTTCAGGGTGGGTGTGGGTTTTAGGGTGCCAGTGAGTAATTTTATGGTTCAGGGTGGGTTACGGATTGGGGTGCCAGGGGGTAATGTTAGGCTTCTGAGCGGGTATAGGTTTTGGGATTCCAGGGGGCAATTTTAGGGTTCAGGGTAGGTATGGGTTTTGGGGTGCCAGGGGACATTTTAGGGTTCAGCGTGGGTATGTGTTTTGGTGTGCCAGGGGTAATTTTAGGGTTCAGGGCAGGTGTGGGTTTTGGGGTGTCAGGGGGCAATTTTAGGGTTCAGGTGGGTATGGGTTATGGGGTGCCAGGGGGGAATTTATGGTTCATGGTGGGTATGGGTTATGGGGTGCCGGGGGAATTTATGGTTCAGCATGGGTATGGGTTTTGGGGTGCCAGGGGTAATTTTAGGGTTTAGGGCAGGTGTGGGTTTTCGGATGTCATGGGGCTATTTTAGGGTTCAGGGTGGGTATGGGGTGCCAGGGGACATTTTAGGGTTCAGCGTGGGTATGTGTTTTCGTGTGCCAGGGGTAATTTTAGGTTTCAGGGCAGGTGTGGGCTTTGGGGTGTCAGGGGCAATTTTAGGGTTCAGGGTGGGTATGGGTTATGGGGTGCCAGCGGGGAATTTTAGGGTTCAGGGTGGGTATGGGTTATGGGGTGCCAGTGGGGAATTTATGGTTCAGGGAGGGTGTGGGTTATGGGTTGCCGGGGGCATTTATGGTTCAGCATGGATATGGGGTTTGGAGTGCCAGGGGTAATTTTAAGGTTCAGTGTGGGTTTTGAGGTGCCATGGGATTAATTTTAGGGTTCAGCGTGGGTATGTGTTTTATAGTGCCAGGGGTAATTTTAGGGTTTAGGGCAGGTGTGGGTTTGGAATGTCAAGGGGCTATTTTAGGGTTCATGGTGGGTATGGGTTATGGGGTGCCAGATGGGAATTTATGGTTCAGCATGGGTATGGGTATGGGTTTTGGGGTGCCTGGGGTAATTTTAAGGTTCAGGGTGGGTTTGGGTTTTGGGGGCCAAGGGGGAATTTATGGTTCAGCATGGGTATGGTTTCTGGGGTGCCAGGGGTAATTTAAAAACAACAAGTGATGGACTGAATGTGGATCAATGTCACACACTCCCCCAGTCAAAAGATCTGGGCCCAAATCCATCGTTTTTTTGCACTCCACACCACCCTGGGTTAGACAATGGCGATATGCAAATCAGCTCTGACCCTGTTGCCCCATGGGAACAGTCCAGTCCGAACTACAAAAGCCATGTCCTTCCCAGAACGGAATCAAGCATCCGAGGACCGGACCGGTTTCGAGGTAACACCTCTCATCAGCCCAGCTAGCTTGACTCCAAGTGGTGTGGAGTGCCTGGGACCCACGTCTGGGCATCCCCAGCGCACTTAGGGCGGCAATTGCAAAAACAACAAGTGATGGACTGAATGTGGATCAATGTCACACACTCCCCCAGTCAAAAGATCTGGGCCCAAATCCATCGTTTTTTTGCACTCCACACCACCCTGGGTTAGACAATGGCGATATGCAAATCAGCTCTGACCCTGTTGCCCCATGGGAACAGTCCAGTCCGAACTACAAAAGCCATGTCCTTCCCAGAACGGAATCAAGCATTGTAGTTCGGACTGGACTTTTCCCATGGGGCACAGGGTCAGAGCTGATTTGCATAAAGCCATTATCTGACCCAAGGTGGTGTGGAGTGCAAAAAACGATGGATTTAGGCCCAGATCCTTGTACTGGTGTGAATGTAAGACATTGATCTACATTCTGTCCATCAAATTGTTTTTTGTAATTTTCTCCCTGAGTGTACTGGGGGAGCTCAGACGTGGGTCCCAGAGCCTCCACACCACTGGAGTCAAGCTAGCCGGGCTGATGAGAGGTGTTACCTCGAAACCGGTCCGGTCCTCGGATGCTTGATTCCGGTCTGGGAAAGATATGGCTGTTGTAGTTCGGACTGGACTGTTCCCATGGGGCACAGGGTCAGAGCTGATTTGCATAAAGCCATTATCTGACCCAGGGTGGTGTGGAGTGCAAAAAACGATGGATTTAGGCCCAGATCCTTGTACTGGTGTGAATGTAAGACATTGATCTACATTCTGTCCATCAAATTGTTTTTTGTAATTTTCTCCCTGAGTGTACTGGGGTAGCTCAGACGTGGGTCCCAGAGCCTCCACACCACTGGAGTCAAGCTAGCCGGGCTGATGAGAGGTGTTACCTCGAAACCGGTCTGGTCCTCGGATGCTTGATTCCGGTCTGGGAAAGATATGGCTGTTGTAGTTCGGACTGGACTGTTCCCATGGGGCACAGGGTCAGAGCTGATTTGCATAAAGCCATTATCTGACCCAGGGTGGTGTGGAGTGCAAAAAACGATGGATTTAGGCCCAGATCCTTGTACTGGTGTGAATGTAAGACATTGATCTACATTCTGTCCATCAAATTGTTTTTTGTAATTTTCTCCCTGAGTGTACTGGGGTAGCTCAGACGTGGGTCCCAGAGCCTCCACACCACTGGAGTCAAGCTAGCCGGGCTGATGAGAGGTGTTACCTCGAAACCGGTCCGGTCCTCGGATGCTTGATTCCGGTCTGGGAAAGATATGGCTGTTGTAGTTCGGACTGGACTGTTCCCATGGGGCACAGGGTCAGAGCTGATTTTCATAAAGCCATTATCTGACCCAGGGTGGTGTGGAGTGCAAAAAACGATGCATTTAGGCCCAGATCCTTGTACTGGTGTGAATGTAAGACATTGATCTACATTCTGTCCATCAAATTGTTTTTTTTTTTTTTTTTTTTTAGGGGTAATTTAAGGTTCAGGGTGGGTATGGGTTTTGGGGCTCCAGGGGGGTGATTTTAGGGTTCAGGGTGGTATTGGGTTTTGGGGTGCCAGGGGGTAATTTTAGGGTGTGGGGTGGGTATGGGTTTTGGGGTGCCGGGGAGGGATAATTTTAGGGATAGGATGGGTATGGGTTTTGGGGTGCCAGGGGTAATTTTAAGGTTCAGGGCGGGTATGGGTTTTAGGGTGTGAGGGGGTTAATTTTAGGGCTCAGCGTGGGTATGTGTTTTGGTGTGCCTGGGGTAATTTTAAGATTCAGGGTGAGTATGGGTTTTGGGGGGCAATGCATCAAACTAACAAAAATGTGTGCTTTAATTGTTGTCCAGTTTCAAATGCAGAATTCACCACATTTTTTTCTCAGCTTGACCTGAGCATTAACCGATCCTGATTATCTGCCATTTTAGCTCCGCCCCATTGATTTACATTAGCCACGCCCCTTCATCTGCCATGTTAGCCCCCCCGAAATTAAGACCTAGTTGCGCCCCTGCCGCTATTGGTGGTGTTTCACTCCCCGCTTTAACAGCATTCCAATGTCCAGTGTGCCCCTGAACGTACAAGCTGAGGCAGCTTGATAAATAAACAAAATGATCCCAGCTGTGAGGAGGGCAAGCACTATTTTGTGGCAGTATGCAGCTTCCGCCCAATCAAAACATGTACTCCTCCTGGCCCAACACGTGGGTGGAGCCAAAGCCACTCTATAGTGATGGTCACACGATTGTCCGGTGACAGCTGCTGATAGAACTTGCTCCATCACTGCCTGTCAAGCCAGACCAAAAAAATTTCTTCTGCGGCTACTGTGTATTTGTTAAATAATAATTATTTTTCTTGAAAACCCCTTAGTCGTTCTGGGAATGTTGTATGGTTTGAAAATAGTACGAGGAAAAATACAATAAGCACAAATACATGAGGAGTTTAGACATGAACATGATGAAGTAATATTTATTCAACAGTTCTCTTGATGATACATAAACGGACACGGAGGGCAGCGCATTCTTGACCCTGTGTGTTTGTTGTGGAAAAATGAAACAAATAAACGCTGTACTCGCTAAAGTACTTGGTGTCATATAGGAGCAGCGCGCCATTTTAGGCTATCTCATTGCTGCAGTTCCCGCCAGCAGTGGGATCTGTACAAAACCTGCAGACTTACTGGGGTCTAGGTGGCAGGTCTATTTGTCATTATAGTATACGCATACTTCATTTGTATTGCCCACTGCTGTAAACTGAGGCCGCCTGATGATGTGAATTTCCTGGCAGTACCAGATGAACACACTGATACTTGGAACCATCACATCATACGCCTCGGTTTTCAGGCGGGTGTCTGATATCAGCGTTCCTGGAAGTATGGAAACATGGTTGACGGCATCAGCTCTGTAAGATGATTAAAAGCCTCCTGTCAAGTTTAATAATAACAGTTCCGAGTCAGACCCACTGGAAAAGTATTCTAATTTTCAATTGCACACGTGCCCAGTTTTCTGTAAAGATATCAAAAACTGTCAGACCAGTTTCTAAGATTATCACATATCTATGGTGAATGCGTTACTTGTAAACTGTACAGTAAAGAGACAGTCATGAATATTGATTATGTAATCAAACAATAAGGCGTGGACACCAGGGGAGTAGCTTTGCAAGAACCGAGTCAAGGGTTGGAATTGGCTTTAAATACCTCTGTAGGAGCCGAGACGTGAAAATATTTGGCATGTTAATCATGCAACAAGTATCATGTAAATATATGATAAAGTTGCTTTAAAATGTGCATTTCTTTAAAGTGCGGATGTGTTTCACCTTAGCGCTTCAGATTATTTCACTGCGTTGAGAGCATTTATTAAAACAAATACTTTTCAGACACATACTTGGAAATATTTAAGTCCCCCACAACAATGCCACTACTGAAATCAGAGGCAAGTATATTGTGAACTTCATATGTGGCTTAGAATCCTATTATAAACCGAGCAACATTATGGTCTGTTACACGTAATAAGTTTTTGTACGGTGCACTTCCTGAATTCACACATTTGAAGGCACTCTCATTTGTGATAATGAAGAAAAAGGAGACTCAGTAAAATAAAATATTTGTCTAGGATCACACAATTTATTCAAGAGAGGAAGCCGGATTTGGCCCAAGATTTCGGTTTTTTTATTGTGCAATTCAGCTTCTAGATGGGTATCTCTTTCTCTTGTTTATTTTCAATCAAAATTTACTGAATTATGGTTAATACTTGGAGCATGAGGTTAGAACGTAGGCAAGCCAGATGTCACATGAAAGCTCGGATTGCTTTGAGTTGGAGGTCTCAAGAGGAACTCAAGACAAGATGAGTCAGAGCCAGGCATCTGGCTTGAGATTTAAACAGGCCGCCCACCTCTAAGACGAAGCTGGGATTGCATTTTGACCTACCAAGATGTGTGTGATGCGCAGGCAGGGTCAAGGCATAGATCTGATTGGGCACCTGCTTATAGCTTACTCCACATCAGTGGGCCTCCTGTAGGGCTTTTTGTGAGTCGGGTCCTTTCAGGTCTCAGTTGTGGAAGTAATTAAAAACTTTAAAATGGGTCAGTATTGCTTCCTAAATTCATGTCCTTTACAAGCAAAAACAATTCTTGATTTGTCAACCACAACTGTAGAAAGCCACCTGGTAATCAATAACAGTGATGCAGTCCCTGTTTACATGATATTTTAACTTCAGCTTGCATTCTGTAAGACTATTTATTTTTTCCATATGTCGTGTTTCTGTAATTTGGTCATGCAACATGGTTTTTTTTATGTGAATCGAGTCGCTTCTAGGTGTCTTGGTGAGTTCCAGTTGTAGGAGAGAGCTCTTGACGGAACACCAATGAGAGCTCTGGAGATGAGTCTGAAGGCAGTGCAAATTTCTCACAATGCCTAGCAGTGTGTCATAAAGGTGTTCAGGCTTCATTCACATGCAGTTTGGGCTACTAAAAGGCCTGCACTCGCTGGCTATCCTAAACCTACTGATGTTAGGTATGGGCTTACACTAGCTTGATCTCATGGGCCTCTGTGCCCTACACTGCTTTGAGGAGGAACTGAACGACAGTGAATAACAGTTATGGTTGTCTTACAGAGGCTCTTCAACATCTGGCCTTATTTTTCACAACTAATGCCCCTATTCCTGGTCATAACCACCGTCCAGTAGCACCAGCCAAACCTATTCTTTTTCAGTTGACTACACCTTATTGCTAATTGGGAAATCTCCGCATCAGACCCTCTAATATTGTTGGCTAAGTTACGCCCCTATTGCAGAGAAAAGTGCTGCTAGTTCAAAGGGGGTCTGAGCATGGGAAAGTTATCAATTTAGGTTTTGAATTTAGAAACATTTCAAGACATAGGGAATGCTTGTCATTCCCTGTGCTCTGTGTTTACTGTTTAGTAATAGGGGGCAGCAGTTAAGTAAATGTATTCATAGTTTAGAAATATGGAACACAAGAAAAAATATCTGATTAGGGCAACCATGGGGAGCAACAAACCTACCAATTAGCTTCCGTATTAACAATATTAAATTTTCCTTCTCATTGCTGTCTGTTCATACATTAATCTAGTAGAGGGACCATTATGGTTGTGCACCAAACCCAAGTGCCCAACACAAAAAAGTAAACATACATTTATATATTTACTTACAAGTACATTTACTCCTAGATCTATTTGTGACACTTTTTTGCTCTTCACCATTACTGGGTGTAGATTTACATCTAGATGTAGACCTACATGTCTCCACCCCCTAAATGAGGAGGTGCAGATTCCTACAACAGAATTTACAAGTGCAAAGTACTTATGCTCATTAACATTTTTATTGTTATGTATGAAATAGTAAGCTTGGTAAAAGGTGTGTATTTCATTCATTAAAAAAGTAAGTTTAGAAGTTTATGTTTTTATTAAGTTTCTTATTACATATAAAAAGAATCAATAATTTGATATATTTGTATAATTCATATATTTCAAATGTTTCATTAATTTAATATTAGTTCCTATTGGCGGTTGGTTTCATTCCCTGCCTGCATTGTTCTCAATTTGAGATGAGTTGTAGTACCTGTGTTTGACCATGTGTGGTGCTTGACTTACTCCAAGACTGGAGTACATTTGAGTCTTTTATGACATCTTTAGGCCTGTAGTAAGTTTTGAACAGTATTTTGTGAATTACAATAGTGTCTCTCTTTTGCAAGTGTGTGGTTTGTATTATCATATCCTCCAAGACCCCTCTAAATTTCAATGTCTCCTCCCATTTAGTAGCAATTATTCACCATTTCCCCAACACTCCCCTAGGTCCCTCCCACTTTTACTACTAATTTGTATATCTATGTGTGCAGAGATCTCTACCACCATAGCGAAGCTCTCTCCACAGAAAATATAGGCGAGGTAAAGTTCTCCAGCCATAGGATTGTGAATTGCATTTGTATTTCGTGAGTAGAACTACTGAGGTACTACTTTACATGCTACAAAATGCAGTTTGTGAATCGGAACAGTAAGGAACAATTAAGATTTTGCAGTAAAGATGTGGTACACAACATTAGTACCCCCAATTGAGCACTCATGAACTCACCCATGGCTTCACAGGTGACATCATAAAAACACCATTGATGACATCACTGGTATTCAATTATTGATAAATCAACATAACAATAAGAAGATAATCTAGTTATATGGCGATAAAGCAGGTAGAAGAAGAGAGATGATAATAAAAATACCCAGTGGAAACAGGAGCAGGAACGAGGAATAAAGTGGTTGAGGTAGGTAACAAAGATGAGGAAGGGAGAATGAAAGAGCTTTTAGAATATACGCTAGTTATTAGCCAAACAATGACTTGCAGCTCTCTAGTTTGGTGGTGTTTCTGCATAAATGAAGGAGATGATTCTACACCACAGGTGCAGCCGAAGTAAATTAGTTTCCACCCAGACTTTTCAGTTTGGGGTCTCTGTTTTGGGGAAGGGCTCTTTGTGCTTTGGCTTGCACAAAGAGTTTCTCGAGGTATTAATGAGCTTGGGATAATAGACTTCCAGATGTTGTGTGGGCATTCAACCTGACCTAGGCCTCAATAGGTAGCAAGTTTAGTTTAGTGAATGCTGTGAGACGTATATGTATCAGGTCAAAGATGAGTCTGATATTCCTGTTCTTTACAAATTGCAGTTTGGACATGATTAAGTGAGACAATCGTGGAGAAGTAATAACTGACCTTAATGAGAGGGATAGGGTGCAAGATTAGTAGCAAAGAACATTTCACATAAGTTATATAAGCGGAGGAAAGTGGTTTTCATTAAGGAACAATGACTATAAATGTCACTCTATATAATAATATCACTTCTTCGGTTGCAGTTATAACAGTAGGGTATTACTGTCAGCAACAGGATGCCCAGAAAAGGTATAGAAGATCAAAATTACTGCAGGTATACTTAGTGGAAGTACATAGCATGACTTTAATGAAGTCATATGTGATGTGGTTGGTGATGCCATCTGCAATGTGATACTTAAGTTCACAAGCAATGCGTGATAGAAGGGCTATAGTCACATGGCTAACCACAATTGGCAAATTTAAAATATAATGCATTTGCAATCGTATCTGTCTACGATAAGTTGGTGATAATATGGGGAGAGTAAATGTTTTTTCCTAACTCTTTAATGCCATATTTCTAAGAAGCCCCTTTACCAATATTTTTCAAACGTGCTTAGCTTATTCAGACAGCCTGTCTTTGGTGGTGCCATATGTGATGTCACCAGTGTTGTCAATGACATTATAATGTCATCAGTTTAAATATATTTACTCAACAACGCATCAGTATGATTCCTACACACTTATTCTCTCGAAGTAGTTATCAATACGTTACTGCTGGCAAACAAATGTGGAAAGGAGTGAACATTTCTAATTTCAATAATGCTATCAGAGATTTAAATAGTGATGTGATATCTGATGCCAAAAGTGTTTCCAGTGATGTCATCACTGCCTTTGTGATGTTGTCTACTACGACTTATGTGAGGTTGTCAAGGGATTTATGCTGTGTAATTCACCATAACTGGAAAATTCTATTGTATTTTAGTATTTGGATCATAACCATAACGTCAATTCAAGTGAAGATTTTAGGTTTTCATCTGTTTGACTGAGTGTCACAAGATAAACGACACAAACAATCTCCCACCTACATCCACTGGCAGGTGAGGTGCAACAAAAGGGACGATAGGGTAAATGGTGACAAGGGAAAACCAGGCAGGTAGGTTATCAGGAAGGGAGAGGAGTTATGGTAGAAAGGGATGTCAAGGGAAGGGGGTAGGGATCCACTCAACAACTCCCATTAGTAGGACATGCAGGATATACAGGCTGTGGGGTGGGGAGTACAGGATAAGTCATCACTTCTACACCTCAGTCAGTACTATGGTCCGTGTGCGTGAGGCGGAGTACCTGTAGATAAGCTGGACAAGATAGTTCCCTGAATGCGTTCAATAGGAACCATATATTGGGCCCCAGACTTTGTCAAATTGTGTCCATTTGCGGTCCACCATTGCTCTCAGCTTTTGCATACCAAGGAGTTACCATAGTTTATGCTGCCAGTCTGTGCCGCACCTGGACAGCAAAACTTGCTTACTGCACAAAGTGCAAGAGTAATAGCCCTTCCCCATGAAGACCGTTGGAAATATGTTAGTGCATTGGGAAGGCCCAATGAAATGTACTGGGGAACCTGAGGAGGTCACTGTTGTACATCTCATTAATGTCTGCCAGGTCATCTGTCGAGTATTGTTGTAATTTGGGGCAATGCCAGAAATGTGTATCAATGTGCCTAGATGTCCGCATTGCCTCCAACAGTTATTGCCCCCACCCTGTTTCCATTTAGCTATTCTAGCTGGGGTGACTACAAGAGGACGTGAAGGTTTGTGGTAAAATGTCATAACACTCCTTAGGGGTAAAGGGCCTTCACATTCTAATTTCCATGACCACCTTGCTGGAGATTTGGTAGGGGTCATCGGGGCATTGAGTGAGGAGCCATTTCTCAAATGCTGTAAAGAGTGACTGGTGTGCAAACATATGTGGCTGTGTAACTCAGTGCCGAATGGCAACATACTGCCAATTTGCGCTGGGAGGGACACCATAAATAGACTGGATATATGCAAATTTCAAAAGACCATCTTGGTCAAATAAGTCCCCCACCCTCTTACAATTGGCTTTTTGCCACTGTGAAAATGCGATGCCCTGGAGAGTCTAAGAGAAATAGGGATTCCCTATGATCAGTGTCTATATAGTGATGCGGTTGGAAAGCTTTCATGTCATCTGTTCCTTGTCCAAGTTCCTACCGTCACCCTAACTAGATATAAACTCCCAATGGCCGTTATGGCCTGGCGAGCCACTGCCATTTCCAGATGTGGATCCCAGCCTGGTCTATAAAGAAACAGTGCTTCTCATTGTGAGGCCTAGACCACTCCACTAAGTATCTGAGTTGCGCCGTCTGGTAGTACCGCACAAAGTGGGGAATGCCTAAGTCACCCTCCACCGGAGCAAGATATGCCTGTTTCTTTGGCATGTATGCCTTTCTACCAGCCCATATGTAGTCTCCAATTAGATGTTACAGCTTACCAATGACTTGTGAAGGGGATGCTGCAGCAATGTCTTCATAACATAGCATATCTTGGGTAGTAAGGTAATTTTAACTGTTGAGAGCCTTCCATGGCAAGAGAGTGTGCTTCCTTAACAAGACTGTAAATCTGATCGGGGAGTGGAGAGCAACGCAGCATAATTGTGTTCCGCTGCATGCTCTGGTGTGGGTTATGTTTGCAGGCCTATGTGTGTGACTCCATGGGTGGGAAAGGGAAGATGCATTTGAGCTGGAGTTGGCCAGCTCTTGGGATGGTAAGGTTAAGAGCCTGGGATTTCTGGAGGTTTACTTTAAAGCCAGAGGCTCTTCCGATTCCCTCCAACAATTTTCATCATCCCAACCCCCATGGTGTTGCCTGCTATGTGCGGTTGTTTGTGCACTCTTACGGTACATAGCTCCATATAGAGGGCAAAAAGGAGTGGTGACAAGGGGCATCCCTGTCTAATGCCGTGGGCTACATTGAAGAGTTGTAGTATTAGCCCATTGACCTTGACCGTAGCAATAGGGTTAGTATAATTACACCAAATCCAGGGTCGGAATTTAGCACAGAGACAATTCTTGGCCAGCACCAACTGAAGATATGGCCAATGCCTTTTCGTCATCAATCGAGAGTAAGAGTGCAGGCACGCAAGAGTATAGAATTTTATCGATAAGGTGGCAGAGGTGTTTGGTATTGTCGCTGCAGTCCCTTTTGGGAATAAAACCAGCCTGATCAGGATCTGCCAGGCCTTGCCTATAGGGGGCAAGGCGGGCCACCAATATACTGGTGAAGACCTTAGCATCAACATTTAACAGGGAAAAGGGGAAATATGAAGAGCAGAGCTTGGGGTCTTTTCCAGGTTTAGTGAGCACTGCAATGGTAGCCACTCTCATAGTGTTTGTGAGGGAACTGTAAATGCTAAAGAACATATAGAGGCTGGAGACTAGGGGGGCCAGGGTAGCAGCAAACACAAGTTAGAGGTGTAGCCATCTTGGCCAGGCACTTTACCAGGCTGAAGGCGAGTTATGGCATTGAGCACCTCATTGGGATGAATGTTGCTGTCTAACTATAAAGAATTGTCATTAGGGATGTGGTCCGTAGGGACCTGTGCTAAATAGGTTTCAGCGTTCCACAGCTCAAGTGCCTCCTTCGCTTATAGTGTACAATAGAAGTGTTCAAATTCATGGGCAATTTGCACATCCTGGGCCACCCTGCCACCCTGTAATCTCTCAGTCTCTGATATTCTTTGGTTGAGTACATGAGCGCGTAGCCGAAGTGCCAAAAGGCGCTCTGCTTTATTGCCCCCAGCATAATATTATTGTTTATGACGAAGGAGAGTATATTCCATATTATCTATGGCTTGGATTATGTCTAGGACTATAAGTTGTTTGTTGGCTGTTGTGAGTTGGCCCCGTATTTTATGGTAACTGGATTGCTTATAGGCCTCCTCTAGTTCCTTCACCTGCCCCTCCAAGGGAGATCAGTTATCTTTTCTATCCCTATCAAGCCAGACTGCAATAGCTATAAAATTACTGTACACTACTGCTTTTAGGGTGTCCCTCAGAAATGCGATGGGAGTTTCAGGCATGACATCGGTGCTGAGAAAGGTGTAAATGGTGTCATTCATTTTGGATATGGTGGAATGAAATGTTAGTAGCTTATGATTGAGGCACCAGGTGCAAGAATGTAGTGTGGAGTCTGGAATGTGCAATGTGATGGAGACAAGCGAATGGTCAAAAAGGCCAGCCACTCCAATGTCCACCAATGTGGCAGCTGGAGTAAAGCGCAGCGAGGTAAGAAATAAATCTATCCTGGCATATGTTTGGTGGGCTGGAGAGAAATAGGTGTAGTCTTTCGCAGCTGGGTGGTGCAATAGCCATACGTCTACCAGCCCCATGTCCACCAGCCACTGGAGGCCCCATTGGCGTTGGTGCCCTGTCTGCCCCGTACTCTGAACCGATCTGTCCAGGAGTGCATATGGGACGAGATTAAAGTCACCCCATAAAAGTGTGTCTGCGTTAGGGTTGGCCATCACCCGGCTTACCACATCCAGGAGGAATGCCTCCTGATGGTCATTTAGGGCGTAGATGTTTGCCTGTATGAATGTGCACTCATGCATCGCAATGCTCAAGGGTACAAGTCTACTGGGCAGCTCGACCTGTGTCTGGATGACCCTTCCCTGGAAGTGTGTGGCCAAAAGAGCTGCTGTCACAATGTCACTCACCAAGACCTCCTAGTTCCGGTTGTTTCCTTCTTGGTGCTGCATGTTCTAAAATCCTCCCTGAATCAACCAAAGCGACAAGATTGTTATAACCCTTACCAATCTAAATGATACCCGGGGGAAAGGGGAAGTGGAATGAGAAAACAAGACAAAACACAGGACTCAGTTTTCAGAGGAAGTCGTGCAGTGGTTTCTCAGCTGGAAGTGACTCTGAACTATAGAGTAGGAAATGGGAACAGTCAAACATAAATGTCAAACATGAATGTCTTGAAAAACAACTAATTCTATAAATGTCAAAATAGTATGGGCAATTGCCTACCAATTTATAGCAGAGTTCATGCGCACACTTCGAAGATAATATCTTTTAACATCCTCTGAGGAGCTCTAAATTTCAATGTATAAAAGAATAATTATTATTATCAGCATAGATCAGAACATTACTGGCCTTGTTGTGTTAATTGGTTAGTTGTGTTATCAACGATTATTTAACATTAGATCATACCTTACATTCCCAGGGATGAGTTGACCAATGGGGTTCTGAAATCAAAATAAGAAGAATAGACACAATACAATACGTGTGTTTCTTATCTAACATTAATTCCTAACCTTCAGGAATTTACTAAACTTGCAAATGTAATTTCTTTTCATTGAACCAATGGTTAGACAAGAATTACTCCTCGTTGTATATTTAACACCAGCTAGTGCTTTCAAAGATTAACTTAAACAGAGCGCTAAAATGTTCAACATTAATCAGAGTTTCCAGAAACAATCTGCTTCCACACAATGCTTTAAAATGTCCAACAATAATTAGAGTTTCCAAGAAACAATCTGCTTCGTGTTCCTCACATAATCTATCTATATATATATAAAAACGAAAGTATGTCCGTTTGTCCTTTATGCATTACTACACCATTCATCCGATCTCCATGAAATTTTGGGAAGTTGTTGAGTACACTCATGCGAAGGTTTCTGGCAAAAAAAGAAAAATCGGTTAAAAGTTGTTGAGTACACTCCCGCGAAGGTTTCTGGCAAAAAAAGAAATAAAAATGTGTTAAATATCGGGCACCCGGCCCCGCATAATCTATCAAATACTGAACATTTACAGTTTACGGTGCGACTCGCTTTTGCAATGACCATCAACAAAGCACAAGGACAATGCTGCAAGTGTGTGGACTAGATTTGGAGAATCCGTGCTTCTCACATGGTCAACTGTATGTGGCCAGCTCAAGCGTCGGAAAACCTTCTGATTTATTCGTGTATACACCAGACGGAAAAACAAAAAATACCGTGTATCCACAAGCACTCAAATAAATAAACAGAATTAAAACAACACTTTAAAATGTTTTCCATATTAAAATGAATAAGTTTCAATAAAAATGACACAATGTAAATTGAATGTCATCATAACAAGTTTCTTTAAATTTCCTTTCTTCTGAGATTGCAGCAACGCGCGACGGGTAAGCTAGTACTTTACAAATGTTTTTTCACATTGCAGAGTCCTTTAATGATGATTGTAGTCTTTTCTTTCCAGACACGATTTTAAAATGCCCCAAAATGTCAAATGAATTAAATAAGCTTACCGGTACTTTTTTCTTGCTCGAAGTCAGGGCTTACTCTATTTGCCGGTTGAAGCCTTACTTTACTTCTATGCTTTTCTCTTCTTCCTGCAGGATTAAAGGAAAGCCCTCAGCAGAGCCCACTCTCCAGGAAGGAAGAAGTCGAGGAGGTCTCCAGAAGGACTCTGAGAATCGAAGAAGCCTGGAATGCAGCACTCGTAGGGAAGGACAGGAACAGGCTGAAGACGGCGTCTTCAATCAGGTAAGTTCCAGCAGGGGTCTTGAATCAGGTGCGGAGATCTCGATGGAGAGGCGACGAAGCAAAGCACCATTTGGGAGGCGGGTGGGGTTTTTATAGCAGGCTGTGCACAAGCGTTCATTAGCACAGCACTCTGCACGCGAAAGTAACTGCGGTTTTTATCACGAGGCTCACGTGTGCAACAGACATTGATAGCTTAGCTTATCGCCATATTAGGTTCTGTATGATGGAGAACAACAAGCATTGGTACCTTGGAAATGGAAAGGCAATAAGCATTGCTACCTTCAAGATGGAATACACAAGGAAATAAACAGTTTACCACTAATGTTGTCAGCAATGTTAACAAGCAGCATGTCAATTAAGATGAACCCTTAACAGCTGCCACCTCGCCTGCTTCCCTGGACCAGAAGAGAAGTATTGGCAGAGAAACCAACAGTATACCAGGCATTTCCAGTCCGCTTTGAGAAGATGGGTTTCTTGGAGAAGGCATATATTGCACCTTGAGTCTCTAAGCATTGAGAGAAGCACCAGGTGCTTCACTGGGTCATTGAGGCCATGAACATTTAGATTAAGGATTTTAACCTTTTGCTAGATTGTAGAATAGAGCTAAGCTCTCAAGGACGCGTTAAACAGTACTGCGGCGTCACCATCGGCCTGCCTAGACATCATCACCTGAGGCGAAAGAGTCAGTACGTGAGTTGTCAAGCAAGGGGAAAGAGGGGGTAACACAGACCAGTACAACTTAGGCATTCCCCTCCTGGGAATACAATGAACAGGATAGAAGGGGTGCAGGGCGTCTGTGACTGGCTGTATCTGCACAGGATTTGAAGTATGGGTGGAGCTCCACCGCTTGAAAGAAGAAGCTTTAACGAAGAGGGTGTAAGGCTGTCGGGGTTCATTGGGTTAGAACTGGGGAAGCACCGAAGGCTGCACTAATTGAGCCGGATGCCTAGTAGGTGAGGAGGAAGCAGTCATTACTTTCATTAGTTGTTGTCAGGGACTGATATGCTGTCTTGGTGCTGGAGCTGGCTCAGTAAGGCTGTTCTCTCTTTGTGGCTCTCTATCTCTGTGTGTTCATCAAAGTACTTTTTCACTGAGCAAGACAGGCGTTGTGACCTGGTGGACAAGTGTGGTGGGTTTTGGGGCTTCATATGAGTGCTCTCCTCTTTTCACAGTGCCTCCATGCCCAGCACCAAGTGGACTTCCTCCAAGGTGCAGACATTGTGGAGCTCATTGTTCCAGATGAAGATGCATCTGAAAAGGCGCCCCCACTTGTACCGGATCCCCTTTTCCCATAGAAACTCAGTGGCAAGTTGCAGTGTCCTACAGCACTGTAGGGTTATAGGGGATAATCCTGGTATAGCCATACCATTGGTCTCTCAAAGGCGATGGCATGGAGGTCTTGCACAGCTGCCATGATGACCTCTTTCTGACAGTAGTGGTGCAGACTGGTCAGCCCGCTCTATGCGATCCAACACAATGTCCTTTTCCGCAAGGTCTGGTGCCAGGTAGAAGAACAAACAGTTGACATATTCCCCCAGTTTTCCGGAGTCCACCTGAAGAGGTACCCCTTTTAAGTCTTATATGAGAGCACTATAATCTATTTTCTATGTCTTTCAGTTGGTATTGCAGTTCTTCGTTTTCGTCACGTAATTCTAATATTTCACATCAGTGGACGTAGAGTTCTTCTTCATGTGAATTACTCGCCTTTTCCAAGGTGGCCACCCTTTGACCCTGCTCTCCAGGATCTTTCTTAATGTCCTTGACATCTGATGCCATGTCTTACTTTAGGGTAGCAATGTCATCTCTCAAGGTGCTAAAGTTTCTCCTAAAAAGCTTGGGTGACCGGCACATCCTCCTGGGAGTCAGTGGTCTTCGCAGTTGTTTTTGGTAGTAGGCTTCGTGAACATGTGCTTTAAGGTAGTGCCTTTTGTGTTACTGTGGTGAGTGGCCATTTTAACCCCAGGACAATGCCACTAAGATTGACGAGATGATAGCCCAAAGTCAATGGTCACTGGCCACTGCCGCCTGGCGAATCTGAATGCACCTTTCTGCAAGGAGTGGGTCCCTTTGGTGGGGAGCTCTGCTGCGAAATCCCATCAGAGGAATGGGTGGAGGGGAGGAAGGGCCGATTCCCACACCTCCAAAACACAAGGGTCCACTGGGTGGTGCCTCCAGTTACAATGGACCCAAGCCTCCATCGGTGGGTAGGGTTCCTTCCTCGCAGGAACAACCAGGTGCGCTGTGGACACAGTGAGGCCAGGACCCTACCACTGTTGAGTCTATAGGATCAGGGGGCCCAAAACCTGCAGAGGCAGCTGAAGTGAGGGATACCCCTCTGTTGGCAAAGATTGAAAGCATTGTGCAGGGGCTGCAGGGGGTGCAATCAGGATCACAGGACAGCACCAGTCACAGCACTATGCCCGCCACAGAGTCCCGGCTCCAATGGGGCTCACACTAACCTTCGGCATCATCACAAATGAGTGGGCGTTCCTCCAGGCTGCTCTCCTATGTTTGGCAGGAGGTAAAATTGCCACCTGTTATCCCTCGGGCCTCAGCTAGTAGCGTCTTGCCTCCACCATCAGCGTGCTCCTCCCAGTGCCTAGCTGCTGTCCCAGGACCTCCCAGTTTAAAGGTATCACTTCCCAGCGATCCAGGTGTTCTACAGATGTCCATGGTAATAGAAAGCCCTCCATCCCCGTCCTCCTCATCAGGGCCCGGTGTCAGCCTCTGTGTTGCATTTGCGTTCTGCTTGAAGCAGCGGCTACTTATCTCACTTAATCCCCACTGTGGGCCTCACCACTGAGGTGATTGTGGCACTTTGCTGGGCAAGTGGGGATCGGAGGCGATTCTGCGCAGTTAGCCGGAGCCATTGGGATCAAGGTTATGCGTCAGTTGCCATTTTGGTAACATCAGTTTTTGCCCCCGCAGGCCCGAGGTCAAGCTAGCGGGTGTTGCTGCAACTTCTGCAGTACTATTCTGCCACTCCTTATGTGCCGGGAGCTTCACACAAAGAGCCAAATCGTTGTGGAAGTCCGGAGCACACTGCACCCATTACTTTTGCCTAAACAGGAAGCGTAGCCCAGTGGAAGCACAGATACTCAGGCGCCATCTTGACAAGCCCCCCAAGTGAAGTTTTTAGAAGAATTTTCCTGGAATTTGTATAGCTTTGAGATATTGCTGGTCTTAGTATCTAAACATAACATTCTTTAACTAATAGAGTCATTTATAGTTTGGAGGGGCAAAATACCTGCCCTAAATGAGGAGGATGAATGCCACACTGGTGCTCAACTTAATTTAGAGGTGTCCACTCTTTAGGGTGTATCCCCTGTTCTTCTGTCCGAATTCCCGGTTCACCTCAAATCAACATATTATAAGTCGAAATGTCTATGCTAATTGACTCATGTCAGAATGTTAGATATTTGTGCTATTTGTATGAAATTATATAGTTTGCCCTTACTACAACTGATTTACTTTTGCTAGGCTTTGCCATTTGTGTACTTTCTTAATCTATGCTCACATCCCCTTCACTCTTCTCAAGCACTGAGCTGCTGCACATATCATGTACTGTGGAACACCTATTTTGTTACCAGATCAATGTATTTTTCTTGACACCTGATATAATTTATAGTCAGACCATATTGGACTACTTCAGATGCATGCGATGTGTAATTTCATTAATTGAAATATGTAGAGCATCTTCTCTTGGTCTCTGCCCAAGATCATAAACAGTTTTCTTAAATACATCAGACAGTCACCTCGTTCATAAGTATATATGATATCCAGATTCTGAGGAATCCCAGGCTCTCCCCCTGGCTACAGAACACTGGCTGCAGGGCACATGCAGCAAGGCTGCAGGGCATGACCTTTGGCCATCCCTTGCTTGCATTCTACCACGTCAAGTACCTCTTGTGTAGCCCAGAAAGCCACAGATTTCTGAAAAGTAGACAAAATTATAAATTCCCCAAAGGGCCATTTATGTGGATCCCTTTTGGTTTTCCCAAAGAAACGAATTGGTGAAATTTAAAACTATTGAAAGTGAGAAGGAAAACTATAAATAGGTGACAACTTTTTCAGCTGTAATATTTTGTCCTGATGGTCGATTGTAAGAAAACAGATTATTATATGGGGTGGAAGGCTGCCTCCTTCATGGAATAATCAAACCCTTGTCAGGGTGAACCATAAAAGTCACTAAATTAATTTAAGCTTAACCCCCTGTTACTGTACAGAGCAAAAAGGCTTAACTTAGGGGAATGTGTAAAGCATTTATGTAGTTACAAAATAATAATACAGTCAAAATCCCTACAATTTCCACCTGAATTAAGAAGTAAAATGTAATGAACAAAATGAAATCAAAATGAAAACAAATCTGGCCATCACTATATGGCGGGAAGGGCCCATGGGCCCTTCAGGTGGTGCCTCTCAGCCTGGAATCTCCAGAAGGAGGACTATAGGGAATCGATGGTGGATGCCATTGATCAGTATTTGGCATTTAATGTTGGTTCGGTCCAAGGGGCAGCACCTCTGTGAGAAGCAATAAAGCCCACCATTCGGTGTGTAGATATTCTTCCTTTGCAGCAGCCCGCAAATTGTGTAGGGACGCCCTCGTGCAGGCAGAGGCCGATATTCTCAGGCTAGAGGCGCGCAGCAGAAAAGAGGGGGGGCAACAGGTTTGCCGCCAGTTGCTTCTGGCGCAGCAGAATCGATGGTGAATGCCATTGATCAGTATTTGGCATTTAATGTTGGCTCGGTCCAAGGGGCAGCACCTCTGTGGGAAGCAATAAAGCCCACCATTCGGTGTGTAGATATTCTTCCGTTGCAGCAGCCCGCAAATTGTGTAGGGACGCCCTCGTGCAGGCCGAGGCCGATATTCTCAGGCTAGAGGCTCGCAGTAGAAAAGAGGGGGGGCAACAGGTTTGCCGCCAGTTGCTTCTGGCGCAGCAGGACTATTCGCATCTTCTCCTAGATGAGGCCCATTAGGCGTGGCTGGCATCACACAGCAGAATCAGTGGGGGGATAAATCCAGCAAGCTGCTGCATAAATTATATCAGGGTTCACTTCCCCCCCCAGGCTCTACCGGGCGTTGTGGGACCGGAACGGACATCTATCTCCTATTCATCAGCTATTGCTGAGAGCTTTGCTATGTATTATGCTCCTAAGGAATGCTTATCGGTGGAAGTAATCAATCGTTTTTTAGATGACCTCCCGCCTAAGGCCCTTTTTATGATGAAGTACGTGTGGAATTAGATCGCCCCCTCACAGAAGACGAACTGGGAGCTGCCCGGCAAGGCCCCTGGTCTGAATGGTTTCCCGAACGTTTACTTAAAACAATATTTCTTGCAGCTGGGTCCCCACTATCGTAAGGTGGTGGAGGAGGCCAGGGAACGGGGTTGCCTGCCTAGTGATTAGAAGCATGCGGAAGTGGTAGTGTTCCACAAGCCCATCAGATCTCCTGATAATCATGCATCGTATCGCCCTATCTCCCTCCTGAACGTCAAGGCCAAGATTCTGGCCAAGGCGTTGGCAAATCATTCGACGGGCGCATGTTGCGGTTGCGACCATTCCGGGACTGGGGGAACGGGTGGCGCTCTTGCTAGCAGATATGGACAGGGCATTTGACTCCCTAAGCTGGGTGTATTTATTTGCATTGTTGCATAGATTGAACATAGGACCTCGTTTTTTGTCGTATTTAACACTGCTATATACAGATCTAACTGCATCGGTGCGCGTGGCAGGCTCCGTCTCCTCTACGTTCTCTGTTGGACGGGGCACCAGACAGGCGTCGTCTGTTGTCCGTTTATTTGTTCGAGCTGGCAATGGAGCCCCTAGCCGCCTGGGTGTGGATTGACGCTCAAGGGACTGGTCTCGAATGGGCGAACGGACTGTCCTATCGGTTTGCGTTATACGCTGATGATGTACTGTTCTTCCTCACTAATTTGGATAGGACGGGACCACGGCTGCTGCATATAATGCAGGTCTTTGGGGAAACCTAGGGCCTCTACATGATCCCTCAAATTTACAACCTTTGGGTCTTGGGCTGTGGGAGCGAGCTCGGCTCCTGGGCATCTTTGTTGCGGGTGGTTCATGGGGGGATAAAATATCTGGGAGTATTCCTATTGGATTCTCCCACCACATCCTGGGATCGGAACTTGGTGCCTTTATGGGATCGTGTGCTTGAAGACATCAAGCTGTAAAACTGTAAAACTGCTTGCTTACTTTTAAAAGACTTAATTTTTAAAAGTGTGTTTCAGGTGAACACTTCACTTGGGCTTCACCTCCTTCCTCTGTTCCCGCCCTACGAACCCCGCCTGCCCCACCGCAGCCGATTAGGCGCTGCCGGGGACTCGAGCGGTAACCACCTTCAGGTGAGGAGCAGGCGAGCGGCACAGTGCTCGGCCCCTCCCACCTATACGGCTATTAAATGAATCACCCCCCCCCAGGAAGCGCAGCGGACGTGCGCAGCGGGCGCGTCGACGGCGCGCCGAAGACGCGCCTAAGACAAGCCCGTCTGCGCCCGTCCGCGACCTGCCGGGACCAGGGGCAGACCATGCTGCTCATCCTATTTTTTACTCCAGGTCTGACCTCATGAGCTATAGAAATAAACCACGGGGCCTACTGCCGAGGGATACCATCAATCAGCTCTGTAAACTCGGTATATTGATTCAGGGCTGCCATCTGACTACACCGGCCATTAAACACTCACAGAGAGACCCACCGACCCCATCGCTCACCTTTCTCTATTTAAACACACGCTCCCTTGTCAAACATCAGATGGATATTTTCCTTCTGTTGGACATGGAGAAACCGGATATTCTCCTACTCACGGAGACGTGGTTAACTCTCAACTCCGCCCCTGATATAATAGCGGCGCTCCCACCTAACTATTACATCATCCATGCAGACCGGTCCAGCAGGAAAGGGGGGGGAGTTGCAGCCATTATCCGCTCCAACTTGATTGTTACCTCCCTCACCTGTCTCTCACTGGAAAAAACTGACAATCTAGTGCTGAAAGTTACTACCTCCCACTCGACAATAGCATGCGTCCTATTGTACAGACCCCCTACCCCGATGCCATCATTCCCTATGACCCTAAGTGACCAACTTGCTAACTTAGCACTCGAACACCCTAAAATCTTCTTAGTAGGAGATCTGAACTACTGGTATAATGATCCTCTGGAGGGCCCACAATCGCCTGAACTGACTGACCTTCTGTCCAACTTAAACTTCACTCAACTAGTTTCTTCCCCCACCCACTGCAAGGGTCACATCCTAGACCAGGTATGGTCCAATACCACCTGTATAACTGCCCCGACCACTCTACCATGCCTCTGGTCAGACCACCTATTTCTTCAATTTAAATTATGTATTACCCCCGCCACTATTACTGCACCAGACGCAGGCGGGTTAGCCAGGAACTGGAATGCAATGGATGAAACAGCTTTCTTGGAGTCATTAGCCAATACCATCCCCCCCACTCAGAATGAGATCAACTCCTCTGTATCCATGCTTTCTAACTGGCTACAAACGGCTAGCGATCTTCATGCCCCTTTTAAAAAGTTCAGATTAGCACGACGCGCAGACGCCAACAGATGGTTTTCCTCTGACCTAAAAGCGAGGAAACTGGCCTTACGGCAGTTAGAACGCCATTGGCGCCGTGACTATAATCCTGAACTAAAAAGGATCTACACTAAGGCGAGGAAGGAGTACATGACCAACATCTCTGCTGCTAAGGCGGCTTATTTCTCATCTAGAATCCTGGAATCCACAAACAAATCTAAAGACATCTTCTCCATTCTCAACAAACTGACAAACTTAGACACTGTCCGCCCCAAGATAACTCCCACCCAGCCTCTCTGCGACTCACTTAACGTTTACTTTACTGACAAAATATTGGACATCAAATCCAGTATCCCTCAACCGGTGTTCCCTCTTACTTCTGTTATGACAATTAAGCCTAACCTCAATACCCTCAGTAGTTTCTCACCTATAACCCAGGATCAATTCCGGGCACTACTGACTAGAGTAAAATCTGGCGCCCCCTCAGATAGTTGCCCCCCCCCCCCCCACATTTTGAAAGAGTGCTTCTTGACATACCCTGCCCCTGCCCTCACACTCCTGAACAATTCCTTGACTCTCGGCATAGTCCCCTCAGCGTTCAAGGAGGCCACAGTCATCCCTCTGTTAAAACAACCCGGGGCAGACCCAGCTTGTAAATCTAACTTCCGGCCCATCTCCTTATTGCCCTACCTGGCAAAAGTTCTGGAGGCCCATGTGGCGAAATGCCTCTCTAACTTTCTTGAGGAGTCCCTCTGCTTTGACCCCCACCAGGCAGGCTTTCGACCGGCACATTCCACAGTAGCCGTAGTCACCACAGTCCTTGACACGCTGCGAGACTGCGCTGACAGACGCTCCCCACAGGCCCTGGTGCTCCTGGACTTATCTGCCGCTTTTGACACGGTCGACCACAACATCTTGGTCGACCGTGTCGAACAGGCTGGCATTCGTGACCTAGCGGCCTGCTGGCTGAGGTCCTTTTTGACAGACCGCAACCAAACACTCCGTCTTGGAGATCTAATGGGTGCCAAACAACCAATCACTTGCGGAGTACCACAAGGTTCCTCCCTGTCACCCCACCTATTCAACCTATACATACTCCCCCTGATTCAGTCTCTAAGAGACAAACAGGTGAGAGTCTTCAATTATGCCGATGATTTACAACTGCTTTTTACCATCGACAACACTGAAGACTCCATACTGCATTTTCAGGCCACCATGCGTTTTATCAAAACATGGATGGACCAGAACCAGCTTAAACTGAACCCGGGAAAAACCGAGTTAGTACTGACTGGCGACAGCGCTAAGTACTGGGGCCCACACTACTGGCCTTCTGACCTGGGCCAAGCCCCAACACCCTCCTCGTCAGCCAAAACTCTTGGAGTCACCGTGGACTGTGATCTGTCATTGAAAGCACAGGTAGGTCAAGTGGTCTGCAAGTGCTTCTTCTAACTAAAAAAGATCCGGAAGGTCGTCCAATTACGCCCGAGGCAATCACCCAGGCCGTGATCTCTACTGTCCTGTCCCATCTGGACTACGCGAATGCCATCTATCTAGGTCTTCCCAACTACCTATCCAGACGACTCCAGATGGTACAGAATCACGCCTCGAGGTTAATTCTGAACCAACCAAGGAGACAGGCAGCTACCCCCCTGCTGAGGAAACTGCATTGGCTTCCAGTTACCAGGCGCTGTGCCTTTAACAGCGGATGTATAATATTCAAATCCCTTTACTGTAAAAGTCCCACATTTATCAACCAACTTATCTCCAGATACACCCCATCTCGAAACCTACGCTCATTCCACCTGAGCCTCCTGCAGACGCCTTCTTTCAAACTTAAGCGCGCCGGAGGTCGTAGGTTCGCCACACTTGCCTCCTGCCTGTGGAACTCCTTCCCTCTGGAGATCCGGAACTGCCAAGACCTTCTGTCTTTCCGGAAAGCCCTGAAGACCTGGCTCTTCAGACAAGCATTTCAATTACTCAACTCTCCTCAGCTATGTTTATGTTTATGTTTTTGAAATTTTTATTGCGCACAAATACCCGAGGGTGTCTCGGCGCATCTCAGACTGCCAAGGATGAAGAACTACCAGATCACTCACTGATCGAATAACCAGGTTTTCAGGAGTTTCCGAAAGATGATGAGTGTGGGACTGGTTTTGATGGACAGGGGAAGTGAGTTCCACAGCCTGGGGGTTGCTACTAAAAAGCGTCTATCTCCCCAGCTAGTGGTTCTGGTGCGTGGGACCGCGAGGAGATGAATACCAGCCGAACGAAGGGGCCTTTGAGGCGCATAAATCCGAAAGGCATCCTTGGGGAATCTAGGTCCTGAGTCATGGATGGCCTTATAGGCAATACAGAGTGCCTTGAACTTTATCCTGCTCTTGATTCTTAGCCAATGCAGTTGGCGAATAGCCAAAGAGGTTGGACGACGATTAGGGATGCCTAGCAGCATTCTAGCCGCTGCATTCTGCACTGCTTGAAGTTTTATTAGGATCTGTTCTTGAATGCCAAGGAAGAGGGCGTTGCCGTAATCCAATTTGGAGAAGACCAGAGTAGTGACCAAGGTTTTCCCTGCCCCTAACGGGAGGTATGGCAACAGTTTTTTGATCTTCCTTAGCATATAGAAAGATGATGAGACCACCGTGTTCACATGGTGTTTGAACAACAGCTTCTCATCGAACATGATACCGAGGTTTCTGATCTTGGCAACCGGGGTGGGGGGTGGACCCATTTCACTGGGCCACCAGATGGACGACCATTCCGGTGAAAGGTTGCCAAAGGTCATCACCTCGGTTTTGTCCGAATTTAACTTCAAGCAGCTGCTTGACATCCAAGAACTAATGGCCAGCATCCCCTGCTCAAAACTTGCGGCCACAGCCGGTCCATCCTTATGCACTGCCAACACCAATTGGGTGTCGTCCGCATAGGTGGTTAAGCGGAGTCCATGGGCTTTAATAACTTTCGCCAAGTCCGCCACATATATATTAAATAATGTGGGGCTTAGCGAAGAGCCCTGGGGCACCCCACAAGGAAGGGTGAAGCTGGGAGAATAAAAAGTACCCAGTTTCACCGCCTGAGTACGGTTGGCCAGAAACGAAGCGATGAGGTCCCTGGCAAGGTGGGTCACCCCCAGGGCTGTGACACGGTCGATCAAGATGGAGTGATCGACCGTGTCAAAGGCGGCGGACAGATCCAGGAGTATAAGGACCGCTGCCCCGCCCTGGTCCATTATAGTCCGGATCTCGTGCGAGGCCTTTATCAAAGCTGTCTCTGTACCGTGGCCCTTCCTGAAACCGAACTGGGTATCATCTAGGAGTTGATGAGAATCAATGAAACCCGAGAGCTGTTTGTTCATAATAGCTTCAAATATTTTGGCCGGAAAAGGAAGGCAGGCGATAGGTCATGTTCATGTTACTGGTGATCACAGCGCCAAGAAACCAATCGGTGATAGTGCGCTTAAGAAATACTTTGTTAACATAACATAACATAACATAACATAACATAACATAACATCAAGACCTGGTCTCACATGCCCTTGTCTATTTATGGCCGGACGGCCATTTTTAAGATGGTCTCGCTCCCATGCCTACTGTATCAATTGCAGAATCATCCGTACCCGATCCCCCCAGGTGGTTCCGTCAGGTCAATGCAACATTGGGTCAGTTTCTCTGGGATGGCGAAGGAGCACGGTTGCGCTACGGACTTGTTTTCTGTCCACGTACTGTGGGGGATTGGCGACCTCAGACATTTTGTCCTACTATATGGCCTGCACTTGCTCATTCTGAACGAATGGTGGTATGGGGCAGGGCAGACCCGGCATACACCGTCAAACGTCTGTGCATGGGGAACACACCTTACATACAATTCTCTACTCTGTCCTGTTAAGATGGGTTGGTGGAATAGTTTGACCCGGGAAACCATTCTTTGGCATAATGGACGTCTACCACACTTAGCGGCTCTGTCAATATTCCGCGACTGGGATAACATTGGGATCATAACCCTGGGCGATGTCGTGCAGGGACCGGTTTTGAAATCCTTCTAGGATATCCAGAAAGACTTCCAGATGCCGAAAACGCAATTTTTTAAATATCTATAGTTCTGACATGCTATTTCCCCGAGCTTGGAGGGGTTGGAGGCACTGGCAGAGTTCAGTCCGGTGGAGGCCAAGGTATTTATGGAGGACCTCCACAACCACAAGATTTCTAAAATGTATCAGTCCCTAGTCACACACTGCTCCCCGTCACTACAGCACCTGAGGGAGACTTGGGAGGGTGAGGTTGGTCAGATGGAAGAGGAAGACTGGACAGAGGTGTTGGCCTCTCCACAATGGGCGGCCATCGCAATGAACCTACGACTCATCCAGTTCAAGTACTTGCATTGGGTATATTATACCCGGGTTAGGCTTTGGAGGGTGGGTTTGGTGGCCTCCGATGTGAACATGAGGAGGGAACCCTGTTGCATACTGTCTGGCACTGCTCTGCCTTAGCGCGATTCTGGAGAGGGGTGCTGGCCTGCCTCTCTGAAGTGTTGAGGTGGGACCTTCCAAACTCACCAAAGCTGGTCCTCCTGCATGTTATGGAAGGGCTCGGGGCAATATTTACAAGCGCCATCTCATGCTTCTGGGATTTACCCTGGCGAAAAGGGATATTGCTAGGGCTTGGAAGGCAGCGGTGGCACCCTCTTTCTCTGTCTGGAAAAATGGTCTGGATTTCTGTAGGGGTCTAGAGAACCCAATGTTTGTGGCCAGGGGGTGGCCTTGAAAGCAAAGCGCTGTGCAGACTATTGTGGCCTGGAGTTCAAGTCCCCACAGGTGGACCGGCACCGAGACCCAGAATGACCTCCCCACTTGTTGTTATTATTTTTTCTTTTTCTCCTTTGTAATCTTTATTTCCTTTCCTATGGATGTTCGGCAGGATAGCTGCCTTGTAGGTACTGATATGTTACAATTGTACATTTGCAGTCAGCGATAAGATGTGTTGGTCTGGAATGGTCTAAAGTGCGCTAGGTGGTGTGTTAGGGGGGTTACAGTTTTAGGGTTCAGGTTTTATTTGTATTGCTCTTCATTTTCTCCTGAAAATACATGAAAATGGTCAAATTCAATTGATGTGTATTGATGCGGCTACTGGGTCACAGAGCTCTGCGTCATATATGATGTTTTGACAAATAATATGTGGTTTAAAAAAAATGAAAAGAATCAAATAAGGTAACAGGAGATATGAATTTTTAAAGTTATAAATAGGAACAGTGCTATAAAGATCTAGACACCAATGATAGTCTTTTTTCATTGTACACCGGGACCTACTTTCAATTTAAGGCTAACCGCCATTAAGTGCAGGTAGGATACACCAGTCAGGTTCGTTCAGGTGAAAGATTTTACCCTCTCATTTTGGGCCTGATTTAAAGTTCAAAGGACAGATTACTCGGTCACAAATGTGACGGATATCCTATCTGCTGTATTACAAGCGCCATTGAATATAGTGCACTTGCAATACAGCAGACGTGATATCTGTCATGTTTGTGATGGAGCATCCTGTCAACTGAACTCTAAATCAGGCCCTTAGTCTTTTAGGTCTCATTCAACCAAAGGAGTACACTCATAAAGGCCCTGGACCTCAAGGGAGGCACAAGGTGTCAGGCAGAGGTCAACAGCAGGGTCCATTCCAGGTTAAGTGGAAACTGGTCAGTTGGATACTTCCAGGAAAAGTCCTGTTGCAACAGTTGTCTTCCTGTAGCTACACAGGAGGGCAGCCAATTAACCCTTGGAGGGCAGCTAATCAACCCTGGAGTCCACTAGTTTGTCCTGGGTACAAGAGAGTCCTTCAGGGCTCCACCAATTGTTACAGACAGCAGGTCCCTGATCTTCCACAGGTCCAGAAACTGTTCTGAAGTGTGTGCTTGGAGGTGCACACATTTACGCCCTGCACTATCTAGTGAGTGGGGTGACTCCTTGGCACTCACTAAACAATGGGATACAAGTTTCCACAGCTAACGCTACCCACTTTTTCAGTAGGTATTGTTTGCCTTACTGCAAACATGCCAACGTACCACTGTTTAGGGCATTTTCCAAATGGCAAAAATCTTCAGCCACACTAAACTTGGGGTCTGTGGGGTGGGGGGGAGTGTGGTATGGTAATCCTGGTGTCCTCCCATATCTATCTGTAAAATCCACTCTGAAGTAGACACTGTGGAAAAACAAACCCAGAGTTTTGTGTGACAGAATCAGGGTCCTTCAGCAACCAGAAAGGGGATGCACAAAAATGGCCCTGTTCTCTCCTTTTCAAGTGTGTTCAAAGTGTTACCTGCGGCTCAACAGACCTGTCAAGCAGGATTTGACAGTGTGGGGGTCACGAGATGCCCACAGCCCCCACTTTGAATATTCTATGGAGTTCAGAGGAGTCATCTTTGTCCATTCAGGTCAGGCTATTGTTTGTTCCTGGGAATCATTTCACACCTTGTTCATACCTATTAGATGCTCAGCACAGGCTGACTGCTGGCAGAGGCTTATACATATTGGCCTTCTGATAGTTCAGGCAGTTACAGCGTAAATTTATAGTATTACTGTTCCCTAACATTTATTACAAATCCAACTTCACTATTAAATTGTTTTTTAATACAACTTGTCATGAATGCTTTCAACTGCAGTGATGATATACTGGTATTTGGAGCAAAGGAAAAGGAGCAGGACAAGGCTCTTACAAATTTGCCAGTTACTTGCTGATGCAGGTCGCAGTCTGGGGAATGGCACTTGACCCTATCTGCTAATTGCCCCCACAAGATGTCACTATGCTGTGATCCTTCTTAGGCTGGCCAGTTATTGTTGAAGACACAGTGGTGATTTTGCCACTGTGAGTGCTCCATTGAGAGAACTAACAAAACAAAATATCCCGTTCAAATGGACTGATAAATGTGTTTAAAGCTTCACAAAAATAAAATATGCAATTAAGAATGAAACCGAGATGGCCTATTTTGACCCCAAACTACAGATTGAGATCACAGTGGATGTGCTGGTGGCAATCCTTACGCAACAGTCTGGTCATCTGAATGCCCAGAAACACATTACGGCCTAGGCAAGTTGAAACTTGTCTGAGACAGAACGTGCCTGTTTTCAGCCGGAGAAGGAGAGCTTGGCGGTAGTGTGGGTCTGCGAAAATTTTCCTTTGTTTCTATATGGAAAAGATTTCACTATCATAACAGCCCATCAAGCACTGTTTGTTATTTTGGGAAATCTGAAAGCCAAAATGTCCCCTCGAATTGAGAAGTGGCGTTAAAGACTGCAAGAGTATGACTACGCAATTTTACACAAGTACGGTAAAGACCAGAACCCTGCTGATTGTTTTTCATGAGTACTGCTAAATCGCCACAGTTCAACATTCAAAACAGCTGAGGAGTACAATAACTTCATTGTAAAGTCCAGTACGCCAGCATCCCTATCCACTGAACAGATTATTGCTGCTACCAATGCTGAAAAGAACATGCTTATCCTCAAAGACAACTCAAGCGTGGAAAAGGAGTGTTAGACCTCTTGCTTATAATGTTGGATTTCAAAAATTAAAAAATGTACAAGATGAACTGTCTGTAACCAAGGAAGGTGTTATATTGAGAAACTCGAGGACTGTCGTACCTGACAGCCTATGAGAACAGGTCATTGAGCTAGCCCATGAAGGACATTGTGGCATTGTAGCTACCAAAAGAGCCCTAAAAGACCTGGGGCCCGATGTAGGTAGGCAAATACCGGTCAGTAACGGCCGAAAATCAGTAATTTCTCCCCTTACCAACCGGTATAAGAGAATCGAGATGTATGTGACAAAAAATGTTCCGAATCGGTAAAAACCTGTCGGTAAAATTCCGAATCTGTATTTTACAAATCGGAAAATACCGAATTCCCATTTTCCGAATCGGTAAATAAGAAATGGAAATTTCCCGATTCGGAACTTACCGATTCCTTATTTACCGAATCGGTAAATAAGAAATGGTAAAAATGGCATATCGAGATGTAGAAAACACAAAAAATACAGAATTCCATGAAAATCGGTATTTAAGAGTCGGTAATTACCATGGATTGAAAGCAGGTGGAAACCAGGTACAGGTTACAAAAGAAGGCTCCAAAATGCAACACTGCAACCACAATGGCGGCTTTCTATGTCATTACAAGGCGGCTACGGATACACGCAGCAGGAGAGAGGGTCTGGCAAAGGGAGGAGCAGGTATATAGGCAGAGGATCACCCTCTTCCAACTGACTGAACCTGAAATCCTGCAAAGGCACAGGCTACACCCCAGAACCATCCTGGACTTAATCAGGGACCTTCACCTATATCTGGAACACCCAACCCCAAGAGCACACGCCATCCCACCCCACGTGCAGGTGTTGTGCTGCCTACATCTTCTTGCTTCTGGGAGCTACCAGCATGTGATTGCTGCGATAGGTGGGGTGGTCCAGAGCTGCCTGTCACGTTTCTTTAGAAAATTCCTTGACGCCATGATGCAGAGGATGGAACACTACAAAGAGTTCCCTGACACACCTGCTGAATTAGCAAAGAAAAAATCCGATTTCTATCACCTTGCACAGTTCCCGCACATCATAGTCTGTATCGATGGGACGCACATCCCACTATGCCCACCTGCAACAACTGAACACATTTATAGAAACCAGAAATCTACACATTCAATCAATGTGCAGGTGATCTGCAATGCTGCCAACATGATTACGGACATTGTAGCAAAATTTCCAGGGAGTACCCACGACTCCTACATATTCCAGAACAGTGGGATATACATTTCATTTCATTATTCTTTATTTCGGTTAACAACCTTAAAAGAATGCAGTACAATACATTTTTAACATTATAATACAATATATATATCTACACAATGCAAAGTTAAGGATAAAAAGAGAACTAGCAGCAAGGTCCTTCTCAGTTGAATCAGTACATATATTCGAGGAACATTCAATAAATAGCAATTCATAATAATATGGGATATACAGACGCCTTGTGGCTGGTGATTTTGGGGATGGATATCTGCTAGGTGAGTAAGTGTGAGACACCCTGATAGTCAATGCAGAAGGAACAATCATGAGTATGTCACTAAACAAAATTTCATTTTCCACCCAGGTGACAGTGCATATGCCCTGGTTCATTTGTTCTCACACTCTACCTGAATCCATCCACCAGGAGCAAAAGGCGTTACAACGTGGCACACAGAACAACACATTGCATTGTGGAACTCACTTTTAAACTGCTGAAAAGCAGATTTAGGTGCCTCCATAAGAGTGGAGGTGCACGGCAGTACACACCACTGATCTGTTGTAAAATAATTGCTACCTGCGCCATGCTGCATAATCTTGCTCCCAAGGAGGGCACAGAGGTAGAACTCACATATCATGAGGACATGGATGATGGGACAGAACAAGCCGATGACAATGCAGCAGGTGCAGCAACAGCAACAGATGGCAGACTGAGACGTGCTGAAATCACAAACAGATATTTCTAATAGATTGATGAAACACAGGCAGGTTTACTTCTTGGAGCACTCTGTTTAATTTGCACTACCGGACTCCACATATTCAAGACCACATGAACAAAATAAAATCCTCTTTTCACACTGGGTGGCCAAAGTTCACTTCACTGTGACCTGTCCTGTGTTATGGATGAAATGTTAATGTTTGCGTTTACGCATGATGTTGTGGGAGCCACGGGGCAGGGGGCCAACTTGCGCAGTGCTGCTAGGGTCATCAGCATGTAGCCTGGTGCTCCGGCGAACATCCTGGACAGGCGTGCTGGATCCACTCCTGCTTGTGGACTCCTCTGTGTCCACGACACACGTGACACCAGCAGTGGCTGTCTGCTGTGTCAGCAGTACCTCCATAGCAGAGGTCACCCTCCCCATCCTCCTGGACAAGTCACTGCAGCAGTGCACAATATCATTCTGCATGTTCACAGACCGGCGGCATAGCAGGGTGGTTGCAGTTGCCAGGCGGTTGATGGATTTATTCAGCTGCTTAAGTTCGTGCCTGTTCCTGCGCCTTTCCGTCTGGTCACTCTCCAGCCTGTCACAGAGGGAACCCATGTGCACACCCATGTCCCTCACCCCCTCTGCCATGGACTCCATTCCTTTGGCCATGGACTTCATTCCTAGGGCCATGGAGCATATCCCCCTATCAATGTTTGACATCCTGCTATTGAGGATGCGCACCTGTCTGTGCACTGCCATGATCCCTTTGGCCTGCATGCGCTGGATCCTCACCATGGTGCTTTCCAACCAGGCAAAGACCCCCTGCATTTCATGTCCCTCCTCTTGCTCACATGCCCTACAACCACGGGCACTTGCACGCCCAGATCCTAATGACCCCTGTTGCCCTGCGTTCCCAGGCAGTGCTGGAGTGCTAGGTGTCTGATCCCGCACCTCTTCCTCATCAGAGCTCTCCAGGATCCCGAGTGGTGGAACGTCCTGCCTCCTTGGCCTCAATTGCACAGAGGACCCTGAGCTTGGTGTTGTTGCACCTGCAGGTACTGCCGTAGTCTGTGTCTCAAACAGCAGGGGTGACAGTGGCTGTGCTGTGGTGTCTTCCTCCATTGCTGGGGGTGCCTGCGTTGTGGAAGTGTCCTCAGGGACAGTGCTGGGTCCTGCTCTGTCTGTGGGCTTCTCCCTCGCAGCCGTTGCTGGTGCACTTGCCTCCCCTCCATGCGCTGCACTACGCGATGACTCTCCTGTGGGAAGACATGGACAATGATCACCTGTGTGTTTCCATTGGACACATGCCTGTCACACAGTTTCCTGAGCAGCAACTGTTTGTGTATGGGGTGTGTGGCATGGCATGCAGTGTTCTGTGTTGGCTGCTTTGATGAATGTTCCTATGACTACGACTACCATGATGCATTGCTGGTGAGTACTGACATGTGTTCTGGATTGTGCATGTGTAACCCACATTGGGGAAGGGCCCAGGGAATGGGTGGGGATTCATGTCCATGCATCTTACCTTGCTTTCTTGCAGCTCTGGCTGAGCTGTCAGCATCCCCAATCCCGTGTATGCTTTCAGGCTCCATTGTGGATTACACCATCTGCTCCAGTTCTGTGAGGCTTGGTGCACGGCTCTTCCCTCCACCTGTGGCTGCCGATTCCTTCCTCTGGCTTGCTATCTTCTTTTTCATGGTGATCCTCAGATCATACCACCTTTTTTTAATGTCTTCTATTTCACGATGTGTGATCCCAAGGGTATTTACTTTGCTCTGGATGGCCAGCCAGGTGGTTCTTTTGAAAGACTCTGCCACTTGCAGGGACTGTTTCCCAAAAAGCTGGCTGTAATGCTGCACTACCTCCTCCACCAGCACTTGGAGCTCAGTTGTGCTGAATTTGATCTTCCTTTTTTCGGTCAACACCATCCTTCTGGGCTTCCTGGGACTCCATGCTGATGCTCTGCTGGGCTCAGTGCAGCCTGCTCCTCTGTCTCCCCTCCAGCTCTCCAAACAGTTCTGTGGATCTGCACCTGCATGGGTGTGGCCAACTCCAGGTACTGGGTGTGGTACTTGCATCTGATTGGTTGATTTCACATTAGCTTTGTTGTGGGGTGTGGTGGGTGTCCCTGATTGGTTGAGTGGCTCACATGTCTTCCATTCGAATTTTCGAGATCGGCTTTTTACCGATTCGGTAATGTCCGATTCGGTAATTACCGAATCGGTATCTCCCATTCATTTCTATGGGCCTGGAGGCCCATAGGGTTGAATGGGTGATACTGAATCGGTAATTACTGATTCGGACATTACCGAATCGGTATTTACCGAGTCAGGATTCCGACTGTTACCGAATCTGTATTTTTTTACCATTTTTACCTACATACTGTTTTCTGATTCATAAATACCGATTCGGTATCAATCGGTATTTATGAACCGGTAAAATGGAATTACCTACATTGGGCCCTAAATGTGGTTCCCGCGCTTAAATGAGAGAGTGGAGAGGAAACTAAAGGAGTGCCAGTTTTGCAGCTGCCTTTTACTCTACAGTGACGCAACATTTACTGACAATGTCTGACCTTCCTACATGGGAAAGAGTTGCAGATGATTTCTTTGGGCCCTTAAGAAACGGATATCCTCTCATTGTAGTTATTGATGAGTATTCACGTTTCCCATTTTCCTTTCCTCAATAATTGATTTATCATCTGAACATAACAAAGGTCATTGAAAAATAGTTTTAGGTATGTGTTACTCTGTCACCAATGTGTACACACACCTGTCTGTGTTTTTCCAAAAATTGTATGCCTCTCACAATTATTTTCCGGAAAACAGACAGGCATACATGAATATTTGTGGAGGTGTAATACATTGTGCAAATCTGTCAGTTTTAACATGAATGAAATAGTATTTAGTAAGCAAAACATATATGGGGTATGTTTTGAATTTAAAATGTAGCCATTACATCTGATGTTAGTAGACATTTGGCTCACTTGCTCACTCTTGTTTGAGTATAAAACCAATTTCCAATACGACGCTTGGAACATCCACTGTATCATAAGTGCATTGTATGCTATGTCACCTGTAATAGAGCTAACATTACATCTTTCACAATAGTGAAGAAGCATCACACCTGACACAATAAAGACTAGTGGCCTGTTTGGCACAACTGTCCCCTATAACTACATACAACCTGACGTATATTTGTTTTTTAGGCAGGCATGTGTCTGCTGAAACCAATCTTTGGTAGCGAACAGAAATCAGGATATACTCTTTTCCACAAATTCACATACAAAACACATCATCATACAACCTTGTGCAAAACTTACACCTTCAAGAACTATTCTTGTGTGTTGTACAAAATTAGTTGCTGTTTTAACATGTTAAACTAGAACTTTCTCCCTTGATGCTTCTGTTGGGCTCTCAGCTGCCCATCAAGTTCCGGATAGGCCACTGCAAGCATGCAGGTCATTAGGGGGATCAGGGTGAGGCGCACTCACATCCCACATTGAGAAACCATGCATAGACTTCTAGTCAAGCGTCGTAGGTCCTCCCACCTTTTCTGACAATGCTGCACAGCTTATAGATCCCCAAGGTCCGCACCCTCTTGATGATGTCCTTCCAAATGTTTTTTCCAGATGGGCAATGACCTGAATGGATACAAACAAATGAAAGAAAAAAACAATTGTTTTCTGACTTGTTTGTCTGTTTTAATGTAACACAACTTTACTAAATCAATCACAAGCATTAGTCAAGAGTTACTACACAATATATATATTTTTTCTTTCTGCCAAAATGAATCAATAAATAATACTTTTGTTGTAACCTGTTGACTACCCTTGTTCCTTGTCGTTTCCTAAATTCAGTAATCCAGGCCATTGACGTCATCTGGCCAGGGTCTCCAACATTTTCTGTAAAGCAAGCTTCTTCCACTCAGTGAATATCATTGTGAAATACTGAAGACTAAACAAGTTGGGCATTGTAACCATACACCCTCATGCCCAGCTACAGTGACTTGAAGCCTAATGTCCATAGAGCCAGGTACTATGGTTTGAACTAAATACTATGACTAAGGGCCATATGAAAGGGCTGTAATGTGTGTCAGTGAAGCAGATATATTAGTACAGGTGACTCAGAGCCTGGGAAGGGTAAACTGTGTGTGTAATTAACTCTCCATTTAATTTTTCTTCTATTTAGAAGCATTCAGAAGAATTATTTTGTTGACAAGGAATATTTGTTCAAGAGTCAAATACCTCAGTGCTTTAGTTGTTCACCTCTGTAACTGAGCCCCAACCTGGCCCACAAATATGACTAAATACTGCTCATTGTCAGGCCCTGCTATCTGCAGCCTGATGATCATATTGTCACATGAACACATCCTTCCAATAACTTTATAATGAAAATATGACATTGTGCTCATTTAAAATTGAACTCAAGGCTGTGAGCTGCTCTAAAGTTATTCTTTACCAATTCATCGCCATGGCGCCTCTTCTAATTTAGTTTTCCCCTGACTGTGACTTAACAATCAGTAATTTTGTATAATTCGAGCATGCAATAATGTTAATAATTTGTTTAATTAATTAATTTACTATGCATATCTGCCCACTTGGAGAACTTATTCAACAGAATTACCAATGAATATAATTATTTTAGATTCAGCTTGCTCACTATATGTCCTGAAGATGATCTCTATTAGCTGAGATCGAAACCCCGTTGACCCCCTATAACAGGAACTCCTTACACTCTGTAAACTCTTGAGGAGTTCCATTATTGTTTTCAATGCGATGTCTTTGTTTTAAAGTCACCCTCACTTCTTCAAATCACGCTTTTTGTCACTTACCTATGTGAGCACCTGAAGACAATCACAACTATTTCTTTAAAAATAAACTACAGTCTTAAGTTGACCTATATGTCTCTTTGCATACTTCTTGCTGCCCCTTTTTAACATTAACTGTCATCCCTAAATTCTATCGCAGTGCACCGTGTGGGGGTCACTACTTGCATTTGGACCTTTTTGGGCCATAACAGAACCACTGTTTCCCTAACATTATACTACCCCAGGTTCACATAACGGGTCCCCTGGTTTTCCTCATTACTTGGGACTGATGGAGGCACCCTAAGACTTGCATGATGGTGGCCTGGGTGACAGTGAACCAAGTTGCCTCACTTTGCTGGCCCACAGATTCCCTAAGACAAACCCTACCCCCACTATTCTGTGTCCTTGACCTAGTGTTTCCTATTCCACTGGCTCCTGGCTGAACTGGAGGTGGTGGTGGTGTTGTCTCAACAGCAACCAGGACCGGGGGTGGGGCACAAGATCGGTGTGATGCTGGTTTGGACACAGAAAGTATCCTAAGCTGAGGTGTTGTAACAGCTGGGGTGGGAGGTGTAGATGTGGGCCGTGTGAGGCTCCCTGGAGCTGTCAGCCCAGACAGACCAGATGGACTAGGCCACTCCTCTTCATTCAGACTTTCAGGAGTAGTCCCCCTAGGAGGCTTGATCCTGGGCTGGAGTGGAGCTTTCCTCAATGGCAGATGTTTGGCCAAGTGCTCTGGCTGTTGGACCTATTTTGATGGTCCAAAAATGAATACATTGTAAAAGTGTGGATTACATATTCAATGAGTTTTAAGCAAAAAATTTAGCAACCTAAAAGGGAAAAAAGAATTCAATATCATTATTATACCTTTCAGTGCTATTGTAATTAATACCACAAACAGTTCCAATTTCAGACATGACTACTTTAATTAAACAGGTAAGAAGATATCCTTAAATAAAAACAAAAAATGTGTAACTATATATGAAATGTACCAACCATTCAACACAACACAGTAAAGAGAAGAACTGTGAAATAAACCATTCCAAGGCATAGAGGGCTAAAAACAGACATTAGCACAGCTTAGATGAATGTTTAGCATTAGTCATCATATAAATAGTGCGGCGTACATTTTTTCACATATACCACTTATATTCAGCATACAAATTTGTATACCTTAATATGTTTAGCTCAACAAACGTTGATTTGTGAAACTGATGACCAATTCAATTACATGACACAAAAAAGACAACATACAAAATTCAACACAAGCAGTTTTCAAAAGAGAGCATTAATTAGAGACGGATAAATACAGGACACTTTACCATATGTAAATATATAACAAAAAAGGGAGAATGAGCAAAATTACATCACAATATTTCAAAAAACAGAAACAAGGCATCATGGTAGTTGTAGTTATTACAATGAAGCATTCACAACACTTGCAAAATTGTAACTTGAACATACCTAGTGCAAATCTGCAGTAAAAAGAGAACAAACATCTACTAGATGAAACACATATATGTAATTTGTAATTTGGGGTACAAACACTTAAAAGCACCATGATATTAGATGAAATGTAATGGAGATTGAAACCTATTATCTTAAATACAACACAATACATTCAAACAAATAAGCCAAACAAGATGTTACTCATATATTTCAGTTTCTATGTACAGTACAAAGAAATGTGCTGAAGACATTAGCAAAAGCTAACTTCAAAGCAAACAGGGCATTTATGTTTAGCGACACATTGAAAAGTCTAACTTATCAGTTTCCACTCCACCAGGGATTCCTGTCAAGCCATCAGGATCTAGAATACGCAACACCTTATCCTCTCAGGGAAAGAGTTGTAATGGGGCTGGGATAACCACCACCAGTCCTCTGGGCCTCCAGGGGACACTTGGAGGCTATGGAACGCACTCTCCCTTGCAGGTCATTCCACCTTTTCCTAATTCCCACCTGAGTGCGCAGGTTGTTTGATACAGCATTCACTATGTCACCTATTCTGGCCCACATTTGCCTTTTCTGAGATAAGATTGTATTTTGGACTTGGGCTCCAAACAACCATGGCTCTACTATTATAATTTCATCCACCATGACTGACAATTCTCCCCCTGTAAAACGGAGATTTCTCCTCCTTGCCATTGTAATGTAATTAAATTAGATGATTCTGTGAATCAACAAGTAAAATTAAAATAAAATGTAAAATTCACATGAAACAAAAACACCTGAATACTGTGACAAATTATGGAAAATGTTGTGCTATGCTGGAATGGCAAAAATCGTGGTCTGAAACTGAGTACATTTATAGTGTGGATACAGGTGCAAACAATTAGGCTAAATACATCCAATTTTTTTTAGGTTATGTGATTCCAATAAAGCAGGTAAGAGCCTCGCATCTTACCTAAAATGTAAATTACAACAAACAGTTTAACGGATCAGTCCGGGACGTCCCACTGTGACCCCGCCAAAATCGCAGACATCTTCAAGGATTTTTACAACACCTTATATAGCAAAAACAGAGATCTTGACAGATCGAAAATGGAGGAGTATTTAAATACCTGCACACTTCCCTCACTCTCAGCACAAGACCAATCAGAACTTAACCTTCCCATTTCCGCCCAGGATATTGAAAATGCAATTAAAACTCTTAAAACCGGGAAAGCCCCCGGGCCGGACGGGTTTAGCTCCATGTTTTATAAAAACTTTTCCCCAAAACTATCTGAGCCCCTCAAAGACCTGTATGAGGAATTCACTAATAGCGGTGAAGTTAATGGTAGCCCGGCTGAAGCTATCATAGCGGTAATACCAAAAGAGGGAAAGGACCAGTCATCCCCGAAAAATTACAGGCCAATCTCGCTAATTTAGCTTTGATTGTAAAATTTACTCTATGATACTCGCTAAACGAATTCAGTAATTCCTGCCCAAACTCATTCACCCCTCACAGGTAGGCTTCCTAAAAAACAGACTGTCCAGCGACAATACACATATCCTAATGCACATATTAGAAAGGGCGAATTTGACCGACTCCCCAACTGTTCGCAGTCACCTTAGACGCCGAAAAGGCCTTTGACAAGGTTGACTGGACCTACCTGGAAGCCACTTTAAATAAATTCAAATTAGGAGAGGACTTTATCCGAATGGTGATGGCTCTATATTCCAGCCCCTCAGCCAGGGTAAGAGCGGGTGACTGCCTTTCATCCTCATTCAAACTGGAACAGGGTACGAGACAGGGCTATCCCCTTTCCCCCTCTATCTTCCTGCTCACTATCGAACCCTTCCTTCACCACCTTAGGATTAGTGATCAAATCAAAGGGGTTAGCTTTGTTCGGATACACAGTTAAAATAACACCCTACGCGGACGATGTCTTAGTAATATCTGAAAACGCGGAGGCCGCAATTTAAGCTCTGATGTCCTCAATAGCGGACTTTGCTGCAGTGTCCAGCTACAAGCTAAATAAGGACAAAACTGAAGTGAAAGTCCTAAACAACATCGGGGACAAAAGCATTATGGGTAATTCAGACCTACTGTGGCAACCTAAATGCTTTAAGTACCTCGGTCTGGAATTCGAGAAGGATCTCGTCAACACCCTTAAAACAAACGAGCACGCCCTTTACAAAAAGATATCATCCTTGTTAGACGGCTGGTCCCCAAAATTCCTGTCATGGTGGGGTAGAGCAGAAATGCTGAAAATGATGATAACCCCTCTTGTTAATTATCTTATCTGTATGCTGCCTAGGCTGTTATAAAACAAATTCTTAAAAAAAGGTGTATAAACATTTTAATAGATTTCTATGGGAGGGCAAGAAACCAAGGATTTCTTTACGCAAACTTCAATTACCTAAAGATAAGGGGGGTATAGGGCTGCCAAACTTCAGGAACTACCAGACTGCATACTTATGTAAACAGTAAACAGGGATCTAACTGGCTTCTCCCTCACTCGGACTACACTCCTGTTTGGGTGAACATAGAAAGAGCGATCATTAACAAGATGCCTCTCTCTGCAATACTGACGACTGATATTTCTGCCTTTCCCCACTCTAGATACATCTTGCTCAATACTAAGAGGGTCCTGCTAAGCCTGGAGAGGAACTCCAAAGTCAAGGTCAAAACACACATGTCCAATCTGGCCTCTTTATGACATAACCCAAGCTTAAAAATAGGTGGCAGGTCCCTCTACTGGGAACACTGGTCAAAAAAGGGGGTGAATTTAGTCAAAGATCTATTTATGGGCTCTTCGACTTTGCCTTTCTCCAATTTACAGTCCCAAGACGGATTTGAACCTATGGACTTTTATAGATTCCTACAACTCAAATTACTAATCTCAGCCCGTGCCATCTCCCCATCCCACCCCACAATAAGCGGCAAGCTATCTCAACTCATAAAAACGGGACACACAGTTTCAAAAATATATAAACTCCTCTCCTTTTCCACAAACTCACAAAAAGCACACAGGAAGTGCGAAAGATCTTGGGAAAAAGAAAAAAACTCTACCAATATACCATTTGACTGGGAGAAGATATACCTGACCCGTTTCTCTAACAAAATTTTGCCTACACTTTCTCAAACCAAATTGATGTTAATAAACAGAACGTATTGGACCCCTGAGAAAATCTTTAAACTTAAACTCAACGATAGCTACACATGCTCGAATTGCAAGTCTCGAGTAGGTGACTTGGCTCACATGCTTTTTTATTGCCCGTCGCTGCAATCCTATTGTGATAAGATTTATAATTACATACAAAGAACCTTTCATTACTGCCCACCTAGAGAATTCGCCTATGTTTTATTAGGGGCTATAGATCCTCATATTGGAAATGTCCAAGATCGGCATTTAATGGATCTCATGCTCACAGTAGCGTGCAAAGTTATCCTAAGTAAATGGAAAAGTACCAATTAAGTCTCCTTTAAAATGTGGCAAGAGTGGCTGTTCTCACTAAGAGTTGCGGACAATGAGGCAACCCATACTTTACCATGGCCTAAATCGCATAACAAATTATGGGGCTCTCTCGACTCCTTAGAACTATGCTATGACCCACCATGAGCTTTCAATTAATATTATGCATATTATGTTTCAGATGCCTCATAACCGTGATATACCTTGCGTCTGCTAGATTTGCTTGCCAGCAGTTCTGACCTTCTGACATTTTTAAACTCACACTTGATGCAGATATGTTTTCTGTTACTGGTGCAATATCTCTCATAAGGCTATATTAATTGTTGTCATCATTTATTTATTGTTATTATTCTTTCTCCCTTTCTTCTTTAATTTGTTATTATTGCTGTCGCTGTTGTTATTATTATGTTTATAGTGCCACCTGGGTTTAATCTCAATTTTCACCGATCCTGAATGGTTTGTATTATTACTATCATATAATGTTATGTTATGTTATGTTATGTTATGTTATGTTATTATTATACTTCTATAGCGCACGGCCACTCCACGGAGTATCCCGGCGCTTTATCGAAGGAAACCCAACCGAAGAAGGGAGAACATAACACTGAGAGGACACGCAGATACAAGAAGCAACACCAATTTAAGGGAAAAGCCATGTCTTAAGGGCCTTTCGGAAGGACAGAAGGCTAGAGGCCTGTCTTAAAGAAATTGGGAGGTCATTCCAAGCATGAGGAGCTAAGTAGCGAAAGGACCGTCCTCCTGCTCTAGCGCGCTTGATAATGGGAACATTCATTTTAGATAGGGACGAAGATCTAAGAGATCTGGAGGGGTGATACCAGGACAGTCGTTTGGAAATATATTTAGGGCCTATACCATGTAGGGCCTTAAAAGTCGTGGTCAAAGTTTTAAACAGAATCCTTTTAGCAATAGGTAGCCAGTGTAGGGTTGAGAGAAGATCAGTGGCTCTGGCTTTGCTTGGAAGACCAAAGAGGGCTCGGGCCGCAGAATTCTGGGCAATTTGTAGCCGCCTAACCAGATATTTGGGAAGTCCCAGAAACAAAACATTCGCGTAATCCAGCCTAGAGCCGACCAGTGCCTGGACAATGATTTTCCTGTGCTGGATGGACACTAAAGGGAGAAATTTACGAAGCATCCAAAGGATGCCGAAACATTTCCCAGTAAGAGATGAAATATGTGGTCCGAAAGATAAATCACTGTCAATAATAACTCCCAAATTTTTGGCCTTCAAGGATGAGCTAGTGGGAGGGAACATATCCTGCGGCCACCAGGGTTTCCAACCAGGCTCAGAAGTGCAACCAAAGAAGAGCAACTCCGACTTGTCGGAGTTGCACTTCAGTCCATGACGCCCAAACCACTCAAAAACCGCGCTCAAACAGCCCCTAACCTGGGCATCGTCAAACAGACCATCCTTGTTGCTTACAAAGAGGAGCTGGGTGTCGTCAGCATAGGTGACAATCCGGGCGCTGAAAGACTCCGCCGTCACCGCCAGGGGGGCCATAAAGATGTTAAAAAGGAGGGGGCTCAAGATGGAACCTTGGGGAACCCCCACTTCTAGCGGTGACATCTCGGCGGAGTAGGGAGGCGCCCAGATTGTCTGTCGACGGTCGGCTAAGAAGGATTTAAGCCAATTCCACACCGTTCCCCACAGACCAAAGTCCCAGAGTCTGGAAAGGAGAAGTGCGTGGGGAACGGTGTCGAAAGCCGCCGACAGGTCAAGCATAATCAGTACAACTTTTCTTCCAACATCCAACTCCTCCCTGATGGCGTCTGTGACTTCAAGGAGCGCAGTCTCCGTGCTGAAATTTGCACGGAAACCAGATTGAGTACTATGCAACAGACCATTTTCCTCGATGAAATTAGAAATAGATCTGTGAAGAAACCTCTCAGTCACTTTCGCCAGAGCAGGGAGTAGGGAAATGGGTCTGTAATTGGCATGGACAGAAGGGTCGAGTGCTGGTTTTTTAATGAGTGGCAGGATCATGGCGCTCTTCCAAGCCTTAGGAACTACCCCGGAAGAGAGCGACAGATTCAGGATGGGATTAACCAGGTCATTTAGAACAGGTGCCATATTTGCTAGACACTTGGCAGGGCAAGGATCCTGTGGATATCCGGATTTAAGACTTACCAAGATGTCAAGAGAACTCTCATGATCTAATGAGGGAAAGTCACACAAGAAGGGACCATGGTCTGGCAAGGGACACCCCAGACTCACCGTATGCTGCTGAAAAGTGGACTGGAGAGATTCTTGAACAGTGGTAATTTTCTGTACAAAATAGACAGCCAATTCCTTCAGCCAAGCTTCTGAATGAGCATGGATCGGAGTATAAGCAAATGGAGAGGTAAAATCTTTTACCACCCTGAAAATTTCCTTGCAAGAATGCTCCGCCTCATTTATTCTAAATTCCAAATAGGATTTTTTACCTGCCCAAATTAATTTATGGTAGGCTCGAGTCAGCGCCTTAAAATTCAGCCTCTCGGAATGATCATAAGATCGCCTCCATGCTCTTTCAGCTTTCTTAAGATCTTGTCGTGCTTTTTTTAAATGAGGAGTAAACCATGGGGCAGATGTCCTCTTATCGGCAGAATTTTGTTTCTTGGCCGGAACCAAGCTCTCCAGACGATCTGCGAGCCAATTATGAAAGAGAGCAATGTAATCCTCTACATTGTCAGAGGTAGGACAGGGAAAATTTGTTAAAGCATTTGATAGCATCTCTCTAGTAAGAAGATGGAAAGATTTAGAGAGATGCTTTAACGACCCAACAGGTTTGGACCGTGATGAAGCCATAGCAGGAAAGGAGAAAGCAATGAGAAAATGGTCTGACCACAAAACTGGCATGGGAGGATCAACACAGATAGGAAGAGTAGAAAAAATCTGATCCAACGTGTGGCCTTTATTGTGAGACGGTCCTACCACATAAGGAAATAGTCCGAGCACGGAAGTAATATCCAGCAGTTTTTGAGTGTCCAGATCTAAACTATTATCCATATGAATATTTAGATCACCCAATAAAAGGCAATGATTGGACCTAAGGCATGGAGTCGATAGGGCTGCCTGCAGTTCTTCTAGAAACGGCCCCACCGAGCCTGGTGGTCTGTATACAAGAATGCCTGTACAAGCCTGGGAAGACGAGAGCTGGAGAGTGAAGCCGAGGGCTTCACTGCCCTGTATATTATCTACAGGGAAAGTGCGACATGCTATGTTCTTATTTACTATGATAGCCACTCCACCGCCTCTGCCAGATGGCCTATCTTTCCTAAATATATTGTAAGCGGAGGGTACGGCGTTAGCCAAATCGGGGGCAGAAGAGTCAGACAACCAAGTTTCCGTCAGGAACAAACAGGATACCTTCGAATCCTGCAACATATTCCAAATGTCTAAAGCGTGGACAGGTAAGGATCTGGTATTAAGTAGTAAACATTGATGGTGGATGGGTGGGCTAACCTGTGTAAAATATTTACGACCAGGAAGGCGCCAACCACATGCGCTACACCCTTTCTTCAAAGCCCGCCCTCCTGGGAATACATGATGGCAGCGACCACACGGAGGACGGAGAGAACGCAGCTCGGGGCTGGAATACGTAGGCATATTAAGTCGCAGTATGCAACTAGCCCAGAAATTGGAAAAAGTAGATAGCCGTCCGGCCCCGTCCGCCTACGTGCCGCTGACTGGCGCAGACTGGCTACTCTTTGGTGCCTCTTCGGCGCGTATACGGCGCTACCGCTGCGCGTCACCGCTGCGCTAGGTAGGGAAAGGTCTTATAGATTAGGTGAGGGTGGAGACTAGCCCATCAACCTCCCCAAGATGGCTGACCAGGATGGAACAACCAGGAAGTGATGTCGCTTCAACCTCCCTCCACGACAATCAGCACAGAAGCTGTGGTGGACCAGGGAGTAGCGACCAGAATGCAAGTAAGAGCTCAGGAATAATTTTAAAAACACATATCACACTCAATAGGTTTTTAAAAGTCAGTAAAACAGAGTAGATGCTTGCAGTAATCCTAGTCACAGTCAAGCGCTAGCGCTACGATCTTCGTTGGTCAATGATCGTGCGCGAATGACTCCCGCCCTAAAATAGTGAGGGCGAGGGGGAGACTAGCCCGTCAATCTCCCCAAGATGGCTGACCAGGATGGAACAACCAGGAAGTGGTGTCGCTTCAACCTCCCTCCACGACAATCAGCACAGAAGCTGTGGTGGACCAGGGAGTAGCAACCAGAATGCAAGTAAGAGCTCAGGAATAATTTTAAAAACACATATTATCACACTCAATAGGTTTTTAAAAGTCAGTAAAACAGAGTAGATGCTTGCAGTAATCCTAGTCACAGTCAAGCGCTAGCGCTACGATCTTCGTTGGTCAATGATCGTGCGCGAATGACTCCCGCCCTAAAATAGTGAGGGCGAAGGGGAGACTAGCCCGTCAACCTCCCCAAGATGGCTGACCAGGATGGAACAACCAGGAAGTGGTGTCGCTTCAACTTCCCTCCATGACAATCAGCACAGAAGCTGTGGTGGACCAGGGAGTAGCGACCAGAATGCAAGTAAGAGCTCAGGAATAATTTTAAAAACACATATTATCACACTCAATAGGTTTTTAAAAGTCAGTAAAACAGAGTAGATGCTTGCAGTAATCCTAGTCACAGTCAAGCGCTAGCGCTACGATCTTCGTTGGTCAATGATCTCAGGATATAACTATGCCAATGATTGTCATCACCTTGTATTCTTTTGGTTTTTGTATTGTCTGCCCCTGCATGTTCTCAATAAAAACGATTTGAAAAAAAAAAAAAACATCAGGTGAGTGATGCCTGCATCCATCATACAGCCACAGGAATAGTCCCGCAATGGAATAACTTAGTTGGCAACCCGCTGCTAGAACACCTCCAGCAGAACTGTGAATTCTAAATTGGCTTGGCACAATACTGGCACCCTGACAGCGATGGAGGAATTATAGCTGGCCAAGAAGTCGGCCCCATTGGCAGCGACGACCCATTACACAACGAGAAACACTCTGTTGACACTGACGTAGATTCTGCCTGCATACATATAAATAGAGCAGGTGAACTAATAATGAAGGAGTAATTGGAAACTCCATTGTGGAGTGATGATGGTAGTCCCGTCAAGATCTAAATCAGGCCCTTAGTCTTGGTCAAGCAGAAGTAGAAAACAGACACTCAGTTTGCTGTTGATCATCTGAGGGCTGTGAATCGCAAATGACACATGGTGTTTGGCCATCGTCCCAGACAGTCCATCACAAGGAACTCGTCACATTTTAAGCACCTACCTTTGCGATCGTCTACTACTGCACTTACAAATGAGGCCGTCCCGCCTGACAGTCCAGATCAAGCATCAGAACCTGTACCATCAGTGCATGAACAGACTGCATCTGAACCACTTCATGTCACTCGTTCTGGGCGACTAGTGCAAGCATGTCAACGACTTATCGAAGAACTATAATGTAACTGTTGTTTGTACTTTTTATTTAACAAGGGGGTGGAGATGTAGTGTTGTGAGCCTATATGTGCTTGGACTCTTGCCGTTCTGGGCAGGGTCAACAGAGGAAGTATGTATGTGGCTGGGAGGTGTTAAGGTTTGGTTATTAAAGGTTATGACATAAGTAGAGAACTGTGTGTGACTGTATGCAGAGGAATAAAGACGTACATTCCAGAGCTCCGTGTGTGGTGTATTCATTTGCATGCTCCCGGGCTGGGGAGGACACTAAGTATCAATAATGCCAGTGGTGCACTTACCATTTATCATGCAATAAACAAAGGGGCCTTTATGATCGAAAGCAATTAGGGTATTCAGGGCACAGTCAGAACTTCTTGAGTTGTCCTCAAATTCAGGGTAAGAGCTCTTTGTGATTTGGTAAATTTTGGACAGGTTGGAAAGACAAGGTACATTCGAAACAGCATTAAGGAAATTTCTTTTCCAATGCCTCAGTTGACCATGGGTAAAACATGATCCTCCAGTGCCCAGGGCTTTCTCTTCTGCTTCTTTTCTTGAACCCTTTCTGCTCCTCCTCACACAGATCCCTCTTTGAGGGGCTCCTTGCTCTCTCCCTTTCACACATTGCTGTAGCTGTATGTTTTGTAATTTCAAAGACATCAATTTCGATTCAACACTCATTTTTAGTTTCCTGCAAAGTCACTAAGTGTTTCCACCAGTTTCTTAGTTGCCATCCGGAACATATTGTTGGCAACTAATTTCTTATATTCCGTAGCATCTACCCCTTCCTGAGCCATCTCCATTCTTTTGATTGTGGGGCTGCGTTCTTATGATCTCTACACTTAGCTGGGACTGAATGCACTCCCAGTCTAGAGAGCTCCAATGTAATGGTCTCTGCATCAGGTCTGGTTACTCACACAATTCTGTTTGGTGCTTTACTGTCAGTAGCTTGCACTGCAGCACTCGCTTGTGTGTTATCTTCTTTTGCTCCATCCGCTGGTGGTCCTGCTGGTGCTGCTCCGTTTCCAGGTGCATCTGAGTAACATTCCCAGCCCCATTCGACGGCATAGTGAAAACATTCAATAAGCCCTCATCCCTTGAATTGTCTCTCTCTTTGGGATTAAGTAATCTGGGTAAATAGATTGGGAGGATGTGGAGCAACAGGAGCACAAGCCTTAACTCTGTCCCCAAGGTGAAGTATTCGGTAATTCAGTTTCTACTGGGTAATTTTCATACCATGAACTTGGGATTCATGTTTGCATGTTTGAGTTCCTCATGCTACTGCAAATGAGTGGCCACTTGTAGCCTCTATGTGATTTACTAGGGCCCTTTAACTTCTTTGACAAATTACCTAATCTCTTCATATCGAAGGTGCCATGCCCAGGAAAGGACTTCTTCCCATTCATGTTAGACCACTGTTCCAGATATTCCTGGCTTTCCCATTGTTGGTACATAGTGTGGACAGGAGTCCCTTTTGAGAGGGGGGCACTTGCTATGTTTGATTTCTCAGCCTCCATTGCTGTTTCTCCAGTCTCACACACAGAAAACAGGAAAAGGATCTGCCAGCCTTGTGTCTGCAGCTTATCCCATGGAGGTAGATAGGAAGGGAATTAGGAATAAAAGTAAGGGTTTCCTCAGTTAAATTTGTAACTGATCTCATGGAGAGGGAGGAAGGGTATTGTACACTAACATTCAAAGATCCCATTGCATTCACTCGATCTGCGGTTATGCACCAGAGGGGCTAGTGAAGCAGACGGGGCAACTGGATTAGTTGTCCTATTTATCACACACATTATTCCTTCAAGGGTCTGTGCTTTGGGTCCTGGGACTCCTGTCTATCTTCCCTGCTTCTGAACTATTTCTAAGTCTTGCTCGCCTTAAGCCCTGGATCTGCACACACACACAATCTTTCTCTCAGGACTACTCCCATTTCTACCTATCCAAATAGCCTAGATTCCTGTTGTCTCCTAGCCTTCTTCTGTGAACCTTTTTTTGACATATCTGCTTATTAGTTTTAATGTAAGTGTATATACAAAAACACAGAAAGGCCACACTATAAGCATCAGCTGGCAATATCAATAGCACAAAAAAAAGATATGGAATCCACTGGTCCCCAAAAGTAACATATCATAGTGACAAATAGTAAAGATGCATTAGTCGTTGTCCTGCAAGGAACCTGAAGTCCATAGGCCTCAAATCTTTAGGTGCTATTGGTGCAGCCCCTTGCCATTTGGGTCCTGGGACTCCTGTCTATCTTCCCTGCTTCTGAACTATTTCTAAGTCTTGCTCGCCTTAAGCCCTGGATCTGCACACACACAATCTTTCTCTCAGGACCACTCCCATTTATACCTATCCAAATAGCCTAGATTCCTGTTGTCTCCTAGCCTTCTTCTGTGAACCTTTTTTGACATATCTGCTTATTAGTTTTAATGTAAGTACATATAAAAAAAACACAGAAAGGCCACACTATAAGCTTCAGCTGGCAGTATCAATAGCACAAAAAAAGATATGGAATCCACTGGTCCCCAAAAGTAACATATCATAGTGACAAATAGTAAAGATGCTTTAATCGTTGTCCTGCAAGGAACCTGAAGTCCATAGGCCTCAAATCTTTCGGTGCTATGGTGCAGCCCCTTGCCATTTGTATATTTCTTTTTCTGCTTTGCGGAAAAAGGCATTCAGTAAACTTTTAAATTCATTACAAAATATGCCAGACAACACATAAAGGGCAACCAAGAAAGATAAAAAAAGGTAAATACAGTCAGACTTCACCTAAATTTGATTCAACAGGCTTACATTGTTTGGCTGAATCACCAGACCCCGCCCTCGTTTCATGTGGAGTTCGGTCCCGTGCTCGCCTTGCTCACTGAGTGGAAACATTTCCTGGCACGAAAAGCACCAGGCCCTGTAAAAGAAAACACAAGGCACTCTGGATAACGCATAGAAGTCACATGTTTAATGCAAAAATAGTCAGTGAGCATTCAAAATCGGCAAGGGAATCGCCTAATGAAAGGAATGGAGAATCACCTCTGATCAGTTGGAACATTTAATGGTCAAATCTATACATTTTGGTGCTATATTTATACACTTTTTTCAAGTGCAAGTGCATATAGGTGAGAACATGTGAAAAGACCAACACTTACAGATAGGCACTAATAAGCAGGTGCCAAGCTCCTCACGTGGGAAGAATGCGAGAAGACCTTGACGGGAAGATACATGCATGGCCAGCAAGAGCTGACTCTACTAATTTCTGAATACCTTGCTTCGGTGTGCCAACTTCAGAATGAGGCTATGCATTATAGGAAGGTTCAGCTAAAATGTGCATTCTTACAATGCAGGATAGCAAAATGGAAATTCCGTTAAAATGTGTGTAAGCATGCAATAACCCTAAGACATTAGTGGTCTTCAGCAGGTATAAAAACAAAATCATAATTAATAAAATATATCAGCACGTTAGGGCGCATATGTAGATTTCTGTTTTCCTAAAACATAAGCAATCATTAAGCTATATATGTTAAGAGAATTCACATTCTCATGCTTTAAATTGTGAATCCTGCAAATCACACTTGAATTATTCTGAAATGTGATTTGCTGATGAAGGAAATTTGTTTTCATCCTACATCTTGAACTTTGCAATTCTTTTATTGCTATTTTCACAATGATGTAAAATAGGGGCACTCAAAGGAATGGAAAATGGCAAACAAAAGCTCAAAATAGCCACGCTCGCCATGGTAAAATTACAATTTCATGGCTGTCACTGAAAGCACCTAAAAAAGGCACATTTTTGCAATTTAAATGTTTTAAATAAAAGACAAAATATGTGTAATGATTTATTTTTTTATAAAAAGAGAGAAATATAGGACAGGAACCCACACTGTGTATAACCAAAGGACAAGTGCAGTGGTGGTAGGCTCCCCATGGAAGGTTGGGCAAAGCTATTCGGACAACCCGTGCTTAGCATGGCCTTTGGACTTGACCAGTGAGATTTGGCTATAGCCAGCAACCTACCACCGCACAATGGAATACCTGAGACCACAGCGATGACCAGAGTGGAAGACTACTTGGAGGGCATGATTCACTCACTGTTTGGTGAGGCCCTGTCTCCGGTGTGTATTGTGGAGAGGGCCCACTGGTCCCTTGGCCCGAGCTCCCCCTCGGGTGCCCTGGCATGGCCCATTATTACAAAGCTACAGGGATCGTGATATTGTGCTACGTAAGGCCAGTGAACTACAAGAAACCAGATACCAGGGCAACTCAGTCTACTTTTTTCCTGATTTTACCCCGACTGTCCAAGCTGCCCGAAGAGAATTTGTACCGGTTAAAAGATTGCTGCAGCAAATGGAAATCAAATATTCCCTGCTCTACCCAGCGAAGCTTCGCATCTTTCATTCCAGTAAGACCACTTTCTTCACGGATCCCAAACTCGCTGCCAAATTCGCATGAAGCCCTAAAACACTTAAGACCAACAACCACCGCGGATCAGGAGCAGATAGCAGAAGACACTCTCAACGAAAATGAATGAAAAATAACTGAAACAAGCATTTACAATGCAATGGTTTCGCCTTTGGAAAAGTTAGAGCTATTGGCATTGTAAATGACAAAATTTGTATTTATGTGTTGGTTTTGAAAACAGATAAATAAATGGCATTGTCATTTACATTGTCATTAGATTAATCTCTGCAGTCACTCTGCAGTCCCTAGCACTCCATAGCACTCCCTAGTCACTCTGCACTCCCTAGTCACTCTGCACTCCCTAGTCACTCTGTACTCCCTAGCACTCTGCACTCCCTAGCACTCCCTAGCCCTCCCTAGTCACTCTGCACTCCCTAGCACTCTGCACACCCTAGCACTCCCTAGCACTCCCTAGTCACTCCCTAGTCACTCTGCACTCCCTAGACACTCTGCACTCCCTACTCACTCTGCACTCCCCAGTCACTCTGCACTCCCTAGCACTCCCTAGCACTCTGCAGTCACTCTGCACACCCTAGTCACTCTGCACTCCCTAGTCACTCTGCACTCCCGAGTCACTCTGCACTCCCTAGCACTCCCTAGTACTCTGCAGTCACTCTCCACTCCCTAGTCACTCTGCAATCCCTAGTCACTATGCACTCCCTTGCACTCTGCACTCCCTTGCACTCTGCACTCCCTTGCACTCCCTAGCCACTCTGCACTCCCTAGCCACTCTGCAATCCTTAGTCACTCTGCACTCCCTAGTCACTCTGCACTCCCTAGTCACTCTGCAGTCACTCTGCACTCCCTAGCACTCTGCACTCCCTAGCACTCCCTAGCACTCTGTAGTCACTCTGCACTCCCTAGCACTCTGTAGTCACAGTCGTAGCCATCGCGCCCATATACAGCGTCTTCTGCATCCCTGAAGAAGAAACATATAGTTATCACAGTACCAATAACTACACAAATTAAGGTGGGTGAATGACATTTAGCGAAAGGACTACGCAGCCATTTGTTGAAAGGAAACACGGATGCTTCTGCCATGGCACAGGGACGGACTTTCGCACAAAGCGTATATGATTTATAAAAAGGATGGTGGAAATATCTGTACATTTATTGATGCAAATATACAAACCTGAAACATTTATGTTTGTGGCTAAATGGTGACACATACGCGATACAGTAAGCAATTCGACAGTGAAGACACAAGTATCGAGCACTCCAATATCAAGAGCTTGCACATGCAGCTTCCTATACAACATTACAAAGTGCAGAGCACATAAGGAGAAAGGGCAACGGGCCTGCAATAGCAACCACCGGGAAGAGTCCCTCCGGCCACAAGAAATAGGCGGGTGCATGCAAGAGCGAGTACGAAAAAGGAAGACATTCCATTAAAAAAATGTGTTTAGGATTGACGTGCAACACATGCTGTACCAGTAGTACGAAAATATATTGTGTAGTTAATTAAAACCATAATACAAAACATTTAAAAGGCACGTTAAAGAAAGAGCAGAAGAGTATGTCCCTGCGATACCGTCTAACGTGACTGACATGCTGTGTGTTTAACAGAATGAAAACCTCTGGACTAAACTTTAATTGGAATTAGCAGTTAACGTGTGCAAGCTTAGGTACCCTGGTTCTTTGTGAGTCGGGTGTCCCTTGTTGTCCTTACTTGCCTCCTCCGTCAACAGGGATGATCTGTGGTGCTGCTGCGAAAGGTCACCGCTCAGGTATTTGTGCCCCCCTGGTCGGGTGCCGTGAAGATGTAGCGCCTCGTGCCTCCAGGGTGGTGCTGACGTTCAACTACTTTTTTTCCCTCTCTGATGCTCACCTCAGCAGGCTCCCTCGCGTGCGGGCGAGCGGCGCGTCTTACATTCCACCCGGGAACCTAAGGGGGCCTTTTGATGGACGTGCAAATTATCCTTTCATAAATGTTTACCAGGAATGGTTGTGAAAGGAAACCGTACGGTGATGACCTGCCAGGGAACCTAAGCGACCGGTTCAGCCTCAGAGCCTCACATGAGAAGTCCGTGGCTGCTCTGTGTGTTTTGTGACTTCACTGTTTTGAGAAGGATTTAATGCATCTTGTCAATCTCCTGGCAGTTCATTCGCAGAAGAAGTGTGTGTTTTATTACATGCTTAGTTATTTGATTGATTTAAAAAGTCCCTGTCAAAACCAACTGGCACCAAAGTCTTTTTTCCACGTGTCTACGTTGTTTGCGGCTGTATTTATGGGCGAATGAATTCCTTGAGTACTTGTGCAGGGGTTGATACAGAGAAATCCAGCTTGTCTACCACCTGATGGGCTAAGGGCCGAGAAACTGAATTGCCACCTTCAGCAGCATAGGTTTCCCTGTGAGCAGGTGGTATTCATGCCCACTTGGAAACATTCACACTTGAACTACGCTGAGATGTGTTGTGAATGAAGTACAACTGGAGTTGTGGAGGAATGTGGGTGTTAGACGGACCGGGAGGGTCGGCCGAGGACAAGGGGAGAGGTCTCCGGGGAGAGCCGTCTCCAACGATCGTACAGACGAGTAACTTCCCCCCCACAGATGTGCACCACACAATGATAAGGTTTAACGTTCTTTATATGCAATCGTTAAGTACGGTAGAATGGTACAAGGAGGTCTGGACTCCGGGGTCCCCTCGATTTTAGTCTCTTGGATGGGAAGGGGGTAGCGGGACAGTCTTGTTGCCAATATGGTAGCTGTGATGATACGATGGATAGCTCACAATCCTCGAGCTCGGTGTTCTAGATGATCGGGCCGCGGCGGAGCCAGCAGGTCCCGAGAGTATCGAAGGTGACGACGGTCCGCGGCGGTGCCAGCAGGTCCCGGTGAAGATGGTAGTTACAACAGTCCGCGGCCGTGCCAGCAGGTCCCGACGAGGTTGAAGGATTCAGAAGGTTGCGGCAGCGCCAGCAGGCAAGACAATAGTTCGCAAGGCAGGACTACGGCAGCGCCAGTAGTCCGTCAAGGATGAGTTCGTCGCAGTGACTCTCGACTCCAGGATACAACTGCCTTCCTGCTCTGGGGCCGCCCCAGTTATAGGTCTGGCGCCCTTTGATGTCCGGACCCTCGCACTTGGAGGTCGGGAGGTCCGGGATGAGGGAGTCCAGACACCCAGCAGGGGGGTGGAGCCAGCGCCCGGGGGAGCTGGGTGCGATCGGCACCTGGCGGGGGAGAGCCATCGACACTTCTTTCTCCCATTGACCTGCCAAGTGGGCCGTTCACCTCGTGGGTGGATGGTGGTGCCGGGATGTCGGGGCCTGGCCAGGCCCAGGGTTAGGGTCGATCTGAGGCCACGCGGCCTCGTGGTGCAGTGTCCAAGATGGCGGCCGGTCGGCCGAGGGAGCTGGAAGGGATTCGGCCCCATGATACAGAGAGGTCCGGGGGCAGGAGTCCCGCATGGGACGGGGTGCAGGTTGCTCCTGTGGGTAACATCTGGAGGACCGGGGCTCGGGCCCTGTCATGCGGGGAGGAGGCAAGCCCTTCACGTGGCCTGTCCAACATGCGTCCCCCCCAGCTGAAGGCGGGGAGAGTCACCCATCCTCTTGGGGACTCTCCTCGTCGAGGCGGAAAAAGCGTGACAGGCCATCCGCGTTGGCGTGGTCTTGGCCAGGTCGATGTTCCACAGTGAAGTCCATCCCCTGCAGGGAGATGGACCAAAGCAACAGTTTTGGGTTTTCCCCCCACATCTGCATTAGCCACTGCAGGGGCCGATGATCCGTCTGCACCCGGAAGTGGGTACCGAAGAGATAAGGCCGGAGCTTTTTGAGGGCCCACACCACTGCGAAGGCCTCCCTCTCGATGGTGCTCCAGCGTTGTTCTCGGGCCAGGAGACGTCTGCTGATGAAGGCCACTGGTTGGTCAAGTCCTTCGGGGTTCAACTGGGAGAGGACTGCCCCAATGCCATGGTCGGAGGCATCCGTTTGTACGATGAATTCCCGACTGTAGTCGGGGGCCTGGAGCACAGGGGCAGTGCACATGGCGGCCTTCAGCTTCTCGAAGGCCGCTTGACAGTCTGGGGTCCAGTTTACCTTCTTTGGGTGGTTTTTGGATGTGAGTTCCGTGAGGGGCCCCACAATGCTGCCATAGTCCCTCACGAACCGCCGGTAGTAGCCTGTGAGCCCCAAGAAGGCGCGGACCTAGGTCTGCGTGACGGGGGGCTGCCAGGACTGGATGGCAGCGATCTTGAGTTGAAGAGGGGCTACCAGACCGCTTCCCACCTGGTGTCCGAGATAGGTTACGGACCCCTGACCAATTTGGCATTTGCTGGCTTTGATCGTGAGGCCAGCCCGTTGGAGGGCCTGCAGGACCTCTCGGAGGTGGTGGAGGTGGTCGGACCAGTGGCGGCTGTACACAGCGATATCGTCCAGGTAGGCGCGCTGAATTCCTCGAGTCCCGCCAAGACCTGGTTCACCAGTCGCTGAAAAGTAGCTGGGGTATTTTTCATGCCGAATGGCATGACCTTGAAGTGGTAGTGGCCATCAGGGGTGGAAAAGGCGGATCGTTCTTGAGCCCGGGGTGTGAGGCCGATCTGCCAGTAGCCCGCTGTCAGGTCGAAGATGCTGAGGTAGCGGGCAGCTCCCATGGGATCGATCAGTTCATCCGCTCGGGGGATGGGATGAGCGTCGGTTCTGGTGACAGCGTTCAAGCCCCGATAGTCGACGCAGAACCGGAGCTCAGGAGTGGTGCCGGGGGCGGCAGCTTTGGGGACCAGTACCACTGGGCTGGCCCAGGGGCTGTCTGAGGGCTCGATGACCCCGAGCGTGAGCATCTTGGACACCTCCTCTTGGATGCAGGCCCGTACCCGATCTGGTACGCGGTACGCCCGATGTCGCATAGGGGGACTGTCCCCAGTGTCCACGTCGTGCAAGCACCAGGGGGAGCCCCCTGGGGTGAGGGAAAACAGGGTCGCAAACTGCAGCAGGAGGTCCCGGCAGCCTTGGCGCTGTTCCGGGGTGAGGGCTTCTGAGAGTCGGACCCCGTCCACGGAACCATCTTTCTCTCGGGTCTTTAGGAGATCAGGGAGGGGCTCGGAGTCTTCTTCTGCTCCGCTGTCTGTAGCCATCAGGAGGCCGAGCTCCGAGCGCACAAAGTGGGGCTTGAGTCTATTGGCGTGGAGGACCCGGAGGGGGTTCCGTGCAGATTCCATATCGATGAGATAGGTGACGGGGCTCTTGCGCTCGACCACTTTGAAGGGCCCTGTCCACTTGTCCTGTAAGGCACAGGGTTCAGTGGGGGACATCACCCACACTTGTTGGCCAGGTTCGAATTCGATGGAGGAGGCATTTTGATCGTACCACTTCTTCATGTCCTCCTGACTGGCTTCAAGGTTCGCTTTCGCCATTTCTCTGAATCGCCTGGTCTGATTGCGTAGGGTCAGGAGGTACTTGAAGACATCTGGAGGGGTCTTTAGGGGGGGCATCTCCCAACCTTCTTTGACTAGGCTGAGGGGCCCTCGCACAGGGTGTCCGTATAAGAGCTCGAACGGGCTGAAGCCGAGGGACTTCTGGGCGACTTCTCGATACGCGAAGAGGAGGCACGGCAGTAGCACGTCCCACTGGCGACGGAGGGGCTCTTCCAATCCCCCAATCATCCCTTTGAGCGTGCGGTTGAACCGCTCGACTAGTCCGTTTCCTTGAGGGTGATAGGGGGTCGTGAATCGGTAGGTGACCCCGCACTGCTGCCAGAGGGATTTCATATATTTTGAAATAAAGTTTGTGCCTCGGTCGCTGACGACTTCTCGGGGGAAGCCCACCCGGGAGAAGATCCCCATCAAGGCCCGGCCGACCACCGGGGCTGTCACAGTTCGCAGGGGAACAGGCTCGGGGTAGCGGGTGGCGTGGTCCACCAGTACCAGGATGAACCGATGTCCTTGTGCTGTACGGGGGTCCAGGGGCCCCACAATGTCTATTCCCACCCTCTCGAACGGGGTGGTGACAACTGGAAAGGGTTGCAGAGGTGCTTTAAGTTTGCGGCCGCTCTTCCCGCTGGCCTGGCACGTGGGGCAGGAACGGCAGTGGTTAAGGACGTCGTTTCTCATCTTGGGCCAGAAAAAGTGGGTCACCAGGCGACTGTAGGTTTTGTCTTGACCCAGGTGTCCAGCCAGGGGGACATCGTGGGCCAAGTTCAGCAAGAAGTCTCTAAAACGGAGGGGCACCACGAGCACTCGACTGGCCCCTAACTCCGCGATTCTCTGTTCACTGTACAACAGGTCGTTGTCCCAATAGATCCAATGGGCTCCGGAGGTGTCCCCTGCGCTCTGGGCGAGGGCTTGCTGGCGGTGTCCCTCGAAGGAGGGACAGGTCTTCTGCTCTTGACGGAACTGTTCCTGGGTGGGCCCCCCTTCTTGACGCCACTGAGCCAGGCTGGGAAGGTCCTGGGGCTGAGCGAGCCCTTCGGGAGTTTGCCCTGGTGGGTCGGTATGGTCGGTGTCTTCTACTGGGGCGACCGGGGGAGGAGGTGCTGGCCATTCGGGTTCTTCGGGTCGGGGGATGGTACGGGCAGCCATGGCCCGGGTGGTTACGCACGCCCAGTCCGGGAGGCCCAACATCCCCAGGTGCTCTCTTCTCTCTACGGCGGCCCACGGGGAACTCTCCAGATCATTCCCCAGGAGACAGTCCACGGGGGCATCATCTCGGACCGTCACCTTCAACATGCCGGAGACCCCTCCCCATTCGAAGGGGACGCAGGCCATCCGACAGAGACTCTCCGAGTTGTCGGCTGAACGGACGGGGCAGAGAATGTTCGGCAGGATCTGTTCTGGGGTCACCAGGTGACAGCGGACGGCCGTCACACTGGCCCCTGTGTCACGTAGGGCTTCGGCCCTGCGCCCATTAATGTTCACCCACTGACTATATTTTCTGGTGTTGGCGGGTAGGGGAGCCCGCGGGACCATGTCTCTTCCTCCTAGGCACGCTAGAACCATGGCGGCCGGTTCCCATTCTTGTTGTTCTTGCTCGCATTCCTCCTGTTCTTCGGAGATTTGTTCTCCCCCCAGGGCGGCGGCAGCTACCTGGCGGGGTCTCGGAGTCTGGTTCTGTGGACAGTTCGGGTCATTTGCGTAGTGGCCGACTCGCTGGCATCGGTGACACATGACATTGGCTCGGTACCCCGGGCGCACTGGGGTGTTGCCCCGGTTGGCCGGGGCGGTGTGTTGGCAGCGGGGGCGGCCGGGGCGGTGTCTCTTCCTCGTCCCTGGCCTCCTCCTCCTCCTCGGGGACGGTGCTGACCCTGGTTGTTCCAGTTCTGTTCGTGCGGCCCGCTCCGGCCTACTCGGGTGATCTCCCACCGGTCAGCCTCGGCGGCGAGCTGCCGTGGGTCCGTCAATTTACTGTCGAGGAGGTGCTGCCTGAGCTCGACTAAGCAGTTGTTAGAGAGGTGTTCCCACACCATGAGATTAAAAAGTTGCTCGTAGGTCGTTACATGGCTTCCCTTGATCCAACCCTCGAAGGCTCGGCTGAAATAGTTTACATATTCCACCCAAGTTGTACCCGGGATCCGGGTGCAGTCTCGGAACCTCTGGCGGTACATTTCGGGTGTGAGCCCATATCGGGTGAGGAGGGCAGCCTTCATGTGGTCATAGGAGGTCATCAGATGGTCTGGGAGCTGTAACAGGGCATCGCGGCCTTCATTGACGAACCTCCCCCATAGACCGGCTCCCCAGTCACTTCGATCGATCCGGTGGGAGGTCATGGCGATCTCGTAGGCCTTGAACCACTGTTGTATGTCGTCATCTCGGAAATACTCTCGAACGACATCCTTGGGGATGTGTACTTTCTTTTCTGTTGCTCCTGGGGTGCGCGGTTGCTCGGGCACCCCCAGTTCTTTGTTCTGCTTCCGTAAGTCTATTTCTGCTAGTTTGCGCTCGTGGTCATACGCTAGTCTCTTTTCTTCGAGTTCTCTTTGTCTCTGTTTTTCTTCCCGTTCTTCTCGGAGCCGCAGATGTTCTAAGTTCAGTTTTTGTTCGGCTAATTTGAGTTCACCTTCCATTTTGAGCCGGGCCATTTCCAACTCATGTAGTCTGTTTTTTTCTCTCTCTTGGATCTCTTCCTGCGAGAGACCCGTTCTTCGCTCCTCGGGAGCCGTGGTGTTCCTTTCTGATGCTGCAACATTTTGGTCCGGGGGTCTGACGGCCCCGGTTTCTGCCCACGACTCAAGGGCGTGTTTGAAATCGTCTTTAGTACTCAGACCGGTGGTAGCAATGCCTAGTTCAATGCAGAATTGTTTCAGCTCACGATGGTTGTATTCTTCCAATTTATTTATTTATTTATTTCGATTTATATAGCGCGTTATAACCCAGGGCAATTTCTCCATCTGGAATTTCTCGGTGGATCCGCTTTCTTTGGTTGTCATTGTGGTTTCGTCGTGGGGTGAGCTACTCTCTGTATGATTACGCGTTGATTCCGATCCCGCCGCTGCCACCAATGTTAGACGGACCCGGAGGGTCGGCCGAGGACAAGGGGAGAGGTCTCCGGGGAGAGCCGTCTCCAACGATCGTACAGACGAGTAACTTCCCCCCCACAGATGTGCACCACACAATGATAAGGTTTAACGTTCTTTATATGCAATCGTTAAGTACGGTAGAATGGTACAAGGAGGTCTGGACTCCGGGGTCCCCTCGATTTTAGTCTCTTGGATGGGAAGGGGGTAGCGGGACAGTCTTGTTACCAATCTGGTAGCTGTGATGATACGATGGATAGCTCACAATCCTCGAGCTCGGTGTTCTAGATGATCGGGCCGCGGCGGAGCCAGCAGGTCCCGCGAGGATCGAAGGTGACGACGGTCCGCGGCGGTGCCAGCAGGTCCCGGTGAAGATGGTAGTTACAACGGTCCGCGGCCGTGCCAGCAGGTCCCGACGAGGTTGAAGGATTCAGAAGGTTGCGGCAGCGCCAGCAGGCAAGACAATAGTTCGCAAGGCAGGACTACGGCAGCGCCAGTAGTCCGTCAAGGATGAGTTTGTCGCGGTGTCTCTCGACTCCAGGATACAACTGCCTTCCTGCTCTGGGGCCGCCCCAGTTATAGGTCTGGCGCCCTTTGATGTCCGGACCCTCGCACTTGGAGGTCGGGAGGTCCAGGATGAGGGAGTCCAGACACCCAGCAGGGGGGTGGAGCCAGCGCCCGGGGGAGCTGGGTGCGATCGGCACCTGGCGGGGGGAGAGCCATCGACACTTCTTTCTCCCATTGACCTGCCAAGTGGGCCGTTCACCTCCTGGGTGGATGGTGGTGCCGGGATGTCGGGGCGTGGCCAGGCCCAGGGTTAGGGTCGATCTGAGGCCACGTGGCCTCGTGGTGCAGTGTCCAAGATGGCGGCCGGTCGGCCGAGGGAGCTGGAAGGGATTCGGCCCCATGATACAGAGAGGTCCGGGGGCAGGAGTCCCGCATGGGACGGGGTGCGGGTTGCTCCTGTGGGTAACATCTGGAGGACCGGGGCTCGGGCCCTGTCATGCGGGGAGGAGGCAAGCCCTTCACGTGGCCTGTCCAACAGTGGGCTTGACCGGGGAAGGGTAATGGCCGACTCACCTTCCCATACTGTTTATTTACACCACAAAATGTGCACCTCCTGGTAAAGTGTAGGACATCCACTGATGTTAAGATTATCAAATACATTGGAACTGGTTCAACAAGCACTGACAAGGCCAATAGATCTGATTTGTGTTTGAGTCTTGACTGAAATATTAACAAGGAAAGGCACGGACAGCGGGAGGGAGAGCAGGAAAGGCACGGACAGCGGGAGGGGGGCGGGAAAGGCATGGACAGCGGGAGGGGGCGGGAAAGGCACAGACAGCGGGAGGGGGGCGGGAAAGGCACGGACAGCGGGAGGGAGGAGCGGGAAAAGCACGGACCGCGGGAGGGGGGTGCGGGAACGGACACGCGGACAGCGGGAGGGGGGGCGGCGGAAACGGCCACAATCAAAAGCACTCACCTGGACCTGGACTTCCTACAGCGGCGGTCGGCCGCGAATGACCAAAAGAAACATGGACGACCAAAAAAATAACCCCGCCCACCGCCGCACTGACGTGATAAAAGGGGCTGGATGAGAAAAAATCTCAGGAATGCCCACGAGTCGCCTCGCAGAATGACGGACGCCTCTCTCTTCCAATGGCTAGCCTCCATTTATGGAGCTAGCCAATGGAACAGAGAGGCGGGACTTTTGTCCATACTGGTAAACAAAAGTTTTCGCCCTGCGCGAATGCTGCTGCGCAGCGGATCGCGAGGCGAAACCTAAAAACGGACCGAGCCCAGCAGGACGAGTGAGTCATGAGGAATTCCCGTGTGCGAGGGACTTGGGCCTCCCTCTGTGCACCCTGCAAATGTTCGCTGTTATACACTTGGTCTGTCAGATACCGAACTGTATTACTCCTTTGTATGATTGAACGCTCTATCGAGGTGTGTTAGACCTAGCATCCCTAAGACAGGCTCTGCAGACTGCCATTGTGCCTGTACCCCTAAAAACACCCTGTTACAGCCGGTCTGGCCCTTGGTTCTCTGGTCTGGCGAAGCGATGTCCCTTGCCGCGTCACAGTTTGCCACCAATCCTATACACCTTCCCGATTGCATGAAACCGGTGGATCCTGTGTTGAAGGTGCTGATTGCTGTTGACTCCCCTTACTAAACTGACTCAACCAAGCTGATGTGGCTCCTTGGAGCACAGCAAGAAGGGTGGACTCTAAGGCAGGGCTGATCGGGCCACGCTCCGGGCCTCCTGGTATTGGTGTCCTTACAAACTCCTGGGAAAGCGGGTGTTTAGATGGGGCACCTGACTGCCTAACTGTATGGCCCCTCGGGCATTCTGTGTCCAGCCACCCATCATCTACTGTTGGGCAATACCGAGCTCTCTGGCGCTATTCCCTGGGATGAGTCCCATATTACATTTTGTTGTTGGCCTCCTTTGGCCGTGTTTGGGTAGGGTAGGGGCTCTCCAACCAGGTTGGGTGGCTGCAGTTGGTTGGAGGTGGGACGGCTGCATGGTGGGTGAGTTATTTGGGTTGAAATATTTCTTTCTCTGTGAATCTTCCCTCTTTTCCTCCTCTTTTTTCCAAACTCTGGTCCTGATCTTGCAGCTACCGATCTTCACCCCTCTTTGATGTGAATGGATATATGGATCTTCAAGCACGGCTGAAACGGGCAACGCGGTGACCTGGAATGTGTGAGGTTTGAATGATGGCAAGAAGGTGCGTCTCTTGCCAGCGCTCCTTAACTGATATGGGGTAGATATCTCTTTCTTGCAGGAGCTGCATTTGAGGGAAGATAGCTGCTCACGCCTGCGAGCGAGATGGATGGGTGAAAATGTATTGCGGGATACTCCAATTATGCCAGGGGCACATCCATCATTCTTAGAAAGGGGCTCCCTTGGCACATGCATACTGCGACCCTTTGGGGCGATATGTAATAGTGGCAGGGGGGCTTGAGGGTCATCCAGTTAGACTCCTATCAGTCTACAGCCCCAACACCGATGATCCCCAGTTCTTCAGCAAAGTGTGGTGGCTGGAGGACTCTCTGGGTCCCGGGCGGTGCTCTAGGGAGGGGAGTTTAATGTGGCTATTAACCCTGACAGTGACAGATCGAGCGACTCCCGTTGACCTTACCCCCGAGCAGCGGAGCAGCTCCCAAGCCTAATGAAGGACTACTACTTGACAGACGTCTGGCGTCCACAACATCCACATAGCTGCGAGGGTACTTGTATCTCAACTGCGGGCCCCACCTGATCCAAAATTGACTATTGGCTTCTTTCACGTGATGTGGTTACTTGGGCTAAATGCTATTCCCACCTTGCTCAAACTTTATCAGATCACGCTCCGGTACTGTTGTAGTTCACTCTGTCGGACTTGCAGCGCAGGGCCTTCAGTTTGAGGCTTCAATTTGTGCCCTTCAGGACCAGGTATTTTGGGAAGAAATCAGGACCCCCATAATGGAATATTTTGAGACTCCCAGTCCACGCTATGGGAGGCATTTAAAACCGTCATTAGAGGCAAGTGCATAGCCAAACAGACTAGGGTTTTGCGCTCCCTGTTGGACAATTTAAGGCGGCTCCGGAAGGAAATTTGTTCACTAGAAGCGGATTTCTTCTAGAGTAACCAACTCTTCACCCTAGGGCAGATTAAAGCTAAAATAGTGAAGTTCGAGAAGGCAGTACACAGGGAAATGCACTACGTAGGTCGAGAAGCGCGCGCGCCAATACGGCGAAGGGGACCGTGCAGACAAAACCCTTGTGGGTCTCCTTAAAAAACCATGGGCGAACGAATACATAAGTTAACTGCGCACGGACGAGTATACGGTCGTGATCAGGCAGGAGGCAATTCAGGCCGAAATGACTGGGTATTATTCCTCACTATACGATGCTCTGTAGTTGGAGGCTCTCCCAGATCCGACTCCCTTATTTGATTCCCTTGAATTAGTATGGCTTAGCGACGCCCACCGCAAATATCTGGACAAACCATATACAGAGGAAGAGGTGATTAGGGTAATCCGGGGTCTGCCAGGGGATAGGGCGCCGGGGTTGGAAAGTTTCACTGCCGCCTTTTACATGGAATATGTGCCGCTTCTCGCGCCCCACTTCCTCAACATGTATGAGAACTCGCTTGAGAGGAATGCCCTCCCCCCTTCCCTTCGCGAGGCACTTATAGTGACCATTCTTAAGCTGGACAAGGATCTGCGGCTCTGTGATTCCTACAGGCCACTATCAATGAGCAACATTGGCAACAAGATCCTTGCTAAATTATTGGCTATGCGGCTGCTCCCATTGCTCCCCACAATTCTTAGACCAGACCAGTGCGGCTTCTTCCCAGGTAGGAGCACTGCCCACAACCTCCGCACCCTTTTTGCGGTGATGCAGGAGGTGGACCCCTCCCTCCCTGCTGCAGCCGTATTCCTAGGCGCAAACAAAGCGTTCGACAAGCTCAAATGGCCCTTCTTATTCTCGCTACTTGCCCGTATAGGTATGAGCCCTGCCTTAGTCCAAAATATTACATTACTATACACCTCCCCGACTGCCCAGCTGCGGGTTAACTGAGTGATCTCTTCCACGATCGCTGCACAAGACAGGGATGCCTACTCTCCCCCCTCCTTTTTGCCATAGCCAACAAGCTGCTGGCGGCCAGGCTACGCAACATCATGCTTGAAGTGGGAGTCCACGTACGCAGACCATGTTACCCTATATGTTAACCATCCGGCGACCAATCTCGAACCCCTTATATGCGAGATCACCGGATTTGGTGGTCTTTCGGGTATAAATGTCAATTGGAGGAAATCTGTGATTTTTCCGCTTACTGCCGCCACGGATACGTTCCAGTCAGCATTCCCACTCAAGTGGACGAACTCTCCAGTGAAGTACCTTGGCATCTGGATCAGTAGAGATCACAAAGAGCTGTGGGGATACAATTATGGCAGGCTCATGCACTGCTTAGAAAGTCGACTGCCCCGCTGGAAAGCTTCCCCTCACTTTGGCTGGCTGAATCGCCATTGCCAAAATGGTAATATTACCCAAATTTCCTAGGTTTTTATAAACCTACTGCTCCCGCTCACGTCTGGATTCAAGAAGAGGCTCCATTCCAATTTGATATCCCTTGCTTGAGTGGGGGGCAGCCTTGACCTGCCTGGGAGACCCTCACGCTTCTGTTCGAGCAGGGCGGCCTGGGAGCACCTGATATGCAGCTTTATTATTATTGCGGGCAGGCCCAATTCATCTTCCACTGGATCTATCTGATGCAGTGTATGGTGCACACAGCCCCTGAAAGTTTCCAAGCAGACCCAACCCCGCTGTATATGGTGCTGTTCCGCTTGCAAACCCGCCCACGGTCTGGAATTGACACAACAGGTTGCACGGTCTGGGTGTGGCAGCAACTTTGTCGCAGAGCACAGCTGGACACACTGTTTGCGCCATCGGTGCTGCTCACCAGGCATCTCACCCTGCCTTTCACAGAGGATGCGGGTGTCTGTCAGAGATTACGCACTCTCCAACTGCACAAGCTTGGGGGCTTTCCCGGATGGCGTTTTCATTGGATTAGACAACGCCCTTGGCGAGGAACATACCAGCCTCCTTGACAGAATGATGTACTTCCAGCTGCAGGCGGTGCTGTGCGCACAATATGCTTTGTTCCCGGTTGCTCCCCCCACTTTCCACGTATTGGAGGCATTCCTGACCAATTCAAAACACAAATGCAGAGGGCAGGGGCTACTTAGAACAGCACCCAACAGATTGAATTGTGTCCTAAAGTAACCGAAAGGTGCACGAAACCAGGGAGTACTTCCCTCTATACCCCCCACAATATGGAACAAAGTCCCACAACAAATCGCACTGCAAAAAGGTTTCAGCACTCTTATATGTACAAATAATTATATTGTGTTACAGTCCACACATTATTAACACAATGAAGAATTGTCCAACTCCTGTTGTTTGTATTTCAAATGCGGTTTTCACTTTATTTTTTTCCATCAACGGATTCACTCCACAGTTCCAAAAAGCATAGCCAACGCGTTTCATCTACTAAGAGACTTCTTCAGGGCTTAGCAGTATGGCAAAAAGTATTGTATAGGTCAACATGTGGTTCCAGCTAGCAGTTGGTCACATCCCTTAGCGCACACCTTCTTGTACCAGGGTGTGGATCCCAAGAACTCCACAATAAATGTTCATCCAACTCAATTTGATAACGTTATTTATTTCATCAATTAGGTTCAAAGATTTTTATGTTATATTCACATAATTTTGTTCATTCTCATATCTCTGGCGTTACTTTCTCCTATGCATTTTGGGCATAGTGCCCTTCTTCAGGGATCATTATTCTGAGACTTGAGCGTCTCTTCACTCCTGTTGCTTTCTAGATGTGTGCAGTTTCAAAAAGTGTTGTATCCCATCTTGTGGTATTCCTATTCCCGAACAAGTTAATTCTTTATTACTTCACGTTCCTTGCGGCCTGATAACCGCCCCTCACTCTTGTCAAAAAGTAGAATGCAAAAGACCTGTAACACGATATAATAATTTGTACATATAAGAGTGCTGAAACCTTTTTGCATTCCTGACCAATCCCTCACCTCTCAAGCTCATAACTCACCCATACTCCGGCATGCAGGGCGAGTCCCCGATTACCGTACCCCCTGCCCAGCATAAATGAGAGGATAGTTTGAGGAAGGGGTATGGGCCTACTGTTGCATGCAGTCAAGGGACATATCACCCAACTACAGACTCAGGCTTATTCATTTCAAATTCCTCCACAGACTATATAGGACTCCCGCATGGCTGTGCAAGGTCGGTTTGAGTATGGATTTTATTTATTTATTTTATTTTAAAGGTTTAATATAGAGCGAACATGACCCTTGCGGGTATGCGAGATGTACACATTGCGGAGCGTCTGAGGCCCCCTTCATGCACCTGGCGGCGTGGGACTGTATGGATATTGAGAGATATTGGGACAGTGTGTTTGACGCGCTGGGTGAAATGCTGGGGTGCAGGCTGAAGCGTACACCGCTACTTGCTATTTTAGGCTATGTTAAAGAACTCCTGGTAGAAGTCAGAAGAATGGCAGCGATGATGCTGTTACTGGCAAAAGACACACAATTGATTGTGTAGCCCTGGCAAAAAGGCATGTGGCCATCTGTTGGGGACGTAAGCATAAGCCGAGCAAGGATGAATGGCTGAGGGTCGCAGCTTTCTGTCACAACCAACTGTCTGAATTTTAGGATCAATGCCTGCACCGGCATGCCCCTGAGATATCTGGGAACCACTGCTAAACTACCTACGCACATATTCAACTGACCGTATACACACACTCGCAGTAGAGACATAAGCATGTGTGAGTCTGCCCAAGATATAGGATGGGGCTGCCTTGTGCATTGGTGTGCTCCTGGCTTCAATCAAACCAGGGAATAATACCTTCCTGCCTACCGTTTCCCCCATCCTCCTCCCCCTTCTCCCCTTTCTCACTATCCTCCCCCTCGTTTTTCTTTCTACCCTTCTTCTCTTGTTCCTCTTTCACCCTACTTTTGGATTCCTTCCCCCTTTCATCAATTTATGGCTGTGACCCTCCGGACTGCCCTATGCACCGGCAAAGATTCTGCAGAAGGTACTGCCCTGTAAGCACTGTTGGTTTATTTACTCATCCAAATTTGTCTTTGCATACTGAAATGTTGATATGTAGACACCTGCCTTTGTATAAAACTTCAGTACCACCCCGGTCAGGGTGGCATGCCGTAATATGTATGTTCTAAAATTCAAAAATAAAGTTTACATTTTTTTTTTTTTAAGATGGCCGCTGAACCCGGGGCCAAAAACCTAGGTGACCCACCTTGAAAAACCAGGTTGTTTTGTGATAGGTCATGTTGATGTCTCCTCAATAAGTTTTGGGCCCTTGCCTGTTGCAGGTACTTGACCCACCCAAGCGAGTGAGGTACCATTTTTGTCCGGAGACCTGAGAGAACATTGGATGGTAGGAAATTTGTGGATCCATGCAGATTCCAGAAGGATTTCCCATTTACAGGGGATTCTGGGTAGCAAAATGGTGGGGGATCCACACAAGTCATACCTCACTGGACTCCCCCGGGTCTCTAGTTTTCAGAAATGTGTTGGTTTGGAAGTTTCCTAAGATGGCAGACGAGCCCGTGGCCGAAAACCCAGGTGACCCCCTTGCAAAACCAGGTTGTTTTGTGATAGGTAATTTTGATGTCTCCCCAATACGTTTTGGGCCCTTGCCTGTCGCGGGTACTTGACCCACCCACGTGAGTGAGGTACCATTTTTACCCAAACTTTGGAAAAAAATCCCAGGTGCCTAGTGGGTTTTCTGCCCAGTGGGGGGCAGATACGGGGCTATTGCCCCATCTGCCTCCCAGGGTGGTGGTGGGGGGCAGAAAGACTGAACCATTTTTTTGGGTGGGGGTATTGGCATGCCCATTCTGGGAAGCCCCTACCCCAACGTATAAAAAAACCCAAAATCTCTGCTGCCTAGTGGGCTTTCTGCACCCCCGGTGGGGAGATCAAGGGCTATTGCTCCCATCTGCCTCATGGGGAGCTGAAAGTCTTTTGCCTTCTTTGGGGGGGTAGGTGGGGGCATTGGGGTGCCCATTCTGGGCAGTCGACACCCCTGGCCTACAGAAAAATAAGCTGTGGCATCTAGGGAGGTTTTTGCCCCCGGGGGGGGGGTGATTGGGGGCTACTGCCCCCATCTGCTCCCCAGGGGTGTCAAAAAGACTGTCTCTGTCAAAAATGTATGGGGGGAGCAAATGCCCTTGCCCAAGGGGCCACCCCCCCTCCCTGGTGCTAGTGGGTGGATCCCTGCTTAGGGATCGCCCTCCTGGGGTGATCCCCAAGCAGGGATCCACTAAGTAAGGGTACCATTGGAAAGGGAGATTCTCCCCTTTCCAACGATACCTCTTCCATGTGTTTCGGTGCTCGATAGCCCCACAAGCACCAAAACTGAAACTGAAACTAAGTTTCAGTTTAGTTTTCGTTGCAATGACGATCGCGCGCCTGGTGCGCGATTTTCATTGTAAGGAAAACCAAAAATAAGGTTCTGGAGGTTGGAAAAGACCTTCCCCACCTCCCAAGGCCTCGGGAGGTTGGAAAAGACCTTCCCCACCTCCCAAGGCCTCGGGAGGTTGGAAAAGCCCTTCCTCACCTCCCAAGGCAAAAAAACAAAGAAATGGGAAATCCTTCTCCTGTCTGCAGCAGAGGGATTTTCTGAGCCTGTATTCATGACGGAATGGTTCCGTCATGAGCACAGGAGCACTGGTACTCATGACGGGACCATTCTGTCATGAGCACCCAAAGGGTTAACAGAGGCGGCACAACTAGAGGATAGGATATTGACAGAGCAAATATGCGAAAAGACAATATCCCTCTTCTATAGAAAGATAATCACTAATGCCCCAGATCACATGAGCACACTAAGGCAGGCATGGGAGCAAGATGTTGGCACTTTAGACGATGAACAGTGGTTGGAAGTGCTCCAGGGCCCAAGGGATGTGGTATTAGGGCCATAATAGGACTCATACAGCTTAAAGTGCTACGCAGAGTGTACTACCCTAGGTCAGTGTTATGTAGAATGTGGAGGTGTGACAGCTGGAGTTGTCACAGGGGATGAGGGTCGGAGGGATCCTTTATCATTTGCTCTGGGAGTGCCTGAGCATTCAGGAATTTTGCACAAAGATAGCTAGGGCAATGTCAGTGGTAGTGGGCATGGAAGTCCGAATAGAGCCCAAATGGTTCCTGGCCACAACATGTGAAGCAGTGGCTGGTGTTGGCGAGTGTGGTTGCTAAGCGTAATGTGGTAATGAAATGGGGGGCGATATCCACCCCTACACCAGAGCAATGTGAAAATGATCAGGACTGATGGTGGCAAGCGGAATTCATGATTTATTAAAGCAGAGGGAGCACCAAGAAAGGGGAGAAAATCTGGATGACATGGCATACATATAGAGGACTCAAAGAGGGAAGCAGGGTACTCAAGGTGTTAATTATTAATCTGGACCTAGATTTGTTAATAGAAGTAGATAAGACAACTGTAAAAAAGGGATTGATGATGCAATATAAATGCTCTTTGTATGTACAACAGTTTTGTGGATTAATAAAAAGAGTTATTTTTTTTTAACTACTGGATTACGCTGCTTATTTCAATGCAGCGCTGTTATTCAAAACAAATAATAGTCTCACTGTTCCCCCCGCTTGGCACAGCCGCCTCCGAGGCCCAGCCCCAAAACCTCATTAATGCTAAGCTGATATTTACTGAATCCCCTTTTACATGACGAGCTCAGCTCGTCATGAGCACACGAGAGGTGTACCTCATGACGAGCTGAGCTCGTCATGAGCATCTAAGGGTTCATCTCCGAAAATCAATCCGCGCCAAGGGTAGCACACCGGCTCCCAACGCCGAACTAGACCTTCGGTCTTTGCCCCTATTTTCACGATTATCCCATTTGGTGCTTGGGGGCTCCCCAGTCACAACATATCCTCCTGGGTTTTGCAGTTTTCTGGTGTGCATCCTGACTGCTGGTGGTGCAGAAATAAGGCGCATCGCAAGCGTTCTTTTTAAACACGAAAACTTATTTCATCCCATGCAAGAAAAGTCTGCACTAGGGCAGGAAAATCTTCATGTTTATCTTATTTCATGCATCGCCCATCCTTGGAATGCTTTTTGGTTGCGTAATCAGGCTTTGTCAACCATCAAGTGGCTTGCTTCACATAATTGTTTGCTCATCAAGAGATACCAATTAGACTGACATAGAAGAAATATTCGAAAAATTCATACATTTTAAAGTCACAACCCACTCGTAAATGTTGCACAAGTAACATCCGGCACTTCTTATCAGTTCATGCAGTCTGAACCATATTAATATTTCAACCACGTAAACTGCCTTGGCTTCCGTTTTTCGTTTTTCACTCGGATGCCAATTGGTCAAAATGCTGTGGTCCGCCTTCTTAAAACTGCGTCACGTTGCTTAGTTCAGTCCAGCGCTTATTTCTTCTGCACTGCCAGCGGTCAGGATGCACACGAGAAAACCGCAAAACCCAGGAGGAAGACTGAAATGTCTAGAAAATAAATACCTCTAATCTAGGGGCCCTACGTAAAGCAAAGTTACTCCCGGTATGCTTACTGATATACTCCTGATGTAAAGCCATGGAAAGTTACAACATTCATTTGGTGGAATAAATTTATGCTGTCCTTGAGATTAACCAATGACCCCAAGTCTATAAATGCTGGGCGAAACACAATCTTTTATAACTATGACTTGAGGATTTGCAGTGCCTTGATGCTGATGGTTTAGGTGCTTTATAAATGTTTTGCATTTGGATGTGCAGTTGTAAAGAGCTATCTGGTATTCTGCAAGATGTTTCAGGGATCAATTATTCTTCCACTTCACGGCGAGCTTGCATCATTGCTTTAGGATTGAGAGGTGTGATCTAACAGCTTTAAAATTGGAAGGCTTGATCCATAATTGGTTTGGCAGGTTCTAGCAGTCAATTTGCGATGGGGTAGTGAGATGCATGTTACGTTAAGAGAGGTTTTTGATATTAATAAATAGATGAGTGTTCTGTTTTTCTTCCATTTCACTTAAATATTTAAGTGACATTTAACCATGGAGAGCAAGTGCCCGTCTAAATCCTTGTAGTGTCATGGTTTGCTTTATACACAGTTTGCAGATCCAGATAATCGTCAACTTTCATATTCTTGTCCTTCCAGTGATTAAATCATAATTGGTTTACATAACTTTTTAGTTGAAAGATTTCTTGGGCAGCATCACTTTCAATTATAATGTGATTTGCATGCTATGCACTTCATCTATATTGAACATAAATAGAATTCTTGGAAAAGGGCCAAGTACATAACATTGTAATTTTCTGAAAATTGGAGATAATATGCAAAAATTTCTATTGCCGAATTGCAAACTGGGTGACCGGAAATTATGGATCAAATCACGGCTTCTCCACTTAGCAAAGTAATACTGTTTAACGTCCATTTTATTTCTGCGGGCTACGTGTTCCTCCACTGCAATCATCTGGAAGTGATTCACTTTGGAGTATATGCTGCGCAAAACACCCGAATTCATTTTGGTTTAGTAGACTTTAATGTTGTTATATATATATAAATATTACCAGCATTTTTATAGTGCACACCAAATATGTAATTTTTCTCACTTCGCACATGACAATGTCGCCAGGGAATTCTTTATTACATTTTAAACTACGGATTTATATAAATGTCACTTGATGCAAGAATACAATCTAATGTGTTAAAACAAGACACAAATGTCCAAAAATAAGGAACATTTTTAAAATTTACAGCATCTTGCCATATTTTTACAGATTTATTGATAGCTATGTTCCCACTAAAGGGGTGATTTCTTTGATGCAGATACAGTTGAGCACTAGTGACTATTATCAATTAATTGCAAATAGTGCTTGCTTGTGTTTTTGTGAAGCCATTTATCCTTAACCTTTAAATGGTAATAATCACATACAATATTAAAAACTGGGTATTATGAGTGCAAAAAGGTGCACAGTGCTCTCTATTTATCTGAACCAGGCGCAACACACACCCATTTGGTTGCATGAAAAAACACAGGGTTGCAAAAGGACACAGCAAGTCTCATAAGTCGAGTTGACGAGAAAGTCCCACTTTGCATGTTACAAGATTTATATATTTTTGGAGTTTTTATAGCACTGACCTTGTGACTTTAAAGCCACTTTAGAGTGTTCAGTTGTGGATAATTTAAGAAGTATCCAAGGATCAAAGGATGAGAAGATTAGATCATTTCAAATAGTTCTTTTCAGGCAAAAGCCTAAAAGAAAGCTCAGCTGTCTGGTTTGCTAATTACTTCTTGTGGGCATTCTGAAAGCTTTCCTGGAAATGCATTCTGCCCATTGCTTACCATTTGATTTGTGGTATGTAACTCACATTTGCTTGCTTCCTATTTGTGGGCTTTATTTGTTTTAGGCTGTCCAGCTTTAGTCCATCTCTCTATGGACATTTGCTGTGCATTCAAAGACAGAGGTCAAATGTCAGGCTTTGTCTTCTGATGGACCCTGGCATTTACTTTCCTTTCTCTGACTTCAAAGTGAGGAAATTTATGTGACAATCTTGCAGTAAAACAAGATGCAAAATGTACTGTGGTATTTCAGAATATATTAAAATTAGGAAAATTAGGAACACAGGGAGAACATGGCGGCCCGCGAGTACGAAGTCGCGGAGCTTCCAGAAGTCGGGAGTGTTTTTGAAATGCTCCTTGCAAGTTTTTCCTTTGTAATGCTATAAAACAACGGAAGGAATACTCACGGTTAGCGGGAAATTGCCTGAATATTCGTTTCTTTCACCACGGCGGCATCGGAGTCAGAGGAGTCGGCGGCGGTGGCCGCTGGGAAATCTGTTCAGGATTCCCGGGAGTTGTGCTGGTCCCGTGCTGCGCTCGAGCTCGAAAGAGGGCGGCGAGCAGTTGCACGGATCACCGTCCAAGGCGGCAGTGGCAGGGGCAGCACAAACGCGATCGGCTTCGGAAGTGGAGATTTGAAGGAATTAAAAATTACAGAGAGTGTCCTGAGGGGTGTTCTAGCTGACATTGAAGCAAGTAGGGAAGAGAGGCTTGTGCGGGAGTGTAAGAAAGGGAAATTAGTGCAAGAGAAAAGTTTGAGATTAATTTCGGGGGTGGGGGAGAGGGAATACAAGGGAGGAGAGTCCATTAGGCACTATACAACAAAAAAGGTATGCCTTGAGGAGTGCAGGTTCGGAACAATTTAAAGAAGCCCCCCAAAATTAATTCTCGAAGTTTCCAAAATGATCCAGACCCTGCCCAGAACCAACAAGCTTTAGGGGGAAAAAACATACAAATTCTCAGATTTATCAGCCGGAGGCTGAGGTGGAGGAGGGGGTTAGCCCTAAGAGGAGAAAACCAAGGAAGGTGAAGGTGCCCTCGAAGCCACAACCCAAGGTTAAAATTACCCCCTCATTAAGAAGCTTTTTTAAGGTTATGCCAAGGATCCTAACTTTAAAGCCTGCAGATTTTTCTACCCCATACAGTGTCTTCTGGACATCAAAAAATACTGAGTCTATTCTTAGGCCCAATAGATTCCAAATGCTCGCAGACAACCCTCAGCCATTGGAGGAAATTACTAGGGAAATTCCGATGGCGGACATTGAAAACAAGGGCATAGCTGTGAGCCCATGCCTTCCCAAGAGGAAGAAGGGGTAGGATGCACAAATAGGGGATAATGGCCAAAGTAAGGTATTGATTTCGGACATGAAGGTTGGGCCATCCGATCAGGTAGGCTCTCAGTCAGTTTCAGACTTAATACAGCTGCTGACAATGGAAATCAGAGGCAGATTTGAGATTTCGGAAACTAATCAAGTTGAGACTTAGTCGACATGTGAGAAGATGGAAGAAAAGTGGATTCCTTGGCAGCTAGAACAGCAGCCTTAGAATCAACGTTGACGGTGTTAACCACCCAAACAGAAGAAAATACGAAAGAGATAAATCACTTAAAAGAAAAGGAAGTGGGTTTTCAAGAAAGGCTTGAATCCCTCGAAAATTCTCAAAGAAGAAACAATCTCCGGTTGTTAAAAATCCCCAAGTGGGCTGAAGGAAATAACCTCAAGGAGTTTGTGGTCAAATTGATTAAAAAAGGAACACAAATCGGCTTTAAAGAGCAAGCTCTCATGGCCGATATTCAGAGGGTACACAGAGAACCGTTCAGGTTAACCCCTAGAAAAGAAAAGCCCAGGAAGTATAACAGATAAAATAAAAAAAGAGATCTTGAGCAAGGCCCTTAAAATGAACTCATTAACAGTGGATGGGACCACTTTCGAAATATGTTCTGATGTATCATCAATTACTGCAACTAAACAATGGGAGCTAGGGAAGCTTCTTGACTCTTTGAGGAAACAGGATGCTACAGCATAGCTAAGATTCCCTGCTATGTTAAGGGTAATGCACAACAATAAGATGCAAATCTTCTGGCAGGTGGAAGTAGTGGAAACATTTCTACAATCAATCGCAGAGGGAGGAATAAGTTAGCGGAGTAGATAACTTCTCTTTTACCCCGTAGATGAAGAAATAAATATTGGTGGGCAAGGAGAAGCAAATAGTCAAAATAAGAAATACATTTTCCTGACTCTGGGTGGGGCATAGGCCAGTATAGGGCCATGAAGGAAGGAAAGGGAGGGTTGTCCTGGGTAGGTTTCACAATGGGCTTTGGGGGGGGGGCGGGGGAGGGGAGTAGGAATGGGGTGCACTGGGTGGGGAGCAGTGGGGAAAAAATTAAAAAAATATGTCTGGTTCGCCTTAGCATGATTTTCAGAGTCTTGTTGGTAAAAGGAATATGCCACAATCAATAAGTGACCAAAGAGTTGTACAGCTGAGGGTCCTGTCATGGAATGTGAACGGGTTAGAGTGAAGTACAGGAGCGAAAAAATCTTACAATAACTGAAAGACACTCCAGAACAGGTTTTAATACTGCAGGAAATGCATCTAATGGACACGGAAATGAGGAACCTATTTAAAACTCGAACCTGGGTCCAAGATCTTATTTGTACCACTCAACAGTTAGGCATAAAAGGGGTGGCAATCTTGATTAAAAGAAACCCATATATCATAGTATAAGACAGCAGAGTATATAAAATGGGGAGGTGGGCTGTAGTTAAAATCAAATGCTATTCACTTAAATTTACCGTGGTGGGATATTATTATTATTATTATTATTATAGAGGCTTTTGTAGCGCGCTCTGTTACTAAACCAATAGTATCCTGGCGCGAGAGAAAGGGGAGACAGATCGGAGTGAATCCAGAGTAGAGAAACAGCCATTAAACAGTGATGTTAAAGAGATGGGTTTTTAGGCCCTTCCTGAACACCATGATGGATGAAGTTGTTCTCAAATGGAGGTGAAGGGTATTCCAAGCTCTCGCAGCTCTGACAGAGATGGATTGGCCACCGAGCCTGCTGTATTTAAACTTTGGTACATTCATTTGGTGAAGATTAGTTGACCTGAGAGGGCGATTAGGAACATAAAGGGAGAATCTTTTCCTTAGATAAACTGGACCAGTTTGATGGACTGCTCGGTATGCCAGAACAAGGATTTTAAATAAAATCCTCTGAGCAACTGGAAGCCAGTGTAGGGTTCTAAGAGGTTGACGAACACTAGAACTTCTGGGTATGTTAAACAAAAGCCGCACCGCGGCATTTTGAATGACTTGGAGACGATGAATCAGATAGGCCGGAAGTCCGCAGAAGAGGCCATTCGCATAATCCAATCTGGATAATATAAGAGCGCGAATGACCGTCTCCTTGGCCTCTCTCGGGAGCAAAGGAAGAAATCTGCGTAATGTTTTGAGTGTAGAAAAGCAAATCCCAGTAAGTTTTTTTAAATGATCCTCAAATCTGAGGTTGTTATTAAACCAAACTCCTAAGTTTTTTGCAGGTCCACCGATGGATTTGGGGCATGGCAGATCGGTGAGCCAGAGAGAGTCGCTAAAGTTATCTGGAAAGGAGCCATACAGCAAGATTTCAGATTTGCTTTCATTACATTTAAGTTGGGCGCGGGCTAGCCAATGAAAGACCGAAGATAGACAGAATTGAACTCTCGACGCGTCCAAGTTATTTTTGGGCCATGTGAACAGAAGTTGTGTGTCGTCAGCGTAGGCCATAATTTTTGCTCCCAGCTGTTCCGCAAGATAAATGAGAGGGGTCATATATATATTAAAAAGCAGGGGGCTAAGGGTGGAGCCCTGTGGAACACCAGTTGTAAGTTTTTTGGGAGAGGCAAAGGGCGGCATCCACACTTGCTGAGATCTATTATCTAAAAAAGATGTCAGCCAGTCAAGAGCAGAACCTGTTATGCCTATGGCCGCTAATCTGGTAAGTAGAAGGGAGTGAGGAACCGTATCGAAGGCGGCAGAGAGGTCCAATAAGATCAGAGCCGCTCTGCCACCTCCGTCCAAACATTCCCGAATAGCCTCAGAAACTTCAACTAAAGCCGTCTCTGTGCTGAAGGCTGCTTTAAAGCCTGATTGCGCTGGGTGAAGAGCCTGAGAGCTTTCAACAAATTTGTCCAGCTGTGTAAAAGCAACCTTTTCGCATATTTTTGCCAGGGCCGGCAACAGTGATATGGGCCGGAAGTTAGCGGGGACCGTAGGGTCTAGGCCCTTTTTTTTAAAAGTGGTAGCAGTTTAGCCTGCTTCCAGCATGCCGGAACAGTGGCAGTGGAAAGAGAGTGGTTGATAATGTGTGTCACCTCATGGCCAACTGTATTAGCCAGACCCGCAAGAACTCTGGCAGGGCAAGGGTCAGAGGGGGATCCTGATTGTAGGGTAGCAAGAATTTTAACAACGTCTGTTTTGTCAACTGGAGTAAAATGGACAAACTGATCCGTAAGGACAGGCATAGTGGGGGATGGGATAATCATTGAAGGTGGAAAATTATTACATACGGTGAGTAAATCGTCTTGAATTTTGGCGATTTTGTCCACAGAGAGTTCTTCACACCATTTGACCGAAGAGGTTAGTAGAGATTGAGCAGCACATGGTGAAACAAAGCTTTTAACAAGAGCAAAGATTTCCCTGCTATTGTTGTTAGCCTTGGTTATTCGCCCATCGTAGTATTGACTTTTTGCCGATTTAATCGCTGCGTAATACATCTTTTGCGCCGCCCTCAGTTCTTTCTTAGCCTCGGGGAGATAGGCTTGTCTCCAACGTCTTTCAAGTTTTTTGCAGCCTAATTTAAGATCACGGAGGGTGTGGGAAAACCAAGGTTTAGAAGGGGTAGAGCGCATTCTACAAACACGGCCTGTTTTAATTGAAGCAGCAGCTCCACATTCAATCCATGAGTTGAAAGAGCTAACGGCTGACTCAATTTCAGAGGGAAGAGTAGGGCGAGAGGTACCTAGTTGCTCACATAGAATATCTATATTAATTTTCTGTGTATGAGCAGCTGAATGATTGATCTCAGCGGGGCGGGATAAGGGCCAGGTGAACCTAATCAACATATGGTCAGACCATGTCACTATTTCGGGATGAGTCATATTTATATCAAAGTTAGTACATACCAGGTCAAGGACATATCCCCCTGAATGAGTGGGAGCCTTAACCCATTGTTTTAGCTGGGCCATAGCAAAAGCATCATTTAACCGAACTGTATCAGGTAGATCTAGATTATCCACATGAATATTAAAATCCCCCAAAAGGAGATATCTAGAGTATTTCAAGGCCCGTGGGACTATCATGTCCTCTAGTGCCCCTAGAAATTCACCTGCATGGCCAGGTGGCCGGTACACCAGAGTAGCCCCTAAGGTAAAATGTGCCCCAAAAGATAAAGAAAAGTGGAGCATCTCAGCATCAGCTGGGGGGCCCAGAGGATCAAGAGAGAGTGTCCATTTTTCTCTAAAAATGGCTGCTATGCCACCTCCTCTGCCTAAGGGGCGATCTTGTCTAGCGATTTTAAAACCACGTGGAATAGCAGATTCGACCGCTGGATTGCATGTCTCATTGAGCCACGTTTCTGTGACAAAGAGGAGATCAAACTCATTATCACTCAGCAATTCAAAAATGTCATCGGAGTGCTTGACCAATGATCTAGCATTGATCAAGCCAGCCCGGATACATAACGTATCGATGGGAAGCTGGATAGGACCAATTAGAGTAGGCTGAAAGCGAAATTTGCATGCTTGACAAATCCGCAGAGAGTTATCAGCCAGCTCCCATCTATCCCTGCAGGGGCAGGAATTCGTACTAAGTGCCATAAGATACTCACGGGAGTAGCGAACTCTGGACCTGTCAGTAGGTGGTAGAGCACCGGCAGGGGGGCTGGCGCTGGCCACGTCCGGGACACGGACGGGCACAGACGGGCCCTCCTTTGGCGCTCCTTCGGCGCGCAGACGGCGCGCCCGCTGCGCGTGGCCGCTGCGCGTCCTAAAGAGCATGGCTAATTATAGACAGAAGCCCCAACCTCCTCTGGACCGCTAACTCAGGTCCGGCAGGGTCCGACCCACACTTAAGATGGCGGCCGACCTAGCCCTCCACAGCAAACGGCACGTGAAGCCGCGGTGGAACGGGGCTCAGGGGGACCACAGTCAATGAAAAGCAAGTAGCGGTAGGTTTCTAAATGAGCACACAATATTTAACACAGTGATGGTTAAAAATATTTAAAAGTGTTAAAAACGAGTCAGTTCAAATGCATCAGAAGGAATAAGGTGCAAGCAGAGGAGAGCCCTCGCAATCTGCTCGCCTTTCTCAAGCGTTGTGCCGAGGTACTGCCACTGCCTCTACACAAACACACTGCCCCACGAGCATCAGTTCTAATCATAGACAGAAGCCCCAACCTCCGCTGGACCGCTAACTCAGGTCCGGCAGGGTCCGACCCACACTTAAGATGGCGGCCGACCTAGCCCTCCACAGCAAACGGCACGTGAAGCCGCGGTGGAACGGGGCTCAGGGGGACCACAGTCAATGAAAAGCAAGTAGCGGTAGGTTTCTAAATGAGCACACAATATTTAACACAGTGATGGTTAAAAATATTTAAAAGTGTTAAAAACGAGTCAGTTCAAATGCATCAGAAGGAATAAGGTGCAAGCAGAGGAGAGCCGTCACAATCTGCTCGCCTTTCTCAAGCGTTGTGCCGAGGTACTGCCACTGCCTCTACACATATTTTGGTCCAAATATTGATGATTAGTGGTTTGATATCCCTGTGCACTCGAATTTCTCTGTGTTTTGTGTTTAAAAAAAATATATTTTTGAAAGTTCTTGTTGTGCTGCACAATCTGTTGCACCCAGTCTGTCGGTGCCCTTAAGTTGCTGAACTGTATGTGGCTGGAATCACCAGTCTCAGAGACATGCGCACTCTTCACTTGAAACACGATTGTTTCTTCACAATCTTGTCCGTGGATTCAATGATTAATTCAAATAATCTGGTTACGATAGATATGTTATTTTATTTATGTCATTCTCATTCTCTTTACTTCATGATTCTATTTGGATCAGGTATTTCTTCACATCGTAATCCAATTCAATAAATGCTTTTTACAACACCCAATGCATTTCGGGTCTTCAGAGAGACCCTTCTTCAGGGGTATAAAAGGAAAGATACAGGACCAATTCAGTCACTATGAATTAAACTAGAGAAAAATAACACTATGAATTGAACTAGACAAAAATAACATGCATGCTGTTCAGAATAATCAATATACATTGTCTGTACTGCATCTTGTATACATGTGTCATCGTGTTAATATTGAGATAAACGTGTGCCCTTCTTAAAGCTGGTGGATTAATGAGGCAAGCATTGCTTATATTTAGAACAATTATCACATGGGCCTCAATGCTAACCTATGAACAGGAACTCCTATGGTATTCAGGTGTTAATCAGCTCTGTGACACCGTGATACGATGTCAGTGTTCAGCATTGCATTAGGGAGAAGCTCTCGTTAGCTGCATACATAGCTATACGGAAGACATATGGGTGTTTAAACGAGGCGCCAATACCGTGCGGTTAAAATGAACCTTCCTCAATCATGTGATTAATTTATACGTGACTATTTAATATCCACATTATAGGTCCTCGTATCTATTTTGAGTAACTTGAGTGTTCCGATTGGACACACTCACAACGTGACCCACTATGAAGCCAAGTACTCATATCACATGATTGGGGAAGGTTCATTTTAACCGCACGGTATTAGCTCTTACGTTTTCACAGATTCCCGCATCAGGAATCTCTGAATGATGAGGTGGACGCGAACGCTTTCACAAACAACTGTAAGTGAATATGAATATTCGCTATAGCGTATCATATTGTACCAGCTCGGTTCAATGCTCGCATTACATTAATATAAACACGCCACTCCACTCACACCACCATCGAAAGACCATCACATGGTTATGATCAGAACATGTCATCTAAAAGAATTGAAAGAGCAAGCTGTTTTCCCATGCATGTCATGAGATACTAAACATAGGAAGTCCACATAGGCCTGACATTGCTAGGAAGAATAACACATTTCAGTTCATGGTCAGAGTAGACATTTCTTCACAAGGGAACATTTCACAATTAACATTCAAAAGAAAGTCCATGAACTGTGTTGGAAATGGCCCTTTTTGCAGGGTTATCCCAAAACCTTTTGCTTCTTCCTCTTATTTTGTCCTGACCTGCTGTTGTTGGTTTTAGGACTCTGGGCAAATTAACCACTGCTATTCAGTGCTAAAGTGCATATGCTATCTGTAAAATTTGTATTATGGATTGTTGTTTCCATGATTGTTATATTTGAATTACTGGTAAGCCCCTACTAAAGTGTACTGTATGTGCCCAGGGCCTGTAAATAAAATGCTCATAGTAGGTTTGCAGCACTGGTTGTGCCATCAACACAACCAGCCCTCCAAAGATAACTCAGACCTGCCACTGCAATGTCTGTGTGCAATCACTTGCCAGGCCCTGATCTCCCCTTTTCTTACATATTAGTCACCCCTAAGTTAGGCCCAAGGTACCCCCGTGGGCAGGGTGTCGAGAATGTTAAAGGTAGGACATGTACTGCTGTGTGTGACATGCCCTGGTAGTGAATTACAGTGCATTTTGTTTTTCACTATGGAAAGGTTATCTGCCTCATAGGGTAGAATGAAAGTTTATTTATAACATCTTATAAATATAATTTGCCAGTGGGACAAGATAGGAAAGTAAAGTTTAGTATGCCTGAACTCAAAATATAAAAATGCATCTTTTAGTAAAGACGATTTTTATATTCTGTTTGAAAATACCACTTTCAGAAAGTAGGCATTTTCTCGCTTAGCCATTCTATGTGCCTTTGCTGGTTTGTGAATAGACTGTCTGGCTTTGGAGTGACAGGGGAGGTGCATTCTCTCAGATGGCCACCCAGGGGGGAGGTAGTTGATGTGTGTCCTGCCTTTCCTGAATGAGTACGGGCTGGGCTGAAAAGACCTGGACTGCATTCAGGGTTGTGGGAGGAGTTTTCACTAGCACCTGAATAGGCCCGGTCTGCATTTAGAGTGGTGGGAGGAGATTTCCCTTGCACCTGAATAAGCCCTGTCTGCCTTGGGCAATAAGGTCATCGCCTCCTACTGGGAAGCTGGGCCAGAGAGGACCAAACTGGTTTGTACTAAGCACAGCCACACTCTGCCTGAGAGGACAAAGGAATTTGGAGTATGAATATCGGGCCCCAGACCCCAGAACTTTAAAACTCTTTTTGAACCAAGAAGACTGCCAAGAAGAAGAGCTGGAGAAGCTGTGAGGAGGCACTACCACTTGCTGTGTGCTTTTCCTGGTTGGCCTGCAGTGGCTGCTTCTGTCTTGGGAAGTGAAAGGACTGGACTGAACTTTCTCCAACTTCCTTTTTGTGAGTGTCTCCAAGGGCTAGGGGTACAGCTTACCCCCTGTTCAAGAAATATCAGGAACAGCAAAGACTTCAAGCTCATCTGTTACCAGCACTGGGGACTGTGTGTTTTGTGCTACAACTGAAGAAAAAGCAACCAGATGCTGCTGCCGACTCCGTGTCCTGAGGGCACCGCAGAGGACACCACCACACTTTGCACCGCAACCCTGGTCTAACCAACAACGCCTCCGATGCAGCTGCTTGCATCTCGACCTGTGGGCACTGCACTCCGCACCGCCTAACTTCACAACACTGCCCTGGTATCCCTGAGAATGACGCTGTTTGGACCTTGGTTCAAGGGCACAGTTCGTAAGTTACATGACGCACCGTCCTTATCACGCACCGCAGCCTTGGTCTACAGACACCGGCGCCATCCACTCCAGTTTGTCAGCCGACGACAGCGCTTCAATAACCACGAATACGCTACTTGTACAGAGACCTGCCAGCACCACGACAAGCACTGCATCACTTCACACTGCAGCACTAGTCTCACCGATGCCACTGGACGACTGTCACCTTGCTTGCACCAAGACTTGAGGGCACCTCACACTGCACTGCTGCACTTCGCACCGCAGCCCTGACGCCCGCCGACATGGCACTCCCGACTTCAACTGCGAGAAGTTCGATCTGCAAAGCGTGGGACTTCAAGGGCCTGATGACTCCTGCACTAACTTCCGGAACCGAAGCCTGAGGACGCTGTAGGAAAGTAGGATCTGCTTCTTATGGTTATCTCCACTTTTTGCTTGATGTTACACTGTTTTGACTAGGATCCTGCTAATCAGGACCTCAGTCTATCTGCTTTCTCCTTCCAATGTTATGCCATGTACTTAGGTACACTCCAGATTGGTACTGGGGTACCTTTATAAGTCCTTAGTATATGGTACTCATGTACCCAGGGCATAGGTACCCCAGAGGCCTCCCATGGGCTGTAGCATGTATTATGCCACCCATGAGAGGCCATTAAAAATGGAACGACAAGTTTGCTACTGCAGCCTTTGTAGGCTGGTGCACTACACTTAAACATTATAGGTCACCCCTATAGCAGGCCTTAACAATCCTGAAGGCAGGGTGCTGGGTTTTATGTGAGAGGGTGCCTCTGCATGAGCAGGGCGCCTCTGCAGCCTTCGGAGACCATTCTCCTGGGTTGCTTGTGACTCAGCCAGACATATAGGTAGAGGTGCACTATAAGCGCGCGGTAAATGCTATCTCGAAAACGGCTGAAACAAAACATGTCATGTTTGGTATCAAACACCTTGGAATCATAACTTCACACCGGTAACCGATGTGGGAGGTATTTTTCCACCCTTCTGAAGCAAGTTTCGTGGTGTCACTGGTCTTTCCAGTGCCAGCCTTTTTGACCGGGTCAGCACAAAATGGATGCTGCTGACCAGAGACACATTTCTGCCCTCCTGCTGCTGAGCCAAGCTTTCGCAGAGGAAGGCAGCACAATAGGATTCCTGTCACAGGGAGGGTTCCGAAGTTCCTTGAGGTCGAGCAGCCCTCTCACCGAGTTTGAGGCCAGTATCCCTCGTGGGGACTGCATAACCCGAAGCCCTGTGCACTGAGTACTTTTGCAAGTGCATATGCTTGTTGGTGATTCCAGAGCTTGTGCATTGGACTCCGTGTAGTCCTGACCCTGAGCAGTATTTCCATTAAAGAACTCCGGCTTCCTCGCACAGAGTGCTCCGCGGGTTGGTACGTTGTGATCTTGCTCGAGGCCCCCTTGCGACTCCTGGTCATTCAGCCTGTGTATCCTCCTGAGGGTCATCTTAAATTCTGTTGGGCTTTCCTGGTTGCTCCAGATGTGCCCAGATTCCCCATTGCTTGGTGAGTCTTCTGGAACTTGCTGGTACACACCGTAACTTGCTTGACCTTCCTTCGTGGGTTGCTGTTGCTAAGACTTGTTGGTGCTCTAGCCGGACACTGACCCCTCAGCACTCAACATCCTTCATGGGACATCTCGCATCTGGCTCCTGGTCGTCCTCGACATCTTCTGGTCCTAGTGTCTGCAGAGTCAAGCATCCCCTCCTTGCACCTGAAGCACCCGACATCGGTGGCATTCCTCTACTGAGCCCCTGGTCACCCTAAAGTGAGCCAGACTCAGCCCCCTCTGCTTTCAGGTTCTTTCCATCACAAATCCACCCATGGATTCCTACGGACAACTTACTTCCTACCCGGCAGCAGCTCTTCTTTGCAACCCTCCTTTGAGAACGACGGCGGTTTCCTCGAAGTCCACTGAAAAGGGTCCTTAAATCTTAAAACTCCAACTGTGACTTTCCCATAGAATTGTACAGAGCACGTGGTCGTGTTTCCACCCTGCACCTGTCCTCCGTGGGGTCCCTGTGTACTCACCTTGGGGTCCCAGCGATTCTACATGCACTAGGCGCTTTCTCTATTCAAGTCGTGGTTCTTATACCACTATTTTAGTATATGATTTTGTCTCCCTCTGGAGCCCACTGTGTATTGTGCTACTAACGATTGTTTCGTTGATAAAGTATTGTGTGCTTTGTGTTGTATTCTTGTGTAGAGGATACTACAGTGTTATATAAATAAATACATATTTTCAGAACTACTGTGTGGTTCTCCTTTCATTTAGTTAATACTAAAGGTGATAATCTGGTAAAACAAGCTGCTTTACATTCCTTCAAGTTTAAGCCTGAAGGCTACTCTCCACAGTTACCACTAGGATAGCTTTCTAAAGGTTATCTTTGACCTCATACATCATAAGTGTCGTTTGGACTGGTGCAAGGTGCCCACTTTAATTAGTGGACCGCATATACCAGGCAACCTTCTCACGGATGCCAGCTCTTCGGGGCTCATCGAGAGGTCGCCGACACCCTGCATTTATAAAGGTACTGTTTTGCGGGTCCTCCTGACACCGTAGCTGGCCCTCGACGCCGCGGTCAGCCAGAACTATTTGGATTTGTTGTTCACACTGCCGTGATAGCCCCAGACGGAGCTATCGACATCAAGTAACTGTATTTCAAGTCCATTTTGATTATTGAAGATTTCTGATAAGTGTATCATGGATTTTTATCGGTTTTGATCTTGTTTTGGGTATGTGAAAATATTGGATATTTTTCTAAACTGGTGTTGTCCTTTTGTAGTGTCTTCACTGTATTACTGTTGGTTATATGCAAATACTTTATACACTGCCTCTAAGATAAGCCTGACTGCTCGTTCCAAGCTACCAAGGGGGTGAGCACGGGTTATTTTAGTAGTGTAACTCCCTTATCCTGACTACAAGGGAGGGTCCCTACTTGGACAAAGGTGCAAACCATTGCCAACTAGAGACCCCCATGTCTAACTGTTTTATTCAAATCATTAAGATTATATTAGCCTTAAGCTAGCATTGCAAGTTAGACTAAAATAAGCTTTAACTCTACCTTATTTAATTGAATTTTTATACCAATGCACACATCAATGTATGAACTTCATGAGCATTATTACAGTAATGTCTACTTATTATTATAACCTACCTGCACAAACTTTTCTCACATTACCTCATAAATGCACGTTTTTCAAAGTTAACAGTTTAATTTTGTTTAAATGTTTTCATATTCTTTAGCATTTCTAATAGCTATCTGTAAAATGTCAAGATCGTATCTCAGTTCCAACACGTTAGCATAAATTTCTAAATGGTTCCCATTAGCAATAGACACATTACAACATAATTCCATTTTAGTTCAATTTTCCATTGATAAGCATACGTTTCATTAGTTCAACTGATTTTATATGTATTAATAATATTCTACAGGTGTTTTCTTCATCTTAGCTTTTTGAAGCACTTTTACGATGATTTTACTACACTAATCTCCATTTCATGTATCTCTATCTATCGTGTGTAATGTAAAGTTTCCCTCTTTTCATATTCTTCACATATGTAAGTGTTGTGTAATTATATTTCTCAAATACTTTCACTTGATAATCGCATTTTTCATTGTTCAAGTACACATTGTGTATAAGCCACAATAATGATGAAAGCACAGTGCATCTTCAGAGATCTCTACTTCATTTTCAAGTTATCCTATGACTGTGACGAGTACTTCATTCAGTCTTTTGCTTTTCCATTCAATTTGGATATTGAAGTTTTGATGTTTTCATTATAAACACAAAACGACATGTCCCTGAATGCAAACAAAAATAATGCCTTTTCAGCACTGTACCACTTTCCTGTCTTTAAAAATAGCCCCTTTAAGTGTTCCACATGATGCATGAAAAAGTTACACAAAGGTGCACTGCAATCACAGAAAAGTCACATATATGCATATAGAGCCCTACCCGGGTTGGGTCCAAAATTATGGGAGGTGAGAGACCAGCTAGGTATCAGAAGCGAGCCATGAGTCGAGCAGCAGCTGTGGTGGATCCTTTACATGTTAAATCGGTAATTAAACATTACCAAGGTAGCTGTGGCGATGTTAACAGCAGGACATCATTCAGCAGGGGAAGCACTGAGCTGCATCAGGTGGCACCACCATTTTCAGAGACGTTGAGAAGTACCAAAATGGGCCTAAAGCAGTAGACCTGAAGGACATGCAGTAATGGGACATGGAGGAACCTAGCATGAAGTGAAAATCATAGTGATGAAGACAGCAATGCTCGATGCTGGAAGAAAGGATTGAGCTAGGGCAGCAAGGGACTTCACCAGGTCACAGTTTAAGAACAGTATACATGAAATCACTATCTCTGCCCATTTCAAGAGATTTCTGGGTAACAGTAAACTTTATTATCTTAACACTAAATGGCCTAGGACACAATCTATCTATACCAGGGGTCTCAAACCTTTTGTGTAGTTAGAGCTACTTGTGGCCAGTGAAAATCGTCGTGAGCTACTGAACCCGAATCAACTCGCGCATTTTTCAGAGAGACCCCCAACGCCCAGTTCCATTGACTTTAAGCCTAATTTCATCACAGCCCATACTGTGGTTTGAACCAAATACCCAAGACAGGCCTGACTTAAGAGTCCCCTAGAACACCAAAAGGAATGACTTTGGATTTGTGACGCTTCAAGACATTTCTATTAATAGGTCCAAAATTAAGGTCTAAAATTAAGACCTTCCAGTAATAGTTGTCATTGAAATAATCATTGTAATGCGGCTCAATTAACAAACATACATGGAAAGCGCTCTTACCTTCAATGTGGAACTGATTCGTTCTTATGCTGCAAATAATCATTTGGAAACGTGTTCAAGATTCTTCTCTCCAGCTACGTTTTATTGTGTTTGTAATACAGGCCTGCAGTACACATTGCATTGTTCTTGTTCAAATAATAAAAAAAGCTTTGCAGGAGGCTTAAGATTCTTCTCTGCAGCGACTTTAATCTTGGTTTTAATAATGAAACATATTTGTGATTTCACCAGGAACTCTGACTGAACAAGTATTGATTACGACTGCATACAAATAATTTCAGTGAGAGACTTGACACTGCATGGTGTGCAGTAAAGCCTTGTAATCTGGGGTGTAGCTTGAGAGGGCAACTCTTATGGAGTCATTTAAATGTTCATCAGTCAGATGTGTGCGAAACTTAGATTTTATGAAGTTCATATCGGAAAATGCAGATTCACAAAGATAGGTAGAGCCAAACAGGGAAAAAAGTTTCACTGCAGCTGTGTGTATGTTCTTAAACTTTTCTGCATCTACAAGACTCCAGAAATGAATGTCAGATTGCCTTGATTTCAATTCAATGTCGTTTTGAAGTGAGACCATCTCCATTTCCATGGTGTCAGAGTCAAGGTTCAGAAGAACACTAATTTTCTCTGAAAGGTCACTACCATCCACTTCCATGAAGGGGTTTGAAGTGAACATCACACAGGGCTCCAGTTGCTCAAAATCACTAAACCGGTCACTGAACTCTTGATTAAGCCTCACGAGGAGGTTACTGTTCTTTTGTATGTCAAGGATCTCAGCCTCAATTTTGTTTTCGGACAGGATTTGGAGAACAGAGGGAAAGTGCTGCATCTTTCTTTTCTGTACATGCTGTATGAAAAGGTTACGTTTTGTTTTGAATGTTTTCACAGAACTAATCATGTTGGCTATTGTCTTGTTTTTGCCTTGCAACTCGTAGTTCGATACATTTAATTTCTCTGTGACATCTGTCAAAAAAGCTAAATCGAGCAACCGTTCAGTGTTTGACAGCTGTGTGGTATCTACATTTCTAGACTCCATGAAAGCTTTGACTTCTGGCAATAAAGAAAGGAATCTTCGCAGTATTCTTCCCCTGCTAAGCCATCGGATCTGAGTGTGCATTAAAAGGTCACCATATTCAGCTGAAAGTTCTTCAAGGAACAATTTGAAGGTTTGGTGCTGCTTGGCCTTTGCACGAATTGAATTAATAATTTTAACAACAGGAGTCATCACATGATCAAACCCCATTACCTTGGCACATATTGCCTGTTGATGTATAATGCAATGGTAGTTTAATAACGGAGGGTAATCTGGATCTGCTTTACAATTGGCAATGAAGCCAGAATGACGCCCTATCATTGCGGGTGCACCATCAGTTGTTATCGCCACTAACTTTTTCAATGGGACATTTTGTTTCAGAAAATAATTTTTCACCTCATTGCGGATGTCAGATCCTCTGGTTGTGGTTTTCAGAGGCAACAGAGTTAAAAATTCTTCTTTATAAGTGAAATCTTCAAAAACCATTCTAACAAAGATAGCCAATTGTGCAATATCGCTTGCATCAACAGATTCATCACATTGCAGAGAATTTTTTTTACATGTCTTTAAATCCCGCTCCAACTGCTCTATCATGTTGACCGATAATGCAGATACCCTTCTTACCATAGTGTTTGACCCCAACTGCACATCTGAAATGTCAGACATAATTTCAGGGCTATATTTAAAGTCTCTGAATAAGGGTCGGGCCATTAGAAGCATTGCTTCCTTCACAATTGCTCCATCTGAAAATGTTGCTTTGTGCTTGATCAAGCGATGAGTAACTACGAAGGATGCTTCAGTTGCCGTAGTGGCTTTCTTCGTTGGCTTTGTAAAAAAAGGTTGCTGTGTCTGCAATGCAGATTTCAGTTCATTTACTTTTTGTGCCCTCAGGCTGCTTCCCTTAGGGAACTTCCTCTCAACATGCATGTGCTTTGTTGAAAAATGCCTCTCAACATTGCCCTTTTTCTCCACTGCAACTTTTGCTCCACAGATTAAACACACACAGTTGTCTTTGATTTGTGTAAATAAAAATGTGTTCTTCCACTCTTGATGGAAGTTGTAAGTCTTCGCCCTTTTGAAGGGACCTGGCTCTTCACCCATCATTGGTTGTTAAAGCTGTAGCAAGAGTAAAAATGTTGATGAAGTCCACAGCCAATCCATAAAAGGCAAGAATACCACATGAACACCTCTAATAATGCTATAATGCAGACAACTAAACCAAGGAAAAGACTTTCAACCACACACCGAACTCTTGAAATCTCACATTCACTATTAATGGTGAACCTGGGAATGCATAAAAAAAATGCTATGCCACCCCCAGTGAGGCGTAACAAGGAGAACTTCCTTTATTGCTTCTCTTTTTCCCATAACTCCTATCGTGAGGCCATTAATAAAATGATATATAGGTATAACCTAGAGCTCATAGAGCAGACCCATGACGCAGGAAGACCAGTGATTCCAACTGTGAGGGAGATAGGCATTGCTCTATTATTGATCATATTTTGGTATCTGAAAATGTCCTAAGATTAATAGAAACTTTGATGATGTCAGCAGTCAGCCCAGTGAACATCAGCCCCTATAATTGGTCCTTAGGATTAGAACAAATTATCGGGATGGGGAATGTTTAGCATCACATATTGAAAATGCACTCTTTCTAAAGGAGGGCACCTTTGAGGGGAATCCTGAGGCGGAACCGGGACCCCGTTACTGCACAACTTTTAACATTTTTAATTTACTTATAAAATCAGAATACTTGATTTTTAATCCTGGGAATTGTACTTTGTGCACGTTTTTGCCTTTGTATATGAAATAGCCTACCTGCATTGGTAATTGACATCTGCTATCCCCGATCCTCCCGTTCCTCCGATTCAGCCGAGTTCGAGGCTGGGGGAGACTGGGAAGGACCGGGCAAGAGGGACACGCCATCTTGGGAGGGTGCGGGGTCGGCGGACTAGCTGCTCGGGACCACACCTGACCTAACCACCCCATAATAGGATGACACCTGCCCGGACGAGACGGGAGGTGGGAGATGCTGTCCAACCCCTCACTCCCATACTGAATGACCAAACACTTAGGCTTCACTCATATTCAGGAGCAGCTCTCTGGATAATAAGAGCAAAAATGCCTAAAAAACCTTTTGGGGAGGGGATGTGTAGCCGGACTTTCCCTAACATGTTAGAAGGGCCCTTAGCATGTAGTACATGCCGATTCCAAAGCATGCAGGGGGAACTGCCTATAATGAGGCAGCTCCATTGAACTACAAATCGAATCTTACTCATATCCTGTGCAATGCTCGATTCCTTGTAAAACACTCGATAGAGATCTGGGACATGATCTCTACCCTCTCCCCGGACCTATGTTTTTTTTACTGAGACATGGCTTAACTCAACTAATATACCGGCCATCAACATAGCCATACCAACAGACTACAAATTCATTCAACTTGATAGAAAGGGAAAAATAAGAGGGGGCATAAGAATTGCCTTCAAAAAGGACCTTAAAGTTCAACGGATATCATCTATCAACAATGATATGATGGAATTAGGCCTTTTTAAAGTATTAGTATCCCCAACAATCTCCTGGGATGGGGCCCTGCTTTATCGGCCACCTGGTCCCAAATCTAAATCTAACTTTTCTACGGCCTTGACAGAACTTATTGCTATGCAGGCCGTGACCTCTAGCAATTTCATACTGCAAGGGGATTTTAATTTTCATGGCGAGATAGAAGGTAACCCGGAAGTGAGGACGCTCTTCTCGAACCTGAGCGATATTGGACTCAGACAGATGGTGTCAGGACCCACGCATACGGCAGGCCATACCCTAGATCTTATTTTTACAATTGCAGAACAGCTGAAAGTACTGCAGCCACTTCCTCTGGTCTGGTCAGACCACTATTTGGTTCAATTCTCCCTTCAACTCCAATCAGGACCAAAATATAGGGCCAATCTCACACATAAAAAGGGAAAATATAAAAGACCATGGCACAAGTTGACTATGGACAACTTTACCAAGCCTTCATCGAACGATCTATAAACATTGAGCTAACAGAGAAAGACCCCTCTGCTATGTTAGATAGTTTTAATTTAGCCTTAACGGAAACTCTGGATTTAGTGATCCCTCAAAAAAAGGCGAACATGTCATCAAGGGCACCTTCAGCCCCCTGGTACTCGGACGAACTTAAATCTTTAAAAATCTACGTGTAAAGTTCTGGAGAGGAAGTGGAGGAAGAAAAAATTACCGGAAGATAGGATAACATATAAAGTAGCGCTATCCCACTATCACCACGAAATAAAAATCGCTCAATGCTACTATATTCAAGTCCAAATTGAAAAGTCTAAAAATTCGACTAAAGCTTTGTTCGACATAGTCAAAGACTTTTCCTCCCCTTCAGTATGCAAACAACCACCATTAGAATCCCAGGAATTATGTGATTCTATCGCATACTTCCATGACAAAATTGCTAAAATGTAGGCACATTTTTCTGTTACGAATATAAATAAAACCCAGACAAATAATAAGTCTGACAATTCCCCCGCACCGAACAGAGCGGTGCTTAATCAATTTGATCATATCTCGCTTGCAGACACAAGTAAACTCTTACTATCAGGTAAATCTGGATGGCCACAGGATCTATGTCCACCCAGTATGATGGCTCTTGTGTCTTCTATATGTGCCCCAATGGTCCAACGTATCTTCAATCCCTCAATTGAGACCAGCCTCATTCCGAAGGCTTGGAAAGAGGCCTTTGTGCGGCCCATCTTGAAGAAACCAGCCGCAGACCCCCAGGAACTTAGTAATTACAGGCCAATATCCCTACTACCTTTACTTGGGAAATTACTGGAATCAAAAATAAACACCCAACTTAGTCAGTACATGGAAGCAAATGACTTGCTCGACCCTTCCCAGTCAGGTTTTCGACCTGGGTTCAGCACAGAATCAGCAATGCTGGCGGTCACTGACTCGTTAAGACGTACCCTCGATGCCGGTGGCTCTTCCATCCTGATCCTCTTAGATCTCTCCGCGGCTTTTGATACGATATCCCATCAGAGGCTAGCGGAGAGACTAAGTGAGTGTGGCATCGGTGGCACTGCCCTACAGTGGCTGAGAAATTTCTTAAGGGACAGATGGCAAACTATTATACTTGGACCATTTGCCTCCAAACAGAAATTCCTTCTGGATAAGGGGGTGCCACAGGGCTCCTGTCTGAGCCCCACCCTATTTAATATATATCTGGCCCCCTGGCTAAGCTTATCCAGTCCTTCGGCTTCGGGATTATTTCGTACGCCGACCATACGCAGCTACTGTTCCCAATCGGTAATAACATCACTGATGAGAAACAGCGCTTCAGGGGTGGTATGCTGGCGATCGCAAATTGGATGAGGGAGCAGTGTTTACAACTCAACCCAGAAAAAACAGAGCTAATGCTCTTAGGGAAGTCCGCTCACCTTTGGACCCCTGACTGGTGGCCCCCCCAATTGGGTGGAGCACCAAAACCATCTACTTCAGTAAAAAGTCCGGGTATTCACCTGGATGTCAAGCTTGACATGAAGGACAATGTGAAAAACATCGCAGGATCTTGCTACTATAATCTACGTCTATTGCGTAGAATTATTCCATACCTACCTCTGGAGCACCGCAGAACGGTAGTACAGGCAATGATAGCGAGTAGGCTGGATTACGGCAACGCTCTACTGGCAGAGGTAGGAGTTACTGCTCTGTCAAAGCTACAAGTAATACAGAACACTGTGGCCAGAATGGTCTTGAACTGCCCCCCGGGAACTCCATCCTCTCCCTTGCACAGGCAACTACATTGGTTGCCGATTCAAAAACGTTCCTTGTTTAAAATCTGCTGCCTGTCCTTCAAGGCTCTTAGAGGGAAAGGCCCATCCTATCTCAGGGACAAACTTTATAAGCATTCTAGCGAATGTAACCTGAGATCCAATGCTCTCGACCTCTTGAATATCCCTCGGATCCGGCTAACACGTACAGGCGGCACAGCATTCTCGTTTGTAGCACCTAAATACTGGAATTCACTGCCAGTGATGTTGCGAAAATCTACCACTTACTTGTCCTTTAGGAAACAATTAAAAACATGGTTGTTCTGAAAAAGCTCGAACACAGTGCCATCCATTCTGTGTGCTCCGACTGCAGTATTCCCCTCTGGAAAGCGCTGAGATGCCCCTGGGTGAGTCACGCGCTGTACAAAAGCCAATAACATAACATAACATAACATAACATAACATAACATAACATAACATAACATACACAACATAACATAACACATCCATTTATGTTACACTGATTTAAGTAGTGTGTTTGACCTTGTAAATCATGTAGAATTATGTCAGATTCTGGACAAAATGGGCGCCCTCAAAGAGATGACCATCTATATGTCGGAATTATATGACTGCTTGTGTGGTCGAGTGCGATATAGGTCAAAAGGTGAATGTACAACATGCTTCAGGGTTACACATGGGATTTGACAAGACTGTGTTCTTACTCCCCTTTTGTTTTTCCTTGGGGGTAGATGAATTATTGCAAAAGCGAAATGCTGATGCTCCTAAGGTTGTCAAGCTAGCACATCCCGCACCCCACCTGTTCTCCTATACGCAGATGACTCGGTTTTACAACCAAGTGCAATCAGGGGGCAGAAGGCAAGAAAAAAGAGTGCAATTAGGGGGCAGAAGGCAAGAAAACGAGCACAATCAGGGGGTCAGAGACAAGAAAAACAGCACAATCAGGGGGGCAGAAGCAAGAAAAATGCCACAAACGGGGGGGGGGGGGGGGGGGGGCAGAGGCAAGAAAAACGGCACAAACAGGGGTCAGAGACATAAGATCTCGTCGGCGCAGCAGCCTACGCAGGCCGAGACCTAAGAATTGCCAGATATAGTAAAATGCATGCAGTCATGGTACGGTAAAGCAAAACTCGGACTGTTCCTTAAGCACATTTCACTAGAGAGAAGGAGCAAGTCTACGTAGTGTTCAGGATTGTTTCACTCACTGTGCACTGGCCGGTCTGACAAAATGTGCTGGGCTGATTTGGGTTCCCAATCCAGCGCTGAAGGTGTCACCCAAATCACTAAGGCCCCTCCAGTTATAACAAAGTGTCTCGAGCAAATAAGTGCAAATTACTGTTGCGTCAGGGGGGAGGGGGGTATGTGTAGTAAGGCCCCATGAATCACAGTGAAAACTTTCTTTTAAATTAATTTACGTAGCAAACAAATGCAAACTACATGCTTCAACGTCTGTTGATCAGTGTCTGCCTCAAGCTAAACCATACATTAAAATTAAGCACTATGTAATTGCTAAGTCAGCTGTGATACGTCTTTAAGCATATCCCATCCTGAGTGATGATGCATTTCCTCTACAGTACACATACCCAGAAAATGACAATTATCACAGCAAGGAGTTTGGTGCAATATTAGAAATATAAGCTGGCAACAATTCAACACACAAGAACTCCTTTTACTACGTTTCATTCCAAAACGACAGGTTCCAAGCTTGGAGGCATCAGCTGTCTGAACACAATACTAATAAATGAATATATTGCAGTTTTAAAAAATAAGTGAATTCTTGGGGGTATTGCAAGTAAACACATGTCAAAAGTTTACATTAGTGCAGCCTGTCCTCACATCGTTCAGTATACATGCTGGAAAATCTATAACCTTGCTCAATGACCTTCAACCTCCAAGAACATAATCATGTATGCAACACCTTCACCACTGAACCAGGTTTTCATATTGGCTTGTAAAGATTGCAAAACTACTTCTGTCAAATGGCACAATCAGGGGGGGAGAGGCATGAAAAATGGCACAAACGGGGGGCAGAGGCACGAAAAACGGCACAAACAGGGGGCAGAGGCACGTAAAATGGCACAAACAGGGGGGCAGAGGCACGAAAAACGGGACAAACAGGGGGGGGCAGAGGCACAAAAAAGGGCACAAACAGGGGGCAGAGGCACGAAAAACGGCACAGACAGGGGGGCAGAGGCACGAAAAAAACTAGCTTACCTGCAGTGGAAGGCACGTCTCCTGGCTGCTTCTGGCAGCGGAAGTCACGTCTCTGTTATATTCTGTATTCTGTATCTTTAAGCTCATTACTGTGGTCGCATGCCAGTGCATGTGCCATGTTTTCTTTTGTAAGTGTTCCAGGACACAGATGAAGGTCATTCGTGCTGCCATTAAACATAACTTTTAAATCATCTTTTCTCTGTTTGGATGATTACAACAGTCTCCTACTGCTCCGCGCTGGCACCCGTCGCACAATGACAGTATGATGCCAGCGCGTTTTCAGTGGACCGTCAGACTCTCACGAGAGAAGTCTGGAGCTCCAGGAGAGGAGCGTCATCGCGTCATCCTCTTGGCCCGCCCCATCCACAGATTAGAAAATTATTAAATCAGATTATGAAAAATTTGTGATATAAAGTTTAAGATATATTAAACTTTATATCACAAGTAAAACAAGGTGCATTTCATGCAATCATAGGTCTCCAAATCATTCATAATAAGGACTCTCTCCATCACATATTAGAGCTCAGTAAAGTCTTTGGAGTAGCCTCTCAAGTAATAAGCCCTCCAATTTTTCCTCTCATTTGCCTTGATATAGAACAAGTTAATATAACATTGAACATAATCGCTAATCTGCACTGGTATAAATATGGGCAACAGACAACATTTTCTCCCTGATATTAATTATCAAACATTGCCTGAACATATCTTATTAGGTTAATACTGATATTGTCATATCACATTTCAACAATGTTAATCCCTTTATCCTCAACTTCATATGATACTGGTTCTCTAGTGAGTCACTGTGGAAAGGGGCCAACCTGTCCCCTGGACTTACCTGCCAGAAGGAATGCAGCTCCCTCTGAGATAATCAATCTGCGCCGGTGACATCTGAAAGAGAAAGGAAAACAAAGCACTAGAGAGGAGAAGGGGCTGATGTCATCCACCCGATCCTTGAAAGTAAAGAGGGGCACTATTTTCAGGGGCAGAAGGAAGGAAGAGAGTATATAAAACTTTAGTGCTTATTAGTCCATTCTTGTTTTTTTAAGAGGAAAGTTGTGCCCAAAGCCCGACGTCAAGCTATAAAAGAAGAAGTAAAAAAAATGCCAACATTGAGGATAATAGAGCCATCCAAAAGTTGCTGGAATTCAATGGAAGTGTTGGTGCCAAAACCGGATGGCTCCATCAGGTTTCGCAAGGATTTCCGAGAGGTTAACAAGATTTCAAAATATCATACTTACCCGTTACCTCACATCGATGACATGATTGAATGGTTGGGACGAGCTCAATATAGCAGTACCCTTGATTTGTGTAAAGGGTACTGGCAGATTCTGCTCAACCCTGAAGAATAGCCTTTTGTACAATAAACGTTTTTTCAAGGAAAGCACAATCAAATTACATTCTTATATGTCCTTAATCTTTGACTTGGGTTGTGGAATTATTTTTAACTGTAGATCCTGTCATTTTATAATTCAAACCCACATTTACAAAATATACTATTCCCCTATGTACAACAAGCAACAATACATAAATCCTATTAAAAATGGCAAAGGAAACTCCAAATTGAAGTTTCTTCAGTTTAAACACACCAATATATTTTTCCAGCAAGTGTTGTATGTATGAAACAAAGTAGGATTAATGGATATCCACATAATGTATTCTCCAAATTTCTAATGATGAACTTGTTACTGTATCTGAATTAACATTGTTGCATATTCCTTGTCCGTGCAGCTGTTAACTAATGTGTGACTTGAAGTTTGTTTTGGTATAAATGAGCGATGTTTCTTGCATAAAAGAATGTTTTTAGAGTTAGAACAAGAGAAATTATTTAATTATTCTGATTCTTTATTGACTACTGTTTTAATTATTATCATTATAACTGCCCTCCTTTAAATATTTTCATGTGACTATGACTTGTACCTTATTTCCTGTGCCCCCAGCCTTTATATGTTTGAATCGCTCCTGATTTACACATTCACAGTCAAAGCTATCGACTTCATGTTCGATGTCCGCGCCCTAGTCTTTTCTTCCATCTATGCTTTTAATCTATTGCTTCAATATTTTCTTCAGCTTCGAGCCCATTGTAATATTATTCTTACAGAGGATTGTTACCCTGATTTTGGCATACAATACATGCGACCTCCATATTTAAAACCTGCCAATCACGCACATCAGCTTCATTTAAACCACAGGCACACTGATCATTCACAACTGACACCTCATCTGAATTCCACTTAAAACAAAAAAAATCTTAAGTGACTGAAAGTACTATTTACCTGATGGTGACTTACTAACAAGGCCAAAATGCTGATAATTGGCATAATCAGACTGACACACACTGCTAATGTATCAACAATTACTTTGTTCCATCACACCTCACTTGCACCGAGCTGCTACACAGTACATATGCAAATTTGACTATCAATATCTGTAAGATATCCATTACTGAAACTATTATTTGAAAAACTAATATTTGTGCTCTTCAAGTAACAGGTAGATGTTTTTCTCATTCTGATGCGTTTCCAAATATCCAGACGAACTAAGACTTTGATTGTCCCAGTTTTCCTTCCCATCAAAAGGTGTGTGTAGCCGGATTTAAGTTCCTCCTTTACTCAATTACTCATTTCTTTTAGAAAGCCTTATGGTCCAGTTTCATCCCATGATATATGCTGATGGTTTAAAGCCATTATGTATTTGAGTGGTGTTGAGATGTCGTGTTTTGTGGCTCATTTGGGTGGAGGAGCTGTCAACGCTAAACCATACTGGTCTGGTTCCAGGCTTTTAGATGGAATCAGATTATGACTGGGGTCGAGGAGAGGCACAGGTGGCTGTCAGGGCAACATGGCTTGAAGAACGAACTGGGTGGATGGAGTGAGAATGTATACTAAGAGATGAGCAACAAGGATTAGTAAGGCGCAGATTACATTCAAAAGAGGGGTTAATGTTTGCTGCACAGAACGGAAGGAATTGTTGGTAACTCGTTAGGGATGAAGATTAGCTTTCCATGAAGACAAGGGTAACATTCATATTGTTTTTCTTAAGGGGCTTTATGAAGATAATAAGTGTGGGAGAGATAATAAATGTTATATTTTGTATTGATGCAGGGTGATGATGTTAGATGTTAAGTATTGCTACAGTGGTTTCTAGCGCACCCTGATGAAGGGCACATGAGGCCCGAAATGCATTGGTTTTCACAATAAACGCTGTTATGGATGAACACCTGCACTTGTCGTGTTTAAGCAAGAAGTCCGGATGGGCACAGCCTTTACACTAGAAACTTGGAAATGGCTTAACATGGCGTGTGTGGATTATAGGAAATGTTGAATATTAAGAAAGATACATAGTGAATGGGTAACGTTGACAAACATTGGTTCAAAATGTGAAGGAAATTAACTGTTTGCCAGATTGGCATCATAGCTTTGCAGCCGGTATGGAGCAAAATGTTGCCCCTTCTATTCACGTTTTTTTATTAATATGGGTGCCATTTGGGTATGGCACTATACCGACGAGCACGCAAACCAGGATTAGTATGGTTAAGAATGAAAACAAATAAAACAGAAGAAAAAGGTGTGCACCCTACAACCCCTATTTGAACATTATGCAATAGAACTGTGGCACACTGTGTCGTGTAGCCTTTATGCTGCAGTCCTTCTTAGCTGCATTATTGGACCCACTCCTTCCGTGTGGACTTCATAAAGGTGTCACACTCTAGATGTGCTATTACAACAAGGGCAGCCAGCTGGCCAGAACCTGTTCAACTGAGACACATAAAGTGGTTCCCAACGGGATAAAAATTAAATGTTTTTGAAGTGCATTAATTTTAAACTTGCGTAAAATCAAAAACCACACAACAAAACACAAACATTTTAAAAAATATAATACTTTAATTAAATTTCTTTGCACATTTAAAAGCTCAGATCACACACACACACACACACACACACACACACACACACACACACACACACACACACACACACACACACACACACGAGACTTTGAGATTGTATGGCCCATTGCAGGATTCTGTTTATACAGACACCTTGTTCTCAAACTTTATTCACGTGGGGTCACCTGAGCATTAAGCACTTTTTTGCTTCTTTATTTTTATTACAGCAATAAAATTAAATACAGTATTAGATGTTTTTCTAATTCTTGTGTACAATTGTGTCCCTAATGTCTATACACAGCTGAAAAAAGGTTGTCAATCCACTGTAGCGCAAGGACTGACATGGGAAGTTGGACATTGAAAGTCGGACATTGTGCGGACATCCTGTACAAGTAGCCAAAAACCAAGAACCTGACACTGTGAAACCCCTGTGCACCACTCTCTCCCATAATTCAGAGCCTACAATTGCCAGCTCTCCCTATGCCCTGAGCTCTGCTTGTAGATAGCTGCCTACTATGCCCATTGACTGTAGCTACCTCTGCCTATGGCAACAAGCATTGGCATAGCCAATCGGTCTCGCTTTTGGGACCTTATAAGTATTTAGTTATGCAGCACATTATCCTTGGTGCAACATCAACTGTTGCATGGCTAAGCACTTATAAGGTTCCAAAGGTGAGACCTATTGGCTATGCCAATGCTTGTTTGCTTAGTGGTTTCACATAGTGCCAACATGCAGCCGTATACTGCTTCAGAGTGCTACAAGGAATTGTAAAAAAAAAAAAAACTTTATCCAGATATAAACAGAACCTCATTAAGCAGGAATTAACTCCCAAATTCAAGCCTACTACTGTTTACAGTTTGATAGCTAATACCAAACACCGTCCTCTGACCCAAGGCCCACTCACCCCTCTGCAGATGTGCCATGATTTTGTAGACTGTGCTTTTTCATGTCATGTGGACTAGCACCTCCTTAGAGGGATAATGCTTGAAGAATTCAGCAGGTCGTCACCATGTTGATGGCCATGGGTGCTCCTCTGCCACTCACATTCTAACATTTGATGGTCTGTACCTACACAGAGGGGCAGAAATGTAAATAGCCCAGACCTTTAAATCTAGGGTTCCTGGCTTGTGGCTGCGTGATCACCTATCCTCTCTCCAAAGGCAGGCGCTGATCTGTATTATCAACACTGGAACATAGGACCCTACCTCAACTGCTCCGCATAAGGGTCAGTAAAGAGATGCAGAATACAGCCACACCAAATATTCCCATCCAGAGTAACAAGAGGTGCTTCAGGCAAGTCAGAGTTAAACAGGGTGACATCACTTCTTGGAACAAAGGTGTGATCTGATTAATTAAAGCCTTTACTATATACAATATACACAGTGCATCTCAAAGTGAATAGAACAGTCATGCCATTGGCTGATGCCTGGGGACAGGAAACAGATAACCACGCACAACACAGAAACCCTTCCCTCACACAGGGCATCCTCCAAATCCCCACCTTCCAACCAACCACAAGCTACAAATGCACCACCAATAAGCTTTGTGAGCAGATGGACGCAATATGTAAATACAATACATTATAGACGTAATATAAATACCAATCAAATACGATACACGTCAAGGTAAACCATGGATCTGAAGAACATGACCTAGAGAATCAGTTGGGTTGCTGGCACTTGTTAAGGGCGCAAATTTCCATTAACCGCCCGAACGAGGTGGAGTGTCAGCAGGTTTTTCACAAGAGAAGTGCGCGCATGCCGCTGCCACGCGGGGTTCAGGGCTCTGCGTGGCTTGTTTGCATTGCCTAGGCAGGTCAGTCAAACGTGGTTACTGTCAGCAGCTCAGAGGCTAATCGGCATCGCTGGGCCCAATTATGAGCTCAACAGAAGTGAAAGCGATTGTGTGCTTTGTGGTGGGGGATGGGCAGAGCGGGTAAAGCCAAATGGCTGCTGCGCGCGTAACCGCAAGCTTGAGACCACACAGAAAGCATGTGGTAGCATTTTTTGAAGCCCTTACTAAAAGTCTTGCCAGTGCAGCACATGAGCTGGCTCAGGCAAGACCTAAAAAGGAGACGGAGGCCAAAGCATGTCACGAAACTCAACCACCCCAGCATCAGTTTTCTTTCAAATGTTTATATAATGCAACTCTACCCGTGGAAGAGGTTGGCTGAGCTGGGTGCATTTAGGTGATGCGAACAGCAGGTCCCCTCCCAACTGGCTCAAGTGATTTACTTCAAAGTGTTTTCATTCTTTATTAAGATGATGTAGGCAATCTTTTTAACACCCTATTAGCCCCCTTCCTTTCCCGCCTTTCACCCTGCTGACACACACAAAAAAACCCTCACCAGCCTGATGAAGCTAAGCTGTGGGTGATTCAGGTGAGTTGGGGTGGGTCAGGATATGTTACTTTCCAGACGCTAGGTGCGAGAAAAATTCCTAGGACATCTAGGTGTATGAGTGTACAATTAGGTCAGACCAGTTATCAAGAGGGAATAATCGAAAAAAAGGGGTGTTGTCAAGATTATATAAAAAGTAAATTTTTATTCAATATATTTAAAAATCATATTAGGAGTGACCAAGGGGCCAAACGATATGATGGGTATTAAAATTCTCTTGTCACAGTTACAAACAATTCCAGTAAACAATTACATCAAACTCATATTATACAAGGTAAAAGAATAAACAGACAAGGGCATAGGAATAATCACAGAAATAATGAAACAAGCTTAAAAACTCGACGCGCGTTTCGGTAGTAGACCGCCTTCTTCAGGAGACACAGTTTAATTCCTGAAATACAGTCATAAAACAAAATACATGTTATCTAAACATTCATAAATTCATATCAGCATATTAACCAAAATATAACGGAATAACATAAGACATTTTATTTGTTCTTACTAACATATTCAGGACATTATTCCCTACTCAAAGACTGACCATAGCTATTGATTTGCACACTCAAGGCTATTGATAGGCAGGATCATGTCTGACAATCGTGCAGTATCTGACTCAGAGAAAAAATCATTATGAGTGGGTCATAGAGGGCGGTCTCCTCTTTTGATCAGGTATACAATCAAGTTTCTGTATCTTAAGTTGAAGTTGTATTACTTCTTTAGTGTATAAACTTGAGATCACTTCTTAGGGAATAAAAAGGGGGGGGGGGGCGGGGCCTGATGGACATATATTGATCATTTAGTTTCAAACTGTTTCTCGGGATACGGTCATGAAGTATCACAACAATGCACTCAAATTACACTTTCCAGACGCTAGTCACTGGTCACCCAGGAATTGACTGGTGAACACAAGAATGGATCCCTGCTGCCTCATTTTATTCCTTAGCAGCAACAGCAAGGGTGCCAAATTTCTTTCCAGCCAGGGTGCTATCGTAGCAAAGGCCGGCTGTGGCTCAGTGTGCTTTACAAAAGAAAGAACTAGTAGAGATTGGATTGCCTTGCACAAAAGTAAACAGTGAACTAAGCAATAAAGTGTTGGATTGAGATGTCTTTTTTTTAAAATTCTTTTTATTGAAACATGTTCAACACACCATACAATTACGGAGTATTATGATTCGGAAATTCTGGCCTTACATTTAGTGAACAAATCCGCATGCAAGATAGCACTGCAGTATAATCAACCTTTGGTCTTCCCCATTCAGACCCCCTACCCCACCCCAATCCCTAAAAAGACCATTCGCTGAATTGTTGCAGTTTTCAGTGTGCGCTCGCTACTCTACACCTTTAAGCCAGTGAGGGTAGTGGTATGTTGGGGGCTCCCTGTTTATTTATAGCCCTCTGTATATTTGCCATCTACTTCAGACTTTTTCTCACTTTTTTGGGCAGTCCCTGCTTGTGCATACCATATTTTCAGCTAAGCTATACCAATCAATGTCAGACTTCCAAACAGCTGTTTTTGGAGTAGCTGCTGCCCCCTATTTAGTTTTGCCACTACCGCTGCCAGAGATAGTCACATTTTCGTGTATCTGGGCCATGCTTCCTCTCCCGTGATGTGCAATAGGAACCATTTGGGTTCTATAGGTACCAGCGGACCTACTATGTTGGTCATAATCCCTCCTATCCCCTGCCAGTATGTCTGAATGGAAGGACACTCCCATAGGATGAGGTAAAAGGTCCCCTCCTGGCCACACCCCCACTGGCATTGGCTTGTTCCCTAATGTCCTATTCGATGTAGTAGTGTTTTGGCATAGTGCATCTGGTGTAATATTTTAAGTTGCATCAATCTAAACCTGGATCATATTGCTACCTCCCAAGGACTTTGCATTGCCTCCACCCATTCCTCCTCATCTAGGTTGCCCAGGTCTCCTTACCACACGGTTTTCAGTGGACCCATAGTATCAGAAGAGTTGTTTATTATTTTTTTGTATATTAGTGATATTGCTTTGGATGTCAGTGGGTCTGTAAGTAGCCAATCTTCTAGGGGGGAGGCCTCCGCTAGCGCCTCTCTTTCAATTATGTGCGCCCTGAGTACGTGGCTGAACTGGAGGTATTTTAGCCACTCACCCCTTCCCGGTTCGTATTCTAGCTGTAGTGTTTTGTATTTAATATAGGCCTGGTTCCACCACACCTCCCGAAATCTCTCCAGGCCTAGTACCTTCCACTTACTGAAGTTCTTCAGTTTGTTGACCTGCTGAAGTCCCGCATTATCCCATAGTGGAGTCATTTGTGTCAGTCTTCCTTCCCAACTAGGTGTTTATTAATTGTGCTCCATACTGATATTAACTGTGTGAGTATGGGCGGGCAGCTCTCTTTGCCCCCTCGTGCTGTACAGAAATGAAAGGCACCCCTTTTACCCCATCTTCACTCTATCCACCCTCCATGCCTGGTCAGTTCGGTGACCAAACATCCAGTTGTTGACAGTAACAAATTGTGATACCCAGCAATAACTTAATATCTAGAAGTACTAAGCCGCCTTCGTAGACTCCCCTCTGTAATTTGCGAAGCACTATACATGGGACGCCTTTGCCCCAGAGCAGGGAACGTACCTCGGCCTCCACCCTCTGAAAGAAGGTTTTAGGTATGGCATAGGGCATGTTTTGCAGGGTATATAAAAGTCTAGGTAGTGTCAACACTTTATATAGGGCTGCTAGGCCCTGATGTGGGGCATTCCAGTGGGGGGTCGGAGGGAGTGGGAGGAACAAATCGCCCTTTACGCAGATGATATTCTACTATATGTGCAGCGATAAGGGGCAGCGATTGCCACTGTTTCACGTCCTTTTTTAATCCATCCAGCTAAGGGTATTAGGTTCAGTTGGTGAAATTTCTGTGGGTCTATCGTCATGCTAATGCCCAAATATTTGAAGTTCCTGGTCTCTATGGGAATGTTGCATCGGCATGGCAGGTTGAGGATGCCCACTGTTAGTGGGAATAAGAGAGATTTGTTTCAATTTATATGATACCCTGAGTATTCTCTGAAAATTCTAAATATTTGAAGTATTCTGTCCACTGACTGCCGTGGCCTGAGCACATATAGTAGAATATCATCTGCGTAAAGGGCGATTCATTCCTCCCACTCCCCCTCACCCCCTACCGGAATGCCCCAAATCAGGGAGTCCTGCCTGGTCCATGCGCCAGCGGCTCCAAACCCAGGGCACACAGAAACGGTGAGAGGGGGCAACCCTGCCTCGTTTCCTTCACCAGGGAGATCTCCCTGGACACCTTGACATTAACTCGTACTCTTGCCAACGGCCTGCATTAAAGTAGTTTTACCCAGCCAATACATTTAGGATCAAACCCTAGGTGCCTCAAAACAGCAAAGACGTAGTCCCACTCTACACTGTGCAAGGCCTTTGCTGCTGTGTCTGACTCTTCCCCTTGTCAAATGAGGGACCCCAAACAAACGCCTTAGGTTAAGTCTGGTACCCCAATGTCGCATAAATCCAGACTGATCTGGTTGAATTATTGTAGTTATGACCTTACAGAGACGCATGAAGAGGATCTTGACCAGCACTTTCACCTCATAAATCAGTAGGGAGATAGGCCTGTAGGAGCCGCAGTCTATTGGGGGTTTCTTTTCTTTGGGGCTGTCCACTATTAGTGCCATCCTTTGGTTGTTGGGGGAGAACTCCCCTCTCCCGCGCTTCCGTGAACATGGCTAGCAGGTGATCTGTTTATTTTACTCAATGTACACTTGAGCAACTCCAACGGGAGGAGGTTGAGCCCTGCCGCTTTTCTGGATTGCAGTGCTCGGGTTGCAATGGTAAGTTCATCTATCATTAGATCTCCTCCAACATTTTCCTGCCAGCTTCTGCCAGCTGGGGTAGACGTATATGCCTTAGTAACTCCCTACATTCCTCCTCCGTTCTTTCCATTGTGGAGGAATATATTTCTTCATAATAAGTAGCAAGTTCCTCTGCTATTTCCTCCCCAGTTTGGAAGTGCTGTCCCTCCTTGCCAATTATTTCTAGAGCCCAGCTCCTCTTAGTTTGTTTCTTATCCAACCATGCCAGGAGTTTGCCTGCTTTGTCCCCCACTTCATATAGCCTATGATGTGTGGCCAGGGCTTGTGCTCTTGCACTGTCTTCTAAGATAGTTTTCAGTTCTTTCTGCTTTTCATTTTAAGCGCTGATGGAGCTACCGAGTATTGACCGTGCCTTCCACTATGGTGTCCTCTAGATTAACCCCTTCAGTGCTGATGACAAAGCCAGCTCGTCATGGGCTTTACCTGCCCTGTGCTTATGACGAGCTGGCTTTGTCACAAACAATGGGATTACAAAGGATCCAGCACCCAGCGGGAAAACCCCTAGCAGCCAAGGTGTTAAGAATCTCAGCCTCCAGGGTAATGCTCTTCAACCTCACCTCTTTCCGAAATGCCCCTATCTTTCCCTAAAGCTGCCCTCTCACTACAGTCTTAAATGCTTCGCATAGTGTAATCTCAGAGTCCACCGATCCCACATTCTCACTGAAGAAGCATTTAACCCCACCCCCTCGTTTCTACTGTAAATTCTGTAGTGATGACACAGGAAACAGGAATTGTCTTGAGAAGATTTATTGTAAGGTTACATGGAAGAGGAGCTAGTTTGAAAGCAGCCAGCTCCAACAGACACCAACTCAAGAATCAATCATGTGCATTCTAAAGAAACTAAGCAGCAGGAGAACATTCTAAAGGAAACCAATACATTACAATTACAGAATAACAATAAACTAAGGATTAATAAAACAGAACTAACCATAATGACTAAACAGATTACTACAAATTCCTTGTCTTTGAGATACCAGGGATCTATCCTCTGGGGTAAGATGTGGAGCCTTCTTGGGCCTCTAAGAGTTAACTCTACTGGAGCCTGGTCTGACACTCCTCATGCCACATGTTTGGCATCGACGATTCCTTCCCTGCCACTGTCATGCGAAAATAAGTACTCAAGTCTGGACAGGCTCTCATGGGTATATACTGCTTAGCGGATGGATGTTGGCTTCTCCATATGTCAGTGAGGCCCAGTGCACGCAGGAACTCTCCCAGTCTACCCACTCTTCTTCCCCCCATCATGTCCAGGTCTGTAAAAATTATTTAATTCTTGTCCCCTCCCATCAACAGGCAGCCCTCCGGGAGCTCTAGTAGTTTGTTCCCTAGTGTGATTAATGTGGAAGTCTCTATCCCTGGTTGTGAATATGCAGAGCAGAAATCGAGCCGAAACGCCCCCCAATAGCCGCTTACTGCTACAAATCTGCCCAGTGGATCTGTCCACGTCCTAACATCTCGGTATGAGAGTATGGTTTTACACAATGTGCCCACCCCCCTAGAGCCCATACTGTAGCCTTATTGTGCAAGGAGGGTTTAGCCAAAGCAGTTCAGGGCCATGCATCAATTACCATGGAGATGCATTTATGCATTAAGATGACGTCTGAGGAGTGGCTCTTAATGAACTGCAACACTACAGTTAATTTTATCTTATTATTCAACCTGTTTACAATCCAGGACCATATTCTAATTTTCTTTGTTTTGGTTTCCTGGGTTTCCGGCATACTTATGCATTTCTCTCCCTAATCCGCTCGTCCGGACCTGTCTCTCTTTAAATGGAGTGAGGAGCTTGTTGAGTGGGAAGCTACCTTGTTGGATTTATTTTGTGTGAGCACACCAGTAAGAATTCGGAACACAACAACTATGACAACACCCCCTTAAGGTCCACAATGGCAGCCATGATCGCCCCCAGCAAAGGCTCCGCCACTTCATCTCCTTTGCTACTCTTGGGGGGCTTGGTAATTGCATAATTATCCATCTTGTAGGTCTGGCAGCTCCCTGGTACTTTCGGCTTCACCATTGTGTTATTTTGTATTGTGCGTAGGCTGTCCCCTCTCCGGGTAACTGTAGTGTAGGCCCCAGACGATACAATGCCCTGCGTGCTGCTGTTTCTCCTCTACAATGTAGGCAGTGTGGAGGGGGAGCGCTCTCCCTCCACCAACTTGCCGCACCAGGTCAGTGCTCTAACTCCCGGGGTCCTCAACGTACTCTCAGGAATCACCAAGTTGACCCGCATGTCTCTGTCTGGGGGAAACCTCTGCCCCCCAGTACCTCGCTAGATGTGCCCCCTCTCACATCCAGATTGAGGTCGGCCCGCCAGCGGTTTCCTCTCTTGCGGGGGCCCAGGGTTGGGTTGTGTTCCACCACAGGCCTTCTATGGTCGCACACTCAGTCTCAGGCCAGGCGCGCCCCAGCCACCTCTGCACAGTTGCCGCTGGGTAGGCTTCGGCGCCTCGCTGGCCCTTCATTGATCCTGGGCCAAAAGAGGGGAGGACCCCTTTGCAACACCGTCCACCGGTCAGGCCCACCACTCTGGTGGTTCTAGCTGCTCTCTGGACTCACCGCTCGGCAGTATGGGCCAATTTAGGCCGCTACGCCTCAGCTGGAATCACTGCTCACTCTTGCCACCCACCGGTCCTCCACACTTAGCTTTCTTCTCAGCCAAGGTTGTTATACGTGAGCCCCATGACGGCTGCCCAACTCCGGATGCTTGCTGCTCTGCAGCGGAGGGAACCGCGCTCAGATTCTGGTCTCAGTCTCTCCCGGCCGATCTCCGTCTCCCCGTCAGCGCGATCCCACACCAGGTATGCCTCCTCTGCGCAATCTCCTTTGCTGCTTGTATCAGGTACAAACACGGGCCGTGGCCCCAGTCCAATCACCAATAACTACGGGGCAATCTCCTACCTTAGAAGAAGTCTACTTGTTTGGATTTTTGATGGATTTTGGGAGTGAGTTCTTAGGGCTTGTGGAGCTCTTTCAACGTAATGCCATTCCTGAACGCGGCTCGGCCTTGCCCAATTTTATTTTATTTTTATTTACTGAGTTTTATATAGCGTAAACTTGACCAAAGGGCTGCAAAGCGCTTCACAGAGTTAATAGCATATACTTGAGATACATATGGAGTAAATGCAGATACATAATGACAGAAAGTGATGAGGTAAACGAGGTATGAAATTGCATAAGCTGAAATACATACAAAACATTTGGGGTACAAACAAGGACATTATGGGAAGATTGCAGATACAATTTTGAGGTAGTTATGGTATACAAAATACATATCGCTTTGCAGAGCACAGCTGCAATTGTACAACATTACTGGTATAGTAAAAAAAAATAACAGCAAAACATATAGTAGCAATAAATACGACAAAGGAGGCTGAACAGAAGTAAGAACAGGCGTTGAACGTCTATGGTAGCTGGGGTAAGGCCTCTTGTGGATGGGGCGGGGGGAACTAGAGGCACAGATTTCTCTGGGTAGTGGTGACAGATTTCTTTTGAGGGAGCCTGCAGGCTAGGCAGGAGCTTTAAGGTTGGTTTTGGTATTTGTTGAAGAGAAGAGCCTTCAGTTTCTTTTTGAAGTGGGGGAATAGTTGATTTCCCGCAGATCCCAGGGGAAGGGAGCATTCCAGCAGAAAGAGCGGGTGTACGATTTCTCTCTTTTAACAAGAGTAGTTTGTTTGAGCTTCTTAGTGGTCTATATTGGCTGGCTTTTGATAGTTTGTTCGAGAGGTAGATTGGCTTTTCACTGTAGCGTGCTTTGTTGGTTATGCAGGCAGTTTTTAGTATGGGCTTTGCCTAGATTTGTAGCCAGCTGAGTTGTCTAGCTGCAGCATGGAGAGTGGTTTTCGGTAGGGCTAGGTAATAATTTGGGGCGTCTGTAACCATTGCGTTGCCATAGTCTAGCTTGGGTAAGACTAAGGATTGCACCACCATCTTTAGGTCTTCGCAGGGGATAAAGGGTTTGACGTTTTTCATACTTTTAGGTTTAACTTTGTTTTTTATTGACATCTTTAGCAGGGTTACAATTCTTATAGCCACCTCACAATTCATACTGTTACCCCATAACCAAAACATCCATCACTGCACTTGTTATTATCTGTGAGGGTGCAATCCAACATATTCCCCCCAAAATTCGTGAGGTGTGCCTAATATCGATTACGTACTACATAGTAACAAGAAAGGCAATAGTACTCAACATTGTCCAAATGTATTTAAACACTCCCCCTCCCACCCTGCCCTCCGGCGAACTGGTGTGCACAATGCCCATTCCGGCTTTAAAATTGTTGTTCCAAGTGTATTCTGTATCAAATCTCAAGGTCCAGTGGTCGCCGCCTCAGGTGCCGTGAGTCTAAGGAGGTAGAAGTACTTTGGGCATGTGATCTTGTTGAATTCGGTTCACAAGAGACACTATCGGTCGCCAAACCTCCCTAAATCTCGATGCAGAATTTGTGAGGGAAGCCTGTATCCGCTCCATCCCAGGTGCGTCGGTATTGTCTGTGTACCACAGTGCGATAAGATGTTCTGAAGTGCTGCCCCCAGAGTTAGGCCCATCGGCTTCCCTTTGTGGGACTTCAGAGGGAAAGTTGAAGGGTTTGGTAGCCCCAGCACTACATGAGACGGGAATCTTGGAATCTCTGTCTCAAACTGCTGGTCTATTTCGTCCAGTATCGTGGGCCAGTATGCAGCCAGTTCCTTATATTCCCTTAGCAGATGTACTAACGTGCCCTCTTCCACTCACCCCGCCAGCAAGTAGGACTGCAGTCTGGATTCCCTTTATTAAGGCGCACCGGCATCAGATACCAGTACATAGCGATCTTAAAAGCAGTTCCTGGCTGGCGGATTATTGCCCTGTATATTTGGCTCTGTAGTAGATTTCCTTCCACTCTTTCTTCGTGAGTTCTCTTCCCAATTCTTTCGCCCAGCGATTCTGACTGGCAGTGGACTGTATTGGGGATTGGCAGATGTAGCATATCATATAATTCAGAAATCATTTTCTTATCGGTGCGCTTCATCACTAACCATTTCTCGTACGTTGTCAGTTTCCTGTTGACTTTTATATGCACTTCTGGTTGAAGAAGCCAGTGTCTTATCTGGAGATAGTGGAACCTTTCTGGGAGGGAATAATCCTGCCTTAGGTGGGAAAATAAAATGATCCCCTCTACATCAAACAGATGACCTGCTGCTTTGCATTCCGAAGTCCGCTACGCCGAGAACGCCTTCCCATCAAGCTCCGGTATAAACTCCTTGGTATCGAATCAGGGAGTCATGGTCAGGCCCCTTCTACTGGCCACCCCGTCCCACACCTGCAGTACTGCGTTCGGGATAGGTGAGCCCTGAAGGTTCTGTGGTCGATCCACTCCTTTCAGAAAGGGAACCTTCCATAAGTAGAGTTTCGCTAATTCCCAATCCTGAAATAGCCATCTCTTATCCGATTTTAGTCTACTCCATTCCAACAAATATCGCAGTAGAGCAGCCCTAAAATACTCTAACAGATTCAGGATTCCCAAGCCTCCCTCTTCCAATCTCAAATGCCCCAGCTCGCTCTGCATGCATGGGCGCGCTCCTGCCCAGACAAAATGGAGTATTGCTTTTTGAAGCATTTGAAGTGTCCTCTTAGGAGGCCAAACTGGTAGCGTTTGGAACAAATATAATTCCTTGGGAGAATAGAAATTTTAACCGCAGCAACGCGTCCCAATAGTGACAGCTGATGCTGCTTCCAGTTCTGTAGCTCCCTCATTACCTGTCAGACTAGTTTGGAGTAGTTTGGTGATCGTCCGCTGGACAGACTGAGCCAATTCAATTCCCAAATATGGGATGAGCTCCATTATCCTAATCCCTGAGAAAGTATCGTTTCCCGCCCCTGAGGCTGCCCGTCGTCTGTCGAGTTGGAGGCTCATTGACTTCCCTACGTTCACTTGTAATCCGGAGACCTGACGGAATGACTCCAGTTCTCGTAAGAATGCCCGGACCAAACGATCTAACTCTAAAGATGCATTGATATTGGCCGCATATAGGCTTATTGCATGTCTTTCCCCATCAAAGAGAACGCCCATAATATTCGGGTTGTCCCTGATCTTCTAGGCCAGCAGTTCCATGTATAAGGCAAAAAGAAGGGGCAACAGCAGGCACCCCTGCCACGTCCCTCTCTGGATGGCAAAAGGTCGAGAAAATAGACCATTTACCCTAATAGTCGCGGTGTGTGAGCTATAGCAACTCGTCACCCAAGCCCTGAACTGGTCCCCTAACACAAAGTGAATCAAGGTTTGGTCTAGAAAGGCCAATAGCAGGAGGGCGTCCATATTCGTGTGGTGAGCCTTGTCAACCAAGTGGAGAATCCTTTTGGTGTTGTCACTACTCTGCCTATTTTTGGATGAATCCGGATTGATCGGGCTCTATGATACCCGGCATCAAGGGGCCGAACCTTGCTGCTAAAATGCTGATAAATAGCTTTAGGTCCACATTAAGAAGGGACACCGGACAATAGGAACCATAAAGATTTTTATCCTTCCCAGGTTTAGGCAGGACTACTATGGATGCCGCCAGCATATCAGGGGGACTCGACCCCGGCCCTGCAAAGGAGTACAAAAATCGTCAGGAGCGGCGCTAAGATATGGCAAAAGGATTTATAGAAACTCACCAAGAATCCATCCGGTCCAGGCGATTTCATAAGCTTGAGCCGTGATATAGCCCCTGTAACTTCTTCTATCTGGATCGGGCATCTATCAAATGCGCTTGACCCCTATCGAGCACCAACATGTTTGCTCCCTGCTGCAGATATGCATTGTTTGCTGTCCAGAGGGGGCCTCTCTTTTGTATAAATCTGCATAAAACTCTCTAAATGTGTTTTCTATCTCTTCGTCCTCCTTCACAATTTCCTCCTTGTCGTTCTTGATTGATTGGACCTACGTCTGGTGGGTACCGGCCCTAAGTTTACTCGCCAGCATCTGGTCTTGTCCCCTTCGATATAGTAGGAGTGCTTGAGACGAAGTGCTGCGTATTCAGGTCTATCTATGTTAAGCCCAGCCAGTTGAGCTTTTGCCGCCTTCAACTGTCGCCAGGCCCTCGGCACCCCGGTCCTACTGTGTGCCCGCTCCAGTTCTAGCACTTGTTCAGTGAGGTGATCCCTCTCTTCTTTGCGCTCTCAGTTCTCTGCGGCAGAGAAAACTATCAGTTCTCCTCGCACCACCGCTTTTAAGGCCCCCCATAAAGTGAGCAAAGAGATTTCAGGGGATTCATTTATCTCTAAATAATCTTTGATGCATTTGTGTATCTGTCGCGTCACTGCCTCCCTGAGTCGCCAACCTCCCGGCTGTCTCCGTGTCAGGGGCAATCGAAGGGATACCGTCACTTCTGCAAGTTCAGAGAGTGCTGCTGGTGTAATGTCCACTTCCCCCACCCTTGCATTTTCTTTTGTTGTGCCTATCAAGTAATCTAGGCGGGCAAAAGTGCCATGTGCATGAGATTAAAAGGAGGATTGTGAGGTCTGTGGGTGTACTGTTCGCCACAAATCTATCAGTCCCCTGGATTGAAGCCATTCTTTCTCCTCACTAGACAATTCCCCCGTCTGGGTGAATCGGTGACCTGACCGATCTTCAGTCACATCCATGACAATGTTAAGATTCCCTCCCACAATCCTCCACCAATCCTGTTTGCCCAGGACCTCCGAGAGAGCCGCCTTCAGACATTTCGCCTGCCCTGAGCTGGGCGACTAGATTGACCCCACCGCTAGTGTGTGCCCTCCTATTTGGAACATGTAAGCCAGGAGACAGCCTTTAACTTCAGCAATCTTATCCCCCACTGTCCCTGAAAATCGCTTAGCAAACAAAATAGCCACCCCGCTTTTTTTATCCGAGATGGAAGAGAAAAATAGTTGGGGGAAGGCCCTTGACCTCAGCCTGTCCCAATCTTTAGAGAGAAGGTGTATCTCCTGGAGGAGACACACATCTGCCCCCAGGTTCTCCAAATATGAAAGAATGGATTTCCTCTTGATAAGATTATTAAGGCCCTTCACATTTAGGGTAACTACTTTCAATGTGGAGGATCGTAGTTTGTCCTCTGCTCCCGTGGGATCTTTAAACCTTGGTCCCTCCTTGAGCCCCCCTCGCCCCTCCTCCTGGCCCTCCTGGATCAATCTCCACCCCTGCAACACCAGCTCCCTGCACACCAGTTCCTTCCTACCCCCTCCCTAACCCAAACCTAGAACCCCCCAACATCCCATAATATCCAGAGCCCGCAGTTCGTGCTCGCGTGTCCTTGGAAAAAGGAAATGATAGGAGCATATTGATGTCCAAGACTCCCCGTCCCGTCCCCCCACTCCCATCGACTCCCCCCCCCCCCCAGCTCCGCTCGGTGAGACGCCTCCCCTTCACTCTTTGCCACCTGTCTTGTGGGGCTTGTGTTCTTGACTGGCTGCCTCCTCCGGCAATGGTTGTTCTAGGCCCACTATTCTACATGCTTCTTGCAATGATTTGATGGAGTTTGCTGTGCCACTTCAATATCAACCGGAACTGGTATCCCCAGGAGCCTTTTTTGTAAAGTTATTGAGGCCAAGTCTTGATAGAGGGCTACGGGATGGCCCTGGTACGTGAGCGGGTGCTTTGTCCTGGCCTCCCGGAGAATACTTTCCTTGAGAGGAAAGTCCGGTAGGTAGGCCAGGATGTCAGGCGGAGGTGCAGGATCTTTTCTTCCCAAACTCACTCTTTGCGCCTGGTCTATCCTGATATCACAGTCCGTTGGGACCCCTAGTATGCCCCAGAACAGCCCCTGCAGATACTGAACTATGTCTGAGTCCTCATGTTCTGAAGGAACTCCCTTCACGCGTATGTTATTCCTCCTGGAGCGGTTCTCCAGGTCTTCCGTTTGCACTTGGAGATCGATCTACTGGGCCCACAGTCGAATCACCTCTTGTTGGAGCTGCTCCATTTCTTCCTGTCTGGCCTGTTCCTGGTCCTCGATGCTTGCCACCCGTTCTCCGACTGCATCCACATCCCGCCGGATGTCTTTCACATCCCTCGCGAGTTCACCTTTTAGTGACTGAAAGTCATCTCTTAACGTGTTGAACAATGTCTCTAGGAAGGAACGGGTGACAGGGGCTTCCGCTCCCCCCGTCTCGTGGTTCAGTTGTGTGTGTGGAGACAGTATGCCCTCCCCTCCGCCGGTCTGCAGGGTTTTGATCAGCATGTCCTTCAAGGTCCGATCCTTCGTCCGTCTGAGCAAGGAAATGCCGGCGGTGCTGTCCGCTGCCTTGTCGCATCTTCTCTCTACCCCAGATCTATCCGTTGTAGTATTCTGGAGTCCCGGCCACTTGCCTCTCCCCAAGACTGTGCTCTCTCCTGGGCCACCTCAGCCAGTCACCCCTTCGCTCCCACGCTGGTGCCTCTCTTGGGTTACATAATGTGCCCTTCTTCAGCAGACCAGGGGCTTAATCGTGCCACTTGTTTATCAGACCCGAAGGCCCTGCTCTTTGATCCCCCGTCTTTGTGTGCCTGCCCCCCAGTCTAGCCCCGTTTGTGGCCTCCTCTGTTGTGTGTGTTTGGCTGGTCCGGTGGCCTGTGATCCCTTCCGACACTAAGTTCGGGGACCCCAGCCTCCCTTCCTTGTGCACCCTTCATCCACGCATGAACTGTGAATGGTCACCTTCGGGCGGTCTCGGATCAATCTCAATTCCACCCTTGCACTAGAGCCGTAGGACACCTTACCTGGCCGTCTTGACGAGTGCATAACTCTGTGGGGCTTCAGAGATCGTCTCCCCGCCTCGGCTGCTCCGCTAACCCCCTTTTCAGTGGCCCTCCTGGGGATTGACATGTTCCCCCTGATGGAGGGCCCAGCTGCTATAGTCCTCCTCAGTGGCCCCTTGGTATGGCGGCACAACTCAGTGGCCTAGGGAGTCTTCACTCCTTCCTTCCCCTAAATAGCGCTTTCCTGTCCTGGGCAGTTCTGGGCCCCTGCTCGCCGCGTCCACCCCGCCGACTAGGCACTTCCGGGGGTTCTCAGAGGGTAGGCCCAGTACAAATGGGCCACTTCGTCTTCCTCAGCCGCAAATCATCTGGCGTCTCGCTCTGGCCACCCATGTCACTTCTCTTCACCAGCCCCTTACTCTCACCGGAGTGTCCAGGTGCCCCCTCTCGGCGGAGCTCTGTGCTGGTAGGCCCCGGGGTTGCGCCTATCTCCAACCCCAGGCCGCCGTGTGTCCGGCTCCCTCTGGGCCTTTTCATCAGCCTCTCACTGCTGTCATGCTGCCGCTCTCCCACTGGCCTGGATCAAAGGCACAGTAATCGCGCTTACCTGCTGGCTTTTGTCTCCCGCTCCGGACAGCAGAGAAGTGGGTGGCACCTGCCCAGGCGCAACGGGAGCAGGCCAGGGTTATCGCTGGAGCACTTTGCCGTGAGGCTTTTCTGGCGAGTGCTCACTGCCGGTGACCTCCCTCGGAGTACATAGCATCTCTGGTCCCCAGGCTTCCACTGTCACCCGCTCCTCACTCCCGGACCCCACCAGCCGATGGCACTGGCCGAAGCTCTAGGAGGTGAGAACAGCGCGGTTCAGTGCGCTGCTGCCACTGCATCAATTAAGGACTCTCCGCAGCAGGCCCCAGCCCCTCTGGGTTCCAGTAGGCCCTGCCACTTGTTCGGACCATCTGCGCTGGGTCCAACTGCCTCAACCCTGCCATCGTGGGCCCCAGCCTGGCCCCCCTGTTTCGCTTATGGGCCCTCTCTCTTCGCAGGCTTCTCGCTGTCTCCCCCCGTCCACCAGTGGCCTCCGGACTCACGCAGCTGGGCCCTGGTGTGCCTCTGTGAAGATCCGGCGCGAAGAGCAGCTTCCACAGGCCCTTCTGAGACTGGCTGCCATTTTCTTGCGCTGGCCGTGCGTCTCCCCATAGCCCGCTCTCTCAGGGAGATGGGCCCCAGCTCCAATTTACCGCTGTTCCCCTATGCCTGTATGTTAGGGCATGTATTCCCTACAGTGCTGCGGTGCGGGGATACCACTCTGATTTAGGCTGGATTGGGCGCTCCGGAGCGGGGAGGCAGAAGAGACCCGTCTTACCCGCTCCCCATCTTGGCCACGCCCCTTTTTAAATATTTTTCAGCGTGTAGAATCCGATTTTTGCGCAGGCATTGATATGGTCTTTCATGCTTATGTGATAGTTGAGTGGAATCCCCAGGACAGTTTACAGTTAAAAGCAGTGAGGTTGGCGAGCCAGCATCTACGGGAAAGGATTTTTATTTGGGATGGATGAGAAGGTGTTCAGTTTTGCTGGGGTTGAGTTTGAGGTGGTTGCTGGTCAACAAGGCGAGAAGAGTGTTATTTAGGTGCTGGATGTAACTGACTACATTTTCAAGTAGAGATGGGTCTCATCTGCATATAGATGCTTGTCTGTTTTGGGATGTCACAGGATCATTGCAAGGATTCCTTTGCATACTGGTGATGTTTTTGAGGTTGCGTTGTTGATTTTGATTAGCTGCGAGCGTTGGCTTAGAAAGGAGGAGAACCACTGAAGGACAGTCCCGTTGATACCTGCACGCTGTGAGTGTGTGTTTAGGAGGATGCTGTGGTTGACAGTGTCAAAGGTGGCCGAAAGGTCTAGGAGGCAGGCCTGGTCATCATTCAAAATCTGTGTACGTCGTCCATGATGTTTAGTATAGCAATCTCTGTACTGAAACCTTTTTTCTGAACCCGGATTGGAAAGTGTTAAGCAGGATGTATCTTTCTATATGGTGAGTTGGACAAGCAGACACTTTTCCATGGTATTGGCGAGGAGGGGGAGGTTGGTTACAGGTCTGTAGTTATTAAGGTCAGTCTGGTTGGCGTCTGCTTTGTTTTTCTTAATGAGAGGGCGGTGACGTGGCCGACTTCGAGGAGAGCTGGCATTGAGACGCCTGATAGAGAGGAGTTGATGATTTTGGTTCAAATCATTGAAATGATGTGCCTGAGATTCACCACTGAAGCAGCGAGGGGGTCAGAGATGTAAGATGCCAGCTTCATTCTGGAGAGTAACTTGGCACTTCTTCAGGGGTTTAGTTGAATTTAGACCAGGTTGCATTGTTTTTCAGTTGCATGGGAAGGGGGTTGGCAAGCTGAGTTGGATGGAGGGGGAGGCATTCATTCATTGATGGTAGGGTTACGCGCGATCCCTTCCCACCGGGGGCATCTTTAGTGCATGATGTGAAGGTGGATGTCTCGAGAGATAGTTCAATGTTCGATATTTTTTCTGCAAAGAATGTGTCAAATTCTGCACAGAACTCTGGAAAGTTGTTACTTGAATGTTGGGGGAAAGAGGAGGTTTGTTGTTTAATGATGGTGAATAGGTCTTTAGGTCTGTTCCTAAACTGGTCAAGTTGATTTCGGATGAAGGAAGATTTTTCATTGAAGATGTCTTCTCCGTTTTTGGCGTTCAGCCCAGAGGAGCGAGACAACGGATTCTGATGGCTCTGGTCTCCAGTTTCTTTCAGCTAAACGGTGTTGTTGCCTTTCATTGTTAAGGTCTCTGTTAAACCAGGCTCTAGAGGGGATCTTTCTTGATTACTTGAGTTTCTGGGGAGTGAATGATCCCACAAGTTATATAATTTTTGTGTTGTAGTGGGTGGGGAGGTCCTCGGCGAATGATAGGTTGGGAGGAGGTAGGATTTGGGTACTGATAAATGCTCTTGGGGGATTTGTTAGATGTTTCCAATCAAGCGCTTGGGATGGCAGCAATGAAGAGAACAGTGATGAATGGAATTTAGATCGAAGAGAATTTGATATAGATCTAACCAGTTAAATGATAGGATACGTTGCAGCGATAGTGTGTTGTACTTGCAGATAATTGTGTCAAGTGTGCAGCGCTTGTTGTCCGTTTGCATGCTGCAATGTTGGGTGAGATCGTTGGCTTCCAAGAGGGTGGAGAGGGCCTGTACAGTGGGGTCTTTAGTGTTGTTCAGGTGCACTTTTAGGTCTCCTAGTATAATTTTGGTGCTTTTAGTGAGGTTTGCAATATTAGGGATGCTAGGTCTTCAAGGAACTGTGAATTTTTGCCAAGAGGGTCATGGATGACGTGGAATTTTGTGGGGTTGGGTCCATTTGTGGAGAACTGAGCTCCTGGATACTCCAAGGTAGGGGGATTGGGAGTGCGGAAGGGAATTAAACAGAGATTGTTTTTGTGTATAATGGCTACTCCACCACCCCTGCCACTTCTGCGGTTGCTGCAAATGATTGAAAAACCTGGAGGGGAGATGAGGTTGCTGCAAGATGATGAGTTGTTGTTTAACCAGGTTTCAGTTATACAACAAATGTCCCTGTTTTGCTGTAAAATGGCATCTGCTATATCAGTGGCATGCTTAATTGCTGATCTGTATTTTATAAGCATGCAGCGGACGTAAATGTGGGTCTGCCCCTTGCTGTGACGTCCTAGTCATGGAGCGTTTGGATTTGGGGCAGTGCAGTGTCAGGGTTTATCTGTGGTTTGAGGGGTTTGGGCAGGGTGTGGATAGTCTTTGCTTTTACGCAAAATGACACAATTTCATTCAAAACAGTGTTGAATTTGAGTTCTAGACTGGCTCTTATAGGGAGCAGTTGCGAGGCACCTGGGACAGCAGAGGGGAGGCGGGTGCTGGGGCAGGTCAGAGCCATGGGTGGGGGGCTAAGGAAAGATCCATCCTATTGGGGGCAGAGGATTGGGGGGGCAAAAGAAGCAGGGTTAATGCAGGCTGGGATGAGAGCCTGGCGGGTAAAGATGAGAAACATGCTACACATGGGAACTGAAGATTAAAAGTGAGAAAAGGCAAAACAGTAGAGAATAAAAAACTTTGCAAGAGACAGCAAAAAAGGGATATTCAGACTAATTAAACAGGGCCACTGGAATTATGTGATTGTGTGGCTGCAGTGATTTTTAGGTCTTGACTTAAAGCATTGCTTTAGCAATGCTTGTTTTGTCGAGATTTCTAGTAAGCGATCCGAAAAGTCTGCCAAGGGTGGATTACCCACAGTTCATGTGAGAAAGGCGCATGCACAAACCAGCCACGTCACACACCACCATTGTCTGCCTCGCATCAGATTTCAAAGGAATGTGCTCCGCTCCCCCGCAAAGCAATACCGAGAGATTGTTTAAGCTTGTAAGCTAAACATGAAAGGCACTCCCCCAGGCCACTTTTATTTAGTCCAGCGCAAGTTCCTGTCTTCCTAACTTATCTCTCTGCAATTCACTGGCACTTTTGGAGAGCTGAAAGTTATCTGTACCGTCGAAGCAATTTCAGATAAAATAAGCTGCGTTTATTGTATGGGAACAAGGGTTCGTTAATTACAAAAATGTGGAGCATACTTTCTCTCTGCTTTGGCATTTTCGCAGAGCCGGCTGCAGTTCCAGTCGAGATCCCCGGTCACATATATTATTTATCGATTTTAGTAAATTTCTTGTCGGCAGTAAAAGAGACATAAGCTTGAACATATTAGCCTGTTTGTGCCAGAGCCTGTACAAGAGTCAACTCGACAAACGGAGGCTGGCCGTGCTTTCAATTTATTTCACAGACCATTTAGCGGAGTAGAGCCTCGCACTGTCTGAGTGGGTCACATTTTCAGATATAAAAACCACTTGTGATTTATTTGCAATGAGCCTCTAGGTCTTTGTCTGCATTTTCAGATGGATTTACAGAGCGCAATTAAAATACTAGGAAACCTAGTTGTTTTGTATATGTAACCACCTCTTTGTGCAATCGTTACCACGTAGTTGAAAATACCACCATTAGGACACGCTCATTGTTTGCTGGCTAAGCCTTCTTTCCTCATCAAACAAACGGGTGACCTGTCCGCCATGCGATAAACCATATGTTGGAAGACGGTGAATCGCTGGGAGCCCCGCAAGAGCCGCCCTTCCCTTGCCAGTTAGTTACACATGGCAATTCTGTCCCCATCTCCAGGGAAGGCTTTTACGGGAGCAGGCTACAGCGCCTCTGGAGCTTCTGTGCGCATGAGTCGGGAAGAGATGCAGCGAGTACAAGGGACATATTTAGAAGAACAGCTTTTTCCTGCTCTGCTTTTTGTACACAGGCGTTATCAAGAAGAAAGTCCAACTGTGGAAGCCTGGAGCTGCTTTGCTTCTGTGTGTGCTGCATACTTCCTGAATCTGTCTTTGTTTAACATACTTGAATATGGTGAACTTGGATAACACCGTGAGTTAAACAGCAATGGCTCCGGCCTTTCTGGCTGCAACCCCAGGGACAGAGGTGGCCACAGCGTCTTCACAGGCTTACCCCCTGCCATGACAGACTTTCAGCCGCCTGGTACTTTTCGCATGTACATTCAGATCGCTTGATATTGTTTCTCAAGAGGAACACAACTCTACAACTCTGCATTTAAAAACACCATTCCAGCATCTTAGGCAGCGTGCGTAGTAGAGTGCATTTTGAATCTGGACATATGCAGTAGCCTGCTGGCTAATTGGTGCATTCCCCGTCAGAACGCCCCTTTCCACATCTCTGTAGTTAGGCACTCCCATTGCAAGACCGATTGGCACATCCACCATTTTTACTTACTTTCCAACAATATACACACACACACACACACACACACACACACACACACACACACACAACACACACACAAAAGAAAAAAAACACATTTCAATACAAAACACACACATACACAACACACACACGGCGTGCTCGAATCAGGCGAAATAATATCTCGGTGGGTCCTCGGAGTGGATCCGGGTGGGATCGTGGTCGGGGGAATGAATCTCCGTCACGCGAAGGGTCAGCAGAAAGCTCGAGATAGGCTGTCGTAGTCAAGATAAATGTTGCTATGAGCACATGCTTCAAACCATTTGAGTCTCTTTGTTTCCTTGTGGAAAATAGTGTATACATATCCTGATTAACTGCCTACTAATAACACCAGTTGGGATACCTCTTGTTGTTATCACACTGCTGCACGCCGCACACTGCTGCACGCCGCACACTGCTGCACGCCGCACATTGCTGCATGCCACACCCTGCTGCATGTCACACCCTGCTGCATGCCACACCCTGCTGCATGCCACACACTGCTGCATGCCACACACTGCTGCACGTCGCCAACTGCACACTGCTGCATTACTCATACTACTGCATGCTGCACACTGCCGCACGCCTCACTGCTGCACGCCTCACACTGCTGCACGCCTCACACTGCTGCACGCCTCACACTGCTGCATGCCTGCATACTGCTGCACGCCTGCACAATGCTGCACGCCACACACTGCTGCACGCCACACACTGCTGCACGCCTCACTCTGCTGCACGCCTCACTCTGCTGCACGCCTCACTCTGCTGCACGCCTCACTCTGCTGCACGCCTCACTCTGCTGCACGCCTCACTCTGCTGCACGCCTCACTCTGCTGCACGCCACACACTACTGCACACCACACAATGCTGCACAATGCTGCATTACTCACACTGCTGCACGCCACACACTGCTGCACGCCACACACTGCTGCATGCCTCACCCTGCTGCACGCCTCATACTGCTGCACACCGCACACTACCGCACGACTCACACTGTTGCACGCCTAACACTCCTGCACACCTCACACTGCTACACGCTGAACACTGCTGCATTACTCACACTGCTGCATGCCACACACTGCTGCATGCCACACACTGCTGAATGCCACACACTGCTGAATGCCACACACTGATGCACGCTTCACACTGATGCACGCTTCACACTGATGCACGCCTCACACTGATGCACACCTCACATTGCTGCATTACTCACACTGCTGCATTACTCACACTGCTGCACCCCACACACTGTTGCACCCCACACACTGTTGCACCCCACACTGCTGCACGCCACACACTGCTGCACGCCACACACTGGTGCACGCCTCACGCTGCTTCACGCCTCACACTGCTGCACAACTCACACTGCTGCACGCCACACACTACTGCACGCCACACACTGATGCACGCCACACACTGCTGCACGCTACATACTGCTGCACGCCACACACTGCTGCACGCCACACACTGCTGCACGCCTCACACTGCTGCACGCCTCACACTGATGCACGCCTCACACTGATGCACGCCTCACACTGATGCACGCCGCACACTGCTGCACCAATTTCGTAGCGCACGATGCATCTATTCTCTTCTACCGTACTAATCTGTTGATCTCTTCCACCGCCTCCATCTCTAGCTCCCTGTTCTCTTCTATTCTCCTGTGCCGATCTGCTGTTCTCTTCCACCCGCCTCCTTCTTTAACTCCCTGTTCTCTTCACCTGTAATAATCAGTTACTCTCTTCCACACCACCTCCTTCTTTAATTCCATGTTCTCTTATACTGTGCTAATCTGCCGCTCTCTTCCACCCGCCTCCTTCTTTAACTCCCTGTTCTCTTCTCATGTGCTAATCTGCTGTTCTCTTCCACCTACCTCATTCTCTAACTCCCTGTTCTCTTCTCCTGTGCCGATCTGCTGTTCTCTTCCACCCGCCTCCTTCTTTAACTCCGTGCTCTCTTCTCCTGTGCTGATCAACTACTCTCTTCCACCCGCCTCCTTCTTTAACTCCCTGCTCTCTTCTCCTGTGCTGATCTGCACTTACACACCACCTCCTTCTTTAACTCACTGTTCTCGTCTCTTCTCTCGTGCTGATCTGCTGCTCTCTTCCACCCTGCCTCCTTCTCTAACTCCCTGTTCTCTTCTCTTCTCCTGTGCAGATCTGCTGCTCTCTTCCACCCCACCTACAAATGTCACAAAAAGATGTTAATATTTCACTTCTGTTTTTGGATTTTCGCAGCAATAAAAGACACTGAACATAACATTTACACAAGTTATTTACTAAAGTTTAAGCTATTGCCATTATAAATTATAATAACTTTTATTTAAAAAGTAATAATTTTTTTAAATAAAACAATTTTTAATTGTAATATCAATACATCTAAATCACGTAAATACAAAACATGTTGCATTACAAATGCTGTAGGTGTCACATTTGCGAAAGATAAAAGTATTGATATTGTAAATAACAAAGCTATTAATTCTGCTATTTTCTAAACCAACACATGCATAAAAAAATTGTCATTAAGATAACCAATAGCTCAAACTTTACTATTGCGAGACCTATTGCATTGCAAATGCTTGTTATATATTGCTGCACTTGCCACAGAATACATCATCTGCAGCATTATCTGCATATTTTAACTAAACAAATTGCTTTTAGCTCAAATGGTTCAAAAGTAAGCAAGGATGTGACAACACGTGTTGACGTGCAGTGGTAGGCACTTTGCAAAACTGGACTGGTTGCCTTTCTGTAGTTTATTGCTATATTTAGGTGTTAAAATGGTATTAATGAGGCACAGCCAATGCCCAGAGAGTGTTACCAAGTGTAAAAATATCAAAATAATGAAGTAATACTATTACTACAGCTGCCGCATGATGCTGCATAATTTGCCTTTTCTTTTCATATAATTTACTCAACCCTGTCTCATAATTTAGCCCTTTCCTGTCGCATAATTGCAGTGGCCCTGTTATTAAGCTATAATGAGGTAGAAAGGGGAAGGTGCCTGTTTGCTCAGCTTCAGCAGATATCAGTGAACTATAACATGAAAAATCACAAAATAGTAAGTTCATTCCCTCCATTGCTTCATTGGTTAGGAAAACTAAAGACTGTGAAAGTTAAATTAAACATTAAGGGAGACACATGCCCTATTGTTCAAAGACACAGAAGAACTACATTTCATTTGCAGGAAGCTGTTCAAAAAGAACTTGAATCCTTGCTCAACATGACATCATTGAACATTTCACTGGTCCAACGTCCTGAGTTTCTCCCATAGTGGTAGTGCCCAAAAAGGACAGTGATGGAGCTGTACGCATCTGCGTTGACATGTCACGCGAACAAGGTAATTAAACAAGAACGACATTCAGGTCTGCACATAGTTGACACGATAACCCAACTGAATAGTGCGAAGGACGTCTCTCGCCTTGAATTGAATAAAGGATTGCATCAGTTGGAACTCGAGGAGAGTTGCAAGTACATTACAAACTTTTCTACACAAATTGGTGTGTTCCAATACAAAAGACTACATTTCGGAGTGTCATCACCTGCAGAGCTGTTTCAAGATTCATTTGATGTATCATACAGGCTGTCATGAATGTGTTTTATTATAGTGATGAAATACTGGTTTTTGGAGCTACAGAGAAGGAGCATGATAAAGCTCTCACACAAGTGTGTCTTTTACTTGTGGATGCAGGTTTGACTTTGAATGCTGACAAATGTGATTACATAAGAAATTAAAAGTATATTTATAAAGTGTTCTACTACCCCTGGGTTTCTTGGAGACGAAACTCCAGCAGGAAAAACACCTAAACAGAACTAAGTGAACGCAAAGGTAAGATAGGTCTACTGGTTAACAGCTTTACGGAAGGAGAGCAGTAACTTTTTCTTAAGATCTAAAGGCATAAAGTACCACAGCTTGGCTGTGCAAGTAACAAAGCTCCTACCACCCCAATCAGAATTTTGGTATCACTAGGTTAAAAGCTGAAGAGAAGTACCATTGGAAGCATTGTTTGAGATGTTCAGGCCTAGAGTTGTGCAAAGCTGCGAAGGTGATACAGAGGGCCTTACATTCTATGTGTTTTTGATGGGGAGCCAATGAAGGTGGGAAAGGGAGTGAGAAACTGACTGATATTTGGGAATGCCCAGAAGTAACCGAGGAGCAGCATTCTATAGAATCCAGAAATCTATGTAGAAATACTTTCTGTAAGTTGATAAAGAGTGCGTTGCAGTAGTCGATTTTGGAAATAATCAGAGTAGAGACCACAGTTTTTTGCAAATCGGGATAAAAAGGAGGACTTTCCTGAGAGTCTTTAAAAAAAAAAAACATTTATCATATGCATCAGTTGGGTGAGTATATCTGTAACATCCCATACATCACCTTCCCAGCAGTCCAATAATTGACAAATAAGAGATCTCTTGAATTAACATGAATGTAACAATGCTGGATGATACAGGGTTAATCATCAGTATAAACAATCTTGTCACTTTTATCATCCTTCGAGAACAATTAGTATAATTATAGTTAGGGGCGTGCACAGATACTGCCCATAAACTGGTTGCACTATTTCCACATCATATAGAGGATCTAGCCTCATCAGTAAAATATATACCTGAGGGGTAGCCTAAAACCTCCTACTCAACTCTGTAAACCTAATGAAATCCGTGCACTGAGCCCAATGTAGTCATGATCCAGAAATGTGTGGGTTAGGACGGCTGGTCGGGTGGGCGGGGGGAGGGGTACCTAAAGTCTTTCTTTTTCTTTTAAATGCCTGAAGCTCTTATCCGGGGCACGCACGGCTGAGGGGGGGGATTCTGCTCTCTGTTGTCTTGTGCTACTTTCAAGACGGCGCTGTGTTCTAAGGGGTGCATTTTCAAGATCAGGGAACCTAATAAAGATTCATCAACCTCTTGCTGTTGCTCTTGAGACCTGCTGTCCACATCCACTCTATTTCTCCTTCATCCTTCACACTACCCGCCAACTCAATCTCCGGGTGTTCCAAAACATCAAGGACCTCCTTCCAGAATCCCGCAATTGGACACTGTCTCAGTCCACAAACCTCCTCTCTAAGCAAAGCCCACCCCTTCGCTCCAGCCCAGTGCGTCACCTCTTTCACCGAGGTCCCTACTATGGGGTCTGGTGTTGGATGTCCAATTTCTTGCTGTCTCTTGGGTAGGTCCAGGGTCATGGCAGTGAATATGGTTCCAACTTTCAGCTCGAGCAGGCACGGGTAAAGCCCTAACAGGCATATCTCCACTGTTGTATTAAGGATGCGTCACAATGTAGTCCCCAGGGTGGCCATGACCCTGTCCCAATAGGGTCCTAGCACTGTGCATTCCCACGTCATATGTATAAAATCTGCATCCTGGTGGTGGCACCCAGGGCAGCCGCGTGGGCCTCTGCCATACGCTATTTGCAATCTGTGGGGTGTCATGTACATCATGTGTAAATAATTAAGTTGTGCGCATTTCAATCTCGTGTTTCTAGAGATCTTCTTTTGATACACCAGGATTTTATTCCAGTCCGAGACTGTGATGTCCCTACCAAAATACCTCCCCACTTTGGACGCAACTTTGTCAGTGGCTTCCCGTCATCTCCAATAGTGATCCGTAAAACCACTTCACCATATGTCTTGCAATGCCTAGGGAGAGCAGCATGTTTAATACTGTATGCGTGTTGGGTTCCTCCCAGCCTCCACCCCAAAACATTGGCAGGTGCGGGTCAAACTTTTGTAGATAAGGAACTGACCTGTTGGTATACCAGTATTAGAAACCAGGTCTCCAAAGAGAATTAGGGTGTTTTGTAAGTAGCAATCCCCAACAGTCACTAACCCCGCCTCCATCCAAGCCGTCAGGTTTGCAGCTGTGAAAAGCATCAGGGGGTCACCATGTGGAAGGCCTACTAGTGGGAGCTTTAGAGTATACAGAGGGGTCCCCATCGTTTTGTCTACACAGCGCTTCCAACAATATAATGCCGCTGTCAGCACTGTCGGGTGAAAATATCAACAGTCGGGTTAAGCAGTCTGGCCAGCCACACCCCTTGTGTGTAGATGATCCCACCGGACCAAACTCCTCCTGCTTCAGCCCGTCCAGTCACTGCGTAATCCACTGCAACTGAGAGGCCAGGATATATAGCTTTAAGTTCGGTGCTCCGAGTCCGCCCTCAACATTTCTAGGGACACCATTTGCCTACCCTTGTCCCATATCAGTTTCCGCAGCAATGGATCAGGTTGGAGCAACCAAGAGGTCAGTACTGCCACCAGCAAATTAACAAAGAAATAAAGCAAACTTGGCAACATGACCATTTCGGACAGAGAAATACTTTCCTGGGAGTCTTTAACATTAAGGAAGTGGAAATGATAGAGTTGATGTAGCCTTCAAAAGAGAGTTTGGTGTCAAAGTAGACCCCTAATTTTTTTACTTTCGTGACAAGAGTGGGGAACGTCCCTCCCCTAGTTCCTGCAGGCACCACCTAGGAGACCAACTTTAAACAGCCACCTCCTTACCTGAAGCATGCAGTCATTAAATCTAACAGCAGTGTCATCAGGATTGCGGGCCACTGACACCACAATCAGTGTCGGTGGCGTGGGATACCACTGCGAAAGCAAATGAGTTGATCAGGTTGGCCAAGGGGGTCGCATAAAGGCTGAAAAAAAGAGCCCTGAGGTACTCCACAAGGCAAAGAGGAAGGAAAGGACTTAAACTCATTCAGTGTGACAAACTGCTCTCTGTCTATGAGGAAGGATTTCAGAAGCTAAAGAGCTCTGACCCGGATTCCAGTGGCAGAGAGACGGTTGATAAGTAGACTATGGTTAACCGCGTTGAATGCTACCGAGAGGTCTAATAAAATGAAGACAGCTTTGCCTCCAGCATCTAAAGTGTGTCTGATTTCCTCTGAGGCTGTAATCAGAGCCAGTTTGGTGTTGTGCTGGCTTTTGAAGCCAAAGCCCGTTGTTACTAATGAAGAAGGAAAGTTACGAGTTAATGGCTTTGTCTCTGATCTTAGTAGAGAATGGAAGAAGTGAGATGGATCGATAGGTATTGGGGCCTTTGACTTTCAAGTTCTGGTTTTTAGGAATGGTGAGAACAGTCTTTTTTCCACACTTTAGGATAATAGCTGTTCTTGAACATCGAGTTGAAGATGTCCGTGGGATGCCATGAGGTGATATCAGATGCAAGGTGAAAAATCCAGGGAGTAAGGGGGCCCATAGGGGAGCCTGATTTCATTTGGCTAAATTGGGCCTGAACAAAATATGTGGTTAAAGGGAAACGTGGTCAAGATGGAATTGCCTGAAGTGGGCTCCCCTCCACAAAAGTGGGGCAGTGAGATGTTGAATAACCTACCAGGGCGGTTTTGCAGGAGGAGATTATTCCATCTGATTCTGGGCTGTTGAGCATGGCCTTTTCCTCAAGTTGGAATGTAGGTGCATGGTTGGCCGAAAACACATTGAAAACGGCTTTGACCTTGAAGGAGGTTAATGAATTACTAAAAGCTTGGTTGGCTGTGTTATTTTTGGTTTTAAGGAGCTTGATCAGTTGTTTCACCTTGGAAAAGAGTTCTTTAGGGGCATTTATAGAGGATTCAATTTAAAATAGCTAGATTTTTCTTCTGAGATCAATTCTTTGTAGGTCAAAATGGCCGGTTTACAGACTTCTTTTACTATGGGGTTGTAGTTGATGCACCATTTTATTTCAAGCCTTCGACAACCTTGTTTAGGTATTCTACATTTTTCATTGAACCAAGGCTCTGAGGGAAAGGATCTATATTTTTTATAAACTTTACGCAGGGTGAGGCAGTTAAGAGTGGAGTCAACCCTCTGATGATAATTGCTAGTCGCAGTGTCCAGATCTACATTGGTTCCAGGCATAGTTTGGGCTAGCGTTGTAACAAATCAGAGCTGATCTTGTGCAAAAGTTGGCAGGACATTCAGAGGAGGCGGATAGTTGAAATTAGGGCTATTTCAAACGAAACATGACCTCAAAATGATCGGACCATACAAGAGGAAGAGCGATTGTTGCTTGGAGGTGGGGATTATCTGAAAAACTCCCATCAAGTAGGTGGCCCGCTGAATGAGTGGGTCTCTTGACCAGTTGGGTTAAACCCAGTCTCACCATGGTGTTGATGAGGTGAGCCAAACGATTATCTAGGAAGATTTAAATATGGAAATTAAAGTCCCAAAGTAAGGTGAAGCCTGAGGAATTGGCTTTGGTTTCTAGAAATTGACGATGGTTGTGTATAAAGGTTGGAGAGTCCTGTCTGAGATGGGGTTGCCTTCGTACATCTTGTCCCTCCTGGTCAGGTTACATACTGACAACTATGCGCAGGTGCGGTGGGGCAAGAATGGCGAAAAAACTGACAGGATCCCAGTAGAAAGAGGCGTCCGCCAGGTTTGTGTGCTTGCCCCCACTCTGTTCTCTCTTTATGTGAACGGAGTGGTGGAGCATCTGCTAAAACATCCTGCAGACGCACCCTCTCTGGCGGGCAAGCGAATCCCCACCTTGCTTTTTGCCGATGACACCCTCCTCATCTCCAAGACGCCAGTGGGTTTGCAGAGTCTCCTTAACAGCTATCAGGAGTTCTGTTCCCAAAGGGGCCTGTTAATTAACACTAACAAAACAAAGTTCCTGGTCCTAAACCCACCCAAAAAAATGGGCCGCCCACCGGTGTTGAATTCCGTGACTCTGGAGAGGGTGTCTGAATTTGATTATTTAGGTATTCGTCTGACAGACTCAATGCACTGGAACTCACACATTCAAAAGATGCTTCAAACCCATAAAAGGGTGGGTGGCGCCCTCCTGAAGGAGCAACGCTCTTCTACAACCAAGCCTATTGCCCCAGCCCTTGAGATTTATCAAGCTAGAGGGGTCAGTGCTGCTTTGTATGGGGCGGAATTGTGGGGCACCTGCAACCTCGAAGTCTTAGCTAGATCAGACACCAAATTCCTGAAAGACCTGTTGGCTCTCCCCCAGAGCACCCCTTCAGTACCTGTATTAATGGACATGGGCTGTAAATCGATCAGGGATCCGGCCCAAATTCACCCCTTGCTGCTCTAGGCTTGACTGTGGCGAGTGCCCGAGCTAGCCCCATATGCAGAGGCCTTAACAGAGGTCATGGCTCTGGAGGGCTGGTCCAAGATTAAGTGGCTGAGGGATGTGAAACATCTGTTAAGAGCTTTGGGGCTTGGGGATGCGTGGGAAGCAAGGACCGCACCCCCAAAGGCAGTTCTAAAAAAACTCTACTGGAGCTGGGTACTCTGTAAGAATTCCCTTGATGTAAAACATTGTAAATCTAAGGAGGAATTTCTGAAGATGAAGGAAGTGGTGGCCTACGAACCCTACCTTGACATTATTTCCAACCCTATTGACAGAGCTCTGTACTTTAAATTCAGAGAAGGGACGCTACTGGTACGTGATTTTACCTCTCGTTGGAATCTCGCCTACCCTCGCTCCTCCTCCTGTGCGACCTGTCCATCACGTGTAGAGCCGGTCGCTCATATTTTCTTTGAATGTCCCGCATATGTACGGCCTAGGCGGAGATGGCTCAAACCCCTGTGCAGCAGTTAGGTATCCAGCAGTACAGAGAGGCGCTGCGTATTTTAAAATCTGATACTTGTACCCTGGTTACATGTTGTGTGTCCAAGTTTCTAAAATGGCAGTTTTCGGATGCTTGATTCCGTTCTGGGAAGGACATGGCTTTTGTAGTTCGGACTGGACTGTTCCCATGGGGCACAGGGTCAGAGCTGATTTGCATATCGCCATTGTCTAACCCAGGGTGGTGTGGAGTGCAAAAAAACGATGGATTTGGGCCCAGATCTTTGGACTGGGGTGAATGTGTGACATTGATCCACATTCGGTCCATCACCTGTTTTGTTTGCAAGTTTCTAAAATGGGCATGGATAATCCGTTTGAATAGGCTTTCTGTGACTATTTAATGCTTGTCTTATCTGTCTTGGCTAATACGATTTTATTGGTGTAAATATAATGCTGTTGTTTTTATATGATTTTAAAATTGTTGTATTTGCTTTTATGATATTTCTTATATCGAAATAAAGCCTTTCATTCATTCATACATTCATTCATAAAGGTTGTTCTAGGACCTGGAGGATGGCAGATAAGTACCCTATTGAAGGAATAAAGGTTGGCGAGTTCCATTTTGAAGGAAAGCGGCTCACAGTCAGGGGTTACAGAGGGGTACAGAGGATGCTTTGAAGTGTTTGCGATAAATAATCGCTAGTCCTCCACCCATTTTATTGATGCAGTCTAGCCTGAAAATGGAGTGACCTGAAGGGGATGCAGAAATAAGATCAGGATCAATCAATTAATCACTGAATTTCTAAAGCGCGCTACATACCCTTGAGGGTCGCAAGGCACTGGGGGCGCTACTGATCGAAGAGCCAGGTCTTGAGAAGTCTTCTGAAGGCCAGCAGGTCCTGAGTCTGATGAAGGCTGGTATGGAGAGTGTGCCAGGTCTTGGCGGCGAGGTAGGAGAAGGATCTGCCGCCGGCGGTGGCTTTCCGGATACGAGGAACTGTGGCGAGGGCGAGGTTGGCTGAGCGGAGGCTTCGGTTGGGGGTGTGGAAGCTCAGTCGGTTGTTGAGGTATGTAGGTCCGGTGTTGTGTAGTGCTTTGTGTGCGTGGATGAGGAGTTTGAAGGTGATCCTCTTGTTGACGGGGAGCCAGTTCAGGCCTCTCAGGTGGGGTGTGATGTGGCTGTGTCGGGGGACGTCGAGGATCAGTCGTGCCGAGGCGTTCTGGATTTGTTGTAGTCGTCTCAGGAGCTTGGTTGTTGTCCCTGAGTAGAGGGCGTTCCCGTAGTCGAGTCTGCTGGTGATGAGGGCCTGGGTGACGTTTTTTCTCATATCGGGAGGGATCCATTTGAAGATCCTGCGGAGCATTCTGAGGGTGTTGAAGCAGGACGCGAAGACGGCGTTGACTTGCCTGGTCATGGAGAGGGTGGAGTCGAGGATGACCCCCAGGTTGCGTGCGTGGTCTGTGGGTTCCGTGGCTGTGCCATCCAGTCGGCTACGGCCTTCATTCCTCTATGGAGGTTGGCTTTGGCGGTGTGCGGGTCTTCGGTGAGGGATATGATTAGCTGGGTGATGTTGAGGTTATGTTGTCGTGCGACGTGGGCGAGCGGTGCCATGTAGATATTGAACAGCGTCGGGCTGAGGGAGGATACCTGTGGGATGCCGCAGATGATCTCAGTGGTTTTTGAGCGGAAGGGTGGGAGGCGGACGCTCTGGGTTCTGCCGGAGAGGAAGGATGTGGTCCAGGCCAGGGCCTTCTCTTGAATTCCGGCGTCATGGAGGCGTGTTGATAGGGTGCGGTGGCAGACTGTGTCAAAGGCTGCTGATAGGTCCAGGAGGATGAGGGCGGCTGTTTCTCCTTTGTCCAACAGGATCCTGATGTCGTCAGTGGCGGCGATGAGGGCGGTCTCGGTGCTGTGGTTGCTGCGAAATCCGGATTGGGAAGGGTCCAGGATGTTGTTGTCTTCGAGGAAGCGGGTTAGCTGTTTGTTGACAATCTTCTCTGTCACTTTTGCCAGGAACGGGAGCGGGGAGATGGGCCGGAAGTTCTTGAGGCCTTTGGGGTCCGCCTTGGGCTTCTTCAGAAGGGCGTTGATCTCGGCGTGCTTCCAGCTTTCCGGGAAGGTTGCTGTCTCAAAGGAACTGTTGATTGTTTTCCGGAGGTGGGGCGCGATGGTTGTGCTGGCTTTGTTGAAGACGTGGTGAGGGCAGGCGTCAGATGGTGTAATGGCCGGATTTTCCGCTTAGATGGGATCAGCCCCTAGGGGCCCCTATAACCCAGCCAGAACGTACTTACCTCCCTCCTTAGAGCGTATTCACAATGGATATAGATATATATATATATATATATATATATATATATATATATATATATATATATATATGTCGTACCTAGGGATAGGGAAATAGCAATAAACATGCATAGGTTTTCTACCATATCTTATTCACATCAGTTAGTCTCGCGGCCGCTCCGACCCAGACTGATCTACCCCAGGGCAGATATGACACACAATCCGGTGCGTCTACACATGGGCCTGCAGAACCCAATGCTCTCTTTTCCAAACGGTTTACAATCCGGCAAACCTACACGCTGGTCTCCCCCCCCAGCGCTCTCACTTACACAAGCCACAATCCTGTGGGTATACGCGTTGGTAATCCACCCCAACGCTCTCACTAACGTCGCATATCAACGACGACCACATTCCTATGAACACCTATCGGAACAGTTTCTCCTTTGTCTACTTGGGATAAAACTATAATAGAATTTGGTACGGTTTCCAAATAGTATGATGTGCCTCTTATCCTTGGCATCGAAGGTCCACTTCGCCCCCTATTTATGTGATCACCACTTACCTGATTGGGGTTACTCATCCATTCAAACAAACAATAACCACCTAGAAGCCACGTTTACCAAGATTGAACAAGAATACTCGGCACACATCCGTTCACTAAGAACTAGGGTATTTATTATCAACAAACATATAACACAATACTATGCAACATGAATTATGCAAAGGAAAGATAAAGATTAGAACGTGCACTTATTATGGAAGGGGCAGATATCACCTTATTAATATGAAGTCGGGACTCGGCAGTCATCTAGGTTCCCTTCTCGTCTCTGTGTCTTGGCTCGTCTTGTAGTCACACCCCAGCCGTCACAAGTACACGTCTGCACCGCTAGGCTCGACCTCGTCTGCTTCCCTCCAAGCCACTGGAACCTTGCTGGTTATTAGCTACCGTGTCTCTCTCTCTCTCTGTTTCAGTGCGCTCCGCGCTAATTCTCCTTCAGTCTTTCTCAGAGAGTCTCGGTCTTAAATCTTTCTCGGACTTCAAAGATGGCGACTGTCCGCCATGAAATAATTAATAGCAGAGATGCTAACGGCTAGATGCCGCCTACGAACTGACTGTCGACTAACTAACACCTTCGCTAATATCAAAGCCTGTTCCTTCATGGAAAGCTACGGCCAGTAACCTGCCGCCCACCAAATTCTTGTACCTCCCCGTACCAAGGACACGTTCCCAGCCGGCCGGCCTGAAGTTGTGTCTTCGGAGTGGAGAAAAATACATTCCTTCGATAAGGGCCAGCCTGAGCCGGTTCTCTCCAAGCGAACAACAGCTTGAAACTAAAACATTACACTTGACCTAGTAGGCCTCTCGAGCTACCAGGCAGAGGGCAAAATGGAGTCTGTCTCGTTTAAGGCCTACAGGGCCCGCAATATATATAACTCCATGGAAAATATCCTAACACGTTAGCAAATAGGCAAATCATGATTAATACTTATGTATCTATTCCTTAGCTTGAATTCATAAGCCCTATTCTACAGAAAGGGACACGAAAGTACTCTACTATATAAAAGGCAGGCATCCTACTTATAGTCCTAATCCCTATGCTATAAGGGTGATAGGCTGGAGTCACTCTCCATCATTCTCCCTCTTAAAGGAGCCAGAAAAAGTCAGCCATTACATTACACCCCTTGACTCCAGTCTATTAACCACAAATTATATAGAACTCACATCAGTAGAAGAATAATAGGAAACAAAGTTAACTGACCTATGCCTCTTACTAAGTCTACAAAACTGGAGCAGGGAAGGAATGCACTGAATAAAGCAACAAACAGCTATTAAAATACAAATGGCAACGATAACTCCCCCTAAAATCTGTCATAGAAAATGCAAGTCAGGTAACCAATTAAAGAGCCAGTCAAATAAACCCTGATCAATATGTTGTCTAATTTCTGCAGTCAAGTCGTGGAGTTTGTCAATATGGGCTTGGATCGTTTTAGAATGGTCGGACAAATTAAAACAGCATAGGCCCTCAAAATCAGAACAGTCATGGCCATGTTTTAACAAAAGGTAATCAATTGCTGCGCGATTCTGTAAAATCGATCTACGTTCACCCTGGGCATCTAATAACAGGTCAGATAAAACAGTAGATGTTTGATTGATGGATTTAACCATCCAACAGGCCATCTTGCCAATGGTTTTTGCATTATAAACGGCCAATGCAGGGACTCCAATAATAGAAAAAGCTAAACCAAGGTATTCCGACTTGGAGAAAAGGTGAACAGAGGAATCACAGTCCTCATGTAGTGACATTGAATCTCGTATCATACGGGAATGTGAACTAGGATGCGAAGAAAACATTAATAAACTCAATCTAGTGATAGCACATGGACCACCGGAAATGTTTGCGGGAATATATGGCCAAGACGAATTCCCGCAGGAAAAGAGCCAGCCAGATGGTAACAACATGGAACGATAATAACTAGGGGCAACCAATAAACGTTTACATGTCATATTGTTCTTAACAGAAAAACACGAACTTGGAAGTCTCTTTAAACACAGTAATCGTTGATGAGCTGAAAAAGAAGTTGCGGCCTGTATCTTCAACCTAAGACATTCGGTGATAGCTTTGGGGTCACATGTCATCATAAAACACAGGTCACCGGGAGTAATATTGAAAGTAGTAATTCGGGAAAGAATAGGGGTATCGAGGTCAGGAAGAACAGTACATAAGGGGCAAAATTCATGGGCCGCGAAATCGCCCAGAATAACATTTGGTCGGGCATTCGAAATATTAAAGACATGCCGTAAAGTCACAATAGATGCTGGGACGGCAACCAGGCAGGTCGCCAAAATGTCAGTCACAGACCTCATGGGAGTAAGGCAAAAATGTGGAGAGTTTGTCACTCTCTTAGCCAAAGTAATCCAGAAGTTGGAAGAAGTAGTCCATGTCGAACGCGGAACTCGGGATTTCCAATCAACCGAAGTCGGTGGATCCTCTCCTCTCCCGACGTAGCAGACCAAAAGGAGTCCAACGACGACACATCCTGCAGCAGCAGTCCAGGGAATGATCTGAAAAAATACAAATACAGGCCTTAATCATTCTCGTAAGTAACATTTATCAGCTGGGACAGCTTCCCAGCTATCTTTCCCTGGCTTCATCACCAAAACGGTGTTGTCACGACCGGTTGCAATAATATCAGCCTGTTCAGGGGGATTTTTAGGCGATTGCACCCATATTTTAGCTCCAGGAAGATCAGACGATCCGAAGCCTTTTTGTCCTCGTACAGTTAGTAACGTTGGGGCAGAGCCTTTCTTGATCTCACCACTGAAAACAGGCATAATCAATAACTGAGCAACACGGTCAGACTTTTTGATCAATAAGTCAGTCTCACTGCTATTAAGCAAGAGAACCTTAATCTCTCCCTGATAGTCACTGTCAATTACTCCCCCGAGCACTTGAATACCTTTCAGGGCAAGGCCTGATCTGGGGGCAATTAATCCAAAACTACCGGCAGGTATACAGACACCAATGCCAGTTTCAACAATGATTCGATCTTTTCCTTTTAAATTTGCATCATTTAAAGCATGCAGGTCTAGGCCTGCAGAACCTGGGGTCGCTCTACACGGAGCCAGAGCACCGGGGGTAATTTCCCAATACATGACAGTGTTGGATAGGGAATTAGGCTTTACATCAACATTTGGAGGAAACAAACGCATCAAAGGGGATTCAGCATGTAACAAAGGACGATTATTCAAAATTAATAATGCCTGAAACAAAAAATCCCTCCAGTTCTTGTAGTGGTCATCCGTTAATTTACGTAATTGATCTTTTAGCAAACCATTCATTCTCTCAATCAGTCCCGAAGCCTGTGGATAATATGGAATGTGAAACACCCATTCAATGTTATTTTCCACACAAAATTCCTGTACCAATCTTCCACGAAAATGGGATGCATTATCAGATTGAATTTGGAATGGGACACCATAGTACAAAATAAGCAGCTCCAGGGTTTTAATGGTATTCACTTGGGTAGCGTTCTTGCAGGGAAAAGCGACCAGAAGGCCACTATAAGTGTCAACAACTGTGCAGACATACTGACAATTTTTGCTCATAGGGAGCGGGCCAATGTAGTCAATCTGCCAAATTTGGGCGGGCAATTTTCCTCGATGTAATTGGCCTCGAACAATTTGAGGCACCTGCTTCTTTCTAGTATGTTGGCAAATGGGACAATGCAGAATTACATCTTTAATCAAAGAAAAAGGAATATGAATCCCTCGATCGGCAGCCCACCTGCTAGTGGCTTTCTCTCCAAAATGTCCTGCTTTCTGGTGGGCCCATTTCGCCAATCCCGCCAAATCAGAATCTTGCATGTCCACCACTGCCTCAGCAATTTTAGATTTCTCATCTGCAATATTATGAAAGAATTTATCAAGGGAGTCTATTGGAGTGTGAGCATCCACGTGAAAGATTGTTACAGTACTCTGTGGGAGCAACTCCCAAATTTCTTGCCATAATTCTTTTCCCCACAATTCTTTTGAATGCAATTCCCAATTATGAGAATGCCATGTTGGTAACCACACTGCCAGTCCATTAGCAGTGGACCAGGAATCAGTGAAAATATGACATGTGCCAGGCAATTCTTGTTTCAAAACTTGGTAAACTGCATAGAGCTCAGCATATTGGCTACTCTTACCATCACCAGTTGTACTCAATAATTTCTGCGTGATCGGATTGTAAGACACTGCTTTCCAATGTCGTTTCTCACCAATGAACCTCGCTGAACCATCCGTAAACCACACATGTTTTCTATCCTCCGCGGACAGATCATCAAATGATTTACCCCACTTGACGGGAGATTCCTGCACTACGGGTACGGAACAATCACTTCCAGTCTCATTTGAGGGCGCCTGCGCCACTCGTTCATGCAAGACTGCCACACCTTTCGGACCCACACGTGCCCTGTCCTGAATGTACCATTTCCATTTAATTACGCTCCCCTCTTGAGCATGTCCAATTCGATGAGATTTCGGCGAACTCAAAACCCACTGCATAATGGGAATTTCAGGTCTCAAAACCACAGCATGGCCTAGGGTCAATTGCTCGGTATCCACCAGAGCCCAGTAACATGCAAGCAATTGTTTTTCAAAAGGCGAATAACGCTCGCCAGCTTCAGGTAACTTTTTAGTCCAAAAACCTAATGGCACTTTTTGTCTGCCCTGCTTTTGCCACAGACTCCAATTTGCATACGGACCTTCCACGGACACATTCAAATCCACATCGCCTTCACCCACTGGCCACAAATCCAGAGCATACTGAATTGCTTCTTTCGCCAAATCAAAAGCATTCTGTTGTGATTCACCCCATTCAAACGCATTCTTCTTACGAGTGACTCGATATAACGGGGCTAAAATCTGACTCAAATGGGGAATATGCTGACGCCAAAAGCCAAACAAACCAATGAAACTCTGAGCCTCTTTCCTGTTCTTTGGGACTGCGAAATCTAGAATTTTTCGCTTCACCTGTGGGATCACTTCTCTATGACCTTCATGCCAATTAATTCCTAAAAATTTTACATTTTGGGATGGACCTTGTAGTTTATCAGGGTTAATTTCCCAACCTTTTGCTCGCAAACAATCAAGGATCTGATCCAAATGGGACTGTACCTGATCTTGCGTCTCACCTTGAATCAAAATGTCATCAATATAATGACACACCTGTACCTGTGAATTAGCGGGAACCTCAGACAAATGCTCCGCCACCAGCCGGTGACAGATCGTTGGACTGTGTACATAACCTTGAGGAAGACTCCGGAACGTCATTTGACGTCCATTCCATGTAAAACTGAATTGTTCCTTGCACTCGGGGGCAATCGGAATTGAAAAGAAAGCATTAGCAATATCAATAGAAGCATACCATGTACCTGGATGCTTTTGAATTCTCTGAATCAAAGTGACAATGTCTGGTACCGCAACAGTCAATTTAGGTGTATGTTTATTCAATTCTCGATAATCAACAGTCATGCGCCAAGAATTATCACTTTTGCGCACGGGCCAAACGGGATTATTCCAAGCAGACGTGACCGGAGTTATAACTCCCGCGTCAACCAAATCCTGAATTGTAGCATTAATTTCTTCATGACCTCCTGGGATACGATATTGCTTCTGAGAAACCACTTTCGTGGCTAGAGGAATCTTAATGGGGGGCATTCGCAAACGGCCAACCCGTACGGGTCTGGTCGAAATGTACTGTCTCGTTCCAAATTGATAACAACCATCATCCAGATGCAAAGTCATTCCTTTTAAAATGTCAATTCCAATTATATACTCCAAAAGTGGCACAACTAACACAGAGTATTCTCTACGAGGAATCCTGCCAATTTTAATTTCAAGTGTAGTTTGCACTGCGGGGGTCTCTTTACCACCTAAACCAGTAATTGTGAAAAACTGTCCTTTAAATTTCTTTGATTTTCCGTGGATTAAAGTGGCCTCCGCTCCTGTATCAACTAGTGCTCGGGCCCTTTGGATATTACGATGTTTCCAAAAAATCTCAATATCTACATAGGGTCTGTTGTCTCTGTGAGCCCACTTGTGTACTGGAGCTTGACCTATTTCCTAGTCATTTTTCCTGCGTTCCGTCAACCAAGACAAGTCAGGGTAAATACTCTTTGTTTTCTTTGGTATCAAAATGTCCTGTTCATATCCGTCTCCATTATGAAACGGATTTTTGTCATTTTCAAAATACTGTGAATTACGGTCAGAAAATCTATTACGATCCTCCCTTCTTTTCATTTCAGGGGAATAACTTCTCTCCTCTCTATGTCGGTTGGAAACACGATCATCTCTCCCCCTTTCTTTTACCCCCTCTCTCCCTCTCTCGTAATCACGATGAGGGGACACATCACGATCATAACGCCGATCATCACGGCGGTCAGAATCCACACGTCGTCTCTCATCACCACTATCATCAGAACCACGGTCATACTCATTCTTTCGGACACGACGGGCACCCTCCTTTCGATCCAAACCACGTTTACGAAACATATCCCATAAGCGATTGTTAGGCTCACCGTCAATGTCCTCCCTTTTGACACCATCAGCAATGAGAGCAAGAAACATGTCACGTCTAGAGAACTTATAGTCCCCAGCAGTACGACCCTCAGGTCGAGATTGTCTTTCAGGTTTAAACCATTCACCCAGCTCACCAAGCTGACGAACAGATTCAAGCACAGCAGACAAAGGATTGCCAGTTTGATTAATCAATAAAGTCATCATGACCTGCTTGTAGGCAACAGGCGAAGAACGGATAATGCGATTACGCACAGAAGATGTTAAAAGACCATCTAGCAATCTGTCAGAAGTACTAAGAAAGATAGCAGTTTTCATGACTTCCTCCTTCAAACGTTGCGACGCATCGCGCAAAGTGTACCATGGCTTGTCATTAACAGGCCAATCAGATTCAGTAGGTTATTTGTGATTACAGCCGTCAGACGCAAGCTGGAGCAAAGTAATTTGACCAGCACCATTATAGTTCCGAAAATGATCTTGAATAGTGGAATCAGAGCTCAAAGAGCAAAACCGTAAACAATCAACAGCATCAAGCATAATACCGGCAGCGCCGAGTTCATAAAGGCGCACCATCCAAGTAAGCAAGGCCTCACCAGGCCGTTGTCGAAATCGTTGTAAAATATCACTAACCTCCTGCTGAGTAAAATCTTGACTAGAGTCCAAAGCAATACCACCTGGATTACCAGGGGCTTGTTGTAATTTGCGACGAAATACAGGATGAGCAGAAACCTCAGGAAGGGCCTCCGAGGAAGCCCGCATCTTAGATTTAACAGAGCAATCGGGGCAAGATACGTCACCTGAATGGGAAGAGCGAGCGCGATCGCCGTGAGCAACAGTATCAGTATAAGAAGCAGACTTACAATCACGTCCGGAGCGAGAAGATTCGCGCTTATCACCCTCCTCAGCCGAGGAGTCTGAAGCATTTGAATCCCAGATATTACCATCCCACTCATCAGGGTTCCAATCCATTCCGGCCTTTGCCACGACCAGACGCACTTTACGCGTAGACACACGACCACGACGATGTTTGTACTTGTATCGTGCAATGCGGACCGCAGCTCTTTCGGCAATGGTCTGATATGTCTCAAGTTTATCGGCAAGCAATTTATTTTGACAGCGCAAAAGAGTATGCGCATTTTGCAACTCAACACACTGTCCTTCCATGTCCTTAAACTGCTTCTGCAGCTGAACAAACCTCTCATGAAGAATTCTGTATGCATTAAGAACAATCCAACCTCTGCGTCCTAAAATAGGAAGCTCATCACCCTTCACTACTGGCGCTTTCTGTAAGCATGATACCACATCGGCAGGCTCCGCCTGCTCCAAACACGAAGACCAATTTTCACTCAAACCAGTAGAATCGGCCCACTCACGGGCCAAAGCCTCGTAAGGCGTAGACTCCCAGCCGGGAATCTGAATAGGTAACTTAAAAACAGACGGCGATTTTTTCGCAAACATATTGACACACAGAAATTATATACACAATTATACACAAAATATTATACATACGAGCCGAGCGCAAACCAACAAGATCAAAACAATACAGCGCACACAGGCTTCGTAAACAGTTCGTGACGCCAGATGTAATGGCCGGATTTTCCGCTTAGATGGGATCAGCCCCTAGGGGCCCCTATAACCCAGCCAGAACGTACTTACCTCCCTCCTTAGAGCGTATTCACAATGGATAGATATATATATATATATATATATAAGTCGTACCTGAGGATAGGGAAATAGCAATAAACATGCATAGGTTTTCTACCATATCTTATTCACATCAGTTAGTCTCGCGGCCGCTCCGACCCAGACTGATCTACCCCAGGGCAGATATGACACACAATCCGGTGCGTCTACACATGGGCCTGCAGAACCCAATGCTCTCTTTTCCAAACGGTTTACAATCCGGCAAACCTACACGCTGGTCTCCCCCCCAGCGCTCTCACTTACACAAGCCACAATCCTGTGGGTATACGCGTTGGTAATCCACCCCAACGCTCTCACTAACGTCGCATATCAACGACGACCACATTCCTATGAACACCTATCGGAACAGTTTCTCCTTTGTCTACTTGGGATAAAACTATAATAGAATTTGGTACGGTTTCCAAATAGTATGATGTGCCTCTTATCCTTGGCATCGAAGGTCCACTTCGCCCCCTATTTATGTGATCACCACTTACCTGATTGGGGTTACTCATCCATTCAATCAAACAATAACCACCTAGAAGCCACGTTTACCAAGATTGAACAAGAATACTCGGCACACATCCGTTCACTAAGAACTAGGGTATTTATTATCAACAAACATATAACACAATACTATGCAACATGAATTATGCAAAGGAAAGATAAAGATTAGAATGTGCACTTATTATGGAAGGGGCAGATATCACCTTATTAATATGAAGTCGGGACTCGGCAGTCATCTAGGTTCCCTTCTCGTCTCTGTGTCTTGGCTCGTCTTGTAGTCACACCCCAGCCGTCACAAGTACACGTCTGCACCGCTAGGCTCGACCTCGTCTGCTTCCCTCCAAGCCACTGGAACCTTGCTGGTTATTAGCTACCGTGTCTCTCTCTCTCTCCGTTTCAGTGCGCTCCGCGCTAATTCTCCTTCAGTCTTTCTCAGAGAGTCTCGGTCTTAAATCTTTCTCGGACTTCAAAGATGGCGACTGTCCGCCATGAAATAATTAATAGCAGAGATGCTAACGGCTAGATGCCGCCTACGAACTGACTGTCGACTAACTAACACCTTCGCTAATATCAAAGCCTGTTCCTTCATGGAAAGCTACGGCCAGTAACCTGCCGCCCACCAAATTCTTGTACCTCCCCGTACCAAGGACACGTTCCCAGCCGGCCGGCCTGAAGTTGTGTCTTCGGAGTGGAGAAAAATACATTCCTTCGATAAGGGCCAGCCTGAGCCGGTTCTCTCCAAGCGAACAACAGCTTGAAACTAAAACATTACACTTGACCTAGTAGGCCTCTCGAGCTACCAGGCAGAGGGCAAAATGGAGTCTGTCTCGTTTAAGGCCTACAGGGCCCGCAATATATATAACTCCATGGAAAATATCCTAACACGTTAGCAAATAGGCAAATCATGATTAATACTTATGTATTTATTCCTTAGCTTGAATTCATAAGCCCTATTCTACAGAAAGGGACACGAAAATACTCTACTATATAAAAAGCAGGGATCCTACTTATAGTCCTAATCCCTATGCTATAAGGGTGATAGGCTGGAGTCACTCTCCATCATTCTCCCTCTTAAAGGAGCCAGAAAAAGTCAGCCATTACAGATGGGGATCCGGAGTGGATGGAGTTCATGGTTTTGATGGTATCTTCGTTGCTGAAGATACCATTGTAGGACCAGGTGGTCAGGCGGCTGGTGCGGGTGGTGGTCGCAGGGGTGGTGGACTCGGTGGGGGGTGTGGGGGTTTGAAACTGTCATGGATGTTGGTGATCTTGCGGTGAAAGGAGGTGGCCAGGGAGTCTCACAGGTCTTGTGATGGTGGGATGTCGTTGGTGTTGGAGCTGGGTTTGGAGAGTTCTTTCACGATGCTGAAGAGCTCTTTGGTGTTGTGTGCGTTGTTGTCTAAGCGGTCCTTAAAGGCGGTCCTCTTGGCGGTCCTGATGAGTTGGTGGTGTCTGCAGGGGGCACTCTTGTGGGCTGTGTGGCTGTCTGGTGTTTGGTCGTGGAGCCATTTCTTCTCCAGCTTCCGACAGGTGCGCTTGGTAATCCGGAGGTTTTCGGTGAACCAGGTGGCTTTCTTGTTGGTATAGTTGGTTGTGGAGGTCTTGAGAGGGGCGAGTGTGTTGGCGCAGTTGTTGATCCACTGTTTAAGGTTGGTTGCAGTGGTGTCTGGGTCGGTGGGTTCGGCGGGTGGTCTCAGGGCGAGTGTGGTGGTCAGTTGGTCCTTGGTGACCTTGCCCCAGCAGCGGCGTGGTAGCTGTTGGGTGCGGTGGGTTTCCTGAAGGTAAAGTGAACGCATCTGTGGTTGGTCCAGTGGGGTTCGGTGGTGTGGTTGAAGGAGACGTGGGGGCTTGTGGAGAAGATGGGGTCCAGCGTGTGTGGGTGTCGTCACGACTGTTTGAGTCCGAGGTTGGGGAGGTTGTCGATCAGGGCGGTAGAGTTGGCGTTGTTGTTGTTCTAGAGGTGGAAGTTCAGGTCCCCGAGGAAGATGTAGTCCGTGGAAGCGAGGGCGTGGGTGCTGACGAGGTCGGCGATGGTGTCGCTGAACTGTGGTCGTGGTCCGGGTGGTCTGTAGACAAGTGTTCCTCTGAGGGTGGTGTTGGGGTCGGATCTGGAAGTGCATGTGCTTGGCGGTGGTGAGGGTGTCGTCGGTGTTGGTCGAGACTCTGAGGGTGTCCTTGTGGATATGGCGATTCCTCCTCCCACTCCGTTGGTGCGGTCTCTGAGGGAGATCTTGTAGCCCTGTGGGATGGCTATGGCGATGTCTGGTGCGGGTGGCGTTCAGCCAGGTCTCTGTCAGGAAGGCGACGTCGGGGCGGTGGAGTCTAGGAGGTCCCAGAGTTCGATAGCGTGTTTGCGGGCGGAGCGGGTGTTGAGGAGGATGCAGCGGAGGCGGTTGGGTTCTCTGGCTCGTGGTTTGGTGGACTGGATACTGGTGAATCTGCAGTTCCGGCGAAGGGCCCTTGGGTGTGCTTCGGGGTGGCCCAGTAGCAGGGATGGTCTCGTCCGATGTTGAGTGCGTGGAGGGTGCTGGAGCCGTAGTGCAGTCTAGCGTTTTGGGGGGGGACGCGGGGTCCAGAGGTCCTGACGCTGGGCGCGGTCCAGGCACGGTCCAGGCGCGGACTGGCGCAGACGGGCTTGCCTTTGGCGTGCCTTCGCCACTCCAGCGGCGCAGCCCCTGCGCACGTCAGCTGCGCTTCCGCACGCCGACCTCCATAAGAGGCGAAGTGGGAGGGAGGAGCAGCTGGGAGCGGGGCAGCCAATGGGCGAGGGCACGGGAGACAAAAGGCAAAAGGGGGCAGGGCCGCAGGGGAGCAGCGGTGGGAGACCGGGGGGGCACAGAGGGCAGTGGCGCAAAAAGGAACGCCTAAGAACAGAGAAACAAAAATGCAAAATACAAAAGACAAGTTGGGAGAAAGAAAAAAGATTAGCAGTACAGTACAACCAAACAGTCACCAGGTGCGGCGAACCCTCAGCAGCAGCGGGAGATAGACACGGGACCCAGGAGGAGCCGTGCGGTGTGGGGAGCGACCCGAGGTCAGGTCACACTCACTGCCGCGCGGCGACCTCCATAAGAGGCCAAGTGGGAGGAAGGAGCAGCTGGGAGGCGGGAGCGGGGTGGCCAATGGGTGAGGGCACGGGAGACAAATGGCAAAAGGGGGCGGGCCGCAGGGGAGCAGCGGCGGGAAGCGGGGTGTGGGGGGGCACAGAGGGCAGTGGCGCATAAAGGAACGCCTAAGAAGAGACAAAAATGCAAAATACAAAAGACAAGTTGGGAAAAAAGAAAAAAGATTAGCAGTACAGTACAACCAAACAGTCACCAGGGGCGGCGAATCCTCAGCAGCAGCGGGAGATAGACACGGGCACACAGGAGGAGCCGTGCGGCGTAGGGAGCGACCCCAGGTCAGGTCACCGGATTGGAGGCAGTGTCAGCTCAGGTCTCAGTGACATGTGCTGTGTTCAGCGAGTGTGCATCTAATAAAATCGGCAAAATCCAAAGCATTTTTGGTCAGCGGGTTTGCGTTAACGAGTGTGCATCGGTAGTAGGCAGGAGAGTTAGCAGATTTAGGATTAGGGGTCTAGGATAATGCAAAGCATGAATTTGGCATCTGTAAGAGCAAGCTTACAATTCTGACAAGTCAGCTTTACTGGTAACTCAAATCTAACCAAAAGAATGATGTGAGAGGTTAATAAAAAAATAAAAAAAAAACACAAGGTATTAAAAGAGAAATGCACCATATCAAGTTGGCGACCAAGAAGCCAGGCACCTCCGGTAATTCACGCTTGCGCTACAAGGAAATGAACGAGTCAAGATTATCAGATAGGTAAAGCCACCTTCCTGGAGCTGCGCGGACATGCTGTTGAGCCGGCTTTATAGCCAGGCATCCGGGGGGGTATATCAGCGGTTGTGATGGAAGGCGCTACTAGGATGAGATTAAAAACTATAACATGAGGGCAAAATAAGCATAACCAGGGTCCAGCAACCCCTACTGTCTTTCAAAAGCTCCCTGTTGAAAGCACAGTTACTCAAATATAACTAAAAGAACGATGTGAAAGGCTAAGAAAAAACATAAAATCAAGGTATTTTAAGAGAAATGTACCATTTAAAGATGGCTACCACAGAGCTAGGCACTTTCTGTAATTCTCGCTTATGCTACAAGGAAATTTAATGATTCAAGAGTATCAGAAGGGTAAAGCTACCTGCCTGGAGCTAAGGAAAGACTAAAATTCTTTGGCCATATATTCTCTGATGGGGGCATGACATCGGATCAAGCTAAAGTGCAAGCATTGTCAACTGCCAGTCTCCCACAAGATATTTTAATCTTATGTTCATTTCTTGGCATGGCCAGCTACTGTTATAATATATACGAGACATTGCCACCGTAAGTTCTCCGTTAAGAGACTTGATGTAAAAGAATGTGTCACTTCATTGTTCACACAAATGAGAGCACATCTTTTAGAAGATAAAACAAGCTATTGAGAATGCCACTAAAATGTCATACTTTGATCCAAAGCTTCATACAAAGGTTGTTGTTGAAGATAGCCCAGTTGGGTTAGGCGCAATCCTTACACAGCACAGCAGACACCCAAATGCTTAAAGGTATATTGTGGCATATGAAAGCAGAGGTTTGTCCCAAACTGAAAGTGCTTATTCCCAACCTGAGAAAGAAAGTTCAGCAGTGGTGTGGGCTTGTGAACATGATGGATTATCAAGCATTGTTGACTATCTTTGGCAATCCAAAGGCCAAGATACCTCCTCGCCTTGAACTTTGGAGTCTACGATTACAACAATACCACTATACAATTGTGCACCATCTGTGAAAGATCAAAATCCTGCCAACTACTTCTCACAAGTGACTCTCAGTACTATGGTATCCCTTTTAAGACAGCTGAAGCCTACATAAATTTCATTGTGAGATACCACACACCAGCTGCCATTTCGTTGGAACAAATTGGAACTGCTACGAGTCAAGATAGTGACATGTTAAAACTGAATGACATTATTGCATATCAGTCTTGGAAACAGCACACTCGACCTCTTACCAGTGACAGTGAATATCAGAAGTTTAAAAATGTCATAGATGAAATGTCTGTTACTCAAGAAGGATTTATCCTGAGAGGTTTGAGAATTGCTATTCTGGAGTCTGCCACAACAGATAATTGAAGTGGCCCGTGAAGGACATTGTGGAATCTTTGCCACAAAATGAGCTTTCCGAAACCTAGTCTGGTTTTCCCATCTCGATGAGAGGTGAAAGAAATTGAAGACCTGTCATCTATGCAACTGCCTTTCATCAATAACCACTCAACACACCTTAAACGTGTCCGAGTTGCCAAAGCATGCATGGAAAAGAACTTCTGTTGATTTATTTGGTCCTTTTGACAATGGATATCACCTGATGGTAATTGTTGATGAATACTCCCGCTTTCCATTGATAGAAGATCGCTCATCCACCACTCAAGAAAGAATCAGCGAGAGAGTAGATGGCATCTCCACGACATGGGTCAGATTTTATTTAATCCTAAAATCTGACAACGGCCCACAGTTCAACAGTCGAGAGTTCAGAGACTTTCTCAGTCATCTTAATATGATGCATTAGAAGAGGACACCTCTTTGGCCCCAGGCCAATGGCCGTGTCGAATGTTTCCTGAATACTCTCAAGAAAGCTGTTAGGTGTGCTGCATTGGAAAGCTTGACCTTAAAACGGTCTTAAATTCAACTCTTCAGGCTTACCGTTTGACCCCTCAGTCGACTACAGGTGAAAGCCCTGGAACCTTGATGTTTGGGAGACCCATGACAACCAAGTTACCTTAATGGACCACCAGAAGATCAAGTACTGAGGATGAAGCCTGTATAAGAGACTTGCAACATAACAGAAAAATGAAGGCCTATGCAGACAAATGTCAACATGCAAAACAAATTACATTTACTGGAGGAGAGTGGGTGCTTGTCTGTCAGCCTGAGAAACGGGAATCTTAAGCTCTCTTCGATGCCGAGCCATTACGTGTTGTGACCAGTAAAGAACACATAGTAAACTTCCCAGGACGTTCATCAGTCACTATGTGAGATTCTTCACATTTCCTACATGTGGCTCGTCAGGCACTAATGTCAATTTAGAGAATGGATCTGAAAGAACAATTAGAGAACCTGTGACTTCTGTTGTGTCTGCATCGCCAAAGCAGAAAATGGACATTTGACTGCCTGTCCCGTTTCCGAAGACACAGTTGGACGTGTGATCAGAGCGCCACGAAGAATCATTGCAGAATTTTTTTTAGGCGAGTAGGATATAGTGTTGTGTGACGTTAGCATTAGAGCATCTTGAAGTTCACGGTTTCAGGCAGAACAATAAAGACATAATATACTAAGCTCTGTGTGTGGCATAGTCTTTAGCGGGTACCCAGGCTGGGAAGAATGCTACAGACCTTCCCCCAAGTCTCCTTTTTTAGGTCTCGCCTAGCGACGCAGTGCATGAGCTGCTCGCTTGCGAGATCTATTGTGGTCGGTTTTGCTTCGGAAGCGGGGTGGAAACTCCACCCATGCTTTTCATTGGTGCACATCAAAAAATGTGCGCTTTTGATTGGAAGAGAGGCTCCCTCCCTGTCTCCTGTTTGCCTTGCCTCCGGGACAGGAGATGTGCACACGTACGGCAGGTCTTTTGCTCGCTGCGTTTCATCACAACAAGAGCGCGCACGATATTACAGAGCAGCAGGAGGGCTGCAAAGCACTTCTTTTGGATAGAGCAAGGTAATGTTGAGCCCCGTTTCCTGTCCATGACCCTAGCGGTTAGTGGCTCCTAGTGCTGGTTCAGGTGACTTGTGACCTGTTTAAAGTGCAGCGGTGTGCATTTTGTGTTACACACCTCTGCTCGTCTCCACACAGCAGCCTCTGATGTATCGTTTTTAAGGTGAAAGCAGCTGATACGGACCCCATAGACCATGTACCAAGGGAGTGGGGTCACAGCCTGTCTCTGGTTGGAAGCAAGCCGCCGGGCCACAAACAGCGAGGCGAGGCGCGTGCACCACCCTGGTGGACGGATGTTTAAGGAGAGATGCCATGTGTAAGTACATGCTTTCACATACTCTTGTATTCAGCGCCATTTTGGGCCAGAGAGAGCGGTATGGTCTGTGAAATGTACAGAGAGGTCTTCCGCAGCGAGAATGTGGAGTGTGGTAGGCACTTTCAGTCCCAGCCACGTTCCTCCTTACCCCACAAGCATCTCAGAAGCCACGATAAGTGCAGAGTACTGTCTCTCACCCTCCCTTCCTTTCTGTCTGCCTCTCTCCCCCACTCTCTTTCCACCCATTTTTCTCTCTCTCTTGCTCTTTCTTCCTTTATCTGTCTCTCACGCTCTCTCTTTCTGCCTGCTTCTCCATTTATTTCTCTTGCTCTCTCTCTCTCGCTCTCTATTCTCTCCTTCTCCCTCGCACTGTCTTTTTCTCTCCTTGCTTCTTTATGTCGTTGTTCTCCCCACATACATTGTCTGACCCTTTCTCTCTCAATCTCTCAAATCTGTCTCTTTTATCGCTCTCTCCCCATCCCTGTCTCTCCCTCCAACTCTCTTTCTCGCCCTTTACCCCTCTGCCTCTCTCTATCCTCTCCCTACCTCCGCCCCTCTGGCACATACTTCATCTCACTTCCTCCTCTCTGTCCCACCGCCCTCTCATTGTTGTGTTGTTTCTGCTATCACGTTGGTAAACGTACACATTAGGAAACACATACATTATAAAACAACATCTCTTTTTTACAAAGGCTCCGTTTGAAGTGCAGGCACCTTTCAAAATAGTCCTCCCGCCTTGTCACTGGTGAGCTAGAACAAGTTATTTAAATCTTCATAGCAGCGGCGAGGATCACATCGGCTTCAGATTCCTTCGTATGACGCAGGGGTTAGAGTTTGCAAAGTATGTCAGTGAATCAGTCCCTCCACCGCCTCACTTGTCCTAGAATGAGCCCCTTTGCCCCCTCTCTATGTTTTACAGACATCAACAATGCAATCGGTCTTTGGGAGCTTATAAGTATGTAGAGAGAGGATAAACACTCTCATCTGGCAAACAGGCTTGCGCCCAAGAGCTGGCACGGCCTGAGGAAATAGGTAACACATGTTTCCTCTACTGGCAGGAGTGAGTGCACAGGAGAGGGGCGGGAGCGGCAGTGTAGCTCAATTAGTGCAGATCGGAGGGGGCGGGTGATTAAACAGAGTGAAGCAGGGAACCAAGGCAATCACTACTACTGCCTAAACGTTTTCTGTCCATTAAACCATGCTAAGGACAAACTTGGTCCGGACTGTTTTTGTACTTAACGCCCGCGGCTGTCTCATTCACCTGCTGTTCTCCCTTTCTTTCTGTCTCGATTTCTTTCCTCTTGCTTAGTTTAACATCCTCTCATCTTTCGCTCACAGTCTTTTCCTTTTGCTTCTTACTGGCTCCCTGTCCATTACAATTCTGACCTTTGCATCTGTCCTCTATGATACGCTTTCCCTCCGTCCCTCTCTGCCCTAATAGCTTCTGCTCTCCACATCTTTCTAACTCTACCTCCTTTCGCTCCTCACTCCTCTTCAACTTCGCATTGTCATTCTTTTTAGCCTCCCTCTGCTTCTTTTCTCTTTGGTCCATCTTTCACAATCCCACTTCTGTTCTCCCTCCTCTTCAAACCCCTTTCTCTGTAATTTCTTCAAATTCCACTCAATATTCTGTTCTTCCTTTCTTAACTTTCGCGCTTTTCTTCCCTCAGTTCACTGCCCTTCTCTGGCAAGAGGGAGTATTCTGTACCTCAGTCAATACATTTTTCTGCCTGGGTGTTTTTCATACGCAGCATTTGACCAATAAATGTATGCTCTGGTGAACCATATTTATTCATTTGTTTTAAAAACCTGCAAGCAGTGCATAAACATGCACTTTGTACATATAGTCCTTGCTTACGAGAAGCAAGGCTGGCAGTAAAAGAGACTGCTAGCCTTGCTTCTCGTAAGCAAGGACTATAAGTACAAAGTTCTTGTTTACGCACAGCTTGCAGGTTTTCAAACGCATAACTAACTAGCATTGGCATAGCCAATAGGTCTCGCCTTTTGGACCTTATAAGTGTTTAGACATGCAGCATATTATCCTGGGTGCTGACCTGCCAGTCTCGATCTAAAAACAAGCTTTGGTAAAGTACTCATGAATGCCACTAAAATCTCAAGATCTCAGCATCCGTCCTCTGACTTCACAGCAAGAGGGAACTATTCTTAAGGAGACCGGATGACTACAGCTCCCAAGTTGCAACTGGACTAGATTAAGTCCTTGCTTGTAAACCTGGACTGAGGAAAATTTAAATTAATGCATCGAAGCAGCAAAGGCGTCAGTGTCACAGAGGCAGAAACAAGTTTCCTTGCATCAGTGGGAGCACCTTTTCTGCCATGATTGTACTTGATTCACATTTTAAGTTGGGCTGTTTGTTTATCTCCGACTTCGTGTCGGATATTTTTAAGATGTAAAAAGACATGACTTGAGTGAGCCAAGTGGCACTGCCGGCTCTGTGGCTGGCTGAGCACAAGTCGTGTTTCTGAGTGGGTTCCAGCAGTTGCACCACGCTGGTCTTGCACCTGACGTGTTCATTCGTGGCACTGTTAAAAACAAGGCATATCTTTACAGAAGACATTTTGGATTTATTTTCTAGTCCAGTGCTTTCATGTTTTTAACAGTGCAATCTGGGAGTTGTAGTCTTTATTTTACTGGCCCGCTTGGACTAACACATTTGAAAAAAGAAAGCTCGGTACTGGATGCATTATGTTTGTTTTACAGGAGCAATCTGTCAGTCCTAATTGAGACATAGGTTAGTTCCAGAGAGACGCAGTCATTGAATTGCACTGTCACAGTTGTAAGTTTGTAGCAAAGAGGCCAAAGAAGGTATGTGCACCCAGTCCGTGCTGTATTCATAGAGACCAAGGATGAAAGACCTATGTAGAGGGCATGTGTTGCTACGTATTAGAGATGAGTATGTCTAAGAGATAGAGGGATTGAAGCACTTGTAGTCAAAAGGATTGAGTCACACAGGGCAAGTGATGTTCACAAGGAGAGGCCAAGGTTGTTTTTTTTTTGGGCATATTTATATAGCGCAAACTCGACCCAAGGGTATTGGAGTGCTTTACATGAGCACCATATTTACATTACACATTCAGGCACTGGGAGATTAAGTGATTTGCCCAGAATCACAGGATGTGGACGCGACCTCGAGGCTCGAACCCTGGTTCCCAGCACCAAATTCGGCAGTCTTGCCAACGGACCACATCCTCTCCTGAGTCCTGGACACTCTGCTATTTTACCATGTTAGATATGATTTTCTTCACAGAAGCCCTTAATAGCAGAAGTAAGTACCGATGGGACCGGTATGTGTCTGTCCATCGGTCGGTTTGTTATCTGTCTTTGCGTGTGTTTGTGTCTGTGAACCTCTGTTTGTGTTGTGTCTGAGTAGGTGCCTTGCTCGTCTGCCGACACGTTCATGGCTACCTGCACGTCGGTGTCTGTGCACACCATTACCTTTATGCCATCAGCACTATGTGCAGTGCTTTAAATAGGCCCGTACTCACTGGTATCCAGTACAGACAGTTCTGCATGTTCAACCCTTCAGTTCAAGAGCTTGTCCTTTTCCAGGGAGCATACAAATACTCTTATGGGACAGCAGGGTGGTGGGCTTGGCAGGCTCAGGTTAGGTATGGCTACTAGCTCAGCACAGGTGCTGCTCTGCTCCTGAGGGGCTTCTTTCTCGCTGGACTTTCCGAGGGTACTCCCAGGGGTAAGAGAGGGAAGGACCTAGAAGAACATTTGGAGATTTTCAAACTGCCAGGTACCTGCACTTCCTTAATTTAACAAGCGCGCGTGGCTCGCGCTGAACAGGAGAGAAGGAGGCAGCAGCGGGAGGGGAGAGAAGAAGGGGCCTGCGCCGGTTTCCCTTGCGGGAGTGAGGTTTCAAAGCTTGCTCCCGCAAGGGAATCGCCAAACGTGCACGCGTTGCCTTTCAAAGCAATGCAATGCATGCACGTTTTTGGAGCCAAAACTTAATCCATTTCAAAAGGTATTTTTCCTTGCCAGCGCATGCATGCTACGTAGGCGAGACCTAAAAAGTATTGTCATTTACAATGCCAATAGCTGAAACTCTCGCAACTGCGAGACCTTTTGCATTGGAAATGCTTGTTCTTTTAAAGGGAGCGTCTTTGAAGAAGGAAAGTCGCCTCAACTAAAAAAAAAATTTTTTTTAAATACAAGGTGGAGAAGAAAGTTGCCTCAACTAAAGAACAATCCAAGATGGAGAACCAGAAGCAGACATCCACGGGGTGTTTTTTTCCGGTAGTCTTGTAAAACAGTTGAAGATTTGCAAATATAACGCCCAGCAGTCTGAGTTTTGTGTAATTGGCTCCTTTAAGCTGGTCTAGATTGTATTAGTGTACTTTGAAGCACATTTCTATTTTATCATTTATTATTTCTAATATCCTTACATGGAAGTATCTGGTTTTTAGGCGTCGCAAAGCTAAAGAAGCGCATGCGCTGCACTCGCTATTGTGAGTACCTTTTGGAATCGATTCTGCCGAGGGCTTTTATGCACACACCTCCATAGACAAACATGGCTGCTCTTGCCATTTATCCATAGCAGACAACATGCGCGTGTCCGTAGGGACTGTGGACAGCCCCACGCCATAAAAATGCAGCTTCGCATGTGCTTTGCTTTTATTTTTGCTGACAGTTCCCCCGGGGCACAAGCAGGCATCCACTTCTGCGTTTTTGTTGCGAATAGCTGTCCTGCAGTTCCCCCGGGGCACAAGCAGGCATCTACTTATGTGTTTTTGCTGCAATCAGCTTGTTTACTGTCTGTGTATTACGGCTGAACAATCTTTTGATTGGTGGCTTCTACGCTCGCATGCTACTATTCTTTTTCTGCTTTTTAAGATCTTTATGAGATGGCTGCGCTTTCTTGCCTCTGTGTATTTGTCCCCATCTAGAGTCCACGTTGTTGAGGTGCGGTGTGTACATTGTATTATCCAGGTTTGCAACAGGACTTACTTGTCTCGCAGTTGAATGTTTTTGCTGCTTCCTTAGATATCTCTTCGGGACTGAGCATTCGTAGAACGGGGGAGTTCCATAGATCAATGGGAATTAGCCTCTTGGACTACTGCTATGTCTAAAAAAACACATGAGAGACTGCACAGACTCCACTGGGGTCTTGTGGAGTTATATTATTGTGGTTTTACATAGATACCTTTCTGCATTTGAAGGCATTATCTGGCCACCTCGTTCTAAAGTGCTGGTGACGTGCAGGTGAATGGCGTATAGAAGTCATGCTCTAAGATCTGACCTGCTACAGTCCAGCTGACATGCATCAGGAGGCACTCTGAGCCCTCACATGCAGGATTTCTGCAGGGCTCTAAGGTGTGACAGGGAGGAGACATAAACTCGGAGCTGTGATGAGGCCTCGTGCTCAGTGCTTCGACTCTCAAAGGCAGCGCGTACATAGAAGACATGGTTGATTACAATAATATATAATGTTGCAGACTTGCGGATGCTAGCGAACGGAAAACTGTGCAGTAAAACTTTGGCATAATTTAAATGAAATGCGTTAAATTCGGACATACTTGGAAGGTTCCGCTATTTGTTTTTGGCAGGCGATGACGGCCTGCTTGCATTCCAGGGGTACAGCATGTGCGCCCCTCGCTTGTTTAGAAATGCGAGAGGCACTTTAGACAGTGGCGACAGCCTCTCAATTAACTCTGCATTTGCATCAATTTCTTCATTTATATGTGTTTATCTTCATTTAAAAAATAAAAAAACATCCGCTATGGGCAATTTTACTCTTTATCCATTGTTTAAACATCCTTCTTAATTTATCCTCAAGCAGGGAACTGCGAATTTACAAAGTTTCTCATGCTTTGGCGGGCCAAACGAACCTCTCTCCCCAAAACACGCACTGAAGCATGGTTCTCTTTTTAGCAGTTTATTTCTATCCAATGCATTTCAAACCTTTGCAAGGGTTCTTCGTCAGGGAAAACTGTAAGCAAACAATAAGACATATGTTTACAATCATCTTTATCATTAAGTTCAAAAAATGCCTTCACTTTAATACAATCTACTTTCTGTTAAAATGCTGCTCATCCCCCTCATGGTTACCCATTTTTTCAATCGGTTTTGTTATATACAGATGCCCCCTCCTTTCTCTATCCGTGTTTTCTCAACCTTTTTCCTACTCTGTGTGGGTCTAAACTCCTTTATATTACTGCCCTACTTTGATAGCTGTTACTTACTCCCTCTTCCCACCACGATTTCGTCATCATACCTTTCCACCAGATTCCAGCTTCCCTCATTATCTCACTACTCTCAACCCTCCCAACCTCACTACTCTCAACCCTCCTGTACTCCGTTTTCTCTCTTCTATTCCCCCACCTTAATCTTTCTTCCATTCTCCCAGCGTTTTCTCTTTGCGCATACCTGCTAAACTGCTATCTCTCTTGTTCTCTCATGAAACTGGAAAAGTTACCTTCGACTGATCTCCTTGTTGTTTAAATAAAGACTCCCCTTGCTCGATTCTAAGACCCGCCTCTTCAATCAACAGTAAAAATATCCACCAATATCACAATATCGATCTCCCCATCCATTGTGAAAGCGGGTGCCATATTTCAAGCCCTTGCTTTTTCCTTTTTATTCCCTTCCTGCTGAATATGGCTATTTCCACATTATATGCAGCTAGTAGTCGTGCCCGCCATTGATGAAATGAAAGTGGATATGGGTCTAACCAAGTTGATGTCAAGCAAATTCTTAGAATGGCCATTGAGATAAACAGAAGTCCCTGAATGGTAGCTGGTCTAGGGTCCCCATCAATCCCAAGTATTATTTCCGCTGTCGTGATCACAATTCTAGTTCCAAATATCTCTGATAGAAACAATGAGATTTCTCGTCTAATGGTTTTCAGGGTTTCACATGTGGCCAACATATGAATCAGATCTACCTTGGGCATTGCACATCGAGGACATAATGTACCTTTACCTGTGCTCCATTTAGAAATCTTTTCGGGGGTATAGTATAGTTGGAAAAATGTCTTGTAAAATTGGGCTTGATGTTTAGTGGACATTAGTAAAGAGAATGACATTTCCAATGTTTTATGTATTGTGGTCTCAGACATACCTAGTTTAATTTCCCAGTTATGGAGATGTTTCTCTAGGTCATCAGGAAGGCCACTAACTAGGTTTTTATAGATTTCACCTATTCTAGCCCTATCCGTTTGGGCCGTTTCAATTGCCAAAAATTTCCAAAATGACTCTCTCCCCTATCTATTCACTTCTACTACTCACTGTCTACTACTCACTCTCTACTACTCACTCTCTACTACTCTCTATTACTCACTACTACTCTCTACTACTCACTTCTACTACCTCTACTAACTACTACTCTCTACTGCTCTACTCACTCTCTACTACTCACTCTCTACTGCTCCATTACTCTCTACAACTCACTCCCTACTACTCTCTACTACTATCTATTCACTTCTACTAATCTCTACTACTCACTCTCTACTACTCACTACCTACTACTCTCTACTATCTATTCACTTCTACTACTCTCTACTACTCACTCTCTACTACTCACTACTCACTCTCTACTACTCTCTTCTACTACTCACTCTCTACTCTCTTCTACTCTCTACTACTCTCTACTCACTTCCACTACTCTCTACTGCTCCACTACTCTCTACTACTCACTCCCTACTACTCTCTACTATCTATTCACTTCTACTACTTTCTACTACTCACTCTCTATCACTCTCTACTACTCTCTACTCACTCTACTACTCTCTACTCACTTCTACTACTCCACTACCCTCTAGTACTCATGTTCTATTACTATCTACTACGTACTCTCTACTTCTCACTACTACTCACTCTCTACTACTCACTCTACTACTCACGCTCTACTACTCACTCTCTACTACTCACTCTCTACTACTCACTCACTACTACTTATTCTCTACTACTCATTCTCTACTACTCTCTACTACTCTACTCACTATCTACTACTCTCTACTACTCACTCTCTACTACTCACTCTCTACTACTCTCTATTACTCACTACTACTCTCTACTACTCACTCTCTACTACTCTCTACTACCCACTCTCTACTACTCACTCTCCTACTCTCTACTCACTTCTACTACTCACACTCTACTACTCCACTACCCTTTAGTACTCATGTTCTATTACTGTCTACTACATACTCTCTACTTCTCACTACTACTCACTCTACTACTCTCTATTCACTTCTACTACTCACTCTCCACTACTCACTCTCTACTACTCCACTACGGTCTAGTACTCATGTTCTATTTCTGTCTACTACTTACTCCACTGCTAACTCTCTACTACTCTACTACTCACTCTCAACTACTCACTCTCAACTACTCACTTCCAACTACTCACTTCCAACTACTCACTTCCAACTACTCACTTCCAACTACTCACTTCCAACTACTCACTCCCAACTACTCACTCCCAACTACTCACTCCCAACTACTCACTCCCAACTACTCACTCCCAACTACTCACTCCCAACTACTCACTCTCTACAACTCTCGATTACTTACTCTCTACTACTCTCTACTGTAGGTGAGTAGAGTCTGCTTTCCTATGGTCACCCCACTTTTTGCATTTTGCTTTACTGTTTTTCGACAATGTGGCTGTGGGCCTGCTAATCAGACCCACAGCACGGCTGTGCTCTCTCTGGGGAGACTCCCTAATACTCTCTATTACTCCCTCTCTACTACTCACTCTCTATTGATCACTCTCTATTACTTTGTAGTACCCACTCTACTACTCTACCACTCACTCTCTACTACTCTCTATTACTCACTCTCTACTAATCTACTCACTCTACTACTCTCTCCTACTCACTCTCTGCTCCTCTCTACTACTCTCTACTACTCACTCTCTACTATTCGCTATCTATTCACTTCTACTACTAACTCTTTACTACTCACTACTACTCAGTCTCTACTACTCACTTCTACTAATCTCTACTACTCACTACTACTCCTTACTGCTCTACTCACTCTACTCCTCTCTACTACTCACTCTCTACTACTCCACTACTCTCTACAACTAACTCTCTACTACTCTCTACTACTATCTATTCACTTACACTACTCTCTACTACTCACTCTCTACTACTCTCTTCCACTACTCACTCTCTACTACTCACTCTCTACTCTCTTCTACTCACTCTACTAGTAAATACGTCAATTAATCACCTGCACAATGGAATTCACCATCTATGGAATAGAGTGTCCTTGCCCACTAATGTATGTGGGAAGCACAAAGGGTGAAATAAAGAAACGCATCATGGAACATGCTAGAGCTACAACGCACAAAGACTGAGCAAATGCAGTAGCCAAACATATGGAGCAGGCACACAATGGAGACTGGTTGAAATTGACATTTTTGGGCATAAAAACAATACCAAAACACATACGGGGAGGAGACCGAGAAAAATCCCTAAGGCGAAAGGAGTCACGCCACATAATAAATTTCAGAATTCTAAGTCCGTACGGCCTCAATCAATCGGAGGAGTTATACATTCATCTCTGACAAATTACATCAGGGACAAATGAATCTTACAAAGAGAATCAGGATTCAAAAGCATTTAGAAAGTAATTTGAAAATTAAGAACAATGGAAAACATCACAAAGAGGATGATAAATATCCAAAAAAGCCCAAAGGAAGGGAATGAAATTGGCACTAACACATCCCACTGGAGGGATGAAAAATGAGACTCAGAGAAATGGGGAAATGAAATTGAAACCCCAACAAGTGACTTGCTGAAAATGAGGCGCTATTATTTTCCAATGAACTAGAAATACAACTGTCCCAGAAACTGGTTTTATATAAAATACAAAAAAAACTATAACTACCACAATGCTTAGCAACTGAGCAGAGGAAATGATGAAATAATCATGTGATTGCTTTAAATGTTGTGAAAAAAATGCAGGAAGTTGATCGTGACCAAGATGCTTGCAGCATCGAAACGCGTTGATCTAATGCTTTCATTTACCTAATATAGTTTAAAATAAACGAAATTGTGGAAACTCAAAGGGAGTGCGCCCGTTATCCTTTCTAATCAAAGGAGAAGTGTGATGATGTTGAACGGCGTGGTTCCGCCGTAGGTGCACGCACCCGCAAAGAGCACTCGTTGGCCGGGGAAAGGTGAACAAAGGTGTGGAGATATATATATATATATATATATATATATACACACACACGCACACACATATATAAACACATATATACATTTGCATATCTATATAAATACAAATATAAATGCATGCATACATATACATATGTGCATGTTATGTACATGAAAGTTTAAAAAACACTAATAAAAGCAAAGCTAAAAAGCCACCTAATTACAAACAGAATTGATTTAACTTAAATTAGGGTGAGACCTTTTTGCCTTTTCAATGCTTGTTTTTACTCACTGTGAAATGTCACTAAAAGTGGCAAACAGGAGATATGAGAACGTTGCACTTAAGCTTACCAAACACACAGAAATGTCAGAGATAAGGAAAGTAGCAACTACTCCATTACCTGTAATTCTCTCTGCATCCGATGTCATGTGTAGTTGTCAAACTTTTCTCAAGTGCATAAAGCATTAAAAACGTTTAAGATCAATTCAATGAAAAAGGGCTTCGTAGACTCGTAGTACATACAATAACAATTTCTCACGCACTATCAGCCTATCCCATCTCTACCGGCATTCTCCGGAAAAGGGTATCGAAAGAGAAAAGGAGCAAACGTATCACTGTCGAGAACAGTTAAACGTGGTGGCCATGTTTGCATGATAACATTACCTGTTTGCTTGACGTTAAAGAGGGCAGGGAACCTAGTGGAATGAATTAAGTACTTTTGTCTTTAACCTTTTGATATTCATGCAATTGATTTCGGTTAAAAAAAAACTAAATACCTGTAAAGTAAACTGCAGTCTTAAAATAAGACAGTTTTCTTACCTGACATAAATAAACGAAAAGAAGCAGATATTTACCCCGTCAGTCATCACTTTTGTTTATATTGAAAGCAACATGCCTATGCCTAACTCAACAAATGTTTAGGTTCTCTTCGCAATAGAAACATCGCATCAAATGGAGATGAATGTTTGATAGGCAAGTCCATATTTTAAGTCCTTAGACTATGTCTATCCTGCAACTAGACCGCGTTTGTCCCTTGCAATTCCAACGGACATCTTGCACATTTTGCCACTCTTGCTAAAACATATTGGAGAAGTGGCGTCTCAAAGTTGAGAGTTAGAAAGTTTTGATCTTCAGACGCAAGAATCTATTAACGTCATCGAAACTATAATGTAATGTTAGCCAAAAGCGTTACTGTGATCAGTCTTCAACAAACGACACTAAATCCTCCAGTAAGGAAAAAGTACAACGAAATAACACTTTTTGTTTCAACTTTCGAATGCATATAATGGTACCAGATAATTATGTAACATCACCTAGCCAGCTTGTCTTAGGTTTGTCACATTTCTTGGCGAATCGGCTCCCACACGCCGGTAACAACACGAGGGGCTTTAGGCCTCAGGTAAGTCCTACCTCTATCTGCATAAGCACAGAACGTCCCTTTTCTCTGGACTACAGTTCCCATGGTGCCGTCTGCCTGTGTCTGTGAAAGTGAAAATAAACTTTCCTGTTTGTGTTTCCTTGATCAGCGCGTGTCTCCTCCCAACCTCCGGCCTCTCCTCGTTCTAGGTAGCTGCGGGCAGTGTCTGCGCTTCTGGGGGTTCATAAATCCCGGTTCCTGACGGTACTTCGGGATATGAGGCAAGGAGTGGCTCAGGGCTGGGCAGCCTCGTTACCACCGAAGTACTCATGTAACTAATCACAGTACGCAGACGGTGCGAGGCGGGGAGAACGGCACCCTAGCACCGGTCGACCATGGGAGACTGTATGCAGGTCTAGTAGTGCGTGCGCCTCCATCCGTCCATGCGAGCGGCAGTCTGAAGCCCAGGGCGCAGATGGAGGTGACCGGCGGGGCTAGCCGGGAGATCACTGGAGGCGGAAAGGAGCAGCTGACAGGGGAGGCACTGATGGACCAGTACCTGGCTTCCCATGGGCTCTACCGGAAGAAAGTTGCAAAGGATGGTTCCTGCCTATTTAGAGCTGTGGCCGAGCAGGTACAAAAGAAAAAAAAAAGCGTGTTCTCTAATTTATTTATGTTTGCGATAGTCTAAACCCACTAGCCGGCAAGGATGCGCCCAGAGCAGTATGGGGAACCGCCCTGTACGAGTCCAAGGTGCACTTGAAGTGACCACCACAGGCGATTCAGGCTATTGGTTAAATTGTGGTCTGTGGGTTTGCGATCGGTAACTTTCTGACCCGTGTCTGAATTTCCCATAAGCCACTAGTGTTCATACCTCTCGCATTTTTCATGTCTGCATTCCACGTACTGTAGCCCTAAGCTCTCTGCTGCTATACTCATACCCTTTCTGTGTCTGCTCTTAAACATGCCCTTGTGCACTCCTCCGCTTCATGCCAACTTTAGCCGTTTGGAAACACCCTGCCGCCCCTATCCGTAGTCTCTTTATTCCAGCTCAATACTCCCTTAATGTCGTGGCTTGTCCTTGCTTTGAGCAGGCCTTTCATGCGTTCTACTTCGTGCCCTCACGTATCCACTGCCAGCGTACCGTGCTTCATGTCCACCTTTAAGCCCCACGATTAAACTTCACGTCTAGTCTTAGTTGTGGCCCTCTACTGCCAGGGTTTTATTGGGTGCCCCTCGGAGTAGGTGAATGAAATAGATTTTGATTGCTTTTTTTGTAGATCTGTTATGAGCTTTTTTTAAAGGTGTCAGGCAAATATTTTTTACGTAAATGTAATAATTTCGAACAGAGGCAGAATAAATACTCGTGTTTCACCCTGCCTACAATCAAAATTATCAAATCCTCCAGAGTCCCTTGATACTTAGAACTATAAAATTGGGATATAAAGTAGCCGGAATATTAGTTCTTTTTTTTATTTGCGGTTTTAGTGACAAAGCAACCTATTCTTTCGACCCAGGTAGGTGTGGAATATCCACTCCAAATAATTATAGTGTAGTAGGGCACAAAGATCAGTAATTTGGTTATTCTCCTTTAGTGCCTTCCTTATTAATTTTTTATTCCCTATGGGGATGCTCCTAGTCGACAGCAAGTCCCTAGGCGGAAGATTGTGCACCACTAGCAGATTCTGCTTATATTTAAATACAGATTCCTATATGTTTTTGTTTTAGTTGAACCATGATTAGGTTCCTATCATGGCTTTCTTACACACATAACCATAGTTAATAACAGGACCTATATGATTGCAGTGTGATGTTGCTGACCGAAGGTTTAGAGGGTTTTGATGCTTGAGATGTAGATTTTGTTTTAATCGGTTAGTTATTTTTTTTTCTACGATTTAAAGCTGAAGATGCATATAAAAGTGCTGAGATTAATTTCGTGTTTGAACCTATAATAAAAGGTGCACCTGCTCTTCCACCATAATCGTACGCAAATCTTTTGATTGATTTGGCTATGACTACTGACCTTTTTAGGTCTCGCCTGTCGATGCGCATGCGCATCGAGCTTGCGAGACTATGGGGGCTTAACCACTCTTTACCTAACTTGCAAGGAATCGTGGCGATTCCTTGCAGTGCCCGTGACTTTTAAGCTCAATGCGCATGCGCATTGACATTAAAAGCGCGTGCACATGCCCCCAGCCGCCTGCCTTGCATGTCTTTCCCCTCAGGCGCATCCCTCCCACACCCCCGCTCCGCCCCCTCCCCTGCCTGCCGTGTCGCATTTCTTCTACAGCCTTCGACATCTGTTTCCCCAACCCACAAACGCCAGCACCTCCCCTCTCTCTTCCCGGACACAGCCAGGCTCGCAATTCCACTCCCGCTCACGACGCACCTCCCGATCCGCCCCCTCCCCACTCTCTCTCCCACCACTCTAGCACTGCTTGTTTTCCGTGAAACTGTCTGCCACACGAAAGTCTTACCAATAACAAGACCTATTGCCCTGCACAAATCATTTTCGTCTTAAAGTCTAACCTGCACAATCCCTCCCACACAAAGTCTAACCTGCACAATCCCTCCCACACCCACGCTCCGCCCCCTCCCCTGCCTGCCGTGTCGCATTTCTTCTACAGCCTTCGACATCTGTTCCCCAACCCACAAACGCCAGCACCTCCCCTCTCTCTTCCCGGACACAGCCAGGCTCGCAATTCCACTCCCCCTCACGACGCACCTCCCGATCCGCCCCCTCCCCACTCTCTCTCCCACCACTCTAGCACTGCTTGTTTTCCGTGAAACTGTCTGCCACACAAAAGTCTTACCAATAACAAGACCTATTGCCCTGCACAAATCATTTTCGTCTTAAAGTCTAACCTGCACAAATCTTTTTTGGGACAATGAAACATACTTAGTTGTTAACAAACTTCTACAGCCTTTGACATCTGTTCCCCAACCCACAAACGCCAGCACCTCCCCTCTCTTTTCCCGGACACAGCCAGGCTCGCAATTCAACTCCCCCTGCCCAGACGCCAGCACCTCCCCTCTCTGTCCCTGCACACAGCCAGGCTCCCACAACACAATAAACGAAAGACTTGAAACTGAAATCGTCGACAAAAACAAATAATCACAGATGAATTACAAGCTACATCGCCGTGTACATTCCCCAATCAGCAGGCCTACTATTCCCCCCCCTCCCTCTACAGCGTGCTACGCAAAAATTAGCGATTGTATCTATAGCCTTGCACCTAAAAAACATTTAATATTTTGACATGATTATAAACGAAAAAAAGACACAGACTCACTTCCATTCAGCAGGCCTACTATTTCCCTCCCCCTCCCTCCACACAGCGTGACATCACAGAGCCTCTATCACATCCACGTGACTAAACAGTCCTCCCAACCCGCCCTAACCCCCAACAATACGTCAGACCTGCTGGGACCACTCTTCAATTCCATTTACATAAACACACAGGCCACAGACTCCAAGGCTTTCGTCAACAAAACTACAGGATGCTAGAGTACTTTAAGCGCCGTCGTCAAGATTGTAATCACTTGTCAGTCCATGCTTTCAACAGTCACACACACCACCGGCCGTAAGTGCACACTTTCTACACAATTTATTACGTACCACACACATTTACAGCTATAAAAGCATGCTTTGGTGCTGTTCAGTACTGCAGTAGTATGTATGAATGAGACTGTTGGTGTGCTAAATACGGCTGTGGTGGTGCAGAGTGATGCTGTGTTGTTGCTCAATGGTACTGTCTGGGTGCAGAATGATAAGGTGGTATTGCTGCGTGTTGCATTGGTGGACATCAGTGATGCCGTTGTTGGGAGAAGTGCAACTGTTGTGGTGCTGAGTTATGCTGTGGTGGTAATCATTGAACACCAACACAGCACCACTCATCACCAGCACAGAACAACACATCACAACAACAGCATTACTAAGCACCAGACTAACATCACTCAGCAACACACCAACATCACTCTACACCACCACAACAGCATCATTCAACAACAACACACTATCACACTACAACTACACACAAACACTTAGCACCACAGCACCACTCATCACCACTACAGCATTACTCAGCAGACAAACGTCATACAATCAAAACATGTACGCTTTTAACAGGCACACACACCAACAGCTATCAATGGACGCTTTCACCAGGCGTACACACACAACAGTCATCAGTACTGCAGTAGTATGTATGAATGAGACTGTTGGTGTGCTAAATACGGCTGTGGTGGTGCACAGTGATGCTGTGTTGTTGCTCAATGGTACTGTGGGGGTGCAGAATGATAAGGTGGTATTGCTGCGTGTTGCATTGGTGGACATCAGTGATGACATTGTTGAGAGAAGTTCAACTGTTGTGGTGCTGAGTTATGCTGTGGTGGTAATCATTGAACAACAACACATCACCACTCATCACCAGCACAGAACAACACATCACAACAACAGCATTACTAAGCACCACACTAACATCACTCAGCAACACACCAACATCACTCTACACCACCACAACAGCATCATTTAACAACAACACACTATCACACTACAACCACACACAAACACTTACCACCACAGCACCACTCATCACCACTACAGCATTACTCAGCAGACAAACGTCATACAATCAAAACATGTACGCTTTTAACAGGCACACACACCAACAGCTGTCAATGGACGCTTTCACAAGGCGTACACACACAACAGTCATCAGTGCATCCTTTCACCAGGCATACACCCACACAAACAGGCATCAGTCCACGCTTTCAACAGTCATACACACCACCGGCCGTAAGTGCACGCTTTCTACACATTTTTTAACGTAGCACACACAATTACAGCTATACAAGCATGCTTTGGTGCTGTACAGTACTGCAGTATTGTATATAAATGAGACTGTGGGTGTGCTAAATACGGCTCTAGTGGTGCAGAGTGATGATCTGATGTTTCTCAATGGTACAGTGGGGGTGCAGAATGATAATGTGCTATTGCTGCGTGTTGCATTAATGGACCTCAGTGATGCCGTTGTTAGGATCAGTGCTACTGTTGTGGTGCAGAGTTATACTGTGGTGGTAATCATTGGACAACACTCTACAACGACACTGCACCACTCATCACCATCACTCATCACCAGTACAACATTACTCACCAGACAAACGTCACAGAAACAGAACATAAACAGTGCATACATACTACCAATAAAAATAATTAAATGTGAACAACAAAAGGACAATGCAGAGCGGCGAAACAAAACACGTACGGCGAAACGCAAAACAAAAATAGCCAACAGCAACATAAAATTATTTTTTTTACAGGAGGCGAGCTCAGACGGAAGTACACTACAGGACCCGCATACCAAAACGACACGCGCAAACATAACTCCATGCATGGCAAAAAAAATAAATAAATAGCAGCCATTGATAACATGAAAAAACACACTCTAAAGAAAGGAGCCGGACAGAAAGCAAGTGCGAGCAAAGCAAGACCCCAAACAATAATTTGATTCACATCACAAAAAGCTAATTCATAGACAAAAGTGTAACAACTCACAAAGGCACTCTTTCATAATATGAAAATAAAATACTAATTACCTGTCGATCGTAGCAGCTCATTCACTGAAATGTAGAGAATAAAAAAACAACACACAAAGAGAACATAAACAGTGCATACATAATACGTTTAACTAAAACAATAAAAAAAAAAAAGGCCAAAGCATAGCGGCGAAACAAGTCACATACGGGTCAAAACCACACAAAAACAAGCCAAGTCGGAGAAAAAATAAACATCAGAGTGCCAGCTCAGGCGAAAAGAAAGTACACGAACTGCATACCAGGAAGACACTAGCAAACATTAGTCAATGCATGGCGAACAATCAACTTAAAGACGAGCCAGTAATAGCATAAATAACAAGAAAAATGCCAGACACAAGTCAAGTGCGAACGAAATAATTGGAAAATCCAAAATGGCATTACATTCACAGAAATAAAAACTTATAAAATTTTAAGGACCAAATTAACAAAGTCACTCTTTATATAAAAAAGCAATTAGCTGTCGCGCGTAGCACATCAGTTACTAAAGTATAGAAATCAGACAAACTACACACAAACAGCCTACATAATAAGTTGAACACAAAACATAGCACTGCAATTTGGCTACATAGTAAACGCGAAACAACACTTTCAGAAAAAAAATTGAAAACATATATATATATATATATATATATATAAGAATTAAAATTCACACATAAAACATTACATAAACAAAAAAATATTGGTCTTACCTGCAAATACACACGGAAGATATACGTAACTAACGTTAGCGTCAAAAACGTGGTACAAGAATGACGTATTACATTCAAATATTCGACGAAAACTATTTGTGTACGCACTTTCGACAAACAATATATTTAATAAATTCATAAAAATTAGATATTAATTAAAATAACAGATATCAAGGGAAAAACCAATAAAAACACAAGACACTCAAACATCTTTATAAAAATGGATTTTTCAGAATAAAAACAGTATGTTGCACCAACTCGCACATATGGTAAAGGTCGAATAGCAATACATCGAAAAAATACATAATAAAAGGAATACACATAACCATATACTACTTAAATACATAATCGAAACTTTCCCATTCAAAAACTTCTAGTATTGCCAAAGATAAGAAACAAGTACATACCAAAAATATAACAACGTTACAAATTTAAAACGCATATCACACTACAAAAATATACATTGCTATATATAACATTTATAAACATTACAATTATTACAGCGTCTATCTTTTACAAAAGTACAAAAGTATATTCGAAGTACACGGGAGAAAATACACAAGTCGCAATACAAAAAAAACAATAATACATCATAATAAAACACTACTAACACTAAGTATATACACACAAGTAATCCTACATTCACATTCATGTAGTAAATGTTATTAAAATTATATCTTACCTGTCAAACGACGCAGCAACAACGAACGGAACAAAAACACGCCTTTACCGCACGAACATTCACACCAATCTGGAAACTTCCCCGTTGACGCACGTCAAACGCAACGCTACGTCAAAAAACGTAGCGCTGCGATTGGCTAAAAATTACGTCACTGTAAACATTACATCAACATAAAAAAAAAGACTAGAGCGCTAATCTCCCTTACGTAAAAAACGTAAAGGGAATAGATCGCGTACGTCACTTTCACATAACACAAATAAAACACTGTTTAAAAACATTCACTAAACACTTCTAATACCAATACACATACACAAAAAACGCACACACATTACATTAAAATCAACATTAACACATGCAAAATACTCACATATGCCAATCACACCCTCACTCACCCTCACCCTCACTCACCCTCAACCCCTCACCCTCATTCACCCTCACTCACCCTCACCCTCACTCACCCTCGACCACTCACCCTCAACCCCTCACCCTCACTCACCCTCAACCCCTCACCCTCAACCCCTCACTCACCCTCACGCTCACCCACCCTCACCCACCCTCAACCCCTCATCCTCACTCACCCTCAACCCCTCACCCTTACTCACCCTCAACCCCTCACCCTCACTCACCCTCAACCCCTCACCCTCACTCACCCTCAACCCCTCACCCACCCTCAACCCCTCACCCTCACTCACCCTCAACCTCACTCACCCTCAGCCCCTCACCCTCACTCACCCTCACCCTCACTCACACTCACCCTCACTCACCCTCACTTACCCTCAACCACTCACCCTCACTCACCCTCCCTCAACCCCTCACCCTCACTCACCCTCAACCCCTCACCCTCACTCACCCTCAACCCCTCACTCACCCTCAACCCCTCACCCTCACCCACCCTCAACCCCTCACCCTAACTCACCCTCACCCTCACCCTCACTCACCCTCAACCCCTCACCCACCCTCACTCACCCTCAACCCCTCACCCTCACTCACCCTCAACCCCTCACTCACACTCACCCTCACTCACACTCACCCTCACTCACCCTCACTCACCCTCACTCACCCTCACTCACCCTCACTCACCCTCACTCACCCTCACCCTCAACCTCACTCACCCTCACCCACTCTCACCCTCACTCACCCTCAACCCCTCACCCTCACTCACCCTCAACCCCTCACCCTCACCCTCACCCTCACTCACCCTCAACCCCTCACCCTCAATCCCTCACCCTCACTCACCCTCACCCACCCTCAACCCCTCACCCTGACTCACCCTCAACCCCTCACCCTGACTCACCCTCAACCCCTCACCCACCCTCACTCACCCACCCTCACCCACCCTCACTCACCCTCACTCACTCACCCTCACGCACCCTCACTCACCCTCATCCTCACTCACCCTCACTCACCCTCAACCCCTCACCCACCCTCACTCACCCTCAACCCCTCACCCTCACTCACCCTCAACCCCTCACCCTCACTAACCCTCAACCCCTCACCCTCACTCACCCTCAACCCCTCACCCTCACTCACCCTCACTCACCCTCAACACCTCACCCTCACTCACCCTCACTCACCCTCACTCACCCTCAACACCTCACCCTCACTCACCCTCAACATACATACATACATACATACATACATACATACCCTCACTCACCCTCAACCACTCACCCTCACTCGCCCTCACCCTCCCTCACCCTCACCCTCACTCACCCTCACTCACCCTCACCCTCACTCACCCTCACTCACACTCACCCTCACTCACCCTCAACCACTCACCCTCACTCACCCTCACTCACCTTCACCCTCACTCACCCTCACTCACCCTCAACCCCTCACCCTCACTCACCCTCAACCCCTCACCCTCACTCACCCTCAACCCCTCACCCTCAACCCCTCACTCACCCTCAACCCCTCACCCTCACCCTCACTCACCCTCACCCACCCTCAACCCCTCACCCTCAACCCCTCACCCACCCTCACTCACCCTCAACCCCTCACCCTCACCCTCACTCACCCTCACTCACCCTCACTCACCCTCCCTCACCCTCACTCACCCTCACTCACCCTCACTCACCCTCACTCACCCTCACTCACCCTCACCCTCACCCTCACTCAACCTCACTCACCCTCACTCACCCTCAACCTCACTCACCCTCACCCTCACTCACCCTCACCCACCCTCAACACCTCATCCTCACTCACCCTCACTCACCCTCAACCCCTCACCCTCACTCACCCTCAACCCCTCACCCTCACCTTCACCCTCAACCCCTCACCCTCAATCCCTCACCCTCACTCACCCTCACCCACCCTCAACCCCTCACCCTCACTCACCCTCAACCCCTCACCCTGACTCACCCTCAACCCCTCACCCTCACCAACCCTCACTCACCCTCAACCCCTCACCCTCACTCACCCTCACCCCTCACCCTCACTCACCCTCAACCCCTCACCCTCACTCACCCTCAACCCCTCACCTCAACCCCTCACTCACCCTCACTCTCACTCACCCTCAACCCCTCAGCCTCACCCTCACTCACCCTCACTCACCCTCACCCTCACTCACCCTCAACCCCTCACCCTCCCTCACCCTCAACCCCTCACCCTCGACCCCTCCCCCTCAACCCCTCACCCTCACTCAGCCTCACTCACACTCACCACCTCACCCTCACTCACCCTCAACCCCTCACCCTCACTCACCCTCAACCCCTCACCCTCAACCCCTCACCCTCACCCTCACAACACATATTGTGTTACAATAGGTGTCACATTTGCAAAAGATAAAACTATTGGCATTGTAAATAACAAAGCTATTAATTCGCTATTTTCAAAACAAGCACATAAATAAAAAATGTGTCCTTTACAATACCAATAGCTCAAACTTTCCTAATGCAAGACCTATTGCATTGCTGTGCTTCTCTCCCCTGCTGCACTCTCCTGCTCTCTAGAGATGTGGCCTAACGACCAGAGCTGCCATCTAAGTCACGTAAATACAAAACATGTTGCATTCCAAATGCTATAGGTGTCACATTCGCAAAAGTTATAACTATTGGCATTGTAAATGACAAAGCCATCAATTTAGCAATTTTAAAAACCAACAAATAAATAACATATGTCATTTACAATACCAATAACTCCAACTTTTCTAATGCGAGACCTCTTGCATTTCCAATGCTTGTTGTTTCTTCCTAAGGATGTGGTCTTTCCATGATAGCTTTTAGTCAATCATAACACCTAGATAATCCGAGGTTCTCACTTGGTCCATCTATGTGGTTGTCACCTAATTTCCATTTCAGGTGTTCAATGCTTTTGCCAAAAATCATCATTTAGTTCATTTGTTAGATTGATTGCTAACCCATTTGCTTTATTAAAATCATATATTCTTGAGAGGTGGTGTTGTAAGCCAACAGGAGTAAGAGAAAAGATAACTAAAGTCATCCGTGTTTGCTACATGCGTACTGGGATGGTTATTAAGTTTAGGAGGCAAAAACCTAGGTTAGAGTCAAGAGGAGTTGGCCTAACGGCTAGGGCGGTCGACCTCAAATCTGGGGAACTGGGGTCGAGTCTCGGCAATAACGCTGAACATTCTGTGATTATGGGTAAATCACTTAATCTCACCGTGCCTACCAAAAAAGAATGTGTCCTCATGTAATGCAACTGGTGCTATGTAAAGCTCTCGGATACCCGATTCGGGTTAAGTTTGTGCTATATAAAACTCTGTTAACAAAAAAAAAGGTAACCTGATAGACCCAAGCTGTAAAAGGAGAACAACAGTGGAGCTAAACCTGTATATTTGTGCATCTTTGACAATAGGTTGTTCCTAGTTGATAGCTTAACTTGCAATAAGGCATTACTATATAAGTAATGATGAATGTAACAGTGAGCAATCAATTTCCCACTTGAGTAGCTTGACCCACAATCAGCCTTCGTCTACCTTCTCAAAGGCCACGCTGCAGTCTATGTAACAAATATACTGTGTTTTCATTTTTGTTAATGGCGATGAGGGCCAAAAGTTGCCAATCATGGAGTAGGCATTTTCGGATGGTGGTTTGATTTATTGGCAAAAGGTGTTGGGACAAGGCCCTTGTGGGTAATTTTTGCAAACGAAGCTCACAAGTAATTTGCCCTCAGCCTCAAGGAGCATTATAAGGCAATTTGATAATTGTTGGGCCCTTCTTTGTGGATTGGGTTTATAAGTGATCTTTTCCATGATAATAGTATCTGACCTGTTTTTAGCACTTTTGAAAAAAGGTTTTGAATTAGAATGCTCCAGACTCCGGATCGGATTTGAATACTGATGTCGATTTCCTGCCTGCGCTGGCCGCTCGTGACTGCCTGCTGTTTTTAGGTCGAGGACCGTAGGCTGAGCTTGCGCAGTCTCGCTCCAAGACTTTGTCTCCTAGAGTGGGGCTTGAACCCGCCACTCTTCTCCATTGACTGGCTTCCTAAACGGAGGCCAGCCATTGGACGAGAGGGGTGTCTGTCCGTTCAAGCCCCATCTTTTTGGGATTGAGGGGTGTGTTTTTTCGTTGCTTTCTGTTTTCTTTCTCTCCTCTTCCCATTGGCTGGAATTTTACATTCCAGCCCATGGGAAGAGGAGAGAAAGAAAACACTCCCCTCAATCCCAACAAGCATTTGCAATGCAATAGGTCTCGCATTAGGAAAGTTTGAGCTATTGGTATTGTAAATGACAATTTTTTTATTTATGTGTTGGTTTTGAAAATAGCGAAATTAATAGGTTTGTCATTTACAATGCCAATAGTTTTAACTTTCGCAAATGTGACACCTATAGCATTTGAAATGCAATATGTATTGTATTTACGTGACTAAGATGTATTGATATTACAAATAACAATGGCTTTTATTTTTTTTAAATAATTAATATTTACAAGTTATTGTAATTTATAATGGCAATAGCTTAAACTTTTGTGAAGATTATGTTCAGTGTATTTTATTGTGACGAAAATACAAGAACAGAAGTGCAATATAAACATCTTTTTGTGACATTTGTAATAAAGCTTGAAACATTGAGAGAACATATTTGAACCAGTTGTTGGGGCGACGCCGGTGAGTGGGAGAGAACGAATAACAGGACTCTCATCACCGGAGGCAGATGAAGGCAAACGCATTGAGAGAGTGGAGGGCGGAGAAGAAATGAGGGAGGAAGCGTAGGTTAAGAAATAACAGAAGAGGCGCAGAGACAGAAGGTAGAAAGAAGCGAGAGGCAGTGGATGGAAAGGGGAGGGATGCCAGAGAGCTGTTTTGGGTCCGCGGTTTTTAGAGAAAAAAACATCGCTCCCCACAAGAGACTGCAGTGTGAGCTCTGATTCTGAGCTGAATGTATCACCTTCACACCATCTGCGACACAGAGGTGCACAAGGGGACTAGTGCAGCCTTGTGAAATAATAATAATCAACAGAGTTACTACGCCATCCCATCGCTCCCTATAAGAGACTGCAGTGCTAGCTCTGATTCTGAGCTGAATGTACCACCTTCACACCAGACGCGACACAGAGGTGCACGAGCTATTCTGTAAGAATGCAAAAGGCTAATCACTGCGGTAATAAGGAGAGAAGGTGGTGCGAGTTATTCACATCAGCTGTTTGCAATGAAACAACACAACACAAAGGCAGCACTGGGAACTATTTACTAGACCCTGGGATATTCCGACATGAAAGGAAGCCTCTGAAAGATGGTAGGCAATGCGCTCGCTAGTGAAGGAGACTAAAGAGGTAACTCACACTTATTTTATCTACAATGCAATGTATTTCTAAGTGCTCGGCAGGACAGTTAGGTGTAATTTTTTGCCGTACACGTGGTGCCATGTCTGTAAACACGCTTTGAACTTCCGGCTTGCCTAGAGATCGCATCTCAACACAGCTTAGAGTAGAACCTTAGATAGGACGGTTAAATAAGGAGAGGAATACTATTAACGGGGACGGATACCTGTGGCTGGCAAAGCCTCTACTCTCTACGTGCAATACATTTGTTTATCCAGCATGTGCGAATAGCACTTCAGTAGTCTTCTAACATTCCCTGCAAACATTTCCGTAAGAGGTCGGCATCTCTCCAAGATTTCCTGAGTGTTTCCAAACAATAACTAAAGTACATCAGATGGGTAAGAAACACTACCAGTGCCTAATGTGGCAGGCACTGACGTGACAGTCGTGGATTCTGCGCTGGATGTAGGGAGAGAGAGGGACAGAGGAGGAAAGGTGGGAGGGAACACAGCCTGGGGGAAGCTGGCTGGGGAGGGGGGGAGAAATCCAAGTCCCAGAATTGCTTCGCGTTGGTGAAAAATATAGCAGACATGGCTGGAGGTGCCCCGTGACATGGGGCTGTCAAAAGCTCGGCACACCGTCTTCATAGATTTCTATAGTCTCTACATATGAAACGCCCTCAGGCACTGGAGTCCAACACGTGATTGTGAACAACACTGGGCTTTCAGTCGATTTCTACACGAAAACCCCTCTAGCACAGGAAAGACCAGATCACTTGTGTGCACAAGGAAATCACTTGAGGTTGTAGAAGGAGTTCGCGAGGCAAGAGTTGTGTAGAAAGGGGCTGGGCAGGAAGAAAGAATGAAAAGAGGGTGGACAGAAGAAAGATGAAAGGAGAGAAGATATAATAACGCCTACCGGAATGAAATGAGACTGGGAGTTAGGTTTAGGGACGTGTGGATGGAAAGACAAAAAAAATGAAAGGAAATGATGCAAAACGAGGGTGACTAGAGAAAAGGTCATGGAAATAAAACAGAGAGGAAAAGGAACAGAGAAGAGGGGAATCAAATGGAACGCAGATACACTAAAGAAAGGAATTAAAGAGAAGAGGCAATACGTGAAAGAGACGAATAGGAAGAATGCTTGATGAGGTGTGGTGAGAAGAGAAAACGGAAGAGAAAGAAAAAAGGGTACTGAAGTGGGATGGGGGTGAGAAGCGAGGTGAAAGTAGATGAATTTATCGCCGCCTCTTCAATACAAAAAACGTCAGTCAGGCTCTAAATTAATGCAACGGGCAAAAGGTAACACCACATGACTGCAAATGAATCTTATCGGACCGGCCGGTATCTAACGAGGTATCTGTGTCTCAGGGAGCCGGCGGTATGTCTCTGGCAATATGTGCGTGCTGAGAGCTGCGTGCTGAGAGCTGCATGCATTGTGCTCAGTTGCAGGCAGCATTTTCTCTCATTGTTTCGGATATCCTCGTGCATCTGTGGCGCGTAGAATGCTTTCATACTGACAGACTTCCTATTGTTTCGCCCCTCTGGAGCTTTGTTGGCGATAGGCTGCAGCACAGCCCCTGATAATTATATTGCTTAATTAATCAAGGCGAAACAAAAATTGTGTATGTTTGCGTGGTTGCCAAGTGTGGGAGATAAACAAGCTCTCGGCATTGTTGTGGCGGGGGGAGAGGGGGTGGCCGAAAAGCACGGATTTAAAAACAAGTTCTGCAGGACGTAGGCAGATGTAGGGAGGGGGTGGGCAGGCTGATTAGGCGGCCGTGAATAAGTGACGGCGGGGGGCGGGGAGAGAAGAACAGATGGCTGTGAAGGGAGAAAGGCTGCTGGCAGGGGGAAGGCTCGTGCATGAGAGCAGGTCACATGATTGGGATTCACGTGAACTGTTGAAAATCCTCATCGTAAAAAGTCAGCTTTGTGGATGGACGGCATTAGGTCTCTCTACGAGACCTAAAAATGACGCTGGTTTCTCCGAGGCATTTCTGCTTCGCCTCGGAAAAACATGGTGGCGCTGCTTGTGTTTTTAAAGCCACTAATCCCGCCACGACAAAGGCTTTACGATGCCAGGCACTGCTTTACAGGCTTTCAGACTCAGAGTAGGGCTGGCCGGCCCGACCAATTATATTCAATCTGGAAAAACCTGCTCTCTGGCTCTCCTGAGGAATCATTTCTATACCCACTCGTCTGGCTTGTGAGGTGCATTATAGTGTGCTTGTAACTAAATGCAGCCTCTCTGCGGTGGGCTCGCCTTCTCTGAGAAGGAACCCTTTCTGAGGTAACGGCTGCTCGCTTTTTCATAACGCACCTCAGCGATTTCTCGCGAGTCACTTCCGCCCTCGCGGACAGCCACTCCAACAAAACACACGGGCTGCTCAGAATGTTTTCTTCAAAAATAAATGTTGTGCTCCGTCTCACCACAGGAGCTGGCTGAGTCAGGTAGTTTCATCTCAGACGCCTTTGTGATTTGGTATTGCTCTTGGGCAAGAAAGTGCAACCAGACACAGGAGCAGTGCGTGAAGTCTTCGTTGCATCCGCACTTACAAACTGCGCTACACATTGCTGTACCATCATACAACACTACCAGGCAAACAAAGGGCTTTAAGTGGGAAACAAAAACTCGGGGGTCTCTCAAAGGGGCGTTGTCAATGCAATTAAGGGCGTGGCTTAACTCTTAAACTAAAAATATGCGCTAGCATAGTGTGCAGCCGACTTGTATTTGGCTTTTTCTGTCATTGCATCCAGATATATGATAAAACAAGTAACATCATACCTACAACAAGTCAAGGACTATTGGCTTTGTCAATGGTTGTTAGTTGCATAAGATAAATAAGCAGCAACTATGGCTTGTATATCATTTTGAAAAGGCTTCCGTTTAAATCTCTGGTGACACCACGACAATGTAGCTGCACCTGAGTTTCAAAAAGAGAAGGGAAATCCAGAGAGAGAAAATTGCTCTCTTTAAAGGATTTCCCTTCCCCAGCAACGCTCACCTGGCATGACGTCATGCCGTAACTTCTCCACTAGTGAGAAGTGAGCAGTGTGAGCAGCGCACATCGATGTGCCTGCTGTCACTGCAGTGTGGAAAAAACTGACCGCCTGTGCCAAGGCACAAAACAAAGTCCGATGGAGACCCGTTCCAAGCCCCCTTTAAAAATGCTGTTCCCTTGTTGTGCTTGCTTTTCTGCCCCCTGTTCCCTCATTGTGCTTGCTGTTTTGACCCCTGTTCCCTCGTTGTGCTTGCTGTTTTGACCCCTGTTCCCTCGTTGTGCTTGCTTTCTTGCCCCCTGTTCCCATGTTGTCCTTGCTTTTCTGCCCCCTGTTCCCTCGTTGTGCTTGCTTTTCTGCCCCCTGTTCCCTCATTGTGCTTGCTTTTCTGCCCCCTGTTCCCTCGTTGTGCTTGCTTTTCTGCCCTCTGTTCCCTCGTTGTGCTTGCTTTTCTGGCCTCTGTTCCCTTGTTATGCTTGCTTTCCTGCCCCCTGTTCCCTCGTTGTGCTTTTCTGCCCCCTATTTCCTCGTTGTGCTTGCGTTTCTGCCCCCTGTTCCCTCATTGTGCTTGCTTTCCTGCCCCCTGTTCCCTCGTTGTGCTTGCTTTCCTGCTTTTCTGTTCCCTCGTTGTGCTTGCTTTCCTGCCCCCTGTTTCCTCGTTGTGCTTGCTTTTCTGCCCCCTTGTTGTGCTTGCTTTTTTGCCCCTTGTTCCCTTGTTGTGCTTGCTTTTCTGCCCCCTCGTTGTGCTTGCTTTTCTGCCCCTGTTCCTTTGTTGTGCTTTCTTTTCTGCCCCTGTACCCCCTGTTCCCTCGTTGTGCTTGCTTTTCTGCCCCCTGTTCCCTTGTTGTGCTTGCTTTCCTGTTCCCTCGTTGTGCTTGCTTTCCTGCCACCTGTTCCCTCGTTGTGGTTGCTTTCCTGCCCCCTGTTCCCTCGTTGTGCTTGCTTTCATGCCCTCTGTTCCCTCGGTGTGAGCGTTTTTCCTGGCCTCTGTTCCCTCGTTGTGAGCGTTTTTTCTGGCCTCTGTTCCCTGTGTGTGGCTCTCTCTCTGTGTGTGTGTGGCTCTGTGTGTGTGGGTGTGGGTGGGGGGGGAGGGGGGGGGGGCTCTGTGTGTGTGTGGGTGGCTCCATGTGAATGACTCTGTGGTTGGCTCTGTATGTGTGTGTGGGTGGCTTTGTGTGTGTGGGTGCAAATGCAATAGGTCTCGCATTTGCCAACGACTAAGCTATTGGCATTGTAAATGACAATGCCATTTATTTATGTTTTAAAAAACCAAAACCTAAATAAAAATAATGTCATGAGCAATGCCAATAGCTCTAACTTTAACAATGCCAAGACCATTGCATTGTAAATGCTTGTTTATTAGGTTGCAAACTTCTTCGTGGGAAATTTTTATTTTCTCATTGTAATAGGAGCTTTCAAGTATTAGTGGGTTTGTGTTTTAAGTGAAACGTTCGCTCATATGTTTCACATTGGTTGTTTGAACTCTCCATTGATTTTGTATGTAGTGGTCTCAAACTCCTATAAAAGCCCAACATTTGCTAGAGTGTTTAAAGTTTATTGCCTCTTGTAACTCCAACCTTGTTTTTTCTTCTTTGTCAGTTTGAACGCCTTGATTGTGTTCTTATTCTGATATTTGGATTTTTTAAATTAGAACCTTGCTTACCTCAATGTTGGGTATTTTTACCAGCTGTCTTAACGTTTTCAGGTACTCCAGCTTTACAATGATTATTTGCCTGTTGCTTTTGTTAAGCGAAGAACTGTTAAATCTGGCTGTATTAGTGTTCAACGAGGAGAAGAAAATAAACTTGAGAGTGGAGTTTAGGAGATGTTAAGATCTTCCCATTCATGAATCCAAGATTGAGGTAGCTCATCCATATTGGTTGTAACAACACTATTAGTTATGTGTGTATAGAGTTAATAATTTTATGTTTATGCCTTGATTCCATCACATTTTCAGATTGTTAATGGAGATAACGTTATTGTTTGTAAATGAAGGAGTGGTTTGATATTTTTCATGATTACAGTGTAGTACAATCAGATGTGGGTTATGGTTGCTCCACGCTCTGGATATAATGTAAACGTTTTTACACCAATCAAAATAAGCTAACTCTGTAAATGTGTTGTCCATGATTGAAGTGAATTTATCAGTTACAAATGTTGTTGGCTTTGCTGACCTGCCATTAGACAAGCTACCATTTACTGACCTGAATGTCATGTATGATAAGAGATTAGACAAATGGTGCGAATCAGTAGCTGTTTGGATTTTGCTCTTGTTTGTCAGTATTGAGGTCCGTATTATACACTAATCTGGTGAGTCCTCTAATACATTCAGTGGGTGAATAGGAAGTAGATAATTAGAATCACCTGTTGCAGTGATGATGGTATTGGCATATTAAGAAATTATCTCGTTCTCCCAAGATAGCATTATATTTGTTACTTGGTTTCTGTATAGATAGTGGGAGATTAATGTTAATAATCAGAAAGAGTTAGTTCCCTTTAGTCTTTAACAGCACTGCCAGCAGTTCTATTGACACAGTCAATAAAGCAGAACCTTTTATACCTTTTTTTAAACATTTTTTTATACATTGGCATTTAAGATTATAACATACATGTCTGCGTTAGCAAGAATTAAACATCATATAACTTATTAGTACCATCTACAACCAAAATTAACAACCCAAAAAATTAACTTAAGGACGCAAGAGAGTATGACCGTACAGATGTGGAGTTCACATAACTTATGAATATTCCATACCAAAACATTTAGTGGATGTGGAAGGTGTATTATAACTACAAAAGTGTTGCAGCAGTGACTAAAGTTTGAAGATTGGCTAGTTATATATACGTAGGGGGATGAGGAAATGCTTAGTCTCGGTATGTGATGTATTATGTGTCACATCGACATAGGTGAGTTTGGGTGATCTCATTTGTAAGTGCGGAGCCATGTCAGAAACAGTCTCCATATATCTCTGGGTCTGGATGCTGCTAGCTTCAGGTCGAAACAGGTGGTCCGTTCTTGACAGAATGTGATATCCAGCGCCCAAGCTTTAATAGAAGGAGCATTTGGCTTCCCCAATGTAAGGAAATTCTGCGTTTCGATAGCAGGAGTTGCATGGCTAGAAGACGGCGGGTTGCTGTCGGGGCGTCTTTGACATATCTCAGCAATCCCACCAAGGGTGTAGGTTATATTCGTATTTCTAACATTTCACAGATTTTGTGGAAAATTCTAATTGGCCGCAACAAAAACGCTATTGATCATCTGTTATTAGCTGAGTTTAGCTCGGAGTTCCATCCAGCTTGTTGTTTCGACTGCGCCACCGGGTAGTTGCGTAGCATGGTGATATAGAGGCGAGTTATAAGTCTGTGCGGAGAACGGTCAGTTAGTATTTGTTTGAGGGCCACTAAGGTAGGTGGAGGGATCGGAAATGTGTTGTGTATTTGACGACACGTTGCTCTGATGCGACAATACAGTAGTAGGTTGGAGAAACTTGGTGTAGCCCTCCTAGTTGGTGATGAAGGCAATGATGTGTCGCCAGGATATAGGTCCGCAAAAGTGTTAATGCCAAGTTGTTTAGTTTTTGCCTCATTACCCTTGTGCTCTAATGGGGGTATTTGTGGATTGTGAGCTAGGGGGATAGAATAAGATGGGGTGTATAGTATCCGAATGTCAGCTCTGTTTCGCAGACCGTCCAGGCCCATCACAGAGTTTTTTTAAAAAAAAACAAATTTTATTGATGGATTGCACACAAGGCGCAGCCCTCCGCATCCCGGAGAAGACTGCAAGCAAGTAGACAGCATCAGATGATTGGCAATCTAAACTTCATTTGTAACAGAACATTTACCCACTCCACACCCTCCCCACCCTCCACCCCCCCACTAGCAACTCCCCCTCTCGGATCCCTCCCTAACCCACTGCACGAGATCGTCTCATTCTTGAAGATAATTTCACATATAAAACAGTGTACACAATTCCTCAAATTTGCCCCCCTCACACCATTCCTGTGCAATCCTCTTGTTCTACTGGTGGCTCTAACCATAGACCCCTGTAGTCCGCCCATCTTTTCTATATTTTGTAGTGTTTCCTAGAGCAACCCCGTGCCTCAAAAATAGGGCGCTCCAACCCCATACAAAAATCTAGTCCCTTCTTCCACACCACTACTGGAGGAGCCCGTGGATCTTTCCAGGCCTGAGCCACATCCCTCTTGCAACCGTGAGGCCCAACAACAACAGATGCCTTTTATATATATTACCTCCCACCCCTTCTAATACATGCAAGAGGCTTAATTGCGGAGTACGAGCGAGTTCCCAACCCAACACCTCAGACAAACAGTCCCACACCCCTTTCCAAAACCTGACTAAAACACTACAGCTCCATATCGTGTGGATTAAGGTGCCCACCTCTTGGCCGCATCTCAAACAGTCTGGGGACTCAATCAGACCCGCCCGCCACAGTCTCTCCCTAGTGTAATAGGCTCTGTGGAGATATTTGAATTGGAGGAGTCTTAGGCGCATTGCAATAGCTGCACCTCGGGGGGGCTTCAAGGGCTTCCAGCCAATCTTCCTCTTCCAGCGTTCCAACGTCCCTTTCCCAGGATTCCCGCAGTTTGTGTAGAGAGGAGGAACAATGTGCAACTAGGGTCTGGTATATGGGGGATATTTTCTTATCTTCCAAATCACCCATAAATAACTTCGCTTCTAGTGGGCTAAATTCAGGTAAGGAGTCGATCCCCTCCAGGCTAGGTGCAATGGCATGGCGCAATTGTAAATATTTAAAGATTTGGGTCCGAGGCATGCCATATTCCTCGCTGAGATCCTGAAATGATTTAAGGCCCGTGCCGATCATAACATTTCCCAAAGTTGAAATTCCTATGCAGTCCCAGCTTCGGAAGCCCTGCAAGGACGCCAGTGCGGGCAAACATCCATTATGCCATAGAGGGGTCTCCTCAGTTAATGTACCCCACCATCCCATACGACATAGCGCCTGCTTCCAGATTCGGAATACTACCTGGGTAGCCTGTGGCAATCTCTTCCTCAACCGCGCCGAGTATAGAATTGTATGCAGAGTATCAGACCCCATAAGGTATCGCTCAAGAGCATACGCAGGGTCCCCCCTATCCCCATACCACCATTCGTTCAGGATCAGGAGATGGAAAGCCTGATAGTACGACAGGATATCGGACGTTGCCAGCCCTCCACAGTAGGTTGATAAGAAGCAGGTGTGCAGCGCAACACGCACTGCACCCCCCGCCCAAAGGAATTGTCCCAGCATTGAGTTAACTTGCTGAAATTAATGAGGTGAAATCGGGTAAGGGTGGTTCTGTAATTGGTATAGCAGACGTGGGAGGGCAACCATCTTAAAAATAGCCGACCGGCCATAGATAGTGAGGGGCATACGGGACCACGTCTTTATCGCTGTTCGAACCCGGTCCCAAACCAGCACTATGTTGCGCTCCCAGGAAACTATGGGGATTCAGTTAGGAACACTCCCAGATACTTAAGGCCCCCCATCGCCACCTGCAACGCGGACGCCCATGATCCAATTCCCGTGCGGTCTCCCAGCACCCATAGGGTGGATTTACGCGGGTTCAGGTAGAGCCCTGATGTTTCACCAAATATTTGCATTCTCTCTAAAATACGCGGTCCCGACCTATTAATATTACTAAGGAAAAACAGGACATCATCCGCGTAGAGCGCGATTCTATCCGATGGTCCGGTCTCCCATTCAAAGCCTTGCAATTGTGCGTCTCTGCGCACCCACGCCGCCAGCGGCTCCATGGCAAGGGCAAACAAATACGGCAAGAGGGGGCACCCCTGCACCCATCACAGAGTTTTGATTGTGTCAATTTAATTTCTGTGTCGCTTGTGTGCTTGATACATGGCAACACGCAGTTAAGTCGGGCGGCCCTGTCTGTTTCCACAGCCACTTGAGGTTGGAACGGGTTGGGTGCATCCAGTGATGAAGAAATTGTGCCTAGCCACAATAGGCATAAAATGAATGTCCGGTGCGCCCATACCACCCTGATGAAGCGGGAACATGAGGAGCTCGCAAGAGATTCGGGCCTGCCTGCCCTCTCAGACTGGAGAGAGCATTACGTGAGTGCAATGTCTTTAAAAATACGTGGGTGCGCAGGAGAGGCAAATTTACAAAAATGTAGAGTAATTTAGGAAGAAATATCATTTTAGCAATTACTATTCTGCCAGCCAGCAAAAGTGGCAGTTTTGACCAGGTAGTCACTTTTCCCTCCAGCCAGATGACAATGCGGCCATAGTTCATGTCTCAGAATTCCTGCGTGTCCCAGCTCAGCCGGATTCCCAAGTCCCTAACTGAGCCATTAGCCCATTGAAGAGGGTAGTCTAATTTGAATGGCTTAGTAGAGTCATTTAAGGGGAATAAAGTTGATTTATTTGAACCAGGTGATCTGTGTGCCTAACAGTCCTCCAAATTTGGCGATATCTCAGAATACAGGGTTTATGTTCTCTTTGGGGTCATGCATGTACAATGTGATGTCATCGACATATAATGAGATGATCAACCCTCTGGATGAGAAACCCAGCCCTCTTGCCACATGATGTTGCCTGAGCCGTGCCGCAAGTGACTCCATTGCTATGGCAAATAAGAGGGGCAATAGACAGCATCCTTGCCTATTGCCTCGAGTGATGGAGAAAGGGGTGAAAGCAGGCCATTTACACGTAGATGGGCTGTGGGTTTTACGTATAGTAGTTTGATTTACTGTATGAATAGTGAACTGAGCACCAGTTCGGAAAAAATGACTAGTTATGATCATTCAAAAGAATGAAATGCTTTGTGGGCGTCTAATAGGGCTGTCAAAGCAGATGTCCAGGAAGCCCAGTTGTGTAATACCAAGAAAAATGTGTGGAGGTTGTGTGCGGTGGATCATCCGGGTATGAAGCCTGATTGATCAGGTCTGGCAATAAGGGGGAGAAGTGGTTGTAATCTGTTTGCAAGTAGTTTAGTATAAATGTACACCTCCACAAGATGGGGTGCTAGAAGTAAAGCATAACATTCATAGAATAAGGTTGTCAGTCCATCTAACCTAGAAGCCTTGTCGTTTGGTAAACCATTTGAGCTGTATAATGTCTTCAGTAGTGAAGGGTTTGTCAAGGTATGACCTATGTGCTTTGCCTAGCCACAACAGTTCAATGGAGTTCAGATATGTCGTGAGCTCCTCAGATATGTATGGGGATGTGGAGGAGTAGAGTGTAGAATAAATATTTGTTAGATGCCCCAGTATTTAATGTGGGCCTCACTGGATTAGAGTCCTCATCTAATAGTTCTGTGAAATAGGGTGCATTTTGCGGAGGTTTGAGAATGTTGGCAAGCGTTTTGCCCTAGCAGTCACCTTACCCAAATCTCCTAGCAAAGGTGTATTTCTCCAAGAATTTTGTCTCTCATTGTGCTTCACTTTCAAACTTTGAGATGCACTACTCAGATTTTTTTCCCTGACTAATGCAAGGTATATCGGGTGCTGTAATATTTCAGTTCAATGTCTCTCATATGGAACTCCAGATTTTTGAGTGATTGTCTTGATAGCTTTTAGTACGCCTGCTTGTCCAGCTATGCATTTTCCTCTAATTATTGCTTTAAAGGCTTCCCATAGTGTTGAGGCGAGATACTAATCCCACCTTCAGTATAAAATACTCATAATGTCCCGACAAATTGCTTCCAGAAATGCTGTATCTTGTAAAGTGTGAAGCGGCAGGCTACAGGTAACTCCCAAAGGGGGGATAATGGAAATGTCAGTCTAAGGAAGCAGGGGGCATGATCAGACGATGTCCTTGGCAAGTGCCCAGCGTCAGTTGTCCATGTTGCAATATCCTTAGACACTAGCCAGTAATTCAGCCTGGACCATGCATTGTGTTGTGATGTAATGCAGGTGCCCTCCCTCTTCCCAGGATACTGTTGTTGCCAAATGCCTACTAGATCGTTGTCAGACATAACCGTGTTAAGAGTCTGGCTCGCTCTAGGGTGTAATCTACGAGAGGAGCCAGGCCTGTCCAGGGTATCCTCTAGTATAGCATTGAAATGACCTCCCCATATTATGGTTTTGCAACTGAGTGCTGTAAATTTAGGCCAGATACTGTTAAAACATTCTGGGTCGTCTGTGTTTGGACCATAGTGATCTTGTATTCCCCAACGTACCTCCTAGAATTATGTGTCTGCCTTCTGGTATATGTGAATGTGTCATAGGCCATTCAAGCCCACGGCGTATTAATATGGCCACACCTCTAGCATCATTGAGTAATGTTAAATAGACTAAGGCGACTGTGCTGTAATCTAGTGGATGACGACCTGTTGAGGTGTGTCTCTTGAAGGAAACCAATATCAGTGTTGTGCCTAGTTTGAAATGCCTGGATGAGGTGCATTTTCCTGTGATCATTTAAGCCCCGGAATTTCCAGGTATGGAATGTGTACGCCGTCATTTAAAATGGGGGTGTGTATTTGTATGCACCTGGACACATCTGGGTGCCTAAGTTTTTTTGTTTTTGTCTTCAGTGGCATAATGGTTATATAGTAGGGTTATGCACAGTTGCTGTAGTGTTATCTGTGATTTCCCCATGCGCCTGCTCAATCTCATAGGTGTCTTTAAGCAATGTGTTTTATCTGTCTGCTCCAGAAAAACTAAACCAACTATCCCTCACTTCCTCCCACCCACACCAACCCCCCCAATTAGGTTGTGCAAAAAACCCCACCCACCTACTTTTGTGCATAACAACACCTCAAACAAGAGTTAAGGAGGAAACCAATGGGAGTTCTCCTGGAGGCATGGGATTACCGGCGAACTACCCTGCCATGTGGCGGGGTGGCCGAGCGATGGGTCGGAAAAAACTGTATTATTCAAACTCGGATGATAGAAGTACACCATATGAATGCTCATGGTGAAGCCTGACTGCTACTGCATATGACTGCAACCTCTTCATATCCAGTTCCCAATACTGGGTCACTACTTAGAGGTAGTTTCATGTTAGAGATATATCATTGTCACTGAATCCATCCTCGACCGACTCCCGCCTCGCGGGGACAGAGGAGCGTTTCTGAATACATATATGCTTGGCAAACTTCAGGGTCGGCTTGGCATCAGTAAAGTAGTGTGCAGTGCCGTCGTGCATTACTTTTAGTTTGGCTGGATATAGGAGGGCATAGGGGGTTCTCGCCTGTTGCAAGATCCTTTTGACATGGGGCAAATTCTCGACGGGCCGTCTGGACCGCTGGTGTGAAATCCAGTTAAAAGAAAATGTTGTTTCCTTGGTGATTTTATATTTCTTTTTTCTCTGACTAAGCGCAGGATTGTCTCCTGAGTCTTGGTAATTGAGTAGTCTCGCGAGTATTGGTCCGGGGCAGCTCCAACTGGAGGCCTGGGGCCCAGGGACCGATGAGCGTGCTCTACAATAAACATAGCCGAGAGATCTTGTCCAAACAGCTCACGTAACAGCCCCTCCACATATGTTTCCATTGTAGTAATTGCAATGGTCTCTGGTATGTCTGTAATGCGGAGATTGTTCCTTCTGGAACGGGCTTCTAAATCCTCATTAATGCAAAGACTTTATTATTAGGGTGAGCGCTCTCAGTAAGTGTTGTAAGTTCAGACTGCACTACTGACAGTGGTTCCAGTAAAACAAGCATTGGCACCATAGCCAATAGGTCTCGCCGTTGGGGCTTTATAAGTGTTTAGCTAGAGCTATTGGTTTTGCCAATGTTTGTTAGCTAAGTTGGCGTGTTCAAACCTCACAGAATATAGCATGCCTCGCAGAGCAGCACAAGCTCTCTGACTCTAGACTCTTTGGTACGTTGTTGGGCTTGTGCAGAAGACGGCTGGGGGCAGTCCGTTCTCCGCACGCATGGAATTCTCCCGCAAAGCGGCAGAATTCGCGACAAGCGAATAGCCTAGCCAATAGACAGAAAGAAAGAAATGTAATAAACACAAAAGGTCATGGTTCACGCCAGACCTAATTAGGGGCCCAGTTATTAAATAAAGTCTCAAAAGTGCACCTATGTCCTTGCATTAAGTGCAGATATACGACTTTCGTGAATTCAAAAGATGTTTCAGAAGTAGGCCAAGAAATAGTACTCCTAGAAAATACTTGTGAACTGCATTTTAGCATGAACAAATAGGCAGGTGTAGATTTGCTCATTCGAAAATCTGCCTTTGAAAGTTCACTTTCCCTCCAACCGCTTCTTTTCCCAACCCTGGAAGAAGTTTTATGTCTGCCATCGTCAGGAGTAAATTTCCAACCTTTCTCAGTATGGGAAAAGATTAGAAAAGTGTTACAGCTAGATTCATCAACGTAAAATCGGCTCGCAAAGGGCCAGATTCTGAGAATTTTGCATTTGGGATTCATCATCCCAAATGCAAAAATCGCTATTATAGAATTCGCAAATCTGCGAGGAATTGCATTTAAGTAATCTCTATTTGAGATTCCTTAAATGCAATTCATGAAACATTTAAAATTTGCAATATTGGGCCGCTATTTACCGCGAAATCAAACCTCGTGGTAAATAGCGGAAACTTAGAAAAATGCACTTAAGTGCATTTTTCTAAGTGCATTTTTCTAAGTTGTATGTTACACACACACATATGTCCTTGGGACATGTGTGTGTGTGTAACACCAGCATCCAATATCATTTCAGGGGTGCAACAGGGTGTCCTTTGGACACCCCTGCACCCTAGAAATCGCAAACTCAAAATGCGAATCGCTAATAGCGATTCGCACATTGATATGTCTTCCCATTCATTCCTATGGGCCTTTAGGCCCATAGGAATGAATGGGGAGTTATTCCTTATTTGCAATTAGCGCAAATAAGGAAGCTGTAGGAATCGCAACAAATATTGCGATTCCTACATGAATCCCGTTTTGCGAGTCTGTAATAGCGATTCCTTATTAATCGCTATTACAGACTCGCAAAACATGCTGATGAAGAATCTAGGGGTTAGTGAATACCCTTAAAATATGCAAGTTAGTAGGTTTGCACAGGCTCAAAAGGGCATTCCAAACCTGGAACTGTTGCTTTCAATTATCTTTACCCCCAGTATGTAGATCTGTGGAAATGAGGCAACATAAGGTAATTGCTAGTATTCAAACCCTACTATGTAAGGAGTCTTGGCATAATCGGAGGGGAAACTGTCGGAACAAAGTAGCCTCAGCCACACATGTTTATATCGCAAGCGTACCCACGCTTGCCTTAACCACATATGCATGGTTAAGGGATATGTGCTAATAGGGCTGGGGGGTCAGGAGTTTTAGAGCTCAGGGCATGGGGCAGGAAAATGGCAGTTTACAGGCCAAGGCAGCAGTTGGGCTGGGGCAGGGGGTAGGTGGGATTTAGATTTTAGGGGGTGGGGCCTGGTTTTAGGGCTCAGGGAGGGGGGGGCTAGGGTTGAAGTAGTTTTTAAGGGGCTGAGTTTTAAGGCTCAGGGCAGGGGACAGGAAAGGGACAGTTTTCACGTCTTGAGGGCAGTTGGGCTGGGGAAGTGGTGGGGTAGGGTTTTGGGGGTGGGGGCCTGGATTTAGTGCTCAGGGAAGGGGCCTTTGGTCATAGTACTTTTTAGTCTGGGGGAGTCGAGTATAGGGATAGGGGGTCAGGGAAGTTTAGAGGGCTGAGGTGGGTAAAATAGACAGTGGGAGGGCTGAATTTTAGGGGAAACTGGCACGAGTGTGATCTTTATCACACATGCCCCTTTACCAATCATGTCTTTACTCCAAAGTTGCGTGCTAAAGGCATGCGTTGAAAAGGCATGCATGGTAAAAATGTAGTCGTGGTTAAGACAGTGTGCTTCTGGCATGCATTATTGAGGCATGGGTTGTTCCATCACACAAGCTAATCAGAGATGCTATTTCAGAGCTCTCATGTAATCAGATTGCTGCCAAAATTTGTCACTGCATTACATGCAACAAAAGGGAAAAGTGGATTTTACTACCGGACAAGTAGATTTATGAAGTAACCTGCCCAATGGACAATTAGATATTTTTTAAATTCTACACCCCTGCAATTACAATGTTTTACAGCATGCCCATATGTCAGCGCATCAGTCACAGTGATGCACACACCACCTTGTTAAAAGCAAAATCTGCAGTGTGTTACAATGTGCTCTCACGTCAGTGCGCTTTAGCCACACCCTTCACTTCCTGGTTCTAGTGTTTTTCTCACAGGGTGTCTGCTTTGTTGAAAACGTTGTTGGCTGTTTTTAATGTGTTTGTTTTTTTGGGGGGGCTAAATAAGTTATGCATGCACCTTGGTGACCGGTACACCTGGTTTCTGAGGCAGAAGGTATATTTTTAGGGCTCGCCTGCTGATGCGCTCAAGCGCAAAGCTGGCGAGCTATATTGTGGCTTAAACAGAGTTTAACCATCTCAGCGATTTGTTGCAGTGCCCGAGAGCGCGTGCACATCAAAGCCACCAGCCTCCTCAGGCATATCAAGCTTCCCCCAGCCGGCATTTCTCCTCCCCTAATTATTCACTGCACGACCAGCCGGCCGGCACATCAAAGGCTGCTGCTCCCGGCCCCTATTCTTCCCTTCTTGCCTCTCCCCGTCCCCTTCCCACCACAGCAATGCCGAGGGCTTGTTTATATTGCAGCCTAACCATCTTGCACGCTGCTCTTGAAACCATAACCGTTGTTGGTCATGATATAATTAAACGCTCTAATTATTTTATCAGGACCACACAGAATTCTATAAAGTCTTTTGCTGGCATTTTCGTTTTATGCTGATTGCTATTTTACACCTTTCACATGCTGGCGATTTGCTTCAAAGGAATACATTCATCATGAATCCGGTTACTAGAGCTTTCTCCTCTTCTGCTATATATGGGTTTTAGTTGAATTTCATTGATCTCTTTTACTAATGATTTATAAAAAGTGCCACCTACCACACAGCTCCACCTACACAGCTCCACCGATGCACCCACCACACAGTTCCACTGATGCACCCACCACACAGTTCCACTGATGCACCCACCACACAGTTCCACTGATGCACCCACCACACAGTTCCACCGATGCACCCAACACACAGCTCCACCGATGCACCCACCACACAGCTCCACTGATGCACCAACTAAGCTCCACCGATGCACCCACCACACAGATCCACCAATGCACCCACATCCACCAATGCACCCACTAAGCTCCACCGATGCACCCACCACCCAGCTCCACCGATGCACCCACCACCCAGCTCCACCGATGCACCCACCACCCAGCTCCACCGATGCACCCACCACCCAGCTCCACCGATGCACCCACCACCCAGCTCCACCGATGCACCCACCACTCAGCTCCACCGATACACCCACCACACAGCTTCACCGATGCACCCACCTCCATCGATGCACCCACCACCCAGCTCCACCGATGCACCCACCACCCAGCTCCACCGATGCACCCACCACACAGCTCCACCGATACACCCACCACACAGCTCCACCGATGCACCCACCACCCAGCTCCATCGATGCACCCACCACACAGCTCCACCGATGCACCCACCACCCAGCTCCACCGATGCACCCACCACCCAGCTCCACCGATGCACCCACCACCCAGCTCCACCGATGCACCCAGCTCCACCGATGCACCCACCACACAGCTCCACCGATGCACCCACCACACAGCTCCACCGATACACCCACCACACAGCTCCACCGATGCACCCACCACACAGCTACACTGATGCACCAACTAAGCTCCACTGATGCACCCACCACACAGCTCCACTGATGCACCCACCACACAGCTCCACTGATGCACCCACCACACAGCTCCACCGATGCACCCACCACACAGCTCCTACACAGCTCCACTGATGCACCCACCACCCAGCTCCACCGATGCACCCACTACACAGCTACACTGATGCACCCACTAAGCTCCACCGATGCACCCACTAAGCTCCACCGATGCACTCACCACACAGCTCCGCCGATGCACCCACCACACAACTCTGCCGATGCACCCACCACCCAGCTCCACCGATGCACCCACCACACAGCTCCACTGATGCACCAACTAAGCTCCACCGATGCACCCACCACACAGCTCCACTGATGCACCCACCACACAGCTCCACTGATGCACCCACCACACAGCTCCACTGATGCACCCACCACACAGCTCCACCGATGCACCCACCACACAGCTCCTACACAGCTCCACTGATGCACCCACCACACAGCTCCACCGATGCACCCACCACACAGCTACACTGATGCACCAACTAAGCTCCATCGATGCACCCACCACACAGCTCCATCGATGCACCCACCACACAGCCGATGCACCCACCACACAGATCCACCAATGCACCCACTAAGCTCCACCGATGCACCCACTAAGCTCCACCGATGCACTCACCACCCAGCTCCACGATGCACCCACCACCCAGCTCCACCGATGCACCCACCACACAGCTCCACCGAGGCACCCACCACACAGCTCCACCGAGGCACCCACCACACAGCTCCACCGAGGCACCCACCACACAGCTCCTCCGAGGCACCCACCACACAGCTCCTCCGATGCACCCACCACACAGCTCCTCCGATGCACCCACCACACAGCTCCGCCGATGCACCCACCACACAGCTCCGCCGATGCTCCCACCACACAGCTCCACCGATGCACCCACCACACAGCTCCACCGATGCACCCACCACACAGCTCCACCGATGCACCCACCACACAGCTACACTGATGCACCAACTAAGCTCCACTGATGCACCCACCACACAGCTCCACTGATGCACCCACCACACAGCTCCACTGATGCACCCACCACACAGCTCCACCGATGCACCCACCACACAGCTCCTACACAGCTCCACTGATGCACCCACCACCCAGCTCCACCGATGCACCCACTACACAGCTACACTGATGCACCCACTAAGCTCCACCGATGCACCCACTAAGCTCCACCGATGCACTCACCACCCAGCTCCACCGATGCACCCACCACACAGCTCCACCGATGCACCCACCACACAGCTCCACCGAGGCACCCACCACACAGCTCCTCCGAGGCACCCACCACACAGCTCCTCCGAGGCACCCACCACACAGCTCCTCCGAGGCACCCACCACACAGCTCCTCCGAGGCACCCACCACACAGCTCCGCCGATGCACCCACCACACAGCTCCGCCGATGCACCCACCATACCGCTCCGCAGATGCACCCACCACACCGCTCCGCAGATGCACCCACCACACCGCTCCGCCGATGCACCCACCACACCGCTCCGCCGATGCACCCACCACAAAGCTCCACCGATGCACCCACCACACAGCTCCACCGATGCACCCACCACACAGCTCCACCGATGCACCCACCACACAGCTACACTGATGCACCAACTAAGCTCCACTGATGCACCCACCACACAGCTCCACTGATGCACCCACCACACAGCTCCACTGATGCGCCCACCACACAGCTCCACCGATGCACCCACCACACAGCTCCTACACAGCTCCACTGATGCACCCACCACCCAGCTCCACCGATGCACCCACTACACAGCTACACTGATGCACCAACTAAGCTCCACTGATGCACCCACCACACAGCTCCACCGATGCACCCACCACACAGTTCCACCGATGCACCCACCACACAGCTCCGCCGATGCACCCACCACACAGCTCCGCCGATGCACCCACCACACAGCTCCGCCGATGCACCCACCACACAGCTCCGCCGAGGCACCCACCACACAGCTCCACCGATGCACCCACCACACAGCTCCACCGATGCACCCACCACACAGCTCCACCGATGCACCCACCACACAGCTCCACCGATGCACCCACCACACAGCTCCACTGATGCACCAACTAAGCTCCACTGATGCACCCACCACACAGCTCTACTGATGCACCCACCACACAGCTCCACTGATGCACCCACCACACAGCTCCACCGATGCACCCACCACACAGCTCCACTGATGCACCAACTAAGCTCCACTGATGCACCCACCACACAGCTCCACTGATGCACCCACCACACAGCTCCACTGATGCACCCACCACACAGCTCCACTGATGCACCCACCACACAGCTCCACTGATGCACCCACCACACAGCTCCACCGATGCACCCACCACACAGCTCCACCGATGCACCCACCACACAGCTCCACCGATGCACCCACCACACAGCTCCACCGATGCACCCACCACACAGCTCCACCGATGCACCCACCACACAGCTCCACCGATGCACCCACCACACAGCTCCACCGATGCACCCACCACACAGCTCCACCGATGCACCCACCACACAGCTCCTACACAGCTCCACTGATGCACCAACTAAGCTCCACTGATGCACCCTCCACACAGCTCCACTGATGCACCCTCCACACAGCTCCACTGATGCACCCACCACACAGCTCCACAGATGCACCCACCACACAGCTCTGCCGAGGCACCCACCACACAGCTCCGCCGAGGCACCCACCACACAGCTCCGCCGAGGCACCCACCACACAGCTCCGCCGAGGCACCCACCACACAGCTCCGCCGAGGCACCCACCACACAGCTCCGCCGAGGCACCCACCACACAGCTCCACCGATGCACCTACTAAGCTCCACCGATGCATACACCACTCAGCGCAACCACAACATCATTCAGCACCACCACAGCATCACTCAGCGCAACCACAGCATCACTGGTTCAAATATGTTCTTTCAATGTTTCAAGCTGTTTTCAGGCTTTCACGCTTTATTACAAATCACAAAAAGATGTTAATATTTCACTTCTGTTCTTGGATTTTCGTCACAATAAAAAACACTGAACATAATCTTCACAAACGTTATTTACAAAAGTTTAAGCTATTGCCATTAAAAATTAAATAAATTATTTAAGTATTAATAATTTAAAAAAATTAAAAGCCATTGTTATTTGTAATATCAATACATCTAAGTCACGTAAATACAAAACATGTTGCATTACAAATGCTATAGGTGTCACATTTGCGAAAGTTATAACTATTGGCATTGTAAATGACAAAGCTATTTAAAAAAAAACACAAAAATAAAAAAAAATTAATTTAAAAGACCAATAGCTCAAACTTTCCTAATGCGAGCCCTATTGCATTTCCAATGCTTGTTATTTTTTAATTTTGTGTAATTCTCCTTGTATCTGTCTTGTGGGGCAGGCTTTCAGTGTGATAAGAACTTCTGCTCATTATGGCAGCATTATCAGCACCGAATTTAGCAAATTTGAACCCTTTCTCGAAGCATCCTGGAAAAGCTCCAGTTCAATGGCCTATATGGTTGAGATAATTTGAGAAGTATCTGGTTGCTGTGGGTGCGGATGATTTTGACCCTAAGCGCAAGACTGCCATTCTGTTCAGTCATTTGGACCAATAAGCTCAACAGGTGTTTGACAATTTGCCTAAGGTTGAAGCCCGAACAGGTGAGTGGGATGCCTTTTTATGAAGCGATAGCTCGTCTTCCAAAGAAGTTCAGTGAGGAACCAAATGTGTTATTAGAAAGATTTTTTTTTAAAAATGGAAGCAATCTGCTGATGAGGCAGTGGAGGAGTACTTATCCTCTTTGAGGAATTTAGCAACTAAGTGTAATTTTGGGGCATTGTTAGACACTTATTTACGGGATCAATTAGTTTCTGGATGTTTTACCAAGAAAATTCAAGAAAAGCTTTTGGGCTGCAGGGATCCCTCGTTATCTGAAGAACTGGATGTGGCCAATGCCATTGAATGCTCAATTGAATCCACACAAGTAATGGTGCAGGAATGTGCTAGGTCCTCTTCTATTCCTTTCATTTTTATTAATGACTCTGAACATGTTGATTTGGTTCAGCTCAAGGGCAAGAATGTCAAGTTTGGTAATAAATCTAACCAGTTTTGTTTCAGGTGCGGTTCTGGGTCACATTTTAACTCGCCCAGCCGATCTTTACTCCCGGTTTGAGGCGGCGGCGGGCGCCATCTTGGGTGTGGGCAGGGGCTGCGCTCTAGTCGCGCCGGCCTCCCACCCTCCTCATCACCTATAAAATGTGCGTAGGGTTCAGACGGCGCAGCGGGCTGGCGCAGCGGGCGCGCCGGACGCGCGCCGAAGCCGTGCCTAAGCCAAGCCCGTCTGCGCCCGTCCGCGACCGGACGGGGCCAGGGGCCCAAACCCTTACATCTCACGCGCATCACAGACAGCTCTACACAAGTAAGAGGCTGAGAGACCTTTGCCCCGTTTTACCTACCCTCTGTCATCACACGATGGAGCCCTTGGACCTAGGTCCATGCCCTCATTGCTCATTTAGAGGAAGCTGTTTAGCGCCCGTTGTCCCTGACTCTGAAGAGATTCCTGTTAAAGGGGGTCTCTTAAACTGTAGATCCATCAGCAAACACACTCTTCAGCTGTGGGATCTCATATTGGATGAGGACATGCAGATATTGTTCTTAACTGAGACCTGGTTGGGAGAACACTCTGATCCAGACATAGTGGACACTATCCCACCAGGCTACACCCTCCACAGACTTGATAGGATAAAAGGAAGGGGAGGCGGCATTGCCATTATCGTCAAACACCCTTTCGAGTGTGTTCTAAAGCCAGTAAAAATTGATGACAGCGAAGCAGGTGAATTTAGTATTAAACTGACTCAACACGAGACTATCTCGGGCATCCTAATCTATAGACCTCCTGGGTCCCTGGGCAACTTCCGTAGTAGCCTACTAGAAGGGGTGGCTCAGACCGCAATTAAACACAATAAGGTTTTGGTGCTGGGTGACTTGAACCTACACCTAGAGGATCCCGTACAGAAGGAGGCAGAGGATGTTCGCCTTGTTTTACAAGAATTACAGCTCAACCTGCTAAGTGTCGCAGCTACACATCAGAGGGGTCACTGTTTGGACCCTATCTTCGCGAGCTGGGATATGATAAAAGTACTTACCCCTTGTCAGCTCCCTTGGACTGACCACTTCCTGGTCCCTTTTCAGTGTTTTTACCAGACTGCTAGGACTATTGACAATGGAAAAGGAAATATTATGAAACGAAAATGGAGAAAATACTCCAAAGAAAACTTTATAGGTGCCATCCAGAAAGCACAACCATTACGTTCCATGGATAGTGATCAGGCGAACAAGGAATTTAATCTACTTGTAACTGCCACCCTGGATGAGCTAGCTCCCATGTGCAAGGGTAAAGCCAGAGAAGGCAGACAACGTACTGCCCCATGGTTCACTACCGAACTCCAGCAAATTAAATCTAACTGCAAAAAGCTTGAAAGGAGCTGGCGAAGGAACCCGAGTGAACAAGCAAAAAACAGTTATAGCTCAGCACACCGGAGCTACCAGTATGCGGTGCGTAGAGCAAAAGCCAAATACTTTCAGACTCGCATTGAGGATGCCGAGAGCTCCTCGCGAGAATTGTTCAAAATATATAAAGAAATATCTTTAGTCTCTAGCTCTAACACCCCCACAAAGACCTCCAAGGAGGGATGCAATAAAGTCGCCGACTTTTTTTCCAGTAAAGTCAAAGATTTATGCTTCCTTCTCTCAACAACCAGATAAGGGTATAGATTTTACAGCAGACAGCTCACCGGCAGCCCCTGATTCCTCACTAATAACTTTCGAGGTCCCCGCAGCTGACAAGCTAATAAAGATCTGTCGAAGTGTGAAGTCCGGCTCCACTAATGATCCGGCTCCGGCCTGGGTCATCTCAGAGGGCCTGACAGCCCTGGAACCTCACATCAGACACGTCCTACAAACCTCCTTTTCCACTCAACAAGTCCCTATGAAGTGGAAGAAGGCCATAGTACTGCCAATAAGGAAAAAAACGAATGTAAGCTTGGAGGTGTTAGAAAACCTTAGACCTATTTCCTTATTGCCGTACGTGGCGAAGGTGGCTGAGAAGGTGGTTAACGCTCAGCTCACGGAGCACCTGGAAAAATGGAAGTTACTCCATCCCTCACAATCAGGATTTAGGGCGGGCTACTCCACGGAGACGGCCCTCCTACGAGCCACTGAGACCTTAAGAGCAGGGGCAGATGCAGGTCATACAATGGCCTTGATCATGCTCGACCTAAGCGCGGCTTTTGACACCGTAGCGCATTCCATCCTGCTACGGTGTCTGAGCGAAGCCGGGGTCGTTGGTCCTGCGCTGTGCTGGCTGCAATCGTTTCTTACGGAAAGATGTTTCCAGGTACAGCAAGGGACATGCCGCTCAGTGGAGATGTCACTAGACCAGGGAGTGCCTCAGGGCTCAGCTCTGAGCCCCACTCTTTTTAACCTATACATGGCCTCCCTGGCGAAAGTTGTACATTCTTTTGGGGTGGAATTGGTGTCGTACGCTGACGACACCCAGCTGCTGATCTGCCTATCGCAGAACACCTCCAACACCCCTAACAACTTTAAATCCTGTATGCAGGCACTAGCAGAGTGGATGGATGCCCATTGCTTAAAACTCAATGGCTCTAAAACAGAGGTGCTGGTGGTAGGGGGTAAAAGCGAAAACTGGTCGGCTGAGTGGTGGCCTTCATGTTTGGGCCCTACCCCCATACCATGTCAGGAGGCTAAGAATTTAGGAATCTGGATGAATCCCTCTCTCTCATATGATGGCCACATAAGGCGTCTTGTGGGCAAATGTTTTGGAGTACTAAAGACCCTAAACAAAACTTTAGACCTCCTCCCTTTATCGGCCAGAAGGACACTAACGCAGGCACTGGTGACCTCGGGGTTATATTATGGCAACATTCTGTTCCTTGGGGCAACCGAGGGCAGCATAGGTCGCCTACAAGTCATACAGAACTCCGCCGCCAGACTGGTGTTAAGAAGACCCAGGAGAGCCAGTTCGAAAATAGCGCTGGATGCGCTTCATTGGCTGCCTGTGAAGAAGCGTGTGCTGTTTAAGTGCCTCCTCTTCTGTCACCGTATTGTCTGGGACAGGTCACCGACATACCTAAAGGATCTAGTCAGCCGATATGAACCTACTAGGACCCTCCGTTCGGAGGGTACCGGATTGCTGACAGTCCCCAGGATTAGGAAGGCTAGAATGGGTGGACGCTCCCTTGCGCTCCAAGCAGCTCAACAATGGAACAAACTTCCCCCTGCTCTGAGACTGGAGAGCAGTGAATTGCGGTTTAGGGCTATGCTTAAAACACATCTATACACTGCATAGATCCTGGGCGTATATGCTGTTTCAATGATAGCTTCAGCGCGGGGACACGCCGTGATGGCGTTACTGAGCGCTCTATAAGCTCTTTATTATTATTATTTAGGTAACTCTTCACATTGTCCAGCACTAGCTAAACGTTGCACAAAGTGTAATTAGTAATGTCATTTTACAAGGTATGTAGAATGGGCAAAAATGTTTCTTAGGTGCATAGCATTGAGTTACCGGACAAGAAGGAGTCTCTAGATTTGTCTAAAGTTGTGCTCAATTTGAAAGTTGTTTTGGTTTCGGATGTCAAGAATCTTGTGTTCCAGGTCATTTTGGGTGAAACAATTGCCATTGATATGATGTGTGATTCAGGTGCACTAATTTCAATATTTTTTTACTCTTTGACACTCATTGGAGAGTCATTGTGGGTCTTAAGAAAACTGATGTTCAACCCAAAGCATATGGGGATCAAGATATCTATATGATTGGGTTCTTTGAAAATTTTGTAACCTGTTTGGGCAGAAAAGTGTTTATTAAAATATATGTGCGGTGAAGGGTAGGCACATAGTTGGGTGGCAGGACCTTGCCAAGTTAGGGATCATGCTAGTCCCAGGCGTAGATCCTCCTTTGAGGGTTTCCAATGTTCATATTTCTCATGTTCAGGGTGCGTTGTATGTGGAAACTATTTGCATTAAAAAGTATGTACATGTCATCAAACTTAAAATGAATGCTATACCGCTTGCTCACAAAGTTCGTCCGGTACCTTTAAGTGTAAGATCTGAATTGAGGAAGGTGCTTGATCAAATGGCCTTTGATGGCATCATCAAGAAGGCAGAGGCTTCTGAATGGGTGAGCCCCATAGTTATCCTCCTTTATAAGGACGGTGATCTCGGGCTCTGTGCTGACCTTCACAATCTTCTTCTTTTTTTTGGGGGGGATAATTTTATTGACATTTCCAATACTGAGAACAAAAAAAAGTCAGCCATAAAGTAAACAACATATTAGAAATCGTCACCATCGGACATTAAGAGGCACTGACCAAGAAAATTGTCCAAAGACATATCATGTCATGCAAAGGGGACCTTCACAGTTTTATTAAGTATATAGTTTAGCGTCGCCCTCTTCCCAAAGTGCAGGAACTGTTCACAAACCTTGATAATGCTTGTCATTTTTTCCTTTTGGACCTTAAGTCTGTGTACCATCAGATTCCTCTGGGTCAGGCCTCTCAAGGTCTCGCAAAGTTTGTCACGCCATTTGGAGCATTTAAGTTTTCTAGTCTTACTTTTGGCTTGGCAACTGCAGCCAGTGTTTTTCAGAGGTTGATGGACACTGTCTTGGATGATATTGCTGGTGTTCAATCTTTCCAGGACAATGGCCTTATCTTCACCAAAACATTGTCTGAGGATAATAAAGTGTTAACCACGTTCTTTTCCAAATTCAATATGTTTGCTTATTAAGGCCATTCAAGAAACACAGCCTCCCAGGGACAAAGACTCTCTTAAGTCATTTCTTGACTTTTAAGGGAATATAATTCAGCGTTTATTTAGGGTTATGCTTATGTTGTGCAGCCCTTAAGAAACCTGTTGAAAAAGGGTATAACAGCTATGTGGTCTGATGAGGTTCATAAAGCATTTCAGAATGTGAAAGATCTTGTTGTTTCTGCTTCTGATCTATCACCATTTTTGGCTGTCACCAAATCTGTGGTTACGGTGGATGCTAGTCAGGTGGCGTAGGAGCCATTTTGTCCCCTTTTGTTCAAGGAAAGAAGCGCACCATTGCTTTTGCCTCACGTTCTCTTACTGTTTCTGAATCGCATTACAGCACGATTGAAAGGGAGCCATTGGCCTGTTTCTGGGCAATGAAGAGATTCTAAAACCTTCTATGGGGAACACATTTTCTCGGATCACAAACCCCTGCTGTATCTGTTTAATGGTAAGGGGTCTGCTAGAGCCTCTGCACGCTTAGTCAGACTTTTGTCAAAGTTACAAGACTTTGATTTTATAATAAAGTATATTCCTGGTGGCAAGAATGTGCATGCAGATGGTCTGTAAGGGTTACCTGTTTCTGATGACACTCTGAGTGAGTGTGTGTGAACAAGAGTGTGTGGTGGCATTAGTGGATGACGTTTTGCATAAATGCGTCCCTATTTGGCATGATAGGTGGTTGGAAGCTGCTGCTTCTGATCCAGTTTTGGAAGCTGCTGCTTCTGATCCAGTTTTAACAAGTATTGCATCATTTGTTAAGAATGGTTGGCCTAGGATGAGGAGTGTGGAAGCTGTTTTACGCCCTTATGTGCAAGTCTCAGAGGAATTCTCTGTGGTCAATGGTGTTTTACTGCGTTCTGACCATTGTGTGCATCCTCCTTCGTTAGGAGTGCTACCAATTGAAGAGGCTCATAAGGGACATTTAGTGTTAGTAGCACTTGTTAGGCTCTCAAGCAGTTTTATTGGTGGCCATCATTGGAGGTTCAAGTGGCTTGTTTTCTTGATGGTTGTCCTGCATGCTTGGTCTCCGACAAGCACTGGAAATCACACGAGACACCCCGTCTTCCCGTACCTCTTCCTGAGGAGTCTTGACACAAGGTGGCAATAGACTTTGCTGCGCAATTTGAATTACTTCTAGCCAGATACATGATGATGCTAATAGATTATTTTCTAAGTTGGTGTATTTGAATTTTACATCTAATCCCACCACTGATTCTATTAAGTTTTTGAAAATATCTTTTTAGTGAAAGGCGCACCCAAGAAAGTTGTCACTGACAATGGGACACATTTTGTTTCTCACAAAATGATATCGTTTCTGGAAGAACATCAAATTACACACATTAGCGTGTCTCTCTACTCGCCAATGGTCTCTTGGAGCGCATGAATAGGTTCTTGAAGGAGGGAGTTCAAACAGCATTGTCCATGGGTTATGAGATCAAGGGATTTGTTAGTAAGAAAATGTTGTCTTAGTTAGTTGCACCTCATAGCAAGTCAAGTCAAAAAGTCTTTATTGCGAATTTTTATCATAAATGACATACTATAAAATACTAAACATCAAATAACCTCCATTTCATCCGGAGTAAAATTAATTATCCATGAATATTTATACATAAAAATATAAATAAATATAAAAGCTAAAAACAATGCTAAAAAAGTATTATACACAGATTGCAAAGACTTTGACAGCTACCAATTAGCCAATTAAAAAAACAAGCATTTGCAATGCAATAGGTCTCGCATTAGGAAAGTTTGAGCTATTGGTCTTGTAAATGACATTTTTTTTATTTATGTGTTGGTTTTGAAAATAGCTAAATTAATAGCTTTGTCATTTACAATGCCAATAGTTATAACTTTCGCAAATGTGACACCTATAGCATTTGTAATGCAACATGTTTTGTATTTATGTGACTTGGATGTATTGATATTACAAATAATAATGGCTTTTATTTTTTTTATTTAATTAATACTTAAATAAAAGTGATTGTAATTTATAATGGCAATAGCTTAAACTTTTATAAATAACTTTTGTGAAGATTATGTTCAGTGTATTTTATTGTGACGAAAATCTAAGAACAGAAGTGAAATATTAACATCTTTTTGTGACATTTGTAATAAATCTTGAAACATTGAAAGAACATATTTGAACCAGTTGTTGTTGAATGGTTGCACAGAATAATGCTGCAATGGCGCTGAGTGATGTTGTGGTGTAGCTGAGTGATGCTGTGGTGTAGCTGAGTGATGCTGTGGTGTAGCTGAGTGATGCTGTGGTATAGCTGAGTGATGCTGTGGTGTAGCTGAGTGATGCTGTGGTGTAGCTGAGTGATGCTGTGGTGTAGCTGAGTGATGCTGTGGTGTAGCCGAGTGATGCTGTGGTGTAGCCGAGTGATGCTGTGGTGTAGCCGAGTGATGCTGTGGTGTAGCCGAGTGATGCTGTGGTGTAGCCGAGTGATGCTGTGGTGTAGCCGAGTGATGCTGTGGTGTAGCCGAGTGATTCTGTGGGGTAGCCGAGTGATGCTGTGGGGTAGCCGAGTGATGCTGTGGTGTAGCCGAGTGATGCTGTTGTGTAGCCGAGTGATGCTGTGGTGTAGCCGAGTGATGCTGTGGTGTAGCCGAGTGATGCTGTGGTGTAGCCGAGTGATGCTGTGGTGTAGCCGAGTGATGCTATGGTGTAGCCGAGTGATGCTGTGGTGTAGCCGAGTGATGCTGTGGTATAGCCGAGTGGTGCTGTGATGTAGCCGAGTGGTGCTGTGATGTAGCCGAGTGGTGCTGTGGTGTAGCCGAGGGATGCTGTGGTGTAGTTGAGGGGTGTTGTGGTGTAGCTGAGTGGTGCTGTGGTGTAGCTGAGTGGTGCTGTGGTGTAGCTGAGTGGTGCTGTGGTGTAGCTGAGTGGTGCTGTGGTGTAGCTGAGTGGTGCTGTGGTGTAGCTGAGTGGTGCTGCGGTGGTGCTGAGTGGTGCTGCGGTGGTGCTGAGTGGTGCTGCGGTGGTGCTGAGTGGTGCTGCGGTGGTGCTGAGTGGTGCTGTGGTGGTGCTGAGTGGTGCTGTGGTGATGCAGAGGGCAGAAAGGCACAAAAAACGAGTCTAACAGAGGGCAGAAGGGCACAAAAAAAGGGAAACCTACATGAATAGGAAACGAAGCTCAGCTTTGTAGAGTGAATCGGAATCCGATTTTTCTATTATCTGGTATTTTTCTATTATCTGGTGTTGCAGCTGACACATCATAGATTGAAATATTTTTTTAATGTTATCTATTGGTAATTGTCGCCTTTTAGCAGATAGCTGCCAGGGACTTCACAAAACCGAATCCAACTTTTGTCTGTAAAAAATAAAATTCGGTAGGGGACTGGTGAATGGCGCTGCGATGCCCTGCCAATAGCAGATTACGCGCTATAAGAATGCTAATTGACAGTAACAACGTAACTATAAATTTAGTAAAACAAAATACAAGAATCCAACATAAAGACACAACTTTTAAATGAATAGCACATTGGATGAAATTAGAGATGGTCATTCTAGAGGCACATTTGTGCCAAGGTACCTGAGCCTTAGGCAGTGTATGAAGTATTGTAAACATGTCTAAACAGACCTGTATGGTTTTTGGGTTCTCGCTCGGGCGCTTACGTTTAGTATTGGTATTATCCGGCTTTGTTCCAGTACTACACACAGCAGCCGTGCAGGGTCATGTTTAATATGCTTTAAGTGTGGGGCTGGAAGTCTGCAAAGGCTTCTGTGCAGCTCAATAGATTCCAACAAACCTGAACTTTTTCAACGCGAGTGTCTGTGGGAAGGGGGCGGGAGCCGGATTAAATTCGGATTTAAATGGCACATTGTAAACTATCAACCACAGACCTCCAGTGCAGCGAAGCCACTGAGCTCCAGGATTTAAAACTGAGCAATGTAAACCGGAAGCCACTGACATCTAGTGCTGCCAGGCATTTGAGCCCTATGATATAAAATAGTGCAATGTAAACAAGCAACCACAGCCTCTAATGCTGCGAGGCCGCTGAGCCCCCAACAGCCTCTAGTGCTGCGAGGCCGCTGAGCCCTGGATTTAAACCAGGGCAATGTAAACCAGCAACCACAGAACCTTTAGCGCTGCGAGGCTGTTGAGCTCCAAGATGTAAAACAGCACAATGTAAACCGGCAACCTCAGACCTCTAGCGCTGCGAGGCAATTGGCCTCTTGAAACGTCTAGGTCCTCTTTCTATGCAGACCATAGGGGCCGGAGGAGGAAGAGTGGGAGAACGGCAAATCAGGAGGGAGGAAAGCTTGAATAGGTATAAGTCAGAGTGGGGCGGGGGAGAGGAGGCGGGGGAGAGCTCTTTGAAATGTGAAGCTCTCTGCGAGGGGGGAAGTGAAATGAGCGGATTCCTTTGAAAGCACGCACGGCCTCGTGGCCATGAAAGAAGTGTGAACAAGCAACAAATGGCTTTCATGTGGTGATGCGAGGCAGGCGGCTCACCTCCCTTCTATGACCTTTGACCATATGTAATTACACTGTGTCCATAAAACGGGTTCCGTGCATTAACATTGCCCTAAAACAAGCATTGGCATAGCTAACACGTTTGACGTTGATTTGCTAATGTGTTCAGCATTTCTGTAAGCCAGTGTTTATTTTCGAAGTCATTTTATTTATTAAATAGCGAGACCCGTTGGCCATCTCTAAACTCGTTTATAAAAACTTTGTTACCCATTGGAAGCCTTGTTAACAAGAACATTGGCAAAGACCTGTTGGCATTGCCAATGCTTGATATTTAGTGCTCCTGGGAGTGTAGTCGAAGGTGACTTGCATGTCCGAGACAGTCACTCCACCTTAGTGATGGGGCTGGTCCTTTTACTGCAATTGAGCTACGTATAGTGCTGCATCCCAGACTCACAGACTTTCAAAGCACTTTGTCACCAAGGAGCACATTCCGGTGCGTGCGCGCGTGTGTGTGCACGAGACAAAGGTGCCGTGAGAAGGCCGAGTGCCTCATTTGGTGAAGGATAAATGTGCCGATTATGTTAAATGATCGGACGTCTGTCGGGACGTCAACAGGATGCATTTAGAAAGAAATGTATCCTGCAAGGGAGTGACCGGATGAGCCGTGAGTGACTGTGTGTGTGTGCGACTGATGAGTGTCCCAAAGCACGTGCCTTTGGGCATGTAGCTGGAAATGTGAGTGAGTGTCCGATTGTGAGTGAGTGAGCACATGAATGTGATGCGTCTGGGTCGGTGAGTGCCACTGCGAATGAGTATATGAATGAGTGAGTGTGAAAGGTGCCGCATGATGGAGAGGGAAAAGTTAATTCGGATAATGACTCCTCCTTTTACCCTTCTGAGGCTAACACAATGAATAGCATTCAAGAGGTCCGTAGTAACACCTGTGATGTGCAGTGCTCTAAAATCTGCGGTAAGAGGCGCTATATGAAAACCGAGGATTTCTTATTGAAATTAAAAGGATACACACCCTCCAAGATACTAGTGCATGCCGGCCAACATCTGGGAACGCCTAAAAGGGATATACGTAGAAAACGAGCATTGGCAAAGCCAGCAGGTCTGGATTGCTGCTAACGCATGTAGCATAAACATATGAAAGCCAGACAAATGTAAGAAATGAAAGGTTGTCTCTGTTGAAGGCTCCCTCGCATCACTACAGTCCTGTCCTCAGTGCTATGCTGAATTACGGTTGGATGGGAGGGGAGACTTCGTGATAGCAGAGTGTCCCAAAGCACATGCCTTTGGGCATGCAGCTGGAAATGTGAGTGAGTGTCCGATTGTGAGTGAGTGAGCACATGAATGTGATGCGTCTGGGTCGGTGAGTGCCACTGCGATTGAGTATATGAATGAGTGAGTGTGAAAGGTGCCACATGATGGAGAGGGAAAAGTTAATTTGGGTAATGACTCCTCCTTTTACCCTTTTGAGGCTAACACAATGAATAGCATTTAAGAGGTCCGTTCTTTAGTTTCCATGCTGTGGAAAGCGACAAGGGAGTGCTGCTAACGCATGTAGCATAAACATATGAAAGCCAGACAAATGTAAGAAATGAAAGGTTGTCTCTGTTGAAGGCTCCCTCGCCTCCGTACAGTCCTGTCCTCAGTGCTATGCTGAATTATGGTTGGATGGGAGGGGAGACTTCGTGATAGCCGAATGTCCCAAAGCAAGTGCCTTTGGGCATGTAGCTGGAAATGTGAGGGAGTGTCCGATTGTGAGTGAGTGAGCACATGAATGTGATGCGTCTGGGTGGATGAGTGCCACTGCGAATGATTGTATGAATGAGTGAGTTTGAAAGGTGCCACATGATGGAGAGGGAAAGGTTAATTCGGATAATGACTCCTCCTTTTACCCTTCTGAGGCCAACACAATGAATAGCATTCAAGAGGTCCGTTCTTTAGTTTCCATGCCGTGGAAAGCAACAAGGGCTGCAATGAAGGCTCCCCTGTCGGAACAAGACCTTCATTTGACATAGAATCTGAAAGAGGGGGGTTTGGAAGGCAAGGTAGCCCTCGATGCAGACACCCTTTCATTTCTTGGCCAGTCTCAGCGGATCGAATGAGAAGCCGCTGGCAGGGACGGGTAAGCTGAGGCGGGGAGAACTAGCAGGACATGCAGCATCTGATGGGGAGGGGGGAGTGTGAGAGAACCTAGAGCTGATGGAGGGGGTCAACTTCATGAGCAGACAAGGCAAAGGAAGAGGGGCGGAAGGGAGGAACTGGAGTGGTGGTTGAGAGGGCATGGGAAAGAGGTACGGTGAGGAGAAGCCAGGAGGGCCAGACACAAAGGGTTACACTGCATGAGAAGCAGCCGTGAAGCAGGGGGCGGGGCAGCGAAACCCTTTGATGTAGCTCACGGCCGTGAAAGGGCAAGCAATTTGGGAGGCTGATGTCTTTGATGTGGGGAAATGCGCGTGCTTGTGGTCACGTGATTTCACGTGAACTGTTGGAAATCCGCACTTTTAACTTTCTGGTTTCACCGCAATAGGTCTCTCTGCGAGACCTAAAAAGGGATCAACAAGACCCATGGCCTACTGGGAAATACATTATACATCAACAGTTGCATCATTTTCATTGCTTGGTTAGGAACTAATTTTACGGGTCCGGAGAACCCACGCCCAGCTTACATATTTGGCAACACCAATAACCACTAGAGGGGTAGTGTCGGTTTTCAAAATTCTACTTGCGGCCAGTGCAGATCTAATTCCCAATGACTGACAGACAGGTCTTAACCACTGCCGTCTGGGTTGTTGATATACCTGACAGACAAAAAGGAAGTGGTCTACCGTTTCTACCTGATCCTCGCAAAATGGACATTTATCACTACCTAAGTTGGTCCATCTGCTCGTAAACCCTCGTAGCGGTAGGGTGCCTATTCTGAGCTGGTGGAACAACTTACGATCTAGGGGTTTTGTTATGATGTCCCAGTATTCTTCTAGATGCGTGTCGTCCTTCACGCCAAGAAAGGTTGCCGTCAGGGAGCCACCAATCATGGATGCGAATCTCTTAGCTTTAATCCATGCCCAGTACACATCCCTTAAAATCTTTTTGGGAGGGAAGACCACTGAGTCAGTGTTAACCCATAGCTCCCCCAGCCCCATATCTGTCAGTAATGTTCTGATTTCGGACAGCCAAGGGATTCTATGGGAACCTCCTAACCCTTTAACTTCAAGTAAGGCCTTGGCATATAAGGACAGTTCCGGTGTAGTCCACAGACGTCGCCAAAACGCCAGTGGTCTATACCCTACGGCATCCTCAACAGGATGACAGCCAATGTCACACAGTAGGGGAATATGTGGGGTGGATTGAGGTAACCCCACCACAGACCTCAAATTTATTCTGAGCGACCCTTAGAGGGGCCACGTTGCTAAACCCCCACAATACTGCACCATACAGGACGGCGGGGAGGATTTTTAAGTTGTAAATTTTAACCAGGGGAGCCAATGGTTTAGTATGGGTGAGCTTGTTTTCTTTATGCAAAGCCCCTCCTAATTGAGCGTGTTTTAGGGCATACAAATCTATCTGGGGTTTCCAGCACATTTTATCGCTGAACGTGACCCCCAAATATGTAAAGACGGATGTCTGATCCAAAGTGGCCCCTCCCATGTGCACCCTAACACTTACTGGACGTACAGCATGGAGAACCATAAACTTGGTCTTCCCCACGTTGACTTCCAGCTCATGTTCGCGACAAAACAACTCAAAGCGAGACGGGGCCAGCTGTAATCCCTGTCTCGTCTTGGATATTAAAAGAGTGTCGTCTGCGAACATGAGCAGGGGCACCTTCATGCCAGCTAGGGAAGATGCATCTGTTGGATAATTAGAGAAATAGTTGACCACCCCGTTAATAAACAGTGAAAACAGGGTGGGGGCCAAGACACACCCATGTCTTACACCTTTAGACACCTCAAATCTTGCCGTTACCTCCCCTGGTTTACCCCAACGAACTTGGGCAAATGTGTGATTGTGGAGGTTAACCAAAATTGCCACCAACTCCCTCGGCATTCCCATCAGAACTTTCCATAGTTTGGCCCTAGGTACAAGATCAAATGCGTATCTTAAGTCCACAAAAGCTGCAAAGAGCATGCCGCCCCCAAAAAAAACTTCCTTCCAATACAAAAGTACGAATCTGAAGGCTTGGTCCAAGGTCCCTATGTGTGATCGAAAACCAGCCTAGAGGGGCGTTAACATACCAGTTTCCAACATCCAACACTGGATTCGACTCAATACAAGACGGGCTATAATCTTTTGAACCGCGTCAATAAGGCTTATTGGTCGTAATGGCAGAACGATCACCTTTCTTATAGATCGGTAATATCTCAGCCCCATACCAAGAATCAGGAACCGGTGCACCTCTAGCTAGGGCGTTGGCAAACAAAGTTAAATAAGGGACCCATAATGTTTGCTCTTGCTTAAATAAGTCCGCGGGGATGCAGTCAGGACCAGGGGCTTTTCTGCTCGGAATTAGTTTAAGAACTGACTCCACCTCACTGGGGGCAAATCGCACAGGCTCATCAAAGCTGAGTAGTGGTGCTATTTCTGTAGGCCGATCCCTTAACTTAAACTGGTTTTCAAAATAGCTCACACACTGTTGTGGCTCAACATACGTGGTTGGGGTTATAGATTGCTGGCAACTACCCCATTTAAGGAGGTGCTAGAATTGGGTCATATTCCGGCCTTCACAGGCCTGCAATAGTTCCCTCCACCGATCCTCATCCCAATTCTTCTTTGCTTTTAATTGTTCCGCTCTATATGAGGCCCTACAGCTTTTGATAACATCAGGCAGTCTAGATTTAATGGCCGTTTTCAGCGCACGTTGGGCCTGTCTACAGGTGCTATTATACCAGGAGCAAGGTCTCTGCACTTTATCACCATTAGTTTTTAAGAGGTTTTGATGAACAGTGGTTTGAGTCCCATAAATAAATCACAATGGAAGCCCATCATTTTATGCTCAAGTACCTCCAAAGACTCGCAACTAGTTATTTTGTCCATGGTACAACTAACCAGTTCTCTAATATCAGCCCGTAATCTTTCATTTGTAGCAATCTTTGGCCAACTGACCCTTCTTTGGTCATTAGTTAAAATGACTTTTACCTGTATACATACATCTTGCCCTATAGGGGAACTAGTAAAACTGGTATCAGATGTAGTCATAATCAGGGGATTATGGTCACTTTCCGGCCGTTTCACCACCACCATATCTATGATGATCGACCATAACTCCAGACTGGCTAAAATATAGTCAATTCGACTCCCAGCTCTACCATTATCGAAAGTCATTTCGCCTAGCCTATCGGACTTCGATCTGCCGTTTACTGCCCTCAAACACTCATTTAAACACAACCCCTTCAATTGCAAGGCCGCCTGTGTCCATTTCCTAATTGGAGGCAATTCCAGCTGCGGAACTCCCCATAAAGCATCCTCAGCCTCTGTAAGTTTCCCATCATCCACATCCAGGGCCTCAAAACAGGTATTAAAGTCCCCAGCTACTACCCTATGGTCTGCATTCCCCGATAAACTAAGGAGGTCCTCCAGACATAGTGTTGTAGGGGAGCTCCTTCCTCCCGGGAGACCCCTCGAGTAGATGTTAAAAATAACAATATTAAGACCCTTCGTAGAGTTTACTCTAATAGCCATAACATCTGGGCTATCAGTAGGGACCCCAACCACTGAAACACCCTCACACTTGCGAACCCAGATGGTAAGTCCACCAATCGGTCTGCCCCTATGGCCCTTAGATGCTGGTTTAGAAAAATTCAAGTAACCCGTACAGAATAAAGCTTCAACCGCCCAGGTTTCTTGAAAGCACCATATGTCAGATTGGTCTATAAAACTGGCCCAGCCAGGTGAACATAGCTTTGTCTCTAGCCCTGCTACGTTCCATGAGGAAACCGTGAGGGAAGAGCTATTAGAACATAGACTGATAGCCAGATTAGTCGCATTACTGGTGGCAGTAGGACAGAGCCCCAAAGGTACATTAGGGGAGCCGACGAATAATGGGATGGTTGCCTGTGTAGAAATTTCTCCTCTAGCCAACACTAGATCGCAGTCCTCGACCGCTAGGCCAAGTACTACCAAATCCCCCTCTACCCCAATACGGGGTGAATCATTGCCATCCTTAAGTCAATCATTATCCTCTAGAGTGGATAAAGAGGCATAACAATTGCTAGATAATAGGGACTGGTTAGCCATGGAAAAAACACTTGGCATGGCCCAATGTTCCCTAAAGTGCGGAGCCTTCCGGGGTTGTAAAAAAACCCAGGGGCAAGATTTTGACCTCATTGGATGCTGGAGCCTGGTGGGAGACTAACTGTAAAATGTGCTCAACAAAGGACGGGGACCTAAAACTTAACTCCACACAATTCCCTGCCAGGGACTTATGAGAGGGACCAATCCAGTTGATACGCCTCACCATTTTAAATTCCTCAAACAAGGCCCTACTATTGCCATTTTTTTCCCCAAGACAGTGCAGGGCTTTATTTTGGAGATTAGACCAGTGCTCTTGGGACGCAGCAGGTAAAGGGGGGGACGTTAGCTAAAATCACCGTATAAGGAGTGGCTTCCGGAGGGAGATGCAAACTGGGGAGCAAAACGTGATTTCCGGCAGCCCCCTCCTCTGTCACCAACCTGCTACCTAATACTTCCCACTGTTGCTGAGGTGGTTACCTAAAGGCTAAGTTGGTGACCAAGCTCGCTTTACACCCCCAGTCATCCCAGTAGGGGCCTCACTAATGCTATCTAAAACCCGTTGTGGTACATTATGTCCAGTGTTTAAATCCACTGAGGTGCGATTACATGACAAATCCCCACTAGGCTGAGCAGACGGGACAACATTTAGATGCCTACTGCCAGTGAGATTAGCTTCAATATGATTGAGCCTTTCCACAACTAAGTCCAGCCTAACCAGAACAGGGTCAAGAAGAGCTACAAACTGGTCCCTAAGAGTCATACACAGGTTTTCAAGGTTAAATGGAGCAACTGAGCACGAGGGTTCTTTTCCCTTAGAGACCATAACGTTCCCAGGACCATTGGCACCCCTGGAGCCCAGAGCAGTCGTGGAAACCGTTTGCGTGCTGGGACCGGGCCCTTTCCTTTTCTTACTTGGGGGAGGGTTCCAAAACCGCCCCTTCCAGGGCTTTTCTCCCCCAAGTAGTGACCCTAACTGGGCTCTGTGGGCTACCTAAAGCGAAGAAACATCAGGCGTGACAGGCAAAGGAGTTAAGCTCAAGGCGTCAGGCATCCTGCTATCACCAACGCTAATCCCAGCGGTTCTTGCAGCCACAGCATGGGGTTGGGCACAAGGCAGCAAAGCTGCAGGTTCCAGAGAGAGCCTACGCTCGGCGGCCTGGATCTCATGGATCAGTGCCGTCTCAGCTCAGATCGATCTAAAGGGGTTAAGTGGGAGGGTGATAGGTGAGGCTGCCCCCCACTCACACAGTAGTCAATCAATTGAAGCCTCACCTATATGTAAACTCATCCATATATAAGGCCAAGAGACAGTGTCTGATATCTTATTATCAATATAAATCCCCCAGATGTGTCAAGTAACACTAATACTCTGGTCAAGATGCGTAATAATTCAGTATAAAATCACACAGGTCCACATACAACACAACCAAAAAGGTGTGGAAAATAGAGAGTACCTCACGGTAGCACCACCCGAGGGGGTTCCCGGCTAACAATTACCGGTATACCCACTTCTCATCATTGGCCACTCTCTCTATGTGAAAAGGCAGAAGTGCACAAGAGCAAATAATCGTTCATACGTGAGAATAGTGGTGAAAAAAGAACAGTGACAAACATATAAACACTGATGTGAAATGTTGTGTACATAAACAAACAAACCCCTAACCAGACAGAAAAAAGATGTAGCAGGGTTTTGCTTGCTTTTCGTTTTTATTCTGTTGCAGCAAAACTTGCCAGTTAAAAATGGTTACTTGTATACCATAATGATTATATCCTCAAGCCAACATGTTTCATCGCTCCGAATTTCAGCGATTTCGTCAGGGCATTCGAGGGGTTATCTATTCTCAGTCTTTTCAATGGAAACCTTGAGGGTGCTAAGTCGGCACGCACCGGCACCCCTCTTTGGAACACCGTGTCAATTAGTCACATTTCCAAGAATGGCTGGGAGTTGTCACAGCCACTGTTGCCGAGTCCCGGCGCTTCCACCGTCTCAGCTCAGGCCACAAATGCATCCAATGTGCCCACCACACTATCCCCAACCTTCCTCTTGCTCATTATTTAGGGGATTAAATACAAATAAAACCCTCAAAAATGGGGGAGCTAATAACCTCACTATAGAATTGCAGTTGACAACAAACAAGGGATTTAAACCCACAATGAGGTAGCACTCTTACAGTTTTAGCTGAAAACACAGGGGTTAGAGGTGTGGCCCAGCCTGGCCTCCTCTGGGCTCTGACGGGCGCGGATGAGCCCGCCCTTGGCCCAGGCAACGCCCGCACGCGTCCCGCGCTGCGGGAGTCCGCAGATCTTCTTAAGCGCCTCCTGGCGCTTCTCCGATGACGCGCTTCCCTGGCAACACTGGGAGTCTCTGGGAGTTGTAGTCCCCAATGATTTACCCGCGTGGGTGGTGCGGGTAGCAGCGGCGATGTGGCGGCAACAGTCCCCCTCCAAGAACCCTTGAAACAGGAGGGTATGCGGCAACCAAAAAGACCATCGGTATGTGAAGCGGAGCGTCCCGCGCTGCGGGAGTCCGCAGATCTTCTTAAGCGCCTCCTGGCGCTTCCCCGATGACGCGCTTCCCTGGCGACACTGGGAGCCTCTGGGAGTTGTAGTCCCCAATGATTAACCCACGTGGGTGGTGCGGGTAGCAGCGGCGGCAACAGTCCCCCTCCAAGAACCCTGGAAACAGGAGGGTATGCGGCAACCAAAAAGACCATCGGTATGTGAAGCGGAGCGTCCCGCGCTCCGGGAGTCCGCAGATCTTCTTAAGCGCCTCCTGGTGCTTCCCCGATGACGCGCTTCCCTGGCGACACTGGGAGCCTCTGGGAGTTGTAGTCCCCAATGATTAACCCGCGTGGGTGGTGCGGGTAGCAGCGGCGATGTGGCGGCAACAGTCCCCCTCCAAGAACCCTGGAAACAGGAGGGTAAGCGGCAACCAAAAGACCAGCGGTATGTGAAGCGGAGCACGACTGGAGTATGTTCATGTGATTTGTTGCGCAAAACTTTCCAGGTGTTCGATTTGGCCAGATTGAGTAAGAGAATAAGAAGAAAAGTGAGGCGTGTGAGTGCTTTTCATCCAGAGTTGCTGCGAGACAAATTCATTCAAAGGAACTTTTTGACAATAAACACAAGAATCAATGTGGGGCAATTTACCATTCTTGGTGAAAAAAGTATCTAGGGTTTCGCTGCTGTTAGAAGGCAAGGGATGGTGGCGCAGGAGAGCTGTGGTGAAAATCACAGAAAACCAAGCACGTAAAGCACGTAAAATTGTGGCTGTCAGAGGAGTACACTCAGATGACAGTTACTTGTTTTTGGGTGATCTAATTTACGTAAAATTGTGGCTGTCAGAGGAGTACACTCAGATGACAGTTACTTGTTTTTGGGTGTTCTAATTTACGTAAAATTGTGGCTGTCAGAGGAGTACACTCAGATGACAGTTACTTGTTTTTGGGTGATCTAATTTCCGCAACTGCTCAGTCAGTCCCTCAGGTTTCAAGGACTTCTGAAGCTGATGTGGGAGAGTGCGAGTGTACAGATTATAATCAATTTCCCTCTCTGTGCAGCATGTACAAGCAATGTCTCAGGTGGACTGTTCTCCTCTGAGTAAGGCTTCTCGCAATGCAGGTATGCCTAAGTTTAAAGATTATTTTGTAACGTAGTTGTATTGTGTTTCAGTTTTTCTTTGCTTTATTTTGTGTTTATTTTACGGGGTAAAGTGTTGTACAATGCATGTAAGCTACTGCTCTTGCGTCTATGCACGTGTTTGTTGCATGGCACTCGAGAGGAACTTTGTTAAACATTCCTGGCTAGAATGGTTTTACTTTGAAGTTTTTTTTCACATGCACTTACCTTGTTATAATTTGAAATGTGGGAGTCTTCCTGTGTGTTGCCTGCCCTCCGGCTTACTCAGTTTTCCTTGCTGCCTGAGGCTTAGGTGGTACACGCTGTGGGCTCGCTGTGGGCTCCTTTTGTATATGACAATAGATCTCATAATCAACTAATCTGAGTCCTGAGCTTGAAAGTTGGATGTCATTACACTTCGTTACGCTTTCACAATGAACTGCATCAAACTTGAAGTCTTCCATGGAAGTCGTGGCCCTCTTGGAATACAGTTTCACTTTTGTGTGGGATGGGGCTGGCAGGGATACTCAATTTAACGCTTCCAGTATTCATCTACTTGCTACTGTAGTGTAGTTCCTATATTCCCAATAGGCTCTGCGCATTGGAATAATATCCTGTAGATGTGACGTAGGACTTATGTCGACTAGGTCGCTATCGAAAATATTAAACTTAATTGTGAGTGCCAGCTAGCTCGGAGGTCACTAGAAACTTTCTTGAGTTCACTAGAAGGGATTAGTTTCTGACAACCGCATAAACATGACAACTTTGTTTCCCCAAGAATAAACTGATCTTCAGAGTCGTGGAAACAATAGATAGATATTTTTCTCAGTCAATCATGCATGCTTCGTTTCACCAGAGGTGCTGAGAAAATAGATAGACTGGCGTTTTCATTAAAAGAATTTATTGAACAGTCTTCTTTCTCAAGCATAAGAAATAAACTACTACAATCATAAAACTGGTTGCAAAATATAATGCGTACTGTAGAAAGAGTAGAATAAAATAATACTGTAAGAGCATTGTATGGTTCCTAAACCATAAATACATACATAAATAACAGAGGCTAAGAGTACTCAACTGGTGCTTCTAAAATACGCCTACCCCTATGTACCTAACCTACACTTAGTACGAGGGAAAAAGTAAGTGAGGTGTAGAATAAATGTAGTATTCCTTTACCAAGAATCTGTCCAAGATTTCTCTAAGGGTCTAATCAGCTCCGTACCTTGGTTAGAATGAAGAAGGTCAGGCTCAGGACTCGATTTCCCAACACCCCGCAAGGGGAGCTTGGAAACACTGGAGCTGGATTTCTCGGCAGGAGAAAAGACAGCGTCTCTGTCAGTGCGTCTGCTGGAGGGTCGTCTTCCTTCAGCATGTGCTGTAGCAGGATGCGTCAGGCAAGTAGATAGTCGAACTGCTCCAAACCACTGTGTGTTTGCTAAGGCAAGTGTGGGCATATTTATTCCTTGAAGTTGCTGAGTTTGACGTAAAGGTGGACATAATAACGTCATAAAAGAGTCTCAGTTCTTTGAAAAATCCATGAGTTCTTGGACAAGTCAGTTCTTGAGCAAGGGGAAGTCCCTGGCGGCTGAAGCAGAGTTTTCCAAGAAATCGTTGTAGATTTTCAGAACTAGTGGAAGGATCCCTGTTGTATTTGGACTGCATGAACTAAGGCCAAATATGGTTATGATTTCTATGCCTATATAAGGATATGGTGTTTTATACCTATATAAGGGCATGAATCTGGAAAATTACAATAGGGTCCTAAAATGGTACACAACACTACTGCAACTGATCATACTTTTTCTCATTGCTTCAGCTTGCACGTGAAACTCAATATGCGGTGAAATGGCTCACCAACCTGGTCCTATTCCTCCTGGCGTATGCCCTGCTACTAAAGCTCAGTAAACGTGTGTGGATGAGTCTCTGCTCCGTCCTCATTCAGATGAGACATTTTTAAAGAATTAGGCTACATATTTCTCTCAAGGTAAAGCCGTTGGAGTTAAGCCAGTATATGTGGATCATAGTTTATAGTCTTGGATACAGGTGTTGATCCCGCTTGATTAATGTTCTCCCAAACCCCAGCTTCTCTAGCACCTCCCACAGAAAAGCCCATGCAGCCAAGTCTGAAGCATTTTTAATGAGACCGGGTCTTCAGCTTCCTCAAATAGATGGGTGGCAAGGCCTCTGGCTGAAGTGGCCTCTTTTCCCATTGCAAACCAATGTTTCAATTGGGTATCCAGCCTGGAAATCAGACTTGTTACGCGTACCCCTAGACATTTGGCATACAATGAGTGCCTGGATTTAATAGTGAAACAAGGAGATCTAAGTTTTTATTAATTTAGGAGATCATGCCCCCTGCTTAGGAACCCATGCACTCTTGGGTCATTCCATGATCGGGGACTCTGACCGCTCAAGAATCACATCAGTAAAGAGCTACAGTGACTGGAGCCATCAATGTGGATAATGCCTTTTATAGCTCTAATGGAAGGCTGCCAGTCTGTGCTTCTTGGCCTTAAGGAAGTGCACTGATGACTCCTTCAATGTCTACTTTGGTTCTTGCGCTTTAAATCTAGTGTCAGGGTGGCTGGTCACATTTGGGTCCAGAACAGAAGGTTATTAGTGTATGTAATGTCAGCCTGGGGGGCGGATGGTGGGGGGAGTTGGCATTGGACTGATGAGCGGGTCCTTATATAGGTCTGTATAAAAGACAATGAAGACACATAGAATTTACTCCGAATTGTTCCCTTCTTGACCACCCAAGTTTTGAGCCGCTTGATCTTGGCCCTGCACACCTCAGTTTGTGGAATAATTCGAACAACTGGCTGCATCTGATGCCTACAGCTCTGAAAGACCTTCTAATAAAACTGGCTTTCAGTTGTGCCTTTACATCACATCGGGACGAAAATGTTCTGTGGTGTTCCGGGCTGCCTGTCTTGCGTGCCTGCTTTTGCATATCTCCAAGATGTCTAACTTTAGGACGGTTTACCTTGATTTGAGAACTATAATTGTACGACCGTGTTTTTTTTTCTAAAGAATTTAAAAATGTGGCTTTTAATATTCTATTCTGCGTAAATAATTTGTACCAGCAGCAGCTCGTCGACCTTTCTGACTCGGTATTCATCCTATACAATTTCCGTTTCTTGAATGTGTAGGTATAGAACGGAACAGCAGAAGAAAGTCCGGTTGCAACTCCGTCTTTAGATTGAACATGTCGATATGCGTGTGATATTAATTCCTTGTATCAGGCTTCTTGGTGTTGGGTTTTTTTTTTGGATCGATTATTTTTGGATGCAATGACAGTTCTTGTATAAGGATGTATGTCTGTTCTGCATAAAACCCAATAAACTAAGTTTTGAAGAAAAAAAATCAGGATTCTTGGTGCTTTCTAATTCCTGGTTAACGGTTTTTTATGTGTAGGTTTAACGTATTTCCCATCCTGGCTGTATTTCATTCCTTAGTACGTTTTCTGAGACATTAAGCATGTGGAGCGTTTTACTTGCGTGCTTCTTGGCGCCTAACTGACTGAACAGCAACACTCGCCTAAACAATGCATAGTGAGCCAAGAGATACTGGACTCAATGGAATATCCTGACCTGCAGACGGTATCCATAGTAACCATAAACACTACTTGAGTCCGAAAGGAGCACGAGTCTGCAGTGTCACTCCTTCACTCTGTACAGAAAATAATGTGATGATTCAAGCTTCTGCTATGTGGGAGCGGTTTGGTGATAACTGTTAATTCTGTTGTCTGAAGGTCCTGCGTGCTAGACACCTACAGAGTGGAATGAAGGGCGTTTCTCTATGTAAGGTGACCCTACTTTGACTCTCAGCAGCGCCTGGCTCCCTTTTGTAGGTTGTGACGTCATTTACTGTAAGTCGGAGGATGCTTGTAACTAGGCCCTCTAGCCCAGCTTGAGTCACGTCTAAAGGAAAGAATAACTTCTCTTTAAAAAAAAAAAAATTCTTTCTCGAGAAATATAAGAGGAAGCAAAATGGCCATTCAAGGTTGTTGTCTCTACCTAGAGTATCTTGTAGAAATGAACATAGCAGTCATACGTTTGTTGCAGTGTCACACAATGGTGTAATATATAATGCTAAATAGCCATAAAACACACAATAGCACATATTTGTGTTTGTTTGGCCTTTTGTTTTCCACTACATGATATATAGAGAAAACTCTAATCAGTTCTCACTTGCAGTAGTTTTTGCAGTCAAGTGTGTCTATTTGCTTTTGGGAGAGGCATCTTTTACTAATCTCTAGAATGGAGATTTGCCTAGCTATAGTGCTAGTAAGTTTCATTTCTATTAAGGACTCGGAGGTAAAGATTATGCCTTCTTCCTTCACTTTATTTTCACAGCAGCTCATTTTTTAAACCATTTTCAACTACATTTCCCATGAACAATAGGGAAAACGAAAAGTCTTAACGTGAGTCCTTCCTCACTATCCGCACTGCAGCAACCCAGCATAGTCCCTTCACGCTGTTTCCTCTACCTCTTTCTCCGCACAAACCATTTCACGCCTCTTGTTTGGAGTCCTCATTTCTTGAAAAAACAGGCAGTGTCAGAGGACTGAGCTGGAACCAATTAAATTACAGAATAAGCAATAACAGCACATGATCAAGGTCATTACATAATCAAGCAACACAGTTCCAAACACCCATGAATGGATTACTTACACCGGAACGGGTGGGGTCCACGTCTTCAGGGGTCATTGGGCGGGGATAATCCTTGCCTCCGTGTCCTTAATAGAATTGAAACTTACCAGCACTATAGCTAGGCAAATTTTCATTCTATGTCAGGACCGGAGGCTCCGATTACGCCAGTTCAAAGCTGGTCAACCACTAACCATGCCACATCTAGCACCGGTTTGAAATAGAACCTCATAAAGGTAGATTTAGAGGACCAGTCTGCAAACGCTCTCCTACTGAAATAGCCTTAGAGGCCATCGCCCCTCTCGCAGAGTGGGCCCCAAACTGCTTCGTATCAATCCCCGCCTGATGCATCACCCAAAGCAGCCATCTGGCAATGGTCGGGGACAAGTCCGCTCTGTATGGTTTGCGTAGCCCAATGTGCAGTTGATTCTCAACCGGCGGGTGAGTTTCCTCAGTAAATTCTTCATACGCTCGGAGGCACTGCACCACACACAGTTTAGGGGAATCTTGGAATTCTACGTATGAGATGACCCTGGTATTACACTTGGTCCTTCTACTCACCATAAACGATAACTCCTCTGGGGAAAACACTATGGCCGAGATGTCCAAGGCCCATATGTCTGAGACGCGCCTGCACAAGACCGGGAATAAAAGCATCGCCAATTTGGCTGTCACTTCCTTACGGGACAGAAACCTATTCGGTTGCCAGGAAGGAAAAAGAGTCAACACTAGGTTCATGTCCCAAAGGACCGAATACCGAGGCTCCAGAGGGAGAGAAAGGCGAATCCATCTGAGAAGTCGTCAAACCAACGGGTGCTTCCCCACAGGGGAATCTTGCACAGTGCTGTGACCTGCTGAAATCACAGAGCGGAAGGTGTTAATTGAGCGGTAAGCTAAGCTGTCTTCCGCTAAACCCGCTAGGAAATTAAGGATATGGACTACATCTGCCCCAATGGGATCGGCACTCCGTCACACACACCAACGACGCAATCTATTTCCATGCTGATCGGTATTCTCTTGGTTGTGCTGTCTGCCCATGCTTTGGCAAGCAAGTTCTCAGCCTGTCCCAAAAGGCCTGGGAGCGACCAGGGAAGTCTGAGATCCGCCAGGCCATCAACCTCAACATCCCCTCTACTACCAGCTGATGGGGAACGAGATCAGGATTTGGGAGAATGTGAGGAAAGTGGGGGAGTCATATTGGAGAATCCCAATAAAGTTCCAGTAGAACCAGAAACCAGACTTGAGACCTCAATTAGGGTGCGATTAACACAATTTTCCCCTGCTGGCGGCGAAGTAGGGCGGACACTTGTGTGATCATGGAAAAAGGAGGAAAGGCATAGCCCTGCTCCTGCTGCCAGTCCTGAAGAAACTCATCAGTCGCCTCTGCTTGAGGATCTGCCTCCAACTGAAGCACCTTTGTAACTGATGATCCAGGCGTGACGCAAAGAAATCAATTGAGAAGGGGCCCAGTCTCTCCTTCAACTGGGAGAAGACTTGCGGGTCCAACTTCCACACGTTGGCATCCCGAAAGTGGCGAGATGCCAGTTCCCCATGTCGTTCTCTCAACCCGTAAGGTATTCTGCCGTCACTGAGATCTGGTTGTCTAGGCCGAAGTGTCAAAACTCCTTGGCTAGGTTCGCTAACATCCTGAACCTGGTGCCACCCAGGTGGTTGATGTACTGGAACACAGAGATGTTGTCCATCTTGAGCAGGATGCAAGACTGGACCCCGTCCTTTGTCCAGCGTTGCACCGCAAACGTGCCTGCTAGCACTTCCCGGCAATTGATGTGCAATGATTGTTCGTGAGTGGACCAGGCTCCACCTGTGAAAAACTCTCCGCACCTGGCCCCCCAACCGGAACGGCTGGCATCGGACTCTATCACGATATCCGGGGCAGAACCGAATATCGCTCGGCAATTCCACACCTCCATGTGGGTGAGCCACCAGGCCATCTCGTCCCTCACTTCCTCCGTCAGGGGCACCGACTGAGGTGGTGCGCTTTTAAGCGCTGCATGGCTCAGTAATGTAAGAGCCTGGGAAAAATGGCCTGTATTGAGGAGGAGAGGAGACCTACTAGACGTGCCAGCTGACGTAACGAAATCTGCGACTTCGCCAAGGTCTGGCGCAGCTCGTGCCTGATCTTCGCCATCTTCCTGGCGGGAAGACTCCGAATCGAAGAGACAGAGTCTACTGTGAAACCTAAAAAGGTAGCGCACTGGACCAGAAGCAAAAGGGATTTCTTCTCGTTTATGACTAACTGTAGTCCCTGAAGCATGTCGACTGCCATTCGCAACTGGCTGGACAGGCTTCTGGGGCACTGGTCCAGAAACAGCATGTCGTCTAAATAGACTGTCATCCGAACTCCCTGTGCATGCAAGAACTTCACGGCCAGTCTGAGGAACTTCGTGAAGCACCACGGAGCGAAGAATAGTCCGAAAGGGACAGTGGTGAACTCGAAAACTTGGCCTTCCCATCTAAACTGAAGAAAACGCAGATGAGATGGGTAGAGACAGTCGGGTACGCGTCCTTCAGGTCGAGGCGGACCATCCAATCGAGTGGTCTCAGCACATCTCTGAGAAGGTGGATACCCTCCATTTTGAAGTGGCGGTAGACCACCCACTTGTTGAAACTCTCCAAGTTTACTGGTCTCCGACCCCCGTCCATTTTGTCGACCAAGAAAATGTTGCTGAGGAAGCGACTGGGATGTTCTTTTGCGTAGCAAATTGCCCCTTTTTGGAAGAGGGCGGAGACCTCTTTGCGTATCATCTCTATGTCCCGTTGGTAAAAGGAAATGGGACAGGGACTGGTCAGCTGACGTGGACGGCCATGAAACTCCAACTGCAAACCCTGGACCGTCTGCCGCACCCAAGCGTCGCTCGTGAGAGAACCCAAACCGGATAAAAGAGCGCCAAGCCGCCCCCCACCTGTAGGCTCGCTGAGGGTAGCACACTCACCTTTCCCAGTGTTGTTTTCTGACCTCCGGAGCCTCCACGGCCGCGGAACTTCGGTCCCCTGGTTGGGTAGAATGTGTTGAAATGGGCATTGTCTTGATATAGCCCACCCCCGGAGCCTTGCCCCCTGTCAGGGTTGGAGGAGAACCGGCCAGACGAGCAGCTCCTGCCACGACCGCCCCCTTGGAAAACCAGCGGAGTAAAAACCCTTCTTCTGTTCGACTGGGCTTTTTCCAGTGAGGTGAATGTTGCCACGAACTTGCCCAGCTCTTTGACGACCGGGTCGTCAAATAAGCGCCCCTGGGCCACCGTGTCGGCTTCTGAAGAAGCGAGGTCACCCAATTTTGGGTCCACCTTGATCAGGAGAGAATGCCGCCTCTCCGTGGAGAGCGCACAATTAGCATTCCCCAAAACACAATAGTGCGCTGCGCCCAGCCTGAGAGCACTTTTGGGGAAATTATGGTACCGTAGGCCTTACCCTCTTCGGCCAGGTCAAGGATTTGGGTCACAGGACCCACTGCATCCAGCAGCTTGTCCTGGCTTGAGCGCCAGGATCGATCAATACCCTTCTTAGGGTTCCTCACAAACTATGCCAGAAATGTTACAATCTTTTGGGTCTATTTCGGGCGTTAGGGCAACCTTCACTTCCAAACTGGGGCGGGGGCACTCTGCCCAAAGGCAGTTGCGAGCGTCCTCCTCCATTTGCTTGCGCAGACGGCTCATTACATATTGGGCTACCTTGTCCCCCGGGACCCAGTCTGTTGATCTACGTTGGAGAATATGGTCTGTATCCAGCATGTGCGAGATTTTTTGGGAGACAGACTGGCACACTATGAAGGCTGGGAGGGAGCCCAGACGTATGTAGGTGGCCCAAGGCACACAATTAACGGGCAGAGCCTATACACACCACAGCCCTCTCAATCGCAGGGCAGCCAACCGGGGTAGTGTCTCACAGGCAACACGTGGTACAGTTTCGACCCCACAGGGTGTTAAATCACAAACCAGGTACAGACCCTCACAAGGGCGTTCAGTCACACAAACGGGGGCAATACAGACCCAAACTGGTGTAAACCGGGTGGGAGGGGGCAAGGTTGAGCTCTCACCGGGGCAGCACTCGTCAGCACTCTAATGCCAGTGCCTGACTCGCACTGCCTATAGAGTACACAACGCCCCCTGGTGACGGGAGGACATCAACGCACCTCAAAGGCTAAAGCCCGTTGCTTAAGGTACGCCCAAAGCATCCTGTGACCTATCTGATAATCAGTAATACATGCAAGCACTACAAAACACCATTAAAGACAGCCTTTCATAAACCCCATACCAGGAGAAAGAAATTAAATAGACTTATCTTGCTGCTGAGCAGCAAAGGAAGAGGAAACAGCATGAAGGGACTATGTGGGTTGCTATAGTGCGGACAGCGAGAAAGGACTCCTGTTGAGACTTTTTGTTTTCCCCATTGTTCATGGGAAATGTAGTTAGTTATTGTTTAAAAATTGCTGCTGTGAAAATAGAATCCAGATTGGTTCTAGTCACCTTCAGTTTGCATGTGTGTTTATTTGACCCCTGACCCTTGCAGATGTGCTGTAGCAAAAATCACCTGTAAGAATCCATCCTCATAAGTGGGGTTTAAATATTGAATCGATGCCTTTTAAAGCCCCAGAGCACTTCTGGTTAGTTAGGTAGGTACTCCAGTTGATGTACGTCGTCGGAAGAGTGCTTGAGGAAATGTGATTTTGTTTTAGTGCTGTATGTGAGTATCGGAAGTCTCACCAGCTTGTTAGGGCACTCGTTTGTGGGTGGATTGTTCGAGGTTAAAAGAAAAGTCAGAACTTTGCCATGTAAATTTCTCATAGTGTTAAAGAATAAAGTTAGCAGTATTAGGTTATCATTGTGGCGACGATAGTGTGGTGTTGCGGTCTAGCTGCGCGTCACCCCGGGAGTGACGTGAGCGGATATCCGGCAGCGGCCATGTTGTTCTCATTGGCGCGCGGATTTCGATGCTAGCAGCAGCCCGATCCGGCGCTCCTGCAATACAAGCCATAACATAATTCATGGATAGTTAAATAAAATCCCACCATACTCAGAAGGTGTCCTGGCATCATTCCTAGGCTTGGTGTGCCCTGCTACATTACAATGGCGACGAGGTGATGTGACTCAACCCCATGAGAAGGTCCAGAACCCACCAGAGAAGCGCAGGTACCAGGCATTAACCTTCAGGCACCTACAAGGGCAAGCAGGAGCGTGGCAGTGACGGACGGCAAGTGAGGTCAGAGCAGTCCACCCTCAGCGAGCACCAGAGTGCAGTGAGCAGCAGCAAGCGCGCGCACTGTCACCTAAAGAACACGTGGGCACTAGGCCTCCCTTAGGAAGGCGGCGCTTGAGCCCCAAAGAGGAAGCCAAGTGCAGGAGGGAGAGCAAGCTCACCCAGAAGACGCAAAGCAGGACGAGGCATCACCCAGCACCTCCGCCCCAGAAGAGAGCGACGGGGAAGCGGTCAGTAACACCAGAGGCCCGACCATGTGCGCACAAACCTCGGCGCTGACGAACCCGGTACCATTCCTACCAAAGATAGGCGAACCGGATATGCCCTGGGAGGACTGGAAGTAGTACTTCCTAAATTATTTCTCTGCCTTGGAGGATGAAGGCGAAAACAGGTTTACAGAGGCAAGGCGCAAGAAGATACTACTGCACAACTTAGGCCCGCAGGCCAAAGAGTATACCTGAACTTAGTCAAACCAGAGAGACCAGCCACCGACGCACGCGAGTTCCAGCACGCATTGGAGGATCGCACGCATTGGAGGATCTGGATGCCCACTACAGACCAGTAGTCCGCACAGCCATTGACAGGTACAATTTCTTTCAAAGAAAACAGTCCAAAGAAGAACCGGTAGACTAGTACGTGGCTGCGTTGCAGAAGTTAGCTATCACATGCAAGTTCGGAGTGTTGCAAGAACTGATCCGTGACCAAATAATCATGCACACCGTCATCACATCTATCCAGGAAAAACTGAGGGTAAATGGCGACGCACCGCTGAAAGAAGTCGTGGCGTTGGTGAAGAATGCGGAGATGTCAAAAAGGTGCGCGGAAGCGGCGAAGCAAGAAAGCAGTAAAAGTGCAGCGGTATCAGGGTAGCAGACAAAAGAAGTTCAGATGCCAAGCAACAGTTGGGACAACAAGGATCACGCACGTACAAGAGACAGAACCAGAAATCATACAAGAACCAAGGACAAAGGAACTCGAGCAGTAACTCGTGCTACAAGTGTGCTAGTCCCACCCACGTGGCAAATGACCAGGGATGCCAAGCATTTGGAGCTAAGTGCTCGTTCTGCGGTCTCATAGGGCACTATGAGAAAGTGTGCAGAAGGAAACCATCAAGAAACAAAGTCAAGTACGTAGCACAAGAGTCAACCCAGGAGAACGAAGACGCAGACGAAAGTGAGGACGCCGAAATTCTGATGATAGATCAAATCCTTGGGATTGGAAGTGCCACTGACAAAAAACCTAAATGCGAGATGGTAATAGGCGGAGTGCAAACGACCATGATGGCTGATTCGGGGTCACCTTACACGATCATCCAAAGATGCATCGGGGAGAGACAGTTCGCATCCATAGTCGGACGTCAACTCCTACTTCCAGACATTCACCCAGTGACGTACACCGGGGAACCTATCCCCATGGTAGGGTATTGCCCATTGACATTTACCTTCAAGGGCAGAACAACAGGAGGAAAGTTGTATGTCGCGGAAAAGGGACCATCTGTGTTGGGCTGGAAGGACCAAGGAGCCCTCGGGATAAAGTAGAACCCTGGGACACACACACAAGTACTCGCAATGGAGGAAGCCGGAACTACGAGGCGAAGACGTGGAAAGAGGAATTCCCAGAAGTCTTTAAAAGCACCATAGGTCGCTTAACGAAGTTCACGCATAAGATTTGCCTGAAAGATGGAGCCAAACCCATTAGTCACAAAGTGCGAAACATCCCATTCAGGATCAGGACGGCAGTGCAAGAAGAACTGCAGAGGTTGGAGGAGAATGGTGTGATAAAGGCAATTGACAGCGCAGAGTGGTTGGCGCCGCTGGTGGTGGCGCAGAAGCCGAACGGAAAGGTGAGATTATGTGTTGACCTTCGGGAACTCAATAAATGCATAGTGGTGGACAAATTTCCTCTTCCCAGAATAAACGAGATGCTGGCAAGGACCAAGGGGGTAGAATGGTTCTCCACGATCGACCTCACTTCGGCGTACCACCAGATTGAGCTACACCGATCTTGCAACCACTTGACGTCTTTCATCACGCCCTTCGGATGTTACAAAATTTTGAGGATGCCGTTCGGCCTAGCCTCCTGTAATGACCGGATTTTCCGCTTAGATGGGATCAGCCCCTAGGGGCCTCTCTAACCCAGCCAGAACGTAATCACCTCCCTCCTTAGAACGTATTTACAATGGGTATGGATACATATATGTACATTTCGTACCTAAGGATGGGGAAATAGCAGTAAACATGCATAGGTTTTCTACCATATCCTATTCATATCAGCTAGTCTCGCTGCCACTCAGACCCAGACTAATCTACCCTGGGGCAGATATGACACACAATCCGGCGTGTCTACACACATGGGTCTGCAGCCCCAGTGCTCTCATTTACACACGGTCCGCAATCTGGCAGACCTCCACGCAGGTCTCCTCCCCAACGCTCTCATTTACACACGGCCCGCAATCCAGCAGGCCTCCACGCTGGTATCCCCCCCCCAGCGTTCTCATTAACGCCGCATATCAACGACGACCACTTTCCTATGGACACCTTCAGTTTTCTCTCTATATGTTGGGAAGTCTCTCTCACTATTCACTAAGGGCTTACTACTACAATATTAGGAGTTAGCCAATTACTAATATGTGCCTTCTGCTCCCGGCATCAAAGGTCCCCTCGCTTCCTATTTGTTTGGTCACTCCTTACCTGATCGGGATTTCACATCCGTTCATGCAAACAATGCTCAACTAGAAGGAAAAAGTTACCATGATTGAACAAGAATACAAGGCACATGTCAGTTCACTAAGAACTGGGGTCATCTTTATTACAACAATATAGACACATACACAGATCTGTATTATAATGGACACATCCACATGTAACTGACAAAGACTATAAATAGAACACACCGCTGCAAGGAAAAGGATTAGCAATAGAATGGCCTAGGGAATAAAGACAAGATTAAGATGTAAGTGTTAAGTAAACTAATATGACAGGACCAATATCACCTGATTAGTGTGAAGTCTTGTTCTAGCTGTCATCTGGGCTCCTCTCTCGTCTGTGTCTTGGCTCATCTCAGACTCTCTCTCTCTCCTGCACTCTTGGATACACCTCTGTTATGGCCGGATTTTCTGATTAGATGGGATCAGCCCCTAGGGGCCCCTCCAACCCAGCCAGAACGTAACCACATCCCTCCTCAGGCCATCTATCCAGGCAGCTGGGTACCTACCTGAGGATGGGGAACTCGCAATATACAAGCTCATATTATCAGAAACACCACTAAATCTATAGGGATACTAAAAATACTCACTGATTACTAAGGATATCCATGCCCTACACTACACTCATACCTTATAGTCTCGCGGCCACTCAGACCCAGACTAATCTACCCTGGGGCAGATATGACACACAATCTGGCGTGTCTACACACGTGGGTCTGCAGCCCCAGTGCTCTCCCTTTTTTCCAAACGGTTTACAATCCGGCAAACCTACACGCTGGTCTCCCCCCCAGCGCTCTCACTTACACAAGCCACAATCCTGTGGGTATCCGCGTTGGTAATCCACCCCAACGCTCTCACTAACGCCGTATATCAACGACGACCACATTCCTATGAACACCTTCAGTTATATGTTGGGAAGTCTCTCTCTCTCTATTCACTAAGGGCTTGCTACTACAATATTAGGAGTTAGCCAATTAATATAATGTACCTCTTATTCTTGGCATCAAAGGTTCACTCCGCCCCCTATTTATGTGATCACCACTTACCTGATTGGGGTTACTCATCCATTCAAACAAACAATAACCACCTAGAAGCCACGTTTACCAAGATTGAACAAGAATACAAGGCACATGGCAGTTCACTAATAAACTGGGGTTGGTTTTTAATCACAACAATATAGATACATACACAGATCTGTATCATAATTGACACATGTAACTGACAAAGACTATAGATAGAACACACCGCTGCAAGGAAAAGGATTAGCAATACAAAAGCCTAGGGAATAAAGACAAGATTAAGATGCAAGTGTAAAGTAAACTAATGTGACAGAATCAATATCACCTGATTAGTGTGAAGTCTTGTTCTAGCTGTCATCTGGGTTCCTCTCTCGTCTGTGCCTTGGCTCATCTCAGACTCTCTCTCTCTCCTGCACTCTTGGATACACCTCTGCGCTGATCACTTTGCACTGGACTTCTCTCCCCCACGGACTCTCTCTCCACATTCCAACTTCGATCTAATAGTTTCAGCCGTTCTGATACTGTTCATTTCACTAGCTTGTTCACTCTGTTTCAAGGTTTCTGTACCAATGTCCAATTAACTCCAGCTGCTCCCACAGGTTAATCCACGATCTCTACTTCAGTCTCTTCTAAAAAGGCATTACTTCAGACTCCAGCTATTCACACCTCCTCCTGATAAGTAACTGCTTCTGACTGCTTCCTTCAGTTCCAGCTCACTGACTGTCTGTTTGTCTTCTCTCTGTTCCAAGCATGTCCTGTCTCTTCTCCTCTTGCAATTCCACTTCTTCAACTCTATCAACACTCTCTGCTCCTTCAATTTTAACTCAGCTCTCTCCAGCTTGAACCCTCTCTCTCTCTCTCCTACTCAAACAGCTCCTCACTCTTCTACCACTCCAGCTTGACTCCTCTCCGCTCCGCCAACTCCACTCGACTGCCTGACTCCGCCTCTGCACTTCACTGATATAGAATGCTGTTTCCTCATGGAAAGTTCCAGCCATCAGCCTGCCGCCCATCAGATCCCTGCACCACTCCGCATCAAGGACACACACCCAGCCGGCCGGCCTTTTGTTGTGTCTTCCACACAGAGAATAATACAGCCTACCGATAAGGGCTGGCCCAGACCGGTTCTCTCCAAGTGAAAAACAGCTTTAACTATAAACTTTACCTTTACCCTGAAAAGCCTCTCAGCTTCATCAAGATGGAGTCCCTCTAGTTCTAGGCCTGTAGGCCTGAAAGGGATGAAATACCTCTTAGCTCTGTCAGAATACCTACATAAACCATACTAATGTGTCTACTATAAGCAAGTATGTCAAAGCCAATAGGCTATAGACAGATTAGAGTCAAGAATAAGGGATCTATCATCATATTAAGCAGCTATCCTCTTCTAGGTCTGGAAGAAAGGGCTTAAAAGGGCCAACACAAGCTAAGAATACCTATCCTAGATGTGAGCAAGATTAAAGTCTATATCACTGCTAAATAGAGCCAAAAACCCTGCCATTACAACCTCTGCGCTGATCACTTTGCACTGGATTTCTCTCCCCCACGGACTCTCTCCACCTTCCAACTTCAATCTAATAGTTTCGGCCGTTCTGATACTGTTCATTCCACTAGCTTGTTCATTCTGTTTCAAGGTTTCTGTGCCAATGTCCAATTAACTCCAGCTGCTCCCACAGGTTAATCCACGATATACTTCAGTCTCTTCTAAAAGGCATTACTTCAGACTCCAGCTATTCACAACTCCTTCTGATAAGTAACTGCTTCTGACTGCTTCCTTCAGTTCCAGCTCACTGACTATCTGTTTGTCTTCTCTCTGTTCCAAGCATTTTCTGTCTCTTCTCCTCCTGCAATTCCACTCCTCCAACTCTACCAACACTCTCTGCTTCTCCAATTCAACTAACTGCAACTTCAGCTCAGCTCTCTCTCTCTCTGCTCTTCCAACAACTCCTCTCTCTTCTACCACTCCAGCTCAACTCCCTGACTCCGCCTCTGCACTTCACTGATATAGAATGCTGTTTCCTCATGGAAAGTTCCAGCCATCAGCCTGCCGCCCATCAGATCCCTGCACCACTCCACGTCAAGGACACACACCCAGCCGGCCGGCCTTTTGTTGTGTCTTCCACACAGAGAATAATACAGCCTACCGATAAGGGCTGGCCCAGACCGGTTCTCTCCAAGTGAACAACAGCTTTAACTATCAACTTTACCTTTACCCTGCAAGCCTCTCAGCTCCATCAAGATGGAGTCCCTCTAGTTCTAGGCCTGTACGCCTGAGAAGGATGAAATAACCCTTAGCTCTGTCAGAGTACCTACATAAACCATACCAATGTGTAATATAAAGTCAGGGCCACAGGATCCAACCTCTACTATAAGCAAGTATGTCAAAGCCAATAGGCAATAGACAGATTAGAGTCAAGAATAAGGGATCTATCATCATATTAAGCAGCTATCCTCTTCTAGGTCTGGAAAAAAAAGGCTTAAAAGGGCCAACACAAGCTAGGAATACGTATCCTAGATGTGAGCAAGATTAAAGTCTATACTACTGCCCACTAGGGCCAAAAACCCTGTCAAGACACCTCCGCAGCGGCCGTCTTCCAAAAACTGATGTATTGTCTGTTTCACAAAATGGACGGCATCCAATATTTTCAAGCCAACATCTTGGTAATGGGAACATCACGAGAGGACCATGATAAAAAGTTGAGTTGTGCTAGACACACTGAAGCAAAATGGACTCACTGCCCAATGGGAGAAATGCAAGTTCGAAGTGAACAAAGTCACCTATTTGGGGCACGAGATAAGCAATCGGGGCATTGAACCCAAGGCGTGTCGGCGCCATCAAACACGCGCGCACTCCAGAGAGCAAGGAAGACATAAGAACATTCCTGGGAATGGCAGAGTTCTACGGGAAGTTTGTACCACACTTTGCGTCAAAGACCCACCACATGAGACAAATACTAAAGGACAAATTGGCATTTCGATGGGCTGAAGAGGAACAAAGGGAGTTCGAGGAGATGAAACGGAACATCTGTGAAGCGGTGCCCATACACGGGTTCGACCAAGATGCGCTCACAATACTGACCACGGACGCTAGTGACTGGGGATTGGGTGCCGTACTCACGCAACAATCAACTGAAGGTTAGGTTTCCACGATGAGCTTCGCATCAAGGGCGCTGGACCCAATGAACAAAAATTCTGCGTCATCGAGAAGGAAATGCTGGCAGCAATATGGGCCATGGAGAGATTCAGGCAGTTTTTGTGGGGAGGAAGGATCACACTACGCACCGACCACAAACCATTGATAAAAGTGCTCACGTCGTGCGGACATGAGCGGGCAACCCCCAGGATTGCGACGATGACGTTGAGGCTGCTTGACTATGTATACGATGTGAATCTGCCGGGACACAAGAACAAAGTGGCCGATTTCTAGAGCCGAGCCGCAGCCAAAGAAGGAGCAGAGGAGCAGGATGGAAATGAATGGGAGGATTACGTAATAGCGACAACAGCCAACCCGGAGAAGGCCATAAGCGTTCAGGAGTGGAAGGCTGAGGATTCCAAAGATGACAAGCTCGACGAAGTCAAATCCTATGGAGCTACCAGATGGCCAGACAAGAAGACTTTGGACAACGAACTAAAGCAATACTGGGAGGTCCGTGAAGAACTATCAACTGGAGACAACCTGTGTTTCCTGTTGAGAGGTGAAAAGGTAATACCACCAAACTCCCTGATTGAACATCTCTTGTACATAGGACACGAAGGACACCAAGGCATTGTCAAAACAAAATGGAGATTGAAGGAAGACTATTGGTGGCCGGGAATGGACAAACAGATTGAAAGATATGTCAGGACATGCAAACATTGCAGCAATGCCGACAAAAACGCAGAGGCTGTTAAGCCCTCCCCTAGGCATTCATGAACACCCAGAGAATCCGTGGGAAGAGGTAGCAATAGACATCCTAGGGCCCGTCCTAGACCTACAAGGCACGCACAAATACATCAATGTGCTAATCGACCGATATTCAAAGTGGCCCGAGATTGACGTAACGGAAGACACAGAAACAGGGACAGTACTAACATTCCTAACGGACATTTTCATTAAGGAAGGTATCCCCAAAGGGATATTAAGCAACAATGGACCCCAATTCGCATCAACCAAGTGGGCCACGTTCATAGAACGTAATGGCATTGCGGTCAGGCATACACCAGTATATCACCCGGCATGTAACGGCCTGGCGGAGAGATTTAACCGGGTGATCATGGGCTCCATCCAAGCAGCTATCAGTCAAGGAAAGGATTGGGACAAGGAGCTGAAGCGATTGATATGGGCATACCGCATAACACCTACAGCCACGGGCTACAGCCCCTTCAGGATACTGAGAGGGCGTGAGCCGTTCACCAAGGACAATGTTGCCTGGAAGCGTCTCACAGTCCAGAGCCACTGGTCACCAGCGGTAGTCCGTAAGAACCTGGAGAAAGCCCAAGCAATACATACCGAACATTACAATAAAAGACGCAATGCACAAGAGACCAGCCTGGAAAAAGGAGAATGGGTGAGAGTCAAGCAACCCATTCAGAGGAAGAAAGGGGACAGCAAATTCAATGAACATTTCATCTAAATTCTACCATGAAGAGGACACCCTGATGGTGTGAGTGTGACCTGCTTGTACGTACTACAACATTTTAGCTTGTTTAATCCATGTAAGTGCAGAATAGGGGGCTCATGACTTGTTGGTTTAACTAAGAAGTTCATGTTTTCTAGCAGCTTTTGAAAAGTATCCTTTTACATTCCTTCCTAACACATCAATGATGTGTTTCCTGGCTCTTTCTAGTACTCCATTTGGTCCCTGTTGTTGAATCTAATGTTGATGGGGTTCTTTCTTCACTGGTTGTCTTTTTCGGTCTTGCTGAAGGAAGATCCTCCTCCCTGTGCCAGTAATATTTTCACTTGATAATGAGGGTGTTTTGGGGCAAATTAACACACTGGTGAAAGAAAAATGTTGCAAGGTGCATTCTAAATCAGCTTTTTAATTTTTTTTCTTTCCAGCTCATTTCCCCAAACTAGACAACATGGGTCATACTAATCGATCAGGTGTGTAAAAACAGCATAATAGTGACCCTACTGTTAAGAATGGCTTCCATTGGAAACAAAAGCTGTTTCAAAATCAGGTTAGCTGCTTTTATCTAACAGCAGTGGAAAATAAGTTGTTTCACGCTGTTGCTATGTCACAAGGTGAAACTCTCACTTCCTCTGTGTCCCCGGCTTTGCCTGGTCACCAGATTCAGAGCGGAATTTGGAACTGGCCTTTAGCAGCATCCCATCTCCACAGACCCAATGGAGCTAGGAGTTTGCAGGGAGCACTCTTCTGCCGTTTCCTCTGTCAGAGCACGGATCTCTGCTGACCCGTGCTGACAGGGGAAAACATGCTTCACTGATAACCTGCTGTTGGATAGCCTCTGTCAGTGTGACTCTGGCCCTCCAATCTCTGCAAAAATGGAGAGCACAGCTTCTGAGTTGTGTGCAAGATAAGATACTGAGTGTGGTTGGTGGCATGAGGCCAAGTATGTTTGCAAATATTTGGTTAAACGGTGTGAGATGGTTTAAGAGAAGGTTTTGTTGGTGGTGAGCAGGACCTCAGGTGAAGATTTGGTTTGAGAATGAGGGAAGGTATCGCAGAGGGTGTTTGGGGAGGGTGGCAGGACACCAGTTGAGGTTATTGTTTTTGTACGGGGTGTGATTGGGTGGCCGGACCTCTTGTTATGCATGTCTCCCCTATACTCATCTACCTCTGCTCATCTGAGCAGGGGAAAAGTTGGTGGTGGGGGTGATTTAACATGCATAACTACATTATGGATTGGTAAAAGTGAATCGCAGGATGTTTTTCATTTTGAGGTTGTGAGTGACATAGATAACTTGAGCTTGGTTCCTATTGTGTATCATATCTGATTTTACTAAGAGTTCCTGTGTGAAACACATCCCTAAACCCACAGATCTTTAATTTTGTATGTCTACATACAGGCTAAAGTCAGCCTGGGGCAACACTTTAATATAATAGCAACAGTCATGCTTGCACCCGGTGTAGAGAAAGAATTAAGAATAGCAGATTTTAGAAATGGGCAGTGTAATAGTAGAAGTCTCCTATAAGAATCTAGAACCCATTTCTGACGTTTATGCTGGTCTCATTTCGACTACAACCCAGTCATATGTGGACGTGTATGTGATGATGTTGGCAGCGACAAGTACATCTAACTTGCTTGATTTAGTAACAAATGATACTGACTTTTATAAAACTAACCTTGCACATATTACTGAGTCCCACAATGTACCTGGGCACCTCTGGAATGAACTGATTCTGTGCTTTCTTGCATCATTATGTATTTACCACACTTCAGACATAATAGATAGATTGAAAAGAAGTATTGTTTCCAGCTAAAACTGAACTAAAGTTAAAGGATTTTAAACATGGTGGCAGACCCTATGCAAAGGTTATCATGTAACCTTATAGTTGCTGTTTGCTATATGTGAGTATTGAATTAGTAGTAATGAGGTGATACAGTTGCACAGCAAAACCAAAGAGGATGATGGACTGTTGAACAATGCAAGCACTCCCACCCAGTCAACTGATCTGGGTTTAATCCATCCTCATTCTTTAACTCACTCCGCCACCCCAGTTCAGACATGGCCATATGCAAATCAGTCTGACCCTGTGCCTCATGGGAACAGTCCAGTCCGAACTGCCAAGCCATGTCTTCCCTGGACCGTAAACAAGCAGTTTCTGGCTAATCAGACGTCATCAGCTAGGCTAGCTTGAATCCAGTGGCAAAGTGAGCAAGGGACCCACGTCTGGGCCTATCCTGCCAACTTCATGCGAACAAAGCAAAACCAAAGGGGATGATGGACGGAGTGTTAAACAATGCAAGCACTCACCCCCAGTCAACTTATCTGGGTTTAATCCATCGTCATTCTTTAGCTCACTCCGTCACCCCAGTTCATACATGGCCGTATACAAATCAATCTGACCCTGTGCCTCAAGGGAACAGTACAGCCCGAACAGCCAAGCCATGTCTTCCCTGGACCGGAAACCAGCATCCTGGGAACAATGGATTTTAGTCCAAGATCTCTGTACTGGGGTGAATTTATGACCTTGTTCTGCATTCTGTCCATCAATAGTTCTTTTTGCATTTGTCACTCCGAATGGGACGGGTATGCTCAGGAGTGAGTCCTGTGCTCTCCATGCCACTGGGATCAAGCTATCCTGGCTGAAGAAGGGTGTAACCCCAAAACAGTTCCTAGGATGCTTGTTTCCAGTCCAGGGAGGACCTGGCCTGGCAGTTCGGGCTGTACTGTTCCCATTGGGCGCAGGGTCAAGACTGATTTGCATATGGCTGGGTCCAAACTGGAATGGCATGGTGAGCAAAAAAAGGATGGATTTAGGCCCAGCTTTCTGTACTGTGGTGAATGTATGACAGTGTTCTGCATTCTGTCCATCAATATTTCTTTTTTTTTTTTTAATTTTTATTTTGTAGTATGCAAGGTGAAACGGAAAAAGGGGACGGGTATAGAGCAAGAGGACCAAAAGGAGAAAGAAAAGAAGAACAGGCGACAGGTCGCCACAAATCCCCACACAGGGGGAGCAATGAGTGGGGAGGGAAAATGTCCGCAAAGGAAGGGGCAGCAGAACTCCAACGTCCACATCCTGATGCCAGGGGCCAGGCAAAGCAACAGAGGCGCGGGCAGGAAGGCCTGCCCATCATAGCGTCCAAATTATGCCAGGCAATCCAACAGTAGAGGCAGTGTCCCTGGTCAGGGGGAGCAGCCCCAGCCCCAATCATGATCTCTTGCCTATCCCAAAAGCAAAGGAAGTCGCAAAGATGAGAACAAGAAATAACTTCCCCAACTACCCCCCCCCCCCCCCCCCCCCCCCCTCGTCCCTCCCCAACATTCCCCACCCCCCAGTGGTGGCGACACCAAGCACGCAGTCCATCTCAGTCACTCTCACAATCAAATCTGGAAAAGATGAAGGGTCCGCAGCGCTGACGGACACACTGCCGAAGGAAGGCCTCGGGACAGAAATCTCACAAGTGGGCCCCAATTATGCATAAAGTTCTTGAAATTACCCAGGAAAATATCAGAGAGACGTTCCATGCTCAACAAGCGCCACAGTCGGGCATGCCACAAGGAGATAGCAGGGGCAGACGGGGTCTTCCAGGCGGCTGCCAAGGTCATCTTAGCCGCACCCAAACACAGCCACATGATACGCTTATCCGCCCTAGTCTGATGTTCGAGCAGTGGGTCCCTAAGGCCTAGTAGAACAAAAGCCATGGAGTCAGGGAGTGGGTAGCCCAAAATATCCTTTATGTGGGAGAGAATCTCGGCCCAAAACGGCTTAATGGTGGGGCATTCCCACCATATATGGCTAAAGTCCCCCAACATCCCACAGCCTCGCCAGCACCTATCTGAAGCTGTTAGAAATATGCGGCGCAGTTTAGACGGATATAGGTACCAATCAAAGATGAGTTTCATATGGGCCTCCCTGAGGTCAGTAGAGTGGTTATGCGCGGTCACGTCCCGCCACAGGCCCCGCCACTCACAGTCAGAGATGTCCCTCCCTAACGTGGATTCCCAATGGTCTTGATATCGCGGTCTCGGAGACATAGTAGTATCTAGTAATAACTTATATAGAAAAGAGATCGCTCCTTTCATGGTGGAGGTGCGTAGGAGGAAGGATTCAAATGTCGTCAAGGGCCTGGTGGCGGCATCCACCACTGAAGGCGACGTCGCCCAGTGCAAGAGCTGTAGATGTCTGAATCGCTCCGTTGGCAGAACTCCGTAGTCCCTCATACAGTTGTGGAAAGTGAGGGGTTCGGTGCCATGGAACAGGTGGGTGAGGGCCCTGCAGCCACCCTCCCTCCAAGCCTCAAAGGGACCCTCCGTCAAAGCCGGGGGGAAGGCCGGGTTAAAATGAATCGGGGTGAACGGGGACGGGAATGTGGTCCATCGGTCGTCGCCACTCACCGCGTCCCAGACCTTCAACACCGTGCTCGTGGGGGTGCTAATGTATGCGTTCCTGGGCCGGTCCATCTTAGGCTTCCAGGCCAGATCCCAGATGGAGGGGCCGGCACGCTCCGATCCATGTGGAGCCAATGCTTCTCCGAAAATTGTTGGGATCACTCCACCAGAACTCTAAATTGGGCAGCTTTGTAATACAAATGCATGTCCGGGAAGCCAACCCCCCCCCCCCTCCAAGCGCGGGCGCCGAAGAACCGCAAACGGAAGCCGCGCTCAGCCACCTTGCCAAACATATTTCAGCATCACGGTCTGCAACCGGCGAAAGTAGTCCAGCCCCACCGGGACAGGTAAAGCCTGAAAGAGGTACAAAAGCTTGGGAAGAAGAACCATCTTGAGTGCATGAATCCTGCCGAGCCAGGAAATGAATTTGGGCTTCCACCTTTCCAGTTCAGCCCGGATCGATGTCAACATCGGGGGAAAGTTAGCCTGGAACAGGGCACCTATGGTGGAAGTCAGTCGCACCCCCAGGTAAAGCAAGGACGAGGACGCCCAAGCAAGCGAAGTGAGCATCTGAGTCTGTTGCACCTCCCCTGGGGACAGGGTCAGATTCAAAATGTAGGACTTATCAAAGTTAACCTTGAAGCCCGCCACCGCCTCGTAAGTGGAGAGTACTGAGTGGACATGGGATAGCGACTGTGCAGGGTCACGAATGGACAAGAGGACGTCGTCGGCAAAGAGCGAGATCTTATGCTGTTCGCCCGTAAAGGGAAGCCCCATAATTCGCTCATTCTCCTGCACCGCCAACGCCAGTGGTTCTATGCTGAGGGCGAAAAGGAGGGGCGAGAGGGGACATCCCTGGCGCGTCCCCCGGGAATGGCAAAAGCTCCCGGATCTGTGGCCATTGACCAATACTCGAGAGGTAGGGCTACGATAATTGGCCTCAATCATGCGAATGAAGCGGGGCGAGAACCCGAAGGCCACCAGTGTCTGGTGCAAGAACCCCCAGTCCACGCGGTCGAAGGCCTTCTCCGCATCAAGCCCTACCAGCACTGCTGGTATACGGAACCGTTCCGCCTTTTCAATGAGGTGTACCACGCGGCGCAGATTATCATGAGTCTGCCGACCCTTGATGAAACCAGATTGGTCAGGATGAATCAAGGCAGGCATAAGATCCTGAAGTCTGCTCGCCAAGATGGAGGAGTACAATTTAGCGTCCAGGTTGAGGAGCGCTATCAGGCGGTAAGACGTACAGGAAGTAGGGTCCTTCCCTGGCTTGGGGATTATAGTAATCAGCGCTTCGGCCATGGAATCCGTGGTCCTACCATCAGTCGCCATTGCATTGAAGAGGGAGACTAAGTAATCACAAATGTCAGAGGCGAACGTCTTGTAGAAGAGGGCGTGTAGCCGTCAGGCCCAGGGGCCTTGTGCAGCTTCAGGGCCTTGATGGCGTCCAGGACCTCCTCCCGAGTGATGGGGGAGGACAGCAAGTCATTCCACTCATTAGAGACTTTTGGGAGAGGGAGCCCCTCCAGAAATGTGGACTGAGCCTCCGGGTCGAGAGCGTCCCTCGAGTAAAGCGCTGCATAGAAGCGACCAAATATGGCCGCCTTGTCCGCGTCTTTGTGCTGAACAGAGCCCGCGTGGTCACGCACTCCTCCTATGTAACCACGTTCGCGTTTGTCACGAAGTTGCCGGGCAAGATGGCGCCCAATCTTGTTGCCCTGGGAGTAGGAGGTACGCCGGAGATGTAGAAAAGTAAATTCCGCCCTGTTGTTATAATGGGCCCTCAGTTTCCCGCGCACCGCCATTAGGGGCCGTAAAGTCACCCTGGAGGGGTTCGCCTTGTGGGCCTGTTCTAAAGTGGCAAGTTCCGATTCAAGAGCCTCCCTCTCCTCGCGCCGCAGTTTGTTCAGGTGCGCGTTGAGAGCGAGGCAAGTGCCCCTTAATGAGGCTTTGCACGCGTCCCACGTGTTGTATACCGAGGTGTCAGAGGGAGGATTGAGGAGAAAGAAATCACCGCTAGCCTTGCGTAAGGCCTTACAGGACTGGTCGTCCCTCACCAGGGCTGCTGGGAAATACCACTTGCGCCAACCGTCCCCCCCGGGAGCCCAGTGCAGACCCAGAACCACCAGGCTGTGATCGGACAGGGAGAGTGGAAAAATATTAGACAGTTGTATATCCCCCCGGAGAGCCTGGCCAACCAAGACATAGTCAATGCGGGAGTACGAGCGATGAACGTTAGAGAAAAAAGTATAGTCCCTAGTTTGTGTATGGACAAAGCGCCAACTGTCTACTAGCCCCATATCACCCAACTGCCGCTTAGTTTCCTCGGAGAAGACGCCAGTGTCAGCCCTGCGTGTTCCAGAAGCATCCAAGTCCCTGTCCCATACCATGTTAAAGTCACCCAGCAAGATCAAGTGTCCCTCCACAAAGTCCCCCAGCTTATCCAGCAAGCCCTGCAGAAAGCCATTCTGACCCGCATTCGGGGCATACACCACAACAAAGGTACAGAGGCGGCCGTGCAACATCCCCTTCACCATCAACCAGCGGCCCTCTCTATCAACATTAACTCCTATGGGCTGAAAATGTAGGGAAGCCCGGAAGAGAAGGGCCACCCCCCTATGCTTCGTGGCCGCGGACGACCTGTAGATAAGAGGGAACTGCCTATGGCGGAGCCTCAGCTTGTCCTTCCGAGCCAAGTGGGTCTCCTGAAGGGCGACCACATCCAAGTGATGGTCCACAATGTACTTCCAGAGCTTCTGCCTCTTCTGTGGGGAGTTGAGGCCCTTCACATTCCAAGTTCCTATGCTAATAGTCATAACGGGGAACTAGAACTCCACGCCATGCATACGTCCGGGCAGCCACACAGTCCAATCCGAACCCCGACATACACCGGGGCCCAAACCCATGGATAACATGCAATCAAGAGGACCCAGAGGGAAGGGCCTAGCCACAGACCCATCCAGGGGGCCACCCCTCCACTCTCCGAGAGTCCCAGAGCGGCTACTGTTCCAAAAAACACCAGGGCCCAAGGACCCCCCATACAGAGCAAAACATAAAGCGTAGGAGTAAACATCGATGACGTCACATACACCATACAGCTAACACACAAAGTCGCCACCACCACTCCCCCAAACCCAACCAAAACTGTTCTGCCATTACAAGTGCTTGTAAAGCACAGACTGACCCACCCCCCCAAAACCACCCAAAAGTCAAAGAAACAGAGCACAAGGCCCGCAACCTGGAATGTACAGTCGGCAGTTCCAATGGGCCACAGGTCACACGGTCCACATCAGACTGGTATCGGGGTGGGGGGCACCAGATCAGGGGCCCCCAGGGCCAATGCCCGGGGTGTCTTCTCCAAAAGTACCATAGTACCCCAGGGCCGTCGGAACAGAGGTGCCCCGGCGCCCAACCATCAAAGAAGGTAGGGGTCATGCCGCTCCAGAGGAATGCTGAGAATCCGCAAGGGGGGCCGAGGCCACCGACGCCACCGCCGATCCCCTCTCCTGCAGGCTAATAGAGTGGTCCGGTCGCAGTCGCTCCGGGGAAGCCCCAACCCGGTGCCATGATGAGGAGCGACGCCGGCGTCGCGAAGGCGAGGACCGCGCTGCCTGCGAAGGTGGGTCTTCCTCCAGTCCCAACAGCTCCCTCGCGGACTTCAAGGAGCGAATTTGCACCAACCTGTTCTGCCACCGGAATATAATCCGGAAGGGGTGACCCCAGGAGTAGGAGATGCCCTGTTCCCTCAGATAGGTAGTCACCGGCCGGAATTCCCTCAGTTTCTGAAGCGTGGACGCTGCCAAATCTTGGAACAGCTGTGGTCGATGGTCTCGGAAGCTCAAGGAGGGAAGGGCCCTGGCTTTCCGGAGGATGCGTTCCTTAATATGGAAATCATGGACACATGCTAGGATCTCCGGAGGAGGGCCTCCGCGCCTGGGCAGGCCAACTCTATGCACCCTGTCCAATTTAATCTCCAGAACGTCCTCCTCGTCTAGCACCTGGAGGAGGAGGGCCTGCACATATCCCCTCAAGTCACCAGCCTCACCGTCCCAGGGGACCGCTCTGATACGGATGTTGTTTCTCCTGGAGCGGTTCTCCAGGTCCTCGGCGTACGCTTGTAAATTCAAGTTCTGGTCAGTAAGGCGAAGAACATCTTGTTGAAGCTGGTGGACATCATTCGCCACACTCAGGTCATGGTCTTCCAACACGGCCACTCGCTCTCCAATGCCGTCCACATCCCTCCGTACCTCACGTAGGTCCGATGCCAGCTGGGCCCGTAGTTCGGAGATGTCCTCTTTGATCGAGGCTAAGAGTTCCGACATGAATGCCTTGGTGGCCGGCGCCCCCTCATCCGATTGTCTCGCCGAGCCACTCGCCCCTGGGGAGTTTGGCGGTTGTGATGCCTTGGAGGCTACCTCTTTCACTGTCTTTCCTTTGCGAGGCGGGTTCGACATGGCGGCGGGGCTGCGGAGCAAGGTCGTCCAAGCTGTAGGCCGCGCAAGAGCACCTGCGTCACAAGCAATTGTCGCTCGAGAAAATGGCGACGTGAGCCTCCCAGCAGTGAAGCGGAGGAGCGGCAGTAGAGCCAACGCTCCCGTCTCACAGAGCCAAGCCGCAGTCAGCTACTCGGCACAGTGCACTACTGGGCCCTCCGCCTCCGAATCGCACAGGCCCGATGGGGGGACCGCGCGGCAGTCCAGGGTCCGCGAGGCCGCCGGCCGCCGAGCCTCCCGGTTGTCCAAAGCAAGTGGTGCACCACCAAACCAACGTCCCGCTGTAGTGGAGGGAGCCTGAGGGCTGGGAAGGCAGAAGACGCCCGCCGTTCCGTGAAGCCACGCCCAGTCGACGCTGAGCCACTGCGCTCCAAGGCGACCTCGGTCTCACGCAAGGCCGAGGCTTAGCAGGCCCGATGCTGAAGAGCTCCCAATGGCGTCGTACGACCACTCCGGGATTCGCCGAGAGCACCGGACCACCCCGCTCAGTACCTCCGGCTGCTGCGGTCGTCTTAGAGCGGACTGAGGCCCCGTAGGCGATGCTGTACAATGCTTAGCAGGTCGGGCGCCGGAGCGACTCAAAAGCACGTCTTACTCCGACGCCATCTTGGCCACGCCCCCTCAATATTTCTTTTTGATACAGTTGCACAGACTAAAGCTTTGTGTGATAGGTAACAAAACCATATTGACACAGAATGTGATTAATAATTGAACGTTTCTTGACACAGTCTAATCAACACTGCCATATCATTTGGTTTTTATTTTTGTTGCATAATGCGGGGGACCCTGCCTTTACCTTTTACATGGGAGCTCAAGAGAAAGCTTACGGAAGAGAAATGGCTCAAAGTGTTCTCCCTAATTAAGGAAAGAAAATAACGCCAAACTTTGGAGATATATAACCAGCTGAGCTCCCGGAGTCCACCCAAAGACAACCGCATCGCAGGCAACAAGTGCGTACTGTATGTGAAAGGACTGTATACGAATTACTCCTAAGTAACAGGACCGATACACAAAAAGGGAGACTGCAAGGATCATCAGGGTAATAAGAAACGATGATGCTCCAGGGCTTAATGGTATTCCTGCTCAGGCATTCAATCCACTTTGGCATTTTTTATACCAATTCTCACAGCAACAATACCACAGTCTTGGAAAGACTCAATCTTAATTCCCATACACAAGAAAGGGGATCACTTTAACGCCTTCAACTACAGGCTAATTGCTATGCTTGATATAGAAGCCAAGGCCTATGCTCGATTGCTATTGAAGGAGTTGGAGGAATGGGCAGACAGCAACGGAATCCTGCCACTCCATCAGACAGGCTTCAGGACAAACAGCTCCACGGTGGACAACATCATGGTACTGGCCTGTCTATCCAAACAGGCGTTCAAGGAGAAGAATGTTGAATATTTTGGGGCTACCTTACGCCCCAACCCAAAGGCACAGCTTGCTGCATACTTGTTACTTTCACATTTTAAGCACTGAATTCCAATTGTAATCCATGTAATCGTTCCCTTATTTCAACTCCTATTATTCATCTGTTTAGTTTCCACCCGCACAGCATCATGCCAATTTTCCAAGTTTCTCATGCTAATGATGTGTCCATCCGGACCTCTATTCAAAAACACGTACAGCTGCATTTGTTCGTCATATGGGAGCTTTAATAAGACACAATGCATTTCGAGCCGCTGGGGGCCCTTCGTCAGGGATTCACTACAGGTAACAGTAAAAACACACAATTATAATTTGACCATTGTAAGTGCTCACAACAAGTAAATGCAAATATTTGACCTAAGTGTCATTAACTCCACCCTCATTAAAAAACTACCATCATACTGTCAAACAGTTCCCCAAAATAATAAAAAAGGATAGTTAAAAAAACAGCAACAGGTTATCAAACAGCGCCAGTCTTCTTATGTTTATCTACCGATAGCTCCTATTTACACGTAGATTAGCTCTAAACACATCTCTCCCCCCTTAACTGCTACATATCCCACACTTCTCCGACACACCAAGTCGACTAAAACTCGATCCTCTTGCTGAAAAACACAGACTCCCCCCTTTTTTTTCTTTTTACAAATGTTTTGGATGTCAGGTTTATCAGATAACAGCCATATACAATCCACCTCTATCCAACCGTCATTACCAGAAACTTCCAGTGTCGTTTGGGTAAGGCGCTTTCCCAAGGAGCACGCATAACATAGTAATTTTGAATTACATTGATTAAACATTTAAAGATAGATGTGCATTCCCTACCCCATGATGAACGTTCAAGGAGAAGAGCCTGCCTCTGTTTTGCTGTTACATAGATTACACCACGCCTTTGACAGGTCAACCAGGGAAGACTTTGGGACGAGCTGACATCCTGGGGGATCCCTGCGATTTTTCTAAAAGCGATCATACCCACTATGAGGGGACATAGGTCCAGGTTAAATTAAGCCTCACAACTGTAACATCAAGAGTCAAAACCAACAACAGGCTCCAACAGGGCTGCGTCCTGGCCCCACTATTATTCAATTTGTACACCGCAGACCTAGTGTATGCTAAAAAAGATGCCAGTTTAGTGCCACCAGGAATGGGCAAGGTGAGTCTTGCAAGCCTCCAGTATACTGACGACACTGTGGTAATGGACCACACCAGGGTAGGTCTTCAGAGAGTCTTAAAGAACCTAGCAGTGTACAATAAGGAAAATAGCTTGTTAATTAACAAGAACAAGACAAAGATAATAGTATTTGCCAACCATCCCCACAAAAAGCAAGCAACATGGGTATTGGGCTACCAATTGAATAAGGACAACAATAGCCTATAATTGCCTTGGGGTTTGGCTAACAGCGGGGGCCACAGCAGCCAAAACTAAACTCAAATATCAACAGAATAATTTTCTCATTCAGGTGCCTAAGTCAGCGCTTGTCAAGTCCAACAGCAAAGCCAATGCTGACCGTCCTTAGGGCAAAATGTATTCTGGCAGTCAATTATGACCACGTGGCATTTCTAGGAGCCTTAGACAAAATCCCAACAGCAGCCCAGACTAAAGCACACAAGACAGTATTGCAGGTGCCCCGACAAGCTAGGAACACCAGGATTCAGCTGGAACTAGGTATCAGCAGACTGAAGTGGCATTACAGGGGAATTTAATAAAGTTCTACATCCGGGTCCTTCAGGACCCCGACAACACTCTCAAACACCACTTGAAAACTGTCTTTTAAGGAAGTGGATTCCCCCTGGTACACCAAGCTGGGTCAAGCAATAGGGACCCTGGAAATGGAAGCAGATAGTATGACCCTACCTGAGATCCCGCAGTCTGCATGGTCAAATGCAGTGAAGTGGCAGGTTCAGTTGATCTCGTTTGAAAAGGATTAAGTCTCCCTCTGCCAAAACACCACCACGACGGCATTGGACAGGTCTTACATCCCAGGGAAAGCCCAACATTACCTGCGGGAAGCACTCACAGTCCAAGCGGGAAGGAACATTCTGTTTATGCAGCTCACATGCCTTAGGATTCTGTACTTTAATCCAACATGGGCACAAAAAGACTGGGCAGTGCCCTGTCAGTTATGCAACACTCACAAAGAAACTTGGTTCGACCTACTAAGTTGCTGCCCCAAACGAACGTCATTGGTAGCCACGCCCAATAGTCAAGGCAAAGGGCACAAGGTCCTGCAAGGAGGCCTCAGATTGGTGTTTCACAGAACAAATACCGGCCTCCTGGCAAGAGCGGGAAAATGCATACATGTAATCAGAACTGCACTTGAGGCCCAGTTACGGCTCCCAGAAACTAGGGCTGGTAGCAATCACGAAAAAAAAATCTTGTCAGTGCCCCCGCTGGCCAAGCATGAAACCAAATTGATGGACAACAACAATAATAACACTACAACAAAGATAGCATCGGAGCCCAGCAGCGGGAATAGTTAGAACATCAAAACCGAGCCCAAGGGGCTATCATAATGGCCAGTAACCAACTGTAAACATAGCAAGGTTCTTAAAATTGTTTTTTTAATTTAAATTGATTTCAAGGAAATAAAGATCCAATTTGCATTAAGGTAAAGAAGGGACTCGCCAACAAAAGGGGTATTAACACGTCTGGTGTGTCTTACCTAACCAAGGGATGGGAGGTCGCGATGGTGGGGACTAAATCTTATTGAACTTTTAACGGGCTTTGGGTAACGCTCAAGCAACACAAATTATTCTCCCGTTCGACGGTAAAGACTCCACACTTTTTAATGGACTTTAAGGAAACGATAGAGCAACAAAAACGATATATCTTGCTAGTAGGCAAAGGATGGATTCATCATTAAGTGGGGCATTAGCTTGTTGAGTGCGTTTTAAGCATTAAGGGAAGAGAGGCCTTGAGGGAGGGGGGAGCTGGGGCGGGGGGTGTAGACAAAGTGCTTTTTAGGGCTCGCTGCGAAAAGCGCGCGATAGCGCGCTCTAGCAGAGAGAACTTAAGCTGTCGGCTCAGCTGACAACAAGTGGAATGTGGATACAAGACCTGGCCGCTCGCAGCGTTTTCCCATAGGATAACGTTGGGCGTGTGCGCTTTTGCATGGCAGACAAAGCCGGATCGCGACGCGCGCCTCTTGGAATGCAGGGTGAGTCTGCAGAGGGGCGTGCGGAGCTGAGAAACAGGTTGAGGGAGACTGCCGGCCCTCGCTGGACTTCCTGTGCTCGAGTGAAAGTAAGCCTGTGCTCTTCCTGATATAAATCTTCATATCTGCCATCTTCAGGCCTCCTGTCCCTTCCTGCCAGGGTCCAACTCCTGCTCCCGCACGTGAGTTTTTTAAATTTCGTCAGATTCCTGCCGAGAGGTCCTAGCGTATCGTCTCACTGCCACATTGCCATGCTTCCCTGAGCAATTAATTCCCTGACACTTATCGAGACGCTTACTGTAGCGTCCTCCTCCGTGTCAGCATCTCGGGGCTTCTCCCGTCTCGTTCGCCGTCCTCTCTGTCCAGATAGGAGCTCAGATACAAACTCAGAACAGCTTGTGGCCCCATCAGAGCTCGGTGCGTTGCTGTGACACAACGGCGCTCATTACCGGCGTCCACAGACACCTCCTACTCCACTCGCAGTCAAAAAACTGAATCGGGCGAAAATGACCATGGGCGGCTTGATGCCTCACAGCGAAAACTCCGTGACCGCAGTAAGAGCTCCGGGGCAGGCGGCTAATTACAGCAAGTTACTGGATGGAATCCGAGCCGAGAGAAGCGGCCATCACACAGAAGCGGCTCCTCTCATGGCCATGGGCGGGGCTGATATGCATTATTTGCAGCTTATGAATGTACTTTTAGCGATGCCACGTTACATGACATTGCCTTTGCTTAGGGTGCAAGTAATATGAACTCATATAATGACTGTTCCATCACCAAAGTAATAATCAGTTAAAAAAAAATTATCGAAACGGATGAAACAACAAATTCCACTTGTGTGGGTGTTAGAGGATCAAACGTTTTGCAGCAAAATGTATAACCTTGCCCTTGTTTGTGTAGACCAAACAATGTGGCTCAACCTGGCTATGAATTGGGTCTTCAGCCATGTTTCAGTGGTGCCAGGCTATATTTGTGATGGTAGTTTTTATGAGAAGTACTATCCATTAGATAAGAGTTGGATGACCAAGTGGCTGGTGGGAACATTGTTTCTATCTGAAATTCTGATGTTTGTGGGATTTTATGGACAAGTGAGACATGGTTAAAAGTTTTTCGAGACAAATCTTGAATATGTTTAATTGCATGTTGTAGCTAGCTGTATGTTCATGTTGGTTCCTAATCCATACAGAATGGGGCATAAAAGCTGAGTGGAGAGGTAGGCCCTTCTTTAGGATGGGGCCCACACTGGGGATCATAGTGGATTTTTCTCTACTTAACATCAAGACTATTATTCTGAAAATATACATGGAGTGCCTTGGATTGAACAATCCTACTAAGATTTTTTTTAGTACACTTAAGTATTCAGTACCAGGTCGATCAACAACAAACTATTGGTGTCTGCAACATCAGATGAGCTATGCTTGTAAAAGTAACCTTTTGAAATGGTGATGAATATTTTAATGATGTACTAAAACATCCCTCAGTCATTCTTCTGGAATAGCACCCAACATCCAGTGCTATTAGTTTTAATATTTGGTGATCCTTTAGGACAGAAAGTATTGTTTACAAAGAATCATGCATATGTTCAGTAACCTAGGAATCATACCTTTTCTCTTAATATTGGGAACAGCGTGTCTAACTTTCTTGAAAGTCCACAACCAGTGCTACCCAGTATTATTATTATTCTTATTGACATTTGTTAAGCGCACGGCTACCCCCGACGGGGGTGTCCCGGCGCTAAGATTGCAGATTTAGGAGAGAGTTAACAAGGGAGAGTTAACAGCCAGAGAATAGGAAGGTCTTTAGTTTACCCCTGAATTGGGATTCGATGTCGATGAGACGGAGGCTAATAGGGAGGGCGTTCCATAATTTTGAAGCAATTACAGTAAAAGCTCTACCACCTTTCCTTACCCGTCGAAATCTGGGAGGGAGTAGGAGACGGAGGTGGTTGGATCTGAGATTGAGAGAAGAGTGGACTGGTTTTAGTCTGTGTCTGAGATATTTGGGACCCTTTCCATTCAGAGCCCTGAAAACAAGTACCAGGGCCTTGAATTTAACGCGAGCAGAGATGAGAAGCCAATGTAGTTTCCTCAAGAAGGGTGAGATGGAATGATGAAAGGGGACTTTACAAATCAGTCTGGCCGCGGCATTCTGCACGATCTGCAGCCGATGCATGAGGTAGGCCGAAAGTCCCACATATAGGCTATTCGCATAGTCCAAGTGTGAAGTGATTAAAGCGTGCGTCACTGTCTTCAGTGATTCCGTAGTGAGAAAGGGAGCAATTTTTTCTAACATGTGGAGCTTACCAAAACATGCTGAGGTGACTTTCTGGATCTGAGGTTTAAAAGAGAGTTCGTTGTCGAATTGAACTCCCATGTCGCGTGCTACCGTGACTGGGGAAGGCGCTGGGTTGAGTTCCGGCGGCCACCAGGTGGTCGAAGACATGGGACTCGTTTGATTAAAAAACAGCACCTCCGTTTTGTCCGTATTGAGTTTTAACGTATTACGGGTCATCCAGGCTACAATATTGGCAATACAAGTTCTAAAATTTGTAAAACCAAGGGGCGAGTGATCTTTAAAAGAGAAAATCAGCTGAGTATCGTCAGCGTAGGAGAGCACTCTCACCCCGGATGACTCAATCAATTTCGCGAGAGGGGCAACGTAAACGTTAAAAAACGGAGGACTGAGGGCAGATCCTTGAGGCACCCCGCAACCAAGCTGTTTCTTGTCTTTAGACCAGAATGGGCGACACCATACTTGTTGTGTCCGATCCATTAGGAACGAGGTGATCCAGGCTAACTGGGTGTCACAGATCCCCAACTCTCGGAGTCTTGTCAGGAGGATGTCGTGGGAGACCGTGTCGAAGGCCGCGGACAGGTCGAGGAGCACAAGCATGGCTGTCTCACCCCTGTCCACAGCCTGCCGAACGGTCTCCGACACCTCCAAGAGTGCTGTCTCCTTGCTGTACCCGGTCCTAAAGCCGGATTGCGAATCATGCAGGAGATCATTGCTTTCAAAATAGTCCGTGAGTTGTTCTTGGACTATTTTTTTCAGAATTTTAGCTGGTTTGGGTAGCAATGATATCGGACGGAAATTGCTGAGAACGGCAGGGTCTGCCTCAGATTTTTTCAGAAGGGGGATAAGGATGGCCTGCTTCCAAGTCTCCGGAAACTGGCCTGAAAGGAGGGAGGAATTCCAAATTGATAGAAGAGGAGGTAGAATCGTTGGAGCCACTACGGAAAATATATGAGCGGGCATGGGGTCTAGAGGAGAGCCTGATTTACAAAGCTTAAGTTTACTTAATTTACTGTACCAGGGCAATGAGTCTCCGTAGGCGATATCTTATGTTTTCCAATTGGACCATGGTCTTTATTTCAGAAGTCTTGGCATGAAAAAGCTAGTGTTCCATGGCACTTTAGTCAAACAGATATCAGAGCATACTCTTTACCATAAACAGATATCAGAGCATACTCTTTACCATAAACATGTAAACAATCTACTGGTTTATGATTACACTTAAGTTTGTAGGTCTTCCTTACTAGACACTTTTTAGCAATCCTATAGGCGAAAGCCTCTCATGGATCATACCAAAAATGTACATGGGCTTAGAAGTTACCTATTGCTGACCATTGGCTGGTTTAATTATCATGTTGTTTCTTACTTGATGGCTTGCATTCACCTTATTATGTTTCACTCTCTCCTGGAGGATCGCCTCTTTACCATACTTTTGACTGAATGTCTTGCATCTTTTCATTGCTTGCATTTAGGGAGCTACTTTTTTCTTTTTCATTGAGCACTCCAAGACAGTGGAGCTGTTTTTATGCTCTTTCTCTTGTACTACTTCCACTTCCCTCAATTACCTACTCCCAATTACTTTTTACTTTACCTGCCCCCACCCACTCCGCCATTGCTTCCCCATCCCTTGTGGTACTCAAGACAAAAAACATATGTGATTTGAATTTTGCTTGGTCCCGTCAGCTGCCATTTGATGCTGGCTGCTGTGCCAAAAGCCTCTGCCATTGGTTTTTTTTTTTTTGGGAACATTTTTATTAGCTTTTTCCATCAACAAGTCAAACATGAAGCATGTCATTATCGAGCAACACACCCATCCCCCCACCCCCCAATCCGCTGGCCTCGTCTTCTGTTGTAGTCTAAGAGTCACAATGTCCATTAATTCAATGCAGCATCCCATTTTGCGTCCTCCATCCAACGACCCCAACCTCTTTATTTCAGTTAACTCCATGGCGATAAAAGAGGCCTCCCCCAGCCTGCAACTCACAACCCACCATCCGTCCCATGATAGCTCCTCAATTTGCCCCATACTCTGCCAAATTTTTGGGGGCATCCCCTTGCCTTGTAGATAGTGCTCTCAGCAGCCATATAGAGGTCCATCCACCTCCTCTATTCATCTAACTGAGGCGTGTCTGTCGCCCCCCATTTCCTGGCCACATCCCGCTTAGCCACCACTAGGGCCAATACCAGAAAGATCAACAGCGATCTAGCCAGGTCCACATTGTTCGTCATTCCTAGTACCACCAGTTTGGGATCTAAGGGTATGCTGGTCTCTAACACTTCCCCCAGCTCTGCCAAGACCGCCTTCCAAAAGAGTTGTATATGTGGACCTGTCCATATGGTATGATAGAAGTCCCCTATTCCCGTGTTACATCTCAAGCAACTAGGATCCAGTATTCTTCCTATCTTATATAATCGTGCCCTGTCAAAATAGGTCCTATGGAGGACATTGAATTGAATCAACCGCAGTCGGGATTTAACCGCTACCTCCCTTGGGTGCATCAGGACCATCCCCCAATCCACTTCATCCATATCCCCCACTTCCCGCCCCATGTGGCACGTAGGTTTTCTACTTTGTCTGGCCGATTATTCATTATTGTTTTATAGGTAAGGGACACTGCCTTGTTAGGAATGCTTTCTTGCAGCAGGCGGCCCTCTAGTGGAGCATATTCCGGAAGCGCCTCCGGCAGGGCTCCCTCTGCCATCCACGCATGTCTTATTTGCATGTATTTGAAGTATTGTTTGTGGTGGAGCCCGTACTCTTTGCGTAGCGCAGGGAAGGCCAGCAACACCCCGTTTTTCATCACATCTCCTAGGGTCGACATGCCGATAGCATCCCAACTCCGGAACCCCTTCAATTTACTAATTATCCTTGAGCCAGGCACACTTCCACAGTGGAGTCTGTTTGGTTAATCTGTGATCACACCCTATTGCTAGAGTTGCCCTTGTCAAGATTCCGAGTGTGAGTCTCGTGGCTGGCAGCAGTCTGGCCCTGCCTTTACCCCCATACAGATAATGTAGGCAACTGTGTGATTCCATGGTGTCTCTCTAGTGCGTATGTGGGGTGGGTGGCCGGGGCATGCATCCATTCATTGATGGCGACCAGATGGTCCGCCCAGTAGTAGGCCTCTAGTTCAGGCAAGGAGATACCCCCATTATATTGATGTCTGTGGAGGGTCGAGAGAGCCACTCTAGATTGTTTCCCTAGCCACAGAAAGGCCCTAAGTTCCGCCTGGATATCCTTGGACACCCCACCCTGCAGGGGAAAATATTCATTTTGGAAGGCTTAGAGGAACCGGGGGAGAGTAATCATTTTAAACATTACCGCTCTGCCCAGGATAGTCAGTGGTAACAGTCTCCATCTTGCTGCGTCCTCTATAAAGTTATGCAGCACGCGTCAAATATTTTGCTCAAAGGAGAGTTCCCTATTGGTTGTGATGCACACCCCAAGGTATTTAAACCCCTCCGAAGCCTTTTTCAACCGTTCCGGGAGTGTGTATCTCATTTTACGTCCCTTGGGGTCGTAAATAATGGATTTATGCCAATTGATCCGATACCCTGCATATGTCCCATATCGGTCAAGTTCTAGGAACCGTGCCGGTATGGTGGTTTCCGGGTCTGTGATGTACAGCAGGACATCATCGGCATATAGTGAGAGTTTTTCCGTCATGACGTCTGTCGGTTGTATGCTTAAGCCCCTAATCGCCGTTTTTTGCCGAACCGCACATGCCATGACTTCTATGGAGAGCGCGAACAGTAGCGGGGACAGGGGACAACCTTGCCTGGTGCCCCACCGTATTGGGAAGTCCCTCGAAAGTGTGCCAATAACCCGAACTCTCGCCCTAGGGTCATTGTAAAGCAGTCGTATCTTCCCTCTGAATTTTGGGCCAAAGCCAAATCTATCTAGCGCTCCTTCCAGGAATGGCCAGTGAACTGCGTCAAACGCCTTTTCAGCATCAAGGGAGAGGAACCAGTGGGGGTCGTCTCTGTTGCATACTTCCATGAGCCAATTATGTGTCCTCCTCAAGTTATACCTGGTTGCGGAAGAAAACCCCGTTTGATCAAGATGCACAAGACCAGAGATCACCCTCCTGAGGCGAAGGGCTAGGATTGTAGCGAAGAGTTTGGCCTCCACATTAAGGAGGGAAATGGGGCGGTAAGATGAACAGTCATCCGGTGGCTTGCCTTCTTTATAGATTGGGATAATCGTAGCCTGTCGGAGGTCCAATGGAAATATCCCATCTAACTTAGCGTCTATAAACAGTCCTAATAAATGGCGGGTCAGGAGATCTGCCGTTTTCTTAAAGAATTCCGCTGGGAAGCCATTTGGTCCCGATACCTTCCCCGCCCTGAGCTTAACGATGGCCACCCTAATCTCTTCTACTGTAATGCCAGCTTCCAGATCTTGACAATCTGCATCATCTAGGGCCGGTAAATCTGTATCCGCCATGTAGTTCAGGGCCTCTTCCGTTGTCACCAAAACCCGTTCCTCATAAAAGGTCTCGTAGTACCCTGCAAAAGCAGAGGCCACCTGGTCATCCGCTCTAGCCAGTTACCCCGTCCATCCCTCACCTTTTCTACCAACCTCGCATCCTTCTCCTTCCTACTCAGCCATGCAAGGAGCCGTCCGGACTTATCGCCCACATCATAGAGCCGGTGTAGAGTCGCCAGAGCTTGCAGCCTTTCCTCCCCCGTTAGGAGGTGCCTTTATTGGACTCGTATGTCCAGCAATCGCCTGAGTGTTCTTGGGTCATTGGTTGTCAAATGTTCCCGCTCTAACGCGAGCATCTGTGTTTCCAGGGCTAGAACATCTGCTTGGGTCTTCCTTTTGCCTTCAGCGAGGCGCGCATGTGCCCTGTCTCGCATTACCACTTTCAGTGTCTCCCACAACGTCACTCTGGAGTCCACCGACCCTTCGTTTTCGGCTATACAGACCTTCAGGTCTGCCCGCAGGCCTTTCAGTACGTCTGCATTTTGGAGGTCCCAAGCCGTCAGTCGTAGGACCGTGGGTTGGCGATGTTTCCTCCCTCCCACCCTAAGCAGCAGTGGCAAATGGTCTGAGATACCTCGGGCCTGGTACTCCGCCACATCTGTGTGGCACAGTTCGTCTCTAGCCATGAAGACATAGTCAAGACGGGAGTACACCTTATGTGCCCTGGAGAAGGAGGAGTACTCTCTACTAGTTGGATGAATCCATCTCCAGGCGACAACCAGCCCTACCGTGTCCATAGCAGTAAACAGTGGGGTTGGGGTGTTAGGCCTATCCCTATCACTTGTTCTGTCCGCCCTGAGGTCCATCACGTCATTGAAATCCCCTCCCAGGTCCTGGGTCGTGTCAGACAAGCCTCTGCCATTGTTGATCTGTAAATAAGAAGAGTTGGCACCCACATTATTCTTTGTGTGCATGCGCCATCATGCATGCATGCATGCATGCATGCATGCATAAATGCAGATAGAAAGATGGAGCAGCTATGTTGTCATACCTTTTTATGTCTTGTCCTATTAATCCCGCAAAGGATAATAGGATGAGAGTATTGAGGGCAAACCAAGCTCTGAAACCACCAGGCGGATTACGTCGAGTGCATATGCTTGTGCACGCGCTTGCCATTTGCTCCCCGAGCCGCCTGCCTCCGAGAGCTTCACTTCAAAGGGATCCGCTCCCCCGCCCCCTGCTTCACACTTCAAAGGAATGCGCTCCCTGCCCACCAAATGCCGAGAGCCAGCGCTGCCCTCCCACTCGCTCACTCCCCTTCTCCCCCGCCCCCACCCCATCAGACTTGTCTTCCCTCAAGCTCCTCTTGCTTCCTCCAGTGTGTCCTTATTTTTCCTTCCTCCCCACCAGCTACTCCCACACCCATGTCTGTTGCACCCTCCCTCTCCCACTCCCCCAGCTGTGTTACTCTCGCTTCCGTCGTCCAGCTAATTCTTGATGGCTTTCTAGCATTATTGTACCATATGTCATTTTATGGTGCTTTTATTTACACCTAAATACACTCCGATTCCCCTTATAAGCATCTGCGGGATTACAATGTTTTTACGTTTTTGTGTAAATAGTGCGTAAGCTGGTGTGGCAAAGCGATTTTTCTGCCTGTTACAAAATAAGCGCTAGCGTTTGCCTATTTGTCTCCTACAAGTTGTTTTCCACCACTTGCCCTTCTCCATTCTTTTTCGTGTGCGTCTTCCCTTGAGCTCCACATTGCTTCCTACAAAGTATCCTTATTTTCCCTTCCTCCCCACCCGCTACTCCCACACCCGTCTGTTGCCCCCTCCTGCTCCCACTCCCCCTAGTTGTGTTACTCTCGCTTCCGTTGTCCACCTAATTCTTGTTGTGCCTTTCTGCCCTCTGTTAGACTCGTTCTTTGTGCCTTTCTGCCCCCTGTTAGACTCGTTTTTTGTGCACTTCTGCCCTCTGCAGCACCACATCATCACTCAGCGCTACCCCAGCATCACTCGGCACCACCACATTATCACTCCGCACCACCCAGTGCTACCCCAGTGTCACTCAGCGCCACCCCAGCATCACTCAGCACCACCACATTATCACTCAGCACCACCACAGCACCACCACAGCACCACTCAGCACCACCACAGCACCACTCAGCACCAACACAGCACCACTCAGCTCCACCACAGCACCACCACATTATCACTCAGCACCACCCCAGTGTCACTCAGCACCACCCCAGTGTCACTCAGCACCACCCCAGCATCACTCGGCGCCACCCCAGCATCACTCAGCGCCACCCCAGCATCACTCAGGGCCACCCCAGCATCACTCAGGGCCACCCCAGCATCACTCAGGGCCACCCCAGCATCACTCAGGGCCACCCCAGCATCACTCAGGGCCACCCCAGCATCACTCAGGGCCACCCCAGCATCACTCAGGGCCACCCCAGCATCACTCAGCGCCACCCCAGCATCACTCAGCGCCACCACAGCACCACTCGGCACCACCACAGCACCACTCGGCACCACCACAGCACCACTCGGCACCACCACAGCACCACTCGGCACCACCACAGCACCACTCAGCACCACCACAGCACCACTCGGCAGCACCACTCAGCACCACTCAGCACCACCACATTATCACTCAGCACCACCACATTATCACTCAGCACCACCACAGCACCACTCAGCACAACCACAGCACCACTCAGCAGCACCACTCAGCACCACCACATTATCACTCAGCACCACCACAGCACGACCACACCACCACAGCACCACACAGCACCACCACAGCACCACCACAGCATCACTCAGCGCAACCCCAGGTTATAGGTGTCACATTTGCGAAAGGTATAACTATTGGCATTGTTAATGAGAAAGCTATTAATTTAGCTATTTTCAAAACCAACACATAAATAAAAAAATTGTAATTTACAAGACCAATAGCTCAAACTTTCCTAATGCGAGACATATTGCATTGCAAATGCTTGTTCTTTATTTTTTTGCCAATGCTGGTCAAAGTTGATAGGCCTATGAGGGAAGAACAGTTGACTTTGCTAATACGTGTTTTACATATTATTCGCTGAAGAAATGTGCCTTTCCTCTATTCCATCATAAAGTATGTGAGTGGGGGAGTTGAGTGCAATGATATGTGAACCAAACCATTTACCCTTTTGCGCAGCTTCAAGGCCTTCCCCAGGTTTTTCCTTGGAATCTTCCATGATCCCACCCTTTCCCCATCCCCAGACGTTTGACTTCAGAAAATCCGCCCTCCTAGAAAATTTTCTACAGTTCTAACTAAATTTCAGATTGTAGAATTCTACAAATCCTGATCCATGAATCATTATGTGGAATTACAGTAACCATTTTGTTCTTATTCTTTTCCCTGCCCTAATGTCTAAGTTTCAGTAACAGTATACACATTTTGAAATTTGATCTGGTGGTACTGTGATATATTTCAAAATAAATCTTAAACTATTTTTTTATGCTTGTTTAGTAACTTTTAGGTGCCCAAATACATTTGAGGACAGGGCGCGTAATGACAATCATCTCGTAGTTTCTTTCCTTCTACATTTCTTTTGATTTCATTTTGGAACATTGCAACATCACAAAATTGATAGAACTAGTTTTTCTAGTATGGTCTTCAAATTCAGGTTATAGGTTCAAAAAGGTAAAGCTGGGACTCCCATTAGCTTTCCATGTATAAAACGAAGCATATAAATATTAAACTCTCTTAGAATTGCCCTTTGCAACTTGAAAACTAATGAATGAAGATTCGGGAAAAAGTAAAATTAATGGTCACCATCTGAAAGTCTGTGGCAGAAAAGACACCTACGATCCCGAAGTTGCTTGTGCTTCCTATTCCGACAAGATTATATGCTAATCGAAGAACTTCCAACATACTGTTGGGTGAAAGTGAGGTCTGGCAACTTTAATCATAATAGCCATCTTACCCCAATAGTGCCCAAAGTCGGCATACATTTTCACACTCTCACTCTGGTCACTCAGAAGCTCATCACTTCCCTCACATAATCATGTAACTCATGATTACAATGATTAGATGAATCAGTATTATTCTTCCTGCTATTGATTTGAAATATTGTCGCTGGTGTTAAGAGTGCTCTATACAGGAGCTGCATTTCACCTAAACTTGAGAACTACCCTGAGTTCTCTCCTTCTTTTTTGCATAATTTATACTGGGTGCTCCCTTGTGTCTGGACAAAGCTATACGTCTCTGAAGAGCTCTAAGTAGAGCGTAACACTGTGTCAGGGGTTGCTTTTACTCATTTCAGGTTGACTTGGTTGGTATTTTACCAATTCAAAGCTGTGATATTGTGCCTGGAGTGATAAATGGCTTTTGCCATTTTACAGCTCGGCATGGACAGCACTGCGCTAGTCCTATGCTTAAAGACTTTGCTATAGAAATTACAAAATACTTTGTCCCTTTCTATCTCTGCGTGGATGGCAATGTGCCAATCCTATGCGTAAAGACTTTGATAGAACAGCAGAAATTTGAGGTGAGCAGATCTAGAGTGTCGCTGGTGTTGAGAGTGCTCTATAAACGAGCTGCTTTCCACCTAAACTTGAGAACTACACAGAGTCTCTGCTTTTTTGCATAATGTATGCGTCACTCTATGCCTGAAAGGGTATTGTTTTGATATATGTATTTATGTGTAATTATGCTAATTCATTATGCAAAGCTGCATACCTTGCAAGAGGGCACCGGAAGGTGAAATAAAGCAGAAGCAACAACGATGCAGTGAGAATGCTGGGTTTTCAAAGCGTCTTTGAAAAAGGAGCTAAGGATCTCGGAAACGCGTCCGGCAGTTACAGGAACAAGACCCGGACTAAAATGCTTGCTTCTTCCACGAAAATAAATGTTGTTGTGCAACTTTACCTGGTTTGTGTATATATATATATATATATATATATATATATATATATATATATATATATATTCGCTCCAAATCCCTTCAGCTTCCAGAAAGAACAAGACAGCACTCGAGGATAAAGGTTTCAAAGCGCTAGATTTTATTTAGCGGAGGGGTGCACACAGACGCGTTTCGGCGGTCTGCCTTCGTCAGTGTGTGATGCACTGTGTTTACTTCCGACATAGTTTTAAGCATTTAGTATTCACTCCCACATTCAGTAAGGCATGGACATAAACAAGGGGACTCACACCAGGCATGGAAGGGGGGTGGCCATCTTGTAATGTATGTTATATATATATATAACACTGAATGACATATACAAGAATCGGTTAAATATACAGCTAATTAACATCAAGCTAAAAATATAGCTGAAGTGGTTAAGCCCTCAGATGGGCAGGCGCATTATTCCATGCATGGCGTATCATGATTCAAAGTCATAAATTAGACAAAAACATACAGCCGTGGATCGGCTAATGTCCCCAAATGAAATACATCATCAAAAACGCCTATAGTTCAAAGTACAATAAGGAACTTCCAAATCAACAACCATGTGATAGGGGTAACTTATAAAAAGAATGTGGGATGTATATATAGAATGGGATGCATTGCGTGCAGCAGCAAAAAGTCATGTAAGATTGTTCACAACCTACAATTCGCATTTCATTTAGAAAAATCAAAGTAAATCCATAGTGAAACCAGTGTAGTGAAAATCAATGTTATGTACAGTGGAAAGTAGATATACAAGAGTCTCTTATAGTGTACCCATATGTTACTCCAAATCAAATTAGACATTCATTCAATCTAGAGCACAAAAGCATTTCACATTTCTCATAAATTCATGATAAAGAGTTATAAAGCGAGTCAAATGCTATGGGTCGTTTAACGTAAAAGAGTCTCTCACACAAATATATGTATATGACATAAGTCAAGCAGAGGTTATAGAGCTGTTATATACACTGATGTACAGTTATTCCATACAAGGTGATACTCAAGGAGTTCTAATTACAGTTGGTTGAAATGAGCTATCATCATGGAAACATATGTACCTCGTGTTATTCTCTGGTCTAATGAACTTATTTCCCCAAATGGAAAGCCATCTCCTCCCCACTATTGAGACCTTTGGGATGTTTCGTGCCAAGGTCAATGATATATCGGGACTCAAGTCTCCTTAATCTACGTAGGCGGTCACCGCCACGTATATTTGGGGGTACGATATCGAGGCCAAAATACTGAAGCTTGTTCCGGTCTCGATTGTGGGCCTCCGCAAAGTGACGAGCCACCGGATAAGCCTGATCTACTTTGTCGATGGCTCGCATATGCTCAAGTATTCTGAGCTTGATCTCCTTAATCGTGCTCCCAATATAGCGTAAGCCACAGGGGCACTGTAGACAATAGACAGCATATTGTGTGCTGCAGGTAATGAATTTGTTTATATACATTTTCCTGCCAGTGTCAGTTATGACATAAGAAAGGACACGTTTACTTCCTGCGCACGCTTTGCAGCGGCCGCAGGGGTAAAAGCCTCTTTGCTCCCTTAAGGTGTTACTTCTCTGGGGCACTTTCTCAAGATGACTAGTCACTAATATGTCGCCTAATGATCTCGCCTTGCTGAAGGTTAGGAGTGGCTGGGTTGGCAAATCTTCTTTTAGCACATTGTCAGTTAAGAGAATATGCCAGTTCTTCCTTAGCATAGCTCTAAAACTTTCCGCTCCTGCTGAATAGGGGGTTATGACTCTGAACTTGCCCTTATTGTCACCTGGTATGCCTCTTCGATTGACCTGTTCAGGATTATTGGTCAAGAGGGACTGTCTCTCTATTCTTCTGACTCTATTGAGGGTGTTGTTTAGTAATTTCTCACCATACCCCCTAACCCTAAATCGGGATATACATTCCGAAGCAGCCGCTTCGAAATCAGATGGTTTGGAACAATTTCTGCGAAGTCTCAATAGTTCCCCGTAGGGGATACTATTGATTAGTTGTGGAGGGTGACTGCTACTGCATGCAGTGTAGAGTTGCCAGCAGTCTCTTTCCTAAAAAGGTTTGTGTGGAGGTGTCCATCTTCTACATAAATTTTGAGATCCAGATAGTCCGCTGCCACCGGACTTACTGTTCCCGAAAAATGTAGATTGATTTTGTTGTTATTTAGGACATTGATATATTCATGGGCTGTTTCACAGTTGCCTTTCCACACAATGAAAAGGTCATCGATATACCGATGCCAGCAGATGACCTTTCCCTCTTTCCCTCCTACCGTGCAGCTCCTGGGTACCTGCTCCTCCCACCAGCCCACGAACAAGTTCGCGTAGCTGGGGGCAAAGCAGGTACCCATCGCCGTCCCAGACTTCTGAATATATAATTGTTCCTCAAACAGAAAAATGTTGTGTTTCAGGCAAAATTCTACGAATTCGAGAATCATTATATTGTGTCTTCCAAATCGTAGCTGGCGTTGATCTAATGCCCATTTCACAGCCTCTAGTCCATGGTGATGTTCAATAATTGTATAGAGACTGGTGATGTCCAATACCATCAAAAGATATTCCTGTTCCCACACCAAGTTCTGTATTTTCGTCAGAAAGTCCTTTGTGTCTCGCACATAGGCGTCCAAAGTGGACACCAAAGGGAATAGAGTGTGGTCCACAAAACGAGACATATTCTCTGTGAGACTCCCAATAGAAGAAATAATTGGGCGACCAGGTGGACAGTCACGATTTTTGTGTAATTTTGGGAGGTGGTAAAAAGTAGGAGTCATAGGGCAGTTTGTACGTAAGAACAGATGTTCGTCTCTACTCAGCATTTGTTGATCATACCACTTAACAATGAGTTTATCATACTCTGTGATACTTTGCTGGTAGGTCTCATTAGTACATTTATTATAAAAGTTTGTATCTGAAAGCTGCCTTGATGCTTCCTGTGTGTAATATTCACGAGTCATTAAAACCACATTCCCACCCTTATCTGAGGGCTTCACAATAATTTTTGTGTATGTCATTAGTGTTTTTAGAGCTAGTCTTTGTGGATCCGTAATGTTCTGGTGTGAGTTATGGTGGTTGGTTTTACGATACTGTAATAGGTCCTCGTTCATGGCTTCAGAAAACACATCTACAGCGTCCCAAGGGGACTGGGGAACAAAAGTGGACACTGGTTTGAATCCACTGGTGTCTCTTTCTTGTTCGATGCCTTGTATTTCTGCTCTTTGGGCAGTGTCTAAGTGTGCAAAGTCCTGTGTATGTTCCAGTTCTAAGTCACTTAGTATTTCTACTGATCGTAGATCTTTACCACTTAGTACATCCGTTGCTGTAATCCTTAATCCTTGGTTTTCCTTGTTCTGTAGATGTGGTCGCAATTTAAAATGTTTATATAATTTCAGCTTGCGAGTGAAGCGGAACAGGTCTATTTTGGTTTGAGTATATTCCAACTCACTGTTTGGACAAAAAGTTAGTCCAAGACTTAGAACTTGCTCTTCCTCTGTAGTGAGTTTCCTGGTAGTTAGATTGACTACCGTTAAGTTTGTTTCCTCATTGTCAGTACCAGGGTTTCGTGAGGTGTCTGTAGTATAGTTCGTTCCTCTTGGGTTAGTGACTGAAGCTATTGTTTCTTGTTGGGGCGCTTCCGATTCGTCCAGCGAGATGCTCGCGCGCCGCCTCTGCCTCTGCCTCTTGTGCCCCCCGCCTGCTCGTCTGGTTCTCCTTCTTTTCCTGCTCCTTGGGTATTTGTATCCGGGGGCTTGTTCTTCCCGCCCCGGAGCCATGTGCTTTGAATTACCTCGTACTCCTCCTGAAAAGGAGTCTTGGTGCTTTTCTCTGCTGCTTTCAGCCCTCTGGCGGTACTGCGTGTTTCTGGGTCTGACTGATTTCCTTCCGATTCATTTTCTGTTATTTCAGACTCGGATGTCACTTCCCCAGTTCCGCTTGTTGTCCCAGCACCTTCCTTTCTACTTCTCTGGAGGGCCTTGCGTGGAGCGTCAAACTTTTTTGCATAGGTGAGGACGCGTCCAGTTTGGTAGTCGTTTGCGTCTCTTTCATATTTCTCCTGTTTCCGGAGTCTTATTTTGGCTTCATATTTTACTAGCCTGGTCTTCATTTGTTCTTTCATCTGTGCAATTGTTGTTACTTGGCTAGGATCAGTCTCGCTTTCCAGTTCATTGTTGATTGCTTCAATGTCTGCCAGCGCTCGCTCCCTGTCGCTCCATGCATACTTTACGAGTATTTTGAGTGTGCCCTCACAGTATTGAGCAGTGTGTTCGAACCAATCTGTGAGCAGTTGTGGGTCCGGATTCTCATAGGAGGGAACGGTATGGACCCTCAGCCCCCGTGGCACCCTTTCTTCTTCGATGTAGTTAGTGAGGCTCGTTGCCTCCCACCATTTACGGATCTCCCTTTCATGGAGACGTTCTAATTTTGCCATAGTCATTAAGAGTGGATTACTAGGCGTTTCCACTGTTGGTAATTCAGTTGTTCTAGGCGGTTTAGCTAGCCTTTTGAACATGCCTTTTGCCACTGTTTGTCGTTCTGCATCAGAAAACATGTCGGTTTTGCACGTGTCCTACACAGTGTTAAACTTTTGCTGTGGACTCGTGCATACAGATTGTGCTGTATATATATATCTCCCAACTTTTGCCCTGCAAATGAGTCCGCACTCACAAACCAGGTAAAGATATATATATATATATATATATATATATATATATATATATATATATATATATATATATATATATACAAAAAAACAAAGGTTAAAGGGACGTTCTAGTTAGGAAATAGAATTAACAAAACCTTAGAAATTCACTGAAAAAAACAAAGGTTACAGGGGAGTCATAGTTAAGCTCACATTTCACTCGTACAAAACCAGTGTAATTCAGCAGTTATAGTTACCTGAGTTAATTATAACTTACTCTCTGCAATGCACTGCTTATGACCTCACTCATGACATGGTCAGTGACATCACTATTGACATCTCAAATGACATCACTGAAGACATAATCCAGTGAGTGTGAGTGTGAGAGTTTTCTAAACAATTGAGTGTTAAACATATATACCACGGTACTGCAAAAGTTAAAATAGTATACTTTATGTATTACTAATGAGTACTACTATTTCTAACATATATTATGTGAGTGGCTGGGTGACTGTGTATACCAGTGTGTGAGTGGGTGTCTGAGTGCCTGTATGTGTGTTTGAGTGGCCGTATGTCTGTATAAGTAGGTGTGTGAGTAGCTGTGTGAGTGCGTGGCTGAGTTTTTTTGGTGAGTGGGTGTGTCAGTGGCTGTATGGGTGAGTGATTGGCTGTGTGAGTTTATGTATAAGTGGCTGTGTTAATCACTATGGGTGAGTGAGTGGGTATTGGAGTGCCTGGCTATGTAAGTGGCTGTAAGGTTGGGTGTTTGATTAAGCGAGTTGGTGTGTGAGTGGTTGTATTGTATAGTAAGTGTCTGAATAGATGTATGGATGAATGAGCGGATGTGTGAGTGCTTGTATGGATGTGTGAATGGGTATGTAAGTGATTGTATGGGTGAGTGAGTGGCTTTGTGGAGAGGCTGTAAAGGTGAGTGAGTGGCTGTATAGGTAAATACGTGGGTGTGTGAGTAGCTGTATAGGTAGGTGACTGGTTGTATGAGTAGCTGTATGGGTGAGTAAGTGGTTGTGTGAGTGGCTGTGTGAGTTAGAGAGTGGGTGTATGAGTGGCTCTATGGATGAGTTAGTGGTTGTTTGTTATGGGTCTGTGTATGGGTATGTGAGTGGTTGTGTGAATGTGTGGGTGGGTGTTTGAGGTTGTATAGGGGTGTGAGTGGGTGTGTGACTGCTTCTGTTGATAATGTCAACAGTGATGTCAATTGAGATGCCATCCCTGATGTCACTGACCTTGTCATGAGTGATGCAATATGTGAGGTCATGAGCAGTGCATTTTGCGAACATAATTTATAGTTTATTCAAATAACTATAACTGCTGAATTTTACTGGTTTTGTACAAGTGAAATGTGAGCCTAATTATAACGTCCCTGTAACCTTTGTTTTTTTCAGTGAATATCTAAGGTTGTTTAAATTTTATTCCCTAATTGTAACCACTAACCTTTGACAGTGAGTGTGTGAGTGAGTGAGTTCATGAACGTTCAGTAGGTCTGTTAGTAGGTGTGAGTGTATCTGAGTGGGTCTTAATAGGTCTGTGAGTGGGTGCATGATTGAGTGGGTCTCTGAGTGAGTATTTGAATCTATGCCTCTTACTGTTCTAGCCAAGCCAAGCAAATATGATGTGCAATTTTTTCTCCTGAAAGCTTGCAGGTGGGGCACAAAGCACTTTCATTCAAAGTCCTTTTGCTAGTGAATGATTGTAGTGGAAGTGTTCCCACCCTTAATTGAAAATAAAGGCAAGATAATAAAGTCCCAATAGTGTTCCAGAAATCTATCATTTTAAAAATACAATAAACCTCCCAGTCAAGGACGAGCTTACTGCCTCCCAGAGCCCATTTGGAGTAATCCAAGACCAATATTTTGTTTGCGGCAGTTTTGCTGGTGATATTGGTTGACAGGAGGGGCCTTCTCTTAGTTCTTAGTCCAATTGCTAGTAACAACTTTTTGATTTGCTGGAGCCACTCAGTTTTATTATAAAATCTACACCCACTACATTTAAAGCAGAAGCATAGCAAGCTTATTTTGGTGTTACCCATGGCCCTTTTCAGAATAATAATGGGCGCGATCTGACTTGTTGTCTAATGCCCTCCTACCCATATCGTACATCAATGGTTTAATCGGGGTCCTTTGGGGAAGACGGGCTAAGCTTCTTAAGAACTTGTTCACAGATTTGGAGCCATATAAGGCTGAGCCCAAAGCTTTTATATGATGTATCTGTAAGGGTGGATCAATTGGTTTGCTAGATGAGGTGTTCTGTTCTTTGAGTATAGCTCCAGTTATCTGCCTATGTTATCACGTGGGATGCCAACCAGCTTTATTCTACCCATAAATGATCTATGTTGGTTGAACGGCATAAACTTGGCCTTTGCAGTATTGATCTCTAATCCACAAGAGCTACAAAAGTTCTCAAAGCAGAGTAGTGCTCGTTGTAAACCACTAGGTGTCTTAGAGATCAACGAGGTGTTGTCTGCAAACAACAATATAGGTATCTGTATAGCAGCCAGTGTAGGTACAAGGTGGGAACAGAAGTTAAAAGTGATTAAGAAATAGATAAATGAGCGAAGGGGGCAACAAACACCCTTAGCGGACACCATTGTGCTTGAAAAAGCTTTCTGTAAGGTCACCCTGGGCACCTCATCGAACTTGGCCAATATTGCCCTCGTACTAGCAAATCTTTAGGGATAGCAAATCCATTGGCAAACCCATTTCAAATAATACCTGCATAGTTTCTTGTGGGGACAAGGTCAAAAGCTGATTACTTCCTCCTCTGATAACCACTGTTCTCCAGTATAAAAGCAGGAGGTGAAAAGCCTGGTATAAAGTGCTTATTTTCAAACAGAACCCAGCGTGCAATGGTGTTAAAATATATTTTTCATTGATGCACTCCTGAATCTTGGCCAGGACCAGACGTGCAAATATTTTTCGGGGCGCAAACAGGCTAATAGGCTTGTAGTTGGCGGGCAGATCTGTCACCTTTTTTATAGATAGGAATTACTTCAGCTCCCTTCTAAGATTCAGGAATGGGAGCTCCAAGTGATATGACATTATCCAAAATAAGAAAGTACTTGGACTATTTTTCCTTGTCCTGCAAGAACATAGCAGGTATGCCATCGGGTCCTTGGGGCTCTCCCTCGAGATATAGTATGCAGAACAAGAAGGGCATCATCCTGCACAAAATGTGGAGCCTTTGAGACTGGTAGAGAAGATATGAAAGGATCCGTTGGTTCACCGCTCACCCCATTTAAAGAATGAGTCACAGAGTACAACCTTGAAAAGTGGTCTACCCAAGTAGGAGGGGAGACATGATTGTGTGTGTGTGTGTCGGGGGTGGGGAGGCCGCATCACCATCTCTTCCCCATCTCTTCCCCTTGCAACCAGGGACCAAAATGTAATGAAGTCCTTAGCAGAATAAGCCATTTTCAGGGCTTGCCACCACGTGCCATTCCATTCTCTTTTTGCTCTAACCTGACTTGCGTTATAAAGCTTCCTAACCACGTAGATCCTTGACGAATCCTTGAATGTTATCGCTATAGCCAGTGACCATTGGAGTCTTCTACATTCCTTATTGAACCATGATTTTTGTCTAGGGGGACCTCTACTTGACTTAGTTACGGGGACACTGAAAGGAAGTATCATTCCGTCAAATAAGTTGTTGAGCCTCTCAGTAATTTGGACTTAATTTAACATGCCTTCAGGGTGTGGGCAGTTCTGCTAGAGTAAATGGCAGTTCCTCACCAACAGCAGACAAAATACTCAGAGTCAAGATCCTGAGACCATTTAAATCCTGAGACCATTTAAGTCTCTTCATGTCACTTGATGGCTGAATATTCCTAGTACTGGCTGTATCCAAGTTTTGTTTGCCTGCATGGTGCAAAAGAGCTTATAGTAAGGCACAGAGGATTGATTTTCGTTGCTCTCCAGCTTATCTACAATGGCCATATCTTTAAGAAGCGGCCAAAGCCTCAATTCCAGTAATATATAATCAATATGGCTGGAGTGAGATAGGTTGTTTAAGGTGCTTGCCCCCTTCCTGTCAGATCTGGTCCTACCATTTGTTGCTTTGAGCTCTATTTCCGTTGAAAACGATTTCAATTGCAGGGCAACTTGTGTCCATTTTTTAGTAGTAGGAATTTCAAGACATGGGATATCCTAGTAAGATTTACATCAACACTATGTAGGGGCTCAAAAGGTGTATTAAAGTCCTTTGCAATAATCAAGAAAGCATGACTATGAATGGATTCCAAATAATCCTCTAAAAGTGTAACAGTTTTGGACCTCAAGCCTGCTTTTACCCCTCTTGAATATATGTTATAATTATCTATAGTTATGACATTATCAACCAATATACGAATTGCCAGAGCCCTCCTGATGGACGTCCCACAGGACCTTGTGACGCAGGATTAGAGAAATTTAAATAACTAGGTTTAAAGAGGGGTTCAATGGACCAGGTTTCCTGGAACAAACAATTATCATACTCCTCTATATAGTTGTTCTAGTCAGGGAGAGTTATCTTTGACTTCAGCCCAGCAACATTCCACGAAAAAATGGATACCATAGGTTTTACTTGAACAGTAGAAAGAGAGGAGGGGAATCCAGCAGGGAGCTGAATAACAGAACAATCCGTATTTACAAGTGGACTGAATGGAACTAGGAGTCCTGCTGCTAGTTAACTAGAGTATGAAGCTGTGCAGACTCGATCCGTGATATCATTTTTTGTCTGTGCCAGAGAGATTAGGAATGGAAGCAATACTACTATCATCTAGGGCACTAGCACATGGTAGTCCGTCATACTTTTTAGAATTGTTGAAAGACAATGGTTATCGATCTACATCCTTATTGGGAGATACACCAGACTTGTAGTTTACAACATTGTGGGAAGCATGTGGTGGATTATGCTCAGGTCTCCTATACTTAAATTGAATGTCGGTGTTAACCAGGGCAGAGGTTCGGGCATTAAGGTCCACTAGATTATTAAGCAGGCTTCTCTTTAAGAGCGTTAATACAGAGGTTTGATAGCACTGAACTAAGTTGGGAGAGTCTTTTGACTCCTAAAATATCTTCCCTTATTTTAGTGCGACAGCCCCGTACCCTGCAGATCCAATAAATGAATTTATTAGCACATCTTCACTGGGGGAGGTTGGTGGAAGTTTGAGAACATTTATCAAAAGAATAGAACAGCTATGTCTTGGGTCCTGGCTTCCCTGGTGAAGGGTTGAGTTGTGCACCAGTTTCGGAGGATACGGAATAGACTCAGTCCCCCTATGGTTAATTTTGGTTGGCTGAATGGGAGGGTGTGTTGGACCGGAGACCATCCTATTCCTATACTCGTTGTCTCGTTGGCCCTCATACCTGCCAGCCGGACCTGAAAAATGGTTCATGACTGTAGGTTCACTGGCTTTGGCCCTAGTTGTAAAATCAGTGTGCCTTCAGTCCCCACCTGGAGATGTCTTACCAGGGGAATATGTAGTGGACTTAAACTTATGGCCGGTGTTTGAACTCACATTTCATCCCATTGATCAGTGCAAAGGATTATGGGTATAGAGAGATGTAGATTTAATAATGCAGTTGCATATTTAACAATCAGTAACTGCAGGTAGAAAGATATTAGAAGTGCATTTGGTGCTTGGATGGCTTTTAAAAAAACTTCAAGATAGGCTGAGCTTTTCTTTTGTCTTTAGTTTTTGGGGGGCCACCAATCTGAGAGTCGCAAGAAGGCTTCTTTCTCTGGATGTCGCCTGGGTTAGAGAGGGGCTTTTTGTCAGTTTTAATGTTAGGTTTGCCCCCAGAACCATCCTGAGTTGTGGAATTTGTACTAATAAGGTACTGTACTTCCTCGATGAGGATGTCTGTCTCCTTAAGAGTACACGTATCAGTCTTAGGGGTGATCTTTCAATGTTTTGCAGTCCCCTGGACAGGCTCAGGTGCCTTTTTGTTTGCCCCTGCTTCAAGTAAAAAAAACTCATAAAATACAAAAGGATCTCCTATAAGTAGCAGTGCGTAAAAACGCAAATTCAGTATTAATTGATGACTCCGAAATGGATATAAATTACAAACAGCCTCCTAAAAATAGATTAAGATTTAACCTATGTCAGTCAGTCAGCTAGAACATATCAAACACATTCAGCAGCACAGATTTAAATCCATCTGTACGATGCAAGAGAATACCTTTTAAATGCCCAAAAGCTCAGGCCAAGAGGGTGAGCCCATCCTAGCCTTCTTCTGGCTCTGACATGCGTGGATGGGCCTGCCCTTGGCTCGGGCTTCACCCGACCGCGACTCGCATGCATCCAGAGCAGCAGGACAGCTTTGGCACGTACATAGCGCAGTTAAAGTGCGACAGGCCGCAGGGATCATGAGAAAGGTAGTCCCCAGTGGCGTCGGTGGCTCCCCACAGCCAGTGCAGCAGCAAATGTGTCCACAGGTCAGCTGGGCAGAGGGGGCTCTGTGCGGCCTCCCCCTCTTTTTAAAAAGAAAAAAAAAGAGCCCTGGGGAGGTGGTGATCCCCGGGAGTCCGCACAAACCCCCTCAAACAATATGCCTTTTTGCCCGGGGGAGGTGATGGTCCCCAGGGCTGTCCACATAACCCCCCCCCCCTCCCCCATATTTTTTAATTCATTACTGCTCTGAGAAGGTGGTGATCATATTAACATGAGCCTCGCGGAGGTGGTGGTCCCCGGGGGATCTGCAAGACCCATTCCTCACAATTTTATAGCTGAAAGCCCTGGGGAGGTGGTAGTGCCTTGGGGGAATGCGGGGTGAGGAATCTGCTAGCCCCTGCAAAAATAAAAACATTAGCCCTGTGGGGATCGTGGTACCCGGGCTTAAAAAAAATGCTCTGGGGGAGGGGGGCCCACGCACCCCCTCCTTTATTGTTAGCTGTTTGTACATGCCCAAGACCTGGCCCACCCGGGGGCTTCAGTATAGACCAGAATTTGTTGCGATTTCATGGCAAACATTTAAAAAGAAATTGTTTTTTGTTAGAGTGGGTCCCTCTGGGACGCCAAGACCAAGTTTGGATGTCAGGGTATTTGTACCCTGCCTCCTTTGTTCTTTTCAAGCAGAGTCCCAAGATGGCTGCCCACACTTCCTAATTGATGTATTGGCAGCCAGTCGGAGCTCTGCAGATTTCTGCACAAGCTTGTTATTATTTGTGAATTGGACGCGATCACAGATATACACATTTGGATTTCCTTAAATGTCTCAACAACTACTGAAAGGGATTTACACCGAATAACAAAAAACACAATCTGAGGACCAAAAGCTAGCTTTCTGCCAATTTGGCTTAATTCCATCCAAGTGTACTGGTTGCTGTCTCCCAAACCTTTTTACCACAGTGAGCTTGCGGTGGGGTAGGGAACCCCTGTACATCCAACTAATGTGAACATATACCAAGGAGAGAAAACACCATGGCTATGCTGCTTGTCCAGGCGTATTTATTAGATCACTGCAACAACGTTACTTAATGCTTTTCGGAGCACTCTGATTCCTGATCACGAGCCGAGAGCTCCGAAACTCGTTGAGTAACGTTGTTGCAGTGATTTAATAAATACGCTTGGACAAGCAGCAGAGCTGCTTTGTGTTCTCTCATTAGTAGATGTGCATATTGGTTGTGTGTGTATGTATATATATATATATATATATATATATATATATATATATATATGTATATATATGTATGTGTATATATATATATATATATATGTATATGTATATATATGTATGTATATATATATATATATGTATGTGTATATATGTATGTGTATATATGTATGTGTATATATATATGTATGTGTATATATATATATGTATGTGTATATATATATATATATATATGTATGTGTATATATATGTATATATATATATATGTATGTGTATATATATGTATTTTAATAATGGACTCACTATCCACTTATTGTAGGTCGATGTATGTCATTAAGAAGTGGAGTCCGACAAGATGTAATCATTGCATTTGTTTTATCCATGATCTATGATTTGTCATTCTCGCCAAATGATCTAGGTGCATCTCATTGATAATCTCCATATTGGCCTACTTATATGTAGATCCAACAAGATTGTCAACAAGTGCTTCACTTCTTGTTGGCAAAATCTACATGAACAGTCCATGTGTGCCAGGTCTAAATGCAATCTTTGAAATGGTTTTTACCGGCCTGGGTTAATTGCATTCCTAAATTTTTGATTTGTGCTGGGAAATTGCTCTTGAATAATCGTGTAGCTGTGTCTCCTAGTGAGGATTGATGTGTGTTTAAATTAGCCATGCTTTGCTTCTCATGAAAGCACTACCTTCCCTTAAAATTAACTACAGTAAAAAAATTGTCTTTCTTGGAAGTAGTCCTAGATACTTCAGGGAGTGACGTTTAGCAATTGGCCCATTGTATGTTATCATTTCCTGCCTACATAGTTTCTTCCTTTGTGATCTTGCTCAGAGGGTTTACTTTTCACACTCCTATAGCCTATCTTGCATTCTTCAAAGAGAACATGCAGTAATACCCAGTTTTGTGCTGTGGCAAAGAGCCTCCTTAGGCATTATTTTTTCCCTTTTGAACCAACGTCTTCTTTCAGGGGTCTTGGCATTAAAAAGCTAGTGTTACGTGTTTCTGATCATTCTTTCTAGCAGCACAGCTGGTTGAGGAGTTCTCCTTTGATTCATTTATTCCAGAAATTCTTGGGGTTCTATCATTAGTCTGTGTATCACCTTTTTTTTCCTTCCTCAGGTGCTGCACTCTCAGGCCAGGCATTATGACATCCGGCTAGCTTGCATTGACTATCTGAGAGAACACAGAAACACATTTGAAGCGGTAAGTGCAATTGTTTGGTTTCTTGTATTGTTACTCTCATTAATTAAGTCTAGCTTCACGGCACAGCTGTCTGCAACACCTTCTGTTAGAAATTCTTTTAATTTTACATAAACTGGGCTTTGGCACTACCCAGAGGACTAGTTCTCTCTCACGTCATGCTATTGTCTGTGTGGTGGATCATTCTGCCTTCTATGGAGTGCTTCCATTAGAATGCATAGGGGACTATTTTGCATCTCAAAATTATACTGAAATCCTCACATGTTAATGCTTAATCTCATAGAGAAAGTAATTATTTTTGTTTAGTTGTTTAACTGTAGCACACGTTTTTATTGTTTTATCCTGGATTCAAAATGCAACCCAGACCTATTGGCATTGCCAGTACATATTATCTCAGGTTTGCACGAGGCAGTCAGCTTAGAATTGACTGTAGTTTAAACACCCCCTCTAATAGAAAACAGCTAACAGTGTTGAGCCTCCCAACCTCCTGCTACAATTAGTGTCTGTGTAATTTTAACCCAAGATACCTCATGTCACAGCAGATTAGTTTGAGTGTTTTTCATATGTTCTGGGTTTTGAGTAGAGTACTAAATAAGAACTATTTTGGCCTCTTAGAGGCAAGCAATGAATTTGTTTCTAAAATGTAATCTGTCACTATCATGTAAAAGGACTTTAAAATGTAAAAACAGGCGCAGTTCTTGTCAGATTGAGGGAAAGTGAGGCAGTTTGTGAAGGAAGCAGCTATGCCAGAAGTTTAGGCTGGTAGATTTTAAAAGCGAGTGTCACCATCCGTTCAGAAACAAGTCAATACCAGGTAAGAACAGTATTAAGAAAACAGCATGTGGCATTGGGAAAGAGAAAGAATGATTTATATCACAGAAAAATAAGACTGCCTAAGAAAGTATGAGGGAGAAAAGGGAGAGAGAGAGTTGAAGTTTCTTTGTAAAGTGCGGATTTAATACAAAACCATTACACTAACAATAAAATCAAAGACAATTGAAAAAGTAAAACCGTACAGATGATCTTGTCATTGGTTTACAACTGAGAATGTTTCCTTTGAAAAAGGTCTTAAAGAATACAATTCTGGGTGTGCTCATTTAAAGAACAATTGCACAAATTTATCAGAATGGCGGATTGTTGAAGTGACATGGCTCAAAGCAACAATCTTTGTCCAGACATAATTTGATTTTCCGAGCTCCTTCCTTAAAAGAGATGGTGAAGGAGACTGAATGACCTGACAGTTTTTATGCATAATGCCCTAAGGTAAGTGAATGCAATAAAACTGTATTACATATATAGCTGTCTCAATGGATTACATAAAACCATTTAAAAACCAGAGGGAATATATATACATTGAGTTTCATGAGGCATTTAGCTAGGTTCACTGTCCTTTAGTTTTTGTGCATCTAGACTTAAAAATTTAGAAAACCGACAGTTCAGGATTGTGTACGTCGGATTGAGACATGATATGACAGCTTGTCTACAGGAGGGAGAGAAAGATAGAGATCAACAATGACAGGTTGATGAGTGGCACAAATAAGAAGAGTTATTTGTGCCCTCTTTCACATTCCTTCTCATACAATGCAACACCTTGCCGGGATTTCCTCTCTCACATTGTTCGGTAAATAGCCGAGATGACCATGTCTTCCTTACACAGAAGACTAGCTGTTGCTTGTGTGTTGGGGGCCAATGATGTGTGGAGTTAGTTGATAAATTCGGTACAGTCTTAATCCTGAATCAAGGCTCTAGTCTTTCTGACCTAGGACTTTGTCATATTCATTTAATACTTCTATAGGTTACTGAGATCTTTTTTTGCAACAGTAGTCTTGCTTTTAAAGTACTACGTTATTTACTGGGAATCAGCTTATGTTTGCCAAAATTGAGTTATGGGATTTGATTTTCTTCCAGCTGTTACTAAGTGGGCACCTCGGCCACAGTCGTTGAGAGGCATGAGTAAAGGTTTGGAAACTCCCTCCATCACTAGAAGCTTGTGAATCTGAACGAAGCAGCATATGGAATTAGTGTGGGTGAGATAGATGCTTTGAGGGGAATAGCAGGTTCTTTATGCTGCCACTATTCAACTATAAATAGTCGAGACACTTGATAATGCATTTATGTCCACCTTAACTAAACCACCATCATAACTGGCTCAAACACAATTACAAAGAAAACACACTTGTACTCCATTCGCTCACAGCAGAGCACATATATGTTTTTGAATCCTCCTGAAGAAAAGTGCCTGGAACTCAAAGGGATGGTTCTGGGGGATATATACAATCCAGGATATGGTCACCATTTTGAAAAGAGTGTCAAGAATTGAGATTGAGAGTACGTTCATGACAATAAGGTCCTTTGTGTAAGACCTTTATATGGGTAATAACGTTCAGCCTCCTACATGTATGGGTCATATATAACATGAATCCCCAAGTATTGATAATTATCGCTTACGACCCGCTATCCTCTCTGCAGTGGACATAATATAGATTTTATCCAGTTCCAAAAAGTGGTGGATGTCTTGTTCTTTGTCTAGCATGTGTATTGATGCCATTGGCTCTCTAAATAAAGCAGACAGAACAACTGCTGCTTTTTGGCAGATGTCCCTCTCTACCAAACTCTAAATAAGGCACAAAGACTCTTAAGCATTCTTGTGTTTTGTGCTGAAAACCTGGAATTGTCTGCCTAGTGACTACTATGAAGCATTCCAAGTATCCTTAAAATTCTGAAGAAGCCCCTTCTCTTCGTAACTTCAATCTCTCCTTCCCACTATTGTGGTATTTCTGAAATTGCTAGGCCTACGCAGTACCAGTAAAAGATTTGTTTTTGTTCATATTGGAGGGGGTGATCAAGTGAAACATGTGAGAGCCACTGAAAGCATATTGGCATGTTCTGTTGAAGCACTGGTATGCCTGGACACTGGACTGAGAATTTGTGGAGATTAGCACATTTGATGTAAATGGTTGCCCTGTTTGTAAAGTTTTAAAAATTGAGTAACAAATTAATTTGTGAAGTAGCATTTATTTATGCTCCAGCTTCTTGGAAACTTGCTCCTAAACTATAGTGGCCAGGAAAGCTTTAGTGTGTTCAGGATCCTGCCGACCATCTTTTTCAAGAATCATGAGGTGAGGCCATATTTCTGGGCTCTGCCGTCTCCAACACCGGATCTGTGTCTGTTATTTAGTAAGTATAGTCGGTCTTTTGTAGAGCTATATGCTGCCAATGTTGGTTAGGATGTATATCCATTGATCTTTCAGGGCTGGGAAGAGTACCTGGTATACATTTTTCCAACCTATGCCATCCTCCAGTTAAGCTGTTTGTACTCTTTTATTTTCTAAAGCTTAAAAGGACATGACATATTTGATTTGAGGTGAGAACTTCCTGGGTCTGTTTTTATAGTTAGTTCATTTACTGAGCACAGTTTACAGAAGTGCATACGATTGATCACCCTTTGATCCACTTCCCTGATTAAAACATTGTGAAATGACAGCACACCAAAGAGGTAGAAATATCACATTTTTATTAATTTTTATTATTATTTTAACAAGCCCTAACTGCATCATGAAGAATGGTACATGACAACTTTTTTTTTTTTTATTGTGTGCCTCAACAAAAATGCGTAGTCCTTCATCTAGCGTTTAAAGTGAAGTCGAACTATTTAGTGAGCTGCAAGGTTTATTTGAAATGTGGTACTGGTGTGTAGCATCTTTTTCATATGATCCAGAAAGGCCCTAATTGTGGTAGGATTTTTTAAAGCTGAGGAGTGAAGGCTTGTTGGCCATAATTGAAAGGTTAAAAGACTTGATTTGTGCTTGCTCCACTGCTCTAAATTTCAGAAGAGTGGTTAGTAATTACACCCTGGAAATAACTGTTTCATGTGATTCGCTTCGTCTTGAACTTTATTGCCCTATAACACTTCTGTATTGATCTTGTGTTTTAGTTTATTGAAGGGCCATTTGAAGAATATTTAAAACGATTGGAAAATCCACAGGTATGTATTGAAGATCACACATGCACAGCTGGTATTATTTTATTGTGTTGCAGTCGGTTTATATTTGTATGTTTACTATTTTTCTCTAAGATGCCTTCTACTCCTCACATTTGCATGCTTGACCAACTGTACAGCGTCCCCCCTGCCCAGGGTATTGTTCATATTGCTAGAAGACGTAGAATTGCTTATTACTGTAATGTGTCAACCAGGTAACATAGAATATGGTCGAGAAGTTACCCTTTATTCTCTTACAATTTATTAAGCAGAACTTGGATTCCTCACGTGCCTTAGCCATTGGCTCCATTGATTTAACCAAAAGATATCCCTTTAGCGACTGTCAGGGACTGGAGAAACTTTATCCAGCATGCCCAATTCTAACCTGACGGGCATTGAAATATCTGATCTTCTTGTGAACGGACCAATGGTACCCTCCTATTTTGCTTATGCTTCTGAGAAGTAAAACGAAATTAAACAGTTGACTGATCTAGAGGCTCATTACCTGGCACATCTGTTGTGACAGATTGTTCTCTTTTCTTGCTCACTTCTGAGAAAACAATTGCACATATTGGGTTCTGAATATTCCTAGCCTTATTAGTATTTTAACTACAGGGTGCAAAAAATAATATAATGTTGATCATGAGATTAAGATTGTCAACAGGTGTTTTCCTTTGAATCTGACTTCATAAGTTCCATTTATCGCTGGTCATATCCAGTCTCAATAGAGGCAAAGTCCTACTGGCCAACATGCTAGAGACACATCTGTCTCCCCTAACCCCTTCAGACTGTGACGTAGTGTTTCTAGATATGATAGGTGTTATTTCTTCTTAAAAGAAACTGTCTGTTATAATTACAATCTGAAATCCCTCTAAACTGTAGTAGGCGAAGAGCTAGCAGTGGGATGTGGTTGAGGCTGTATCTGCTGAAATCTCTCTTCGAACCCTAATTCACATTACTGCAGTCTGATACATCTGAAAGTGGAGGTATTCTCATTTACGGTCAGTTGGCCTAAGCAAAAAAAATTATAGTGTAGTGACCCGGAGGTTCAGGAAAGGCATCCTGAACCCAAATGACCTATGAAGACATGGCACAGCATTGAATCTGGAGTGCGGATCCAGAAAGGTCAACAAAATGAATGGCAGCCTATTTGGGGCAAAACAGAGAAATATTTGCAATGGCTGAGTAGCATTTCATCAGGAAACTTAAAGCATGGGGATCTTGGTTGTTTGGGTGGAAGCGCTCACTCCTGGTGGTGCGTTGAACAGGCTCCAGTGGATGGAGATGACTAAGCTCACAGCCGTGTCCTTGGAAATGATGAGTGAGAGGCCTGTGAGCTCATTCACCACCATCCAGCAGTACAGTGACTTGATCCGTAAGACAGTAAGGTGTCAATCAATCCCTTTTAGGGCACAGAGATAGTATTTCTGTTGCGTGCCTGGACATCAAGAGAGAAGTAAGGATCCCAGAGGTTCCATCGGGGATAAAAGAATACGTGATGCATGAGGCATGTAGCTTGCATTATGTTGCTCTAATAAAATATACAATCAGGGTAGATATCTTGCTGATCAGAGGATGCTCACATCCCCTACCATCCCTGCGCCATCCTGCAAAGGAAACAAATTGCTGTGTTTTCTGACTGCTGTGTCCCCAGTGGATATCCACCGAGGATGCAAAAAGATGTCACTGCAGCAACTCTGTGGACATGAGAAAATCTGACCATGCACAGCTTGTTCCATGAATGTCAGTTAACAAAGTTGTCCATTGTATAATAAGCAGTAGCATCTCCTTATGCATGTGCAGGGTCCTGAAACAGATTTCCAAACGTACGTAATTTCAGTTTTGAAAATAATTTTGTAAATCTAACATGCCTAACTAAATCTAGTCAGTCATAGAAAACAACATTTTGAAATTGCGCATCAAAACATTGTTCCTATATTTATGCTTCTAAGTGTGAGGAAATTGACACTACTTCTTCAAAGGTTTAGAAATTGCACTGTCCGATCCTGCATGTTATGGTTAGCCTGGTAGTTTGTTTTTTCAGTGAATGTCAGGGATCCTAAATTCGTTTGGATTTAAAAAAAAATTCAAACAATTGTTTAATCAGATTTTCAAAGGTTTACAGGCATCAATTGCCGACTTCCCACGACAGGTACATACAATCAAAAAATACCATGGATTACATTGTCGGAAAAAGCAGTAGAACAATCGGACAAAAACAAAACCACATACATAAGAAATAGAACAAATGCAACTGCAAAAAGAGGGGGGACTATGCCCCGTCCAAACTGGGTGCCTTACCTGAGAGCAGGCTCACCATAACTCTGATAAAAATGAATCTCTATCCAGTGATGCTACCCTACCTGTATGACAACCCATCAGCCCCACCCTTGCTCAACCAGACCCCTACACATCCGCACACATTCCCAGAACTCAGCGGCCACTATGAACCCCCCCCCCCCCCCCCCCCCCCCTCCTCCTCCCCCATTTACCTCCATTGATTAAGAAAAGACCAGGAGCACTCCTCCACCAATACTTGGTACTAGCCCATATCCGGTGACTGGGATAACTGGGAAGAAAAATTAAATGTAATTGTTCTCGATGCCTAGTAAACAACGCCCTTCAAAAGTCCGATATTAAGGCGCAATCCGCCGCAGGAAGGGACCCTATACTTCCTCGAATGCAGGCAGGTGGTCTTGAAATGTATACACCCGCTGCTCATAAGTGGCCAATCTGTACAGCTCCGCCAACCATTCTGGGTGTGTGGGCACCTGAGGAGAGTGCCAGTGGTGAAGGATACATATCTTGGCCACCATGACAGCTACCGTTGCAAATGGGAAGACACTTCCTTCACATGTGTAAAGTACCAGAGCCACCTTAGTCGAGTCCTGGAAGGGGAGAGAATGTAGAGTATAGAGTCTTCCACACAGAATGCCAATTGGGCACCAGGGCAGAACAGGACCGAAGAACATGGAACAAATCATACACAGCAGAGGAGCAGGACCTACAGATATCCGTCAGCAGAGGCCAAACTCTGAAGAGCTTACACAGCGTCCACTACCAGTTGTGGAGAATCTTGAAGTAGGAGTACTTCAGGCACCCATCCCTCAGGGAGCGGTAGTGGAAATGTAAAATCTCCCGTCAAAATAATCTGTGACCAGACATTCCTGTCAGTAGACCGGAGACGAGGTGTGGTGTCCTGAGAGTAAAGACTGTCAATGAGTATTTGATACAGATTTGAGACCGCTCCTCAAGCAAGGCCCCGTAGCCAGAGGTGATCCACCACCAGGAAGCTGGAGAGGGGCCGGTCCCAGAAGATCCCTTAGGCAGTGTTACACTGTCACTAATGGCAACTGGGGAAGGTGAAGGGGATACGTCGATATTAGCGTTTCAAACTAATGAAATCACCCCCCTCCGGCAGATGTCTTATGGTCTGAATCTCCCGTTCCACCTAAAGCATCCAGGAGATTGGATGGTGTGCAACAGTAATGCCCACATTTGACCACAGCAGCACCCCTTTATGAACTGCAAGAGGAACACCCCAACCCCCATGTAGCAGATGGAATTCCTTCCATTTCGTCCAGGTAGCCCATGGAGTTGGGGGGCGAGGCAACGTGCAGCTCTCACATTGTACAGGAATCCCATAGTGTCAGGGGTTTGTGCACCGGTGCATTCTCTGGTGCCCCTCTACAGCATGGAATCCAAGGAGTCCAGCAGGTAGGCCACCTGAGAAAGATGGTGCACAAGATAGTATAGGCGCATGTCTGGCAAACGTAAGCCCCCAGCCCTAGTGTCTTCATTCAGCCATGAAGGCTTAAAGTGAGGTTTCCTGTTCGCCTTCACAAACAGCTTAATGCGTCTGAAAGCAGGAGGGGCAGCTTGCTGAAAACCTAATTGAACCGGGGTGCGTAATCATCTTCACCATCTGGACTCTCCCCCCATAATGATGCCTGCATAGCAGACTACCAAGCCAAGTCCTGCTCCATGCTCGCCAATAGGGGTTGAATGTTATCCTGTACCATATTAGAAAGGCCCCTGTTGATCAGGAGGCCCAAATATTTCAGTCCCTTAGGTTTCCAGGTGAAGCCAAAAGCTGCCAAAGTGGGTTGCGGTAAACAGGGCATCAACAGGAGCGCCTCACTCTTGATCCAATTAATCTTGTAACCTGGGAAGGTCAAAAACTTGTCAATCAAAGAAATAAGATGCGTAACAGAACCCCTCCCACCCCGTCACTCAAGGATCGTAAAATGTAATCTGCTTAATGCAAAATCTGTGCATTCGCCCTCGGGGGTATCAATACAGGCCGACTGTTAGATGCCAGCTCCTAAGAGTGCCAAGGAAAATAAGTGACTATGCAATCAACCTGATGGTGGGGGGAGGTGTAAATCCATTTGACCTTGGCCAAAAAAACTGAACCCAGCCTTGTCCAGCATGTGGAATAAGTATCACCACTCTACCCTATCGAAAACCTTCTTTGCATCTTGAGACAGAAGTAGCTTATCGTCTATGTCATCATGGACATTCCACAGGACATTTGTCAGGAGCCGCGTGTGATTTTGTGAGGAACGGCTGGACATGAATCTCACTTGGTAGTCATAGATAAGATTTGGGTTCACCTGCTTGAGACGAGTCACCAGAATTTTCGCAAACACCATGTCCACATTGAGAAGCAAAATGGGGCGGTATCTCGTCCAACTAGTGGGATACTTATTGTGCTTCAAAATTAGGCTGAGTTGCTTTGTTATATTTGGGGCGGAGGGTGTTGGAGCCTTCCAGCTCTTTAAAGAATTTGAAAAGCAGCAAGACCACCAGGTCTTTGTTAATGTTATAGGACCCTGTTAGGTACCCGTCGTCTTCTGGGGCCTTAGTAATGGACATGGAATGAATGGCTTCCGCAATCTCATCCTCTGTGATTTTACCCTCTTGGAGCACTTACTGCCTACTTTTGACAAGGTGGGCAGTCGGACGGCCCTGAGAAAATCCTGCTCCAAGGTCTGGTCGGCAGGAGCCTCTGAGCAATAAACTGCTCCAAGAAAGCAAGCAAACGCCTCTGCCATCTCTACCAGGTGTGCCAGAATTTCCTCCGGCTCCCCTCGGATAGTCTGAATGGCACCACTCACCTCCCATTGGCACAACTGTGCGGCCAGCATCCTGCCCACCTCTCCCCCTGTTCATAGTGCCACCACCACTGATGAAGCAGGGCGTATTCTTCCTGGCAGGTGAAATGAGTATTAAATTCAAATTTGGAACACTCTAGTCTACAAAGAAGATCTGGGAGATGTGTCTTTTGAAAGTCTCTGACAGAGAGCGAATATTTCCCCTTCAGTCTGGCCTGCTTTTTCTGGGCCACCTGCTTGCTGAGTGCGGATTCTCTCATCAAAGCCCTTCCTGAAGTAGCCTCTCCTGCCGCTCAAAGAAGCTGTGCGAAAGACACATAAAGTTAATTATCCCTGAGATATTTGTGAAAGTGCCCGTGTTGTTTGGCACCTGGTGTCTGGAAGTGAGAGAGATTCAGCCTGCAGCGCTTCAAGGGAGGGGAGATATGGCCAAGGTCGAGCTCCAGTAGCCCCAGGGCATGATCTGAGAACCTCCTTGCTATTTTGCATTCCAGCAGCCAGAGTAAAGTAGAGTGAAAGAAGGGAAAAAAGTCAATCCTAGAGCACTTCCTATTAATACAGGATCAAAAGGTGTATTCCCTGTCTCTGTGGTTTGTCAGACACCAGGGGGTCAATCAGTCCATGAGCTCCCAGGACATCATGCAGGATCACGCTATCTCTTGCATTGGCCTGATCTAGTGGACCTGAGTGGTCGAGGTGGGGATACTTTGCCATGTTCCAGTCTCACCCCAATAACCACTCAAGTGGTACCAAACTTCACCAGGAGCTGCGGCAGCAAGGGGAGAAAGGCACATGGTTCTGGTTGGGGGCATACAGAGAGCTCACAATCATGATATTGTTTAATGTCCTGAACGACACAAACACATAACGACCCAGGGGTCATTTCAAGTTTTCAAGATAGTAAAAGAAAAGGACTTGTGGAAGAAGATGGCAAGTCCACACTTTTTCGGGGAAAGGTGGAGGACCAGTTGTATCACCCAGTAGCAACAGGCAGAAGGCTACTATTGACAACCCTCCCCAAAGTTTATCCGACTAAAGATGCGACAGATGAGTCTCCTGCAGGCGGGCAATATCAGGGGACTGTGAATGACCTTACTCACTTCATCAAGTGCAAGAAAACACTCACGTAAAGGGTATAATACACAGACACTTGGGTCTCATAGACTGGCCCAGAGTGGCACCTGTGATGATGCTGACATTGACAGAGAAACAGAGCCACAGGCACACTCAAAGGAAAACCACCAGCAGCAAGGGTGGAGCAGCTTCAAGGCAGGGTAAAAGACACAGTCAGCGGTGCAGCAACCTCGATCTCCTTGGCCCTGGAAAAGTAGGTACAGCTCCAATGAACAGGCACAGAGGTGAGAACAAATAACAAAACAGAAACTTTAAACAGGTGAGCTCTCCCATACTGTCTGCATCACGCTCAGACATCCAGCCCAGCACGTGCATCTCAGTACAACCCTGCTAGGGAATATGGAAGGAGGGTAAATGGGCACTTATCTATGACCAGGCTTCTGCAGTGCAATGGCACTGGGACATCCAAAGCAGAGAGCCCCCTCCACCACCCTCCAGAAAAGACCCATAGTGAGACCACAAGGAGAAAGTCCTTTCTCCCTATAATGAAGGTGGTTCTTACCAGCACAGTGGAGAGGAAACTCCCCCCCCCCCGTCCGCACAAAAGTCTTCATGATCATGGCTTGATCTGGAAGCGTGACTTGTCGCCCCTGTCATCTGCTTCCACACCGACACTGACTGCCCTATCCTCCCACCGTTTGAGGACAGAATTCAGTCTCACTCGCTCAGGCGGTGTGGAAGTCGAATCCCAGGTGAGCAGTGCAGACAAAAGTGGGTCACCCCAGGGGGCGGTCTGGCCCGCAGGTGTGGTTTCCATGTCTATTTCAGAGAGCCCAGACAAATATTGTTCCAGTTCCTCTGGGTCATTAAACTTCTGATTCCTTCCATTGATAGTAAGCAGCATCCTGGTCGGTTCAAGCAAGCCCTACTGAAGTTTCAGTTTGCGCAGTGGCGGCTGGAGGGCCATGAACTTCTTCCGGCGTACCACTGTGTCGTGTGAGAAGTCTGAGGACGCAAAGATCTTGGCATTGCCATGAACCAAAAGGCCATTTTGCCACAGCTGTGAACTGTCATGCCTGCTGTTGGTGGAGGAAGCACTCTGTAATAGTTCTGGGGGCTTTGCGGCATGTCATCCAAGGGACGTATCCGGCGCTCTCTTTGGAATTCAAGCAGTGGAGAGAAAGTGAGCCCAGTGAGGTTCGAAAGAAAATGGGCCAGAAATCCAGGCATGTCTGAAGCCTCCTGCCCCTTTGTCATCCCATGGAAGCAGACATTATTGCAATGGCTACGATCTCCATGTCCGTCAACTTCTAGTGGAGATGCCATACTTCGCTACCATCTCCAACAATGTGATGCAATCATCAAATGCCTCCACCCATAGGCTATGTGGTGTCAAGGTCGTCATGGTAATTGCATGCATGGAGTCCATGGTGGCCTTGATGCCTGTGAGCTCCTTCATGATGGTCTCCAGGATGATGTCTGCCATGGCCTCCAGAGGGCGACGTAGCTAGCCCACCACCATTTCTGTGAATAAAAGCTGTTGCGCTAACTTTTCTCTGGGCATCAGGGCAAGGCAGCCTGCAACTGTTTTTGACGGTAGAGGTGCAGCAGGTGGAAAACAGGCAAAGACAGACCCAACGTGCACCAGACGAAGACCCTGTTGGGCAGTATCACCACGACCAGCCATATGCGGGTACTCTGGCACCCACCAATACAGCCAGCGCACCTTACGTGTCCAGCCTCAGGTGCCAGGACCCCGATGTAGTTCAACTAGCCGCCAGGCTAGGGAGCGGCACAGGAGCTTTTTGTTCGAGGCTTATGAGCTACAGATCGTGCACTGTGCATTAGATCGCCACCTGGTGTTGGGCTCGGATGATTGCAGGTTGTTGTCTTTTTGGAGAAGTCTTTGTAGTCACAATATAGGTGACTCCTCCCTTGGACAATACTGCGCATGGGCATCGACTCCATCCTTAGATTGTTTTTTTCCGCCACTCGGTTCGGATGAGTTTCTCCGCTCCGTCTAGAAAAACTTTTCCAGCAACTTCGAAGCGCAAAAACTTCCTACAAACATTATTGACGTCGAATATACAACTTTAGACACCACCACCTCAATTCCTGTTCATCGACGCGGGCCGCTGGGCCTATCGATGCTGTGCGGCCTACACCACATGGAAAGAACAACGTTCAAGAAATTCCAGGCAAAATTCCCGCATAGCGATCATCACGAGGTTTGCAACCTCTGTCTATCGCTGGATCACGAGTCGACCTGCACAGCTTGTGCGTCCTTCCGATCGAAAAAGATCATCCGGGATCGGAGGGCCCGTCGACACGAGATGTGGAGATCAGCCCCACCACCGGAGAATATCTTCAATAACGAGGTTCCGCTAGTTCCAGAAGAAGATTCACCGGATCTCCAGATCATATCAGAGGCAGAGGACTCGGACGACTCGATTCCATCACGTCAACCCGTGAGTACTTCTGCCCCTGCACCACATACACTGCCCAAGCCAAAGGCGACGGTCAGCACTCCGCCCAAGGGGCCCAGTTGAGACCAAGTGCTCCCTCCTAAAGCCCAGACTTCGCGCTCGGCTCCGAGGAAGACAACTACGCCTTCAGGTGCATCGGCACCTAGCAAACCACACGTGCTGATTCCACCACCTCCATTGGCACCGAAGCCCAAAGACCCTTCGGCACCGAAAGCGAAAGACCCTTCGGCACCAAAATCAAAAGATCCTTCTGCACCGCAGACTAAAGTAGTATCGAAAGAAGCTCCGGCTCCGAAGCCGTCGACTTCCAAAACTAAAGATGGAAAGCCAGCGGCCGACGCCTCAAAGCCGGCGAGGCTACCTTACACTCCGAAGACTCCCGCTTCGGTGCCAACACCCACAAAGCCTGATTCCTAGGTTCGTAAGCCTTCGGACACGCCCGCCAAGCCGAAAATAACACCTTCGGCACCAAGAACTTTGCCACAGGACGCTATAACACCTCCCAAGGCAAAACGACAAAAACAACCTGTCTGAACCGAAAAAAATCGATGCCGAAGAAGGTTGTAGAGGAAGAAGAGGAAGAATTGTTCAGACCAGATCCTAAACAAAAGAGGATCTACATAAACCCAAAGACTGGACATGTAGTTGCTATACCTCATAAAAATAGACCAGCAGAAACACCACCTCCACATGTGGTTCCTGCCAAAATGGACTGTGCAACTTCCCATTTGCACCCTCCCTCTCCTGTATCTCCTTCCTCTCCTGTCCCTCCTTCCATATCACCTCAAATCTCTCCTGCTCCCTCTCCTGCATCCTCACATTCACCACAAACTGATGAGGAGGATGACTTAGGTGGTGGGGAAGATCCACATGCAGACCCAAATACATAACCTTTAGTTGAAAATATCGATACTTTTCGACCACATAATGTGCCTGATGTCCCTGATCCACAGCTATACCTATCAAAGCCTTCTCCGGAGGGCAGCATTGGGTTTAATCACCTCTTACACAAAGCTGCTATCTACCACAATGTTACAATGCATTCTGATGACATTGAGGAGGATTTTCTGTTAGTTGCTTTTGAGCCATCACACAGATCTACTCAAATTCTTCCCATGATCAAAGGAGTCATTAAGCACGCTCCAGAAATATTCAAAGATCCTGTATGCGCTAGTGTACTGAATCCAAGAATAGAAAAGAAATATAGGCCTGCACCCTCTGATCCAACCTATTGTTGGAAGGCGGTGACCCCGGGGGTCAAGATGACTCTCCTAACCACCCGAGACCTCCTCTCCCACAATTCTTGCTGAGTCTTATCGAGGGGGGAGTCCCCGCCGGGGAGGACTGATCGTACACACTGTCGACACACCACACTTACGACCGGACACCACACTGTGAATCTTTATCAAGTATGAACTTTATCAGGATAAAAATAAGGAGCGATACACAGCGATCGCAAAAGTCTCGTAACAAGGGTACGGGGAAGCGGGACAGTCTTAGAGGGCTAGTTGGCACGCCACGCACCCTGCGCACAGTTCTCAATCCTCGAACCGGGGGGTACGGGGGCTGGCGATGGTACTTGTTGTCCTACTCACTTCTGTTCAATATGGTCGTGAGGGTAGCGTCGATGGTCCAGCCGGACCAGAGAGTTCTTCAAGCCGCGACGAGGTCAGCAGGACTTGGTCAGGAGTACTCCGTAGTACTCGTAGGCAGGTCGAGCCGCGACAGCGTCCGCAGGGCTTCGGATGGTAGCAAATGTCTCTCGTTCTCAAGAGTGGGCCGCAACAAGGTCAGCAGGGCTCCGGTGGTTCAGGTCTTACTCTTCGAGAGAGAGCCGCGACAGCGTCAGCAGGGCTCGGTGGTTCAGTTCCGTAGCTTCGAGGATGAGCCGCGACGATGTCAGCAGGGCTCGGTGGGTCAGAGTCTGTTCTCCTCAAGGTCAGCCGCGATCAGATCAGCAGGGCTTTCTTGTCCAAGATACAACTGCCGGCTAGATGGAAGGCAGGCTGTCTTATAGTCCAGGAGCTCTTTGATGTCCGGACCCTCAGAGGCAGGAGGCCGGAGGTCCGAGGGCCAGGCGCCCGATTGTCTGGGCGGCTGGGTCTTTGATGCTTTTGGACCATGCGTCCAGGGAATCCCAGACACTCATCAAGGCCTGGAGCCAGCTCGCTCGGACGCCAAAAGGTGCGATCGAAACCAGCCCCCAGGGATGGTTCGGAGGTGTGAGGACAACCAGTTTCTCTGGAGGGGGCCGGGGGTGTGATGGAAGCCTTGGTTTCGGGTACTTGGTGAGTCGTTCACCCCCCGGGCGGGTCGGGGCGCGCGCGCCCAGCTGCAGCCGGGAACGGCCAGAGGCTGCCGAAAGGGAAGAAGGCGGCCGGCTGGCGGGGTGGCCAAAACATGGAGTCTGATAGCCACGTGCAGGGGTGCAGGCACGCGGTCTGGAGGTCGTCTCAGGTCCGATGTAGGAGTCTCGTGTATAGTTCTGGATGGACGGGGATCAGTTCCGTCCGTCGTTCTGGAGTTATGGGGGTCAGCGAGGGCCACGCCACGAGGCCGGGGTCCAACATGCGTCCCCTCCAGCTGAAAGACGAGGAGAACTACCCATCCTCTTGGGGGTTCTCTTCGCTGAGGCGGAAGAAGCGGGACAGGCCGTCGGCGTTGGCGTGGTCGGCACCAGGCCTGTGTTCCACAGTAAAATCCATCCCTTGGAGGGAGATGGACCAGCGTAGCAGCTTAGGGTTCTCTCCTCTCATCTGCATGAGCCATCGGAGAGGACGGTGATCGGTCTGGACCAGGAAGTGGGTACCGAACAGGTAGGGCCTCAGTTTCTTCAAGGCCCAGACTACTGCGAAGGCCTCTCGCTCGATGGTGCTCCATCTTTGCTCCCTGGGTAGTAGCCTCCGGCTGATAAAGGCTACTGGGTGATCAATCCCCTGGTCGTCCACCTGGGAGAGCAGGGCTCCGATGCCATGTTCGGAGGCGTCGGTCTGGACCACGAACTCTCTGGAGTAATCAGGGGCCTGTAGTACTGGAGCGGTGCACATGGCCTGTTTCAATTCCTCGAACGCCTTCTGGCAGGCGGGGGTCCAACTAACCTTCTTGGGGTTGGCCTTGGCTGTCAACTCTGTGAGGGGGCCTACAATACTCCCGTAACCCTTGATGAATCTACGGTAGTATCCTGTGAGTCCTAGGAAGGCCCGCACCTCGGTCTGGGTCGTGGGGGTCTCCCAGGCATTGATAGCATCTATCTTGGGTTGGATGGGGGCTACGAGGCCGCTTCCGACCTGGTGTCCGAGGTATACCACGGAGCTTTGTCCTATTTGGCACTTGCTAGCTTTAATGGTGAGCCCGGCGCGGCGCAGGGCGTCCAACACCTCCCAGAGGTGGTGCAGGTGCTCGGGCCAGTGGACATTGAACACCGCAATGTCGTCGAGATACGCTGCACTGAAACTTCCAACCCGGCCAGGACCTGGTTGACCAGTCGCTGGAAGGTGGCGGGGGCGTTTTTCATGCCGAAGGGCATCACTCTGAAGTGGAAGTGGCCATCTGGAGTGGAGAAAGCAGACCTTTCTTGGGCCCTCTCCGTGAGGCCGATCTGCCAGTAGCCACTGGTGAGATCGAAGGTACTGAGGTACTGAGCCGACCCTAGGCGGTCAATGAGTTTGTCGGCTCGGGGGATGGGGTGTGCGTCGGTTCGGGTGACTGCGTTGAGTCCGCAGTAGTCTACGCAGAACCTCAGCTCAGGAACGGCGCCTGGGGCGGCCGCCTTCGGGTCCAGGACCACGGGGCTAGCCCATGGGCTGTCGGAGGCTTCTACCACTCCTAGGTCCAACATTTTGTCGACTTCGGCCTTGATGCAGGCTCGAACTCGGTCAGGGACTCGGTAGGCTCTGTGTCGTACCGGAGGGCTGTCCCCGGTGTCCACGTCGTGGACGCACCAACTGGTGACGCCGGGGAGGGAGAAGAGGTCTGAGAATTGTCCCAACAATTGGCGACATTCTTCGCGCTGCACGGGGGTGAGGGAGGTGGAGAGACTCACAGGAGATCTGGTAGAGGGTCCGTTTCCTCTTCCTCTCCGTCGTCAGTGGCAAGGAGTAATCCCAACTCAGAACGCACAAAGTGGGGTTTGAGCCGGTTCACGTGTAAGACTTTCAGGGCATTCCTGGCTGATTTCGTATGAACGAGGTACGTAACCCTTGATGAATCTACGGTAGTATCCTGTGAGTCCTAGGAAGGCCCGCACCTCGTTCTAAGTCGTGGGGGTCTCCCAGGCATTGATAGCGTCTATCTTGGGTTGGATGTTACAAGTGAGCCAGACCTGGCTCTTGCACTCTATCACCTTAAAGGGTCCAGTCCACTTGTCCTGCCGGGCACCAGGTTCCACTGGGGACATGACCCAAACCTGTTGGCCGGGTTGAAGCTCGACCAGAGTGGCATTCTGGTTGTACCAGCGTTTCATCTCCTCTTGGCTGGCCTCCAGGTTGGCCTCTGCCAGCTCGCGAAACTTCTGCGTCTGGTTCCGGAGGGCCAGGACGTAGGAGAACACATCGGGGGGTGTGCTCGGGGGGGCTGTCTCCCAGCCTTCCTTGACCAGGCTGAGGGGACCCCGGACGGGGTGCCCATAGAGCAGCTCGCAAGGGCTGAACCCCAAGGATTTCTGGGGAACCTCTCGGTATGCGAACAGGAGGCAGGGCAGGAGGACGTCCCACTTGCGTCACAAGGGCTCCTCGAGACCCAGGATCATCCCTTTCAGGGTGCGGTTGAACCGCTCAACCAGGCCGTTACCCTGGGGATGGTATGGGGTGGTGAACCTGTACGACACCCCACACTGTTGCCAAAGGGACTTCATGTACCGGGAAATAAAGTTTGTGCCTCGGTCGCTCACCACTTCCCGCGGGAATCCCACCCGGGAGAAGATCCCCATGAGGGCCTGGCCCACGAGCGGGCCGTCACGGTCCGGAGGGGGATGGCTTCGGGGTATCGGGTGGCGTGATTGACCAGAACCAAAATGAACCGGTGACCTATGGAGGTCCGGGGGTCCAGAGGTCCGACAATGTCGATCCCCACCCTCTCAAAGGGGGTACTGACAACTGGAAAGGGCTGGAGGGGAGCCTTGCGCTTGCCTCCGCTTTTGCCGCTAGCCTGACACGTGGGGCAGGACTTACAGTGGTGTTCCACATCGGCCCGTATGCGGGGCCAGTAGAAATGGGTCACTAACCGATGGAATGTTTTATCTTGGCCCAAGTGTCCCGCCAGGGGCACATCGTGGGCCAGGTTGAGGAGGAGGCCGCGGAAACGTAGGGGTACCACCAGCACGCGGGCTGACCCTTCTTCGGCGGTCTTCTGTTCACTGTAAAGTAGGCCGTTTTCCCAGTAAAGGTAATGGGAGCCGGACTGGCCTCCAGCGGCCTGGGCTGCGGCCTGTTGCCGGAGCCCCTCAAGGGCAGGGCAGGAGGTCTTCTCTTGGCAGAACTCCTCTCGGGATGGTCCTCCTTCTTGGCACTACTGGGCCAACTCGGGGATATCTGTTAGGGGGGGACCGGCTCGACGGTGGGTCAGAGGGGACCTTCGTCGGATTCGCTTCCTTCAGTGGAGGGCTGGTCGAGGACTGTGGGGTGCTTGCTTCCCTCGGGGACATCAGGGGCTGCACTGGGGAACTCGGACTCTTCGTTCCCGTGGTTGGTTATTCTGGCGGTCATGGCCCGGGTGCTCACACAGGCCCATTGGGGCAGACCCAACATCTCTAGATGGGTCCTTCTTTCTACCTCTTTCCACTTGGAACTCTCGAGGTCATTTCCCAGGAGGCAGTCCACAGGCATGTCCGTGCGGACCGCTACCCGTAGATCGCCCGAAACTCCCTCCCACTCAAACGGGACCTGTGCTATCCTGCAGGTGCGGACGGAATTGTCAGCTGCTATCACTCTACAGGAGGTGTGGTGGATGATCATGGACTCAGGGACTAGCGTGTATCTAACAGACGTGATGCTGGCTCCTGTGTCTCTAAGGGCTCCTATGCTGCGCCCGTTAACTTTAACTGTCTGGCGATACTTTTCTGTGTTGTCGGGCAGGTAATCTCCTGGGATCATCTCGCTATTCCCCAGGGAGGCTAAGACCATGGCTGCGGGCTCCCACTCCCCCTGCTCTTCGATTTCTTCCTCTTCTAGGGCTACTGAGGATATCTGTCTGGTGGAGGGGCCAGTGGGAGTGGATTTCTGGGCCATGGGGCATCGGGGATCACCGGCATAGTGCCCGGGTTGCTGACACTTGTAGCACGTGGTGCTGGGGCGGAGCCCCGGGGGTCCTGCGCGCGGGGCGGCTCTCGTCGCGGGAGGAGAGCGCAGGGCCTGGTTTCTGGGGGGGCTACGCTGGAGCCCTGACTGAGATCCTTGCTGTTTGCCTCGACCTCCCCCACCCCGCTGGCGGGAAGATCCTTGGTTGTTCCGTGGGGGGTCTCCCCCGGGCCCCTTCTGGACTCGGGTGGCCACCCAGCGATCGGCTTCAACAGCCAGTTTTCGTGGATTAGCGAGCTTGCTGTACAGGAGATGCTGTCTCAGTTCCACAAAGCAATTGGCGGACAGGTGCTCGTAAGCGACTAGGTCGACTAGGCCTTCGAAAGTGGTCACATTGCTGCCCTTGATCCATCCATCTAAGGCCCGGGTGTAGTAGTTCACATAGTCCACCCATGTGGTGCCAGGAATCTTCTTGCACTCCCTAAACCGCTGGCGATACATTTCTGGCGTAAGCCCGTAGCGGAATAGGAGCGCGTCTTTCATGTGGGGGTAGGCGTTCATGTGTGCGGTTGGTAGGTCCAGCAGGGTGTCTCTCCCCTCGCTGAGGAAGCGGCTCCACAGGCCGGCTCCCCAGTCCTTCTCGGGGACCCGGTGGGCGGACATGGCGACCTCGTAGGCCTTGAACCACTGCTGGATGTCGTTCCCTTTGTAAAACTCCTTCATGACGTCTTTGGGGATGTGCACCTTCGTTTCTTTGGGGACCACCTGTTCTCCGAGTCCCGGTGGTCCGGTTGCTTCTGTTCTGGCTTTCAACTCTAGTTCTTTGAGGCTGCGCTCGTGCTGGTGCTCGAGCTGGAATTTCCGGCCTTCATGCTCCCTCTGGAGCTTCTTCTACTCTAGCTCTCCTTGGAGCCGCAATTGCTCAATTGCCAACTTCTTTTCTGCAAGTTTGAGTTCGCCCTCCAATTTGAGGCGCGCCAGTTCTAGTTCATGGCTTCGGTCACGTTCTCGGTCGGCCATCTCTTCCGATGACCGATCTCTCCCGGTTGCTGGGCTCCGGGTCGGTTGCTGGTTTCTTTCACCGGCCGGTGTACCGGGTTCGGTCTGTGGCCTCCCTCCGTGGTTGTCTTCGGTCGGGGGAGGGATGCTCCGGACTCTACCCAAGCGGTTAGCGCTTTCTGGAAATCTTCCTTCGTACTTAGTCCGGTACTCGTGATACTCAGTTATCTGCAGAACTGCTTTAGCTCTCTATGGGTGAAGTCTTCCAAGAGGTCTTTATCGAATGTCGTCTTTACACCAGGTTCTGTGGACGTCATTATTGCTCTTTCTTCCTCGTGCGTTTACTGCGTGGGTGTTCAGGTAGTGTGTCAGTGGTACGATCTTCAGACGTAGGTTCGTATTGCGTCGCTGCCACCAATGTTGGAAGGTGGTGACCCCGGGTGTCAAGATGACTCTCCTAACCACCCGAGACCTCCTCTCCCACAATTCTTGCCGAGTCTTATCGAGGGGGGAGTCCCCGCCGGGGAGGACTGATCGTACACACTGTCGACACACCACACTTACGACCGGACACCACACCGTGAATCTTTATCAAGTATGAACTTTATCAGGATAAAAATAAGGAGCGATACACAGCGATCGAGGGATCGCGAAAGTCTCGTAACAAAGGTACGGGGAAGCGGGACAGTCTTAGAGGGCCAGTTGGCACGCCACGCACCCTGCGCACAGTTCTCAATCCTCGAACCGGAGGTCTTACTGTTCGAGAGAGAGCCGCGACAGCGTCAGCAGGGCTCGGTGGTTCAGTTCCGTAGCTTCGAGGATGAGCCGCGACGATGTCAGCAGGGCTCGTGGGTCAGAGTCTGTTCTCCTCAAGGTCAGCCGCGATCAGATCAGCAGGGCTTTCTTGTCCAAGATACAACTGCCGGCTAGATGGAAGGCAGGCTGTCTTATAGTCCAGGAGCTCTTTGATGTCCGGACCCTCAGAGGCAGGAGGCCGGAGGTCCGAGGGCCAGGCGCCCGATTGTCTGGGCGGCTGGGTCTTTGATGCTTTTGGACCATGCGTCCAGGGAATCCCAGACGCTCATCAAGGCCTGGAGCCAGCTCGCTAGGACTCCAAAAGGTGCAATCGAAACCAGCCCCCAGGGATGGTTCGGAGGTGTGAGGACAACCAGTTTCTCTGGAGGGGCCGGGGGTGTGATGGAAGCCTTGGTTTCGGGTACTTGGTGAGTCGTTCACCCCCCGGGCGGGTCGGGGCGCGCCGGACGCGCACGCCCAGCTGCAGCCGGGAGCGGCCAGAGGCTGCCGAAAGGGAAGAAGGCGGCCGGTGGCCAAAACATGGAGTCTGATGGCCACGTGCAGGGGTGCAGGCACGAGGTCTGGAGGTCGTCTCAGGTCCGATGTAGGAGCCTCGTGTATAGTTCTGGATGGACGGGGATCAGTTCCGTCCGTCGTTCTGGAGTTATGGGGATCAACGAGGGCCACGCCACGAGGCCGGGTCCAACACCTATATTAAGGGACATCCTCCTCTAGACTCTTTAGTTTTGTCCAATGCAAGAAAAAGAGCAAATTCAGACTTCTGGTGAAACGCCCCCACCTGACAAGGAGTCCAAAGTTATTGATGCGTCGGGTAAAAGGATAGCTGCACAAGCTACAAATATATGGCGCATTGCGAATACACAAGCCCTTCTCTCACGTTATGACAGGGCTCATTACGACCAGTTAGAGATACTACTACAGCACCTTCCAGATCAATATAAAGATCAGGCAACTGAGCTCATACAAGAAGGCAAATTCATTTCAAATGCTTCAATAAAATGTGCACTAGATCTCGCAGACACAGCTGCTAGAGCTGTAAATACTAGCGTAATACTCAGAAGACATGCGTGGCTGCACATTTCCGGGTGCAAACAAGAGGTGCAAACCACAATTTTGAACCAGCCTTTTAACCAAAACCAGTTATTTGGCCCAGAAGTAGACGCTACACTGGACAAAATGAAGAAAAACACAGACACGGCAAAGTCAATGGGAGCTCTACAGTCCACACAGACTAGAGGTTCTTTTCGTCGCTCCTTTTATAGAGGAGGCTCCAAGAAAACTGGAGCAGACACAACTACATCTTTCAAGACGCATACACAAACATCCTCTAACAAAGGGTATTTTAGAAGAGGATACAGAGGCAATAATAACAAGGGAAGAGGTTGCGGTAACAACAGCAATCGCTCCTCCTCCACCACTAAACAGTGACTTCCCTCTGCTCCCCCAACAGCATTCCACTCTTGTGGGGGGCAGATTAACACAGTCTGGAACTCCATCACAACAGACAGGTGGATGAGACAGATTATCCAACATGGCTACTGCCTAGAATTTACAGCAACCCCCCTAAACATACCACCCAGGCAGCGTCCTATGTCTACAGATCACCTGACTCTGCTTCAACAAGAAGTTCTAGAACTTCTACAAAAAGATGCTATTCAACTAGTCCCATTAGAGGAACAGGGGATGGAGGTTTACTCGCTGTCTTTTCTAATTCCCAAAAAGGACGGGACACTGAGACCAATTCTCGACCTCAGGCCCCTCAACCATTACATACAATCATATCATTTTCATATGATCACTCTGCAACAAGTGCTCTCACTACTGCAACAAGGCGATTTCCTTTCCACTCTAGACCTGAAGGACGCCTATTTTCACATCCCAATACATCCTGCTCACAGAAAGTACCTACGGTTTGTGATACAAGGACAACACTATCAGTTCAAAGTCCTTCCGTTTGGTGTCACAACAGCACCACGGGTGTTCACAAAGTGATTAGCAGTAGTAGGAGCACATCTCGGAAGACAACAGATACATGTCTTCCCTTACCTGTACGATTTGGCTCATAAGAGCCAATTCATTACACCAATGTGTACAACACACTCAGCAGACAATTCAACTGTTGCACATCCTAGGGTTTACGATCAATTACACAAAGTCGCACCTAGAGCCTTCGCACGTGCATCAGTATCTAGGAGCTACCATAAACACATCTACAGCTCTAGCGTATCCCAGTCCAGCCAGGATACAGAGCATTCAAGCCTTAGTCTCCACTTTTCAACACCAACAGTCTCTCCAAGCAAGGGTGTTCATGAGATTAATAGGCATGATGGCATCTTGCATCTTCATGGTACAACATGCAAGATTGCAAATGCGTCCATTACAAGAATTCCTAGCACAACAGTGGAATCGGGCTCAAGGTCAGCTCACAGACGTGGTGTTGGTAGACAGCCGCTCATACAAGAAGGCAAATTCATTTCATGCATCGCTCTCTGCAATGGTTCGAGCCTGTTCCACAAATAGTGCTCACAACAGACGCATCCCTCACAGGATTGGGAGCCCATCTCTTACACCACACGACTCAAGGTTGATAGAACAACCAACAAAAGCTGTTACATATCAACCATCTAGAGTTGCTAGCGATATTCTTAGCACTCAAAACTTTTTAACTTCAAGTACAGAACAAAGCTGTCGTAATCCGGACAGACAATATGACCGCTATGTACTATATACAAAAACAGGGGGGGACACACTCTGCAACTGTCACAGCTCGCACAGAACATTTGGAGATGGGCCATTACTCAAAACATATATCTATTAGCGGAACACCTTCCAGGGGTTCACAATCAGATAGCGGATCTGTTAAGTCAGCAGTCACAACAGATTCACGAATGGGAACTACATCCACAAGTTCTTCAACCATTCTTCCAACAGTGGAGGCACCTACACATAGACCTGTTTGCCACCCACGAAAATGCAAAATGCCCAACCTTCGCTGCCAGGTTCCCACACATACGGTCCGAGGCAATGCAATATGGATGAACTGGTCAGGCAGATTTGCATACGCTTTTCCGCCTCTCCCCCTCATTCCACTAGTGATGCGCAAGCTCAAACAAGAGTCTCTTAAGCTCATTCTAGTAGCTCCCACATGGGCACGCCAGCCGTGGTTCACCACACTACTAGATCTCTCTCTGGTTCCACATCAAAAGTTACAGCTCACACCCTCGCTGTTAACACAGAACCATGGAGAAATCAGGCACCCAGACCCGAACCAACTGAATTTGGCGATCTGGCTCCTAAAGTCTTAGAGTTTGGTTATCTTAACCTACCTCAAGACTGCATGAATATCATTAAAGAGGCTAGGAAACCCACTACTAGAGTGTGTTATGCCGCCAAATGGAAAAGATTTGCAATATATTGCAAACCTAATCACATTGATCCACTGAATGCTTCCATCCAAAATATCATTTGTTACCTTTTACATCTACAAAGTTCTAACTTGGCATACTCTTCCATATGCCTACATCTTGCAGCAATTGCAGCCTATTTACAAAACAGAAAACACCTGTCACTTTTTAGGGTACCGGCAATCAAAGCATTTATGGAAGGATTAAAAAGAATAATCCCTCCTAGGCTGCCACCTTCACCAGTATGGAACCTAAATCGTGTCCTTACGAGACTCATGGGACCCCCTTTTGAGCCTCTACATAAATGTGAACTGCAATTTCTAACATGGAAAACTGCTTTCCTTGATGCCATCACCTCTCTCAGAAGAGTAAGTGAAATACAAGTGTTCACCATACAAGAACCATTTTTTCAAATACATACTAATAAAGTGGTTCTCAGGTCTAACCCAAAGTTTCTCCCAAAGGTTATCTCCCCTTTTCACCTAAACCAATCTGTAGAGTTACCGGTGTTTTTCCAAAACTCAGACTCTGTAGCAGAAAGAACTTTACACATGTTAGATGTTAAGAGATCTCTGCTATACTACATAGATAGAACTAATTCCTTTAGAAAGACAAAACAATTGTTTGTATCTTTCTCTCCTCCAAACAAAGGCAACCCTATCTCTAAAGGTGGGATTGCCAGGTCGATTGTTAAGTGTATACAGATATGCTATCAAAAAGCTAAACGCACACTAACAGTTCCTCCTAGAGCACACTCTACTCGCAAACTAGGAGCCTCTATGGCTTTCTTAGGAAATATACCATTAGACGACATATGCAAAGCAGCAACATGGTCTACACCACACACCTTCAGTAAACACTATTGTGGTGATGTGCAAGGAAAGCAGCAAGCTGCAGTAGGCCAGGCTGTCCTTAGAACACTGTTTCAGACTACTGCAATGGATACAAGCGACCACCGCTAGGGGAGACACTGCTCCACAATCGATGCATAGTGTACAATCTGCAGCTCATATGCCTCGAACGGAAAATGCTACTTACCAGTATGCATCTGTTCTTGGCATGTAGAGCTGCAGATTTGTACACGCCCTCCTGCCTCCCTGGACTTGTATCCATTCCAGTTCTCATCTTATTTAGATGCACACGCATGGACATCCCTTTTTTTCTCTTCACTTCTACTAACTCCATCATTTCCCATCATGGCGAAAAACAATCTAAGGATGGAGTCGATGCCCATGCGCACTATTGTCCAAAGGGAGGAGTCACCTATATCGTGACTACAAAGACTTCTCCAAGAAGACAAAAACCTGCAATCATCTGAGCCCAACACCAGGTAACGATCTAATGCATAGTGTACGAATCTGCAGCTCTACATGCCAAAAACAGATGCATACTAGTAAGTAGCATTTTCCTTCTCTCTGTGCATCAACTTTTATTTCTCCTTGTCTACTTTTCTCTGCTGTCTCTTTTTGACAAATGCCATTCTGGTGGTAGAGAGAAATTCCTAACGGATACTCAGTCTGTCTGTGGCACGATTCTCACACCATTGTGAACTATGAAATGATTCACGAAAGGCCTTTCAAGAGACCGAGGGACATTGAGGGAATTTTTATCGGAGCCAGCCTGGGTGAGCTTGGTATGCACCAGGAGGCTTCATTTTCATCTCTCCTTAGGATAACGATAGGCAAGTCAAGGCCAGCTCGAAATGGAAGATTGGAGCATGTCCACCAGACATGTTAGACCTTTTCAAGAGCTCAAACATCGTTGCAGATCAATCGGTCAGGTCACCAATTTGTTATGTTATATTCGGGAACACGTTTAGCCACAAGTATGACATTTTTTAACTCCGAATACACATGCTTTCTTCTGCGCAAAACAGATGCCAGAATTTCTTCTGATCCATAGGCCTCACAAGCCTCTCTCTCATTGGCATTGGGCCTTTTCTTGTCTTGTGTTCCTTCTTGGTTCTAGCACCAAACACTAGGCTACAATTATAACACATTGAAGCATGTCTGGAAGCCCAATGGCTTCATCAAAAATGATGTTTCATTGAGCTGTTTCTCTAATCTCTATTGTGGTGTGTCCGAAGAGGAGCATGCTTCAAACTATCCCATTTCTGAAGGCTTTTGCAAGCCAATTGATTGTGACTTCTTTATTTCGGAAGGGATGATGGACTAATAACGATGACCTAACTACTAAAGCTAAGTGGTCAGTTAGGAAGCATTAGCCTCGCATCAAAATACTTGAACTGAGAACAGGCTGTCCTAATTATAATGTCTTCCGACTCTATCCAGACTAACACCACCACCACAATGTATTACCTCAACATGCACAGGGAACAAGATCTAGAGTTTACAGAGATAATTTGGAACTGGTTTATATCAAAGAACAGTCACTTCACAGTAGTGCACCTTGAGTATTACAAACGCAAGCTCAGATACGCTCAGCCAGAATGGCGATTGCCCACCTTCAGTATTACAAACGCAAACTCAGATACGCTCAGCCAGAATGGCGATTGCCCAACCACAAAGTGCTTTAAAATATCTTTATAACAATGGCAGAGCCAGATTTTAAATTGTTTGCTGTTGAGTGTAATGCACAATGCTTAGACTAAATTTCTAGGTTACCTGATCCTTGTGGCGCTCTGTGTGTGTGTGTGTGTGTGGTGCTCTGTGTGTGTGTGTGGTGCTCTGTGTGTGTGTGTGGCGCTGTGTGTGTGTGTGTGGCGCTGTGTGTGTGTGTGTGGCGCTCTGTGTGTGTGGCGCTCTGTGTGTGTGTGTGTGGCGCTCTGTGTGTGTGGCGCTCTGTGTGTGTGGCGCTCTGTGTGTGTGGCACTCCTCTGTGTGTGTGGCGCTCTGTGTGTGTGGCGCTCTGTGTGTGTGGCGCTCTGTGTGTGTGTGGCGCTCTGTGTGTGTGTGTGGCGCTCTGTGTGTGTGTGTGGCGCTCTGTGTGTATGTGTGGCGCTCTGTGTGTGTGTGGCGCTCTGTGTGTGTGTGTGTGGCGCTCTGTGTGTGTGTGGCGCTCTGTGTGTGTGTGGCGCTCTGTGTGTGTGTGTGGCGCTCTGTGTGTGTGGCGCTCTGTGTGTGTGTGTGTGTGGCGCTCTGTGTGTGTGTGTGTGTGGCGCTCTGTGTGTGTGTGTGTGTGGCGCTCTGTGTGTGTGTGTGTGGCGCTCTGTGTGTGTGGCGCTCTGTGTGTGTGTGTGTGTGGCGCTCTGTGTGTGTGTGTGTGTGTGTGTGGCGCTCTGTGTGTGTGTGTGTGTGGCGCTCTGTGTGTGTGTGTGTGTGGCGCTCTGTGTGTGTGTGTGGCGCTCTGTGTGTGTGTGGTGCTCTGTGTGTGGTGCTCTGTGTGTGGTGCTCTGTGTGTGGTGCTCTGTGTGTGGTGCTCTGTGTGTGGCGCTCTGTGTGTGTGGCGCTGTGTGTGTGTGTGTGTGTGTGTGGTGTTCTGTGTGTGTGTGTGTGGCGCTGTGTGTGTGTGTGTGTGTGGCGCTGTGTGTGTGTGTGTGGCGCTGTGTGTGTGTGTGGCGCTGTGTGTGTGTGTGGCGCTGTGTGTGTGTGTGTGTGGCGCTGTGTGTGTGTGTGTGTGTGGCGCTGTGTGTGTGTGTGTGTGTGTGTGTGTATGTGGCGCTCTGTGTGTGTGTGTGTGTGGCGCTCTGTGTGTGTGGCGCTCTGTGTGTGTGTGGTGCTCTGTGTGTGGCGCTGTGTGTGTGTGTATGTGGCGCTCTGTGTGTGTGTGTGTGGCGCTCTGTGTGTGTGTGTGTGTGGCGCTCTGTGTGTGTGGCGCTCTGTGTGTGTGTGGTGCTCTGTGTGTGGCGCTGTGTGTGTGTGTATGTGGCGCTGTGTGTGTGTGTATGTGGCGCTCTGTGTGTGTGTGTGTGTGGCGCTCTGTGTGTGTGTGTGGCGCTCTGTGTGTGTGTGGTGCTCTGTGTGTGGTGCTCTGTGTGTGGTGCTCTGTGTGTGGCGCTCTGTGTGTGTGGCGCTCTGTGTGTGTGTGTGTGTGGTGCTCTGTGTGTGTGTGTGTGGCGCTGTCTGTGTGTGTGTGTGTGGCGCTGTGTGTGTGTGTGTGTGTGGCGCTGTGTGTGTGTGTGTGGCGCTGTGTGTGTGTGTGGCGCTGTGTGTGTGTGTGGCGCTGTGTGTGTGTGTGTGGCGCTGTGTGTGTGTGTGTGTGTGGCGCTGTGTGTGTGTGTGTGTGGCGCTGTGTGTGTGTGTGTGTGGCGCTCTGTGTGTGTGGCGCTCTGTGTGTGTGTGTGGCGCTCTGTGTGTGTGTGTGGCGCTCTGTATGTGTGGCGCTCTGTGTGTGTGGCGCTCTGTGTGTGTGTGGTGCTCTGTGTGTGGCGCTGTGTGTGTGTGTGTGGCGCTGTGTGTGTGTGTATGTGGCGCTCTGTGTGTGTGTATGTGGCGCTCTGTGTGTGTGTGGCGCTGTGTGTGTGTGTGTGTGTGGCGCTGTGTGTGTGTGTGTGTGTGGCGCTGTGTGTGTGTGTGGCGCTGTGTGTGTGTGGCGCTGTGTGTGTGTGTGGCGCTGTGTGTGTGTGTGTGTGGCGCTGTGTGTGTGTGTGTGTGGCGCTCTGTGTGTGTGGCGCTCTGTGTGTGTGTGTGGCGCTCTGTGTGTGTGTGTGGCGCTCTGTGTGAGTGGCGCTCTGTGTGTGTGGCGCTCTGTGTGTGTGTGGTGCTCTGTGTGTGGCGCTGTGTGTGTGTGTGTGGCGCTGTGTGTGTGTATGTGGCGCTCTGTGTGTGTGTATGTGGCGCTCTGTGTGTGTGTATGTGGCGCTCTGTGTGTGTGTGTGTATGTGGCGCTCTGTGTGTGTGTGGTGCTCTTTGTGTGGTGCTCTGTGTGTGGTGCTCTGTGTGTATGTGGCGCTCTGTGTGTATGTGGCGCTCTGTGTGTATGTGGCGCTCTGTGTGTATGTGGCGCTCTGTGTGTGTGTGGCGCTCTGTGTGTGTGTGTGTGGTGCTCTGTGTGTGGCGCTGTGTGTGTGTGTGTGGCGCTCTGTGTGTGTGTATGTGGCGCTCTGTGTGTGTGTGTATGTGGCGCTCTGTGTGTGTGTGTGTATGTGGCGCTCTGTGTGTGTGTGTATGTGGCGCTCTGTGTGTGTGTGTATGTGGCGCTCTGTGTGTGTGTGTGTATGTGGCGCTCTGTGTGTGTGTGGCGCTCTGTGTGTGTGTGTGGTGCTCTGGGTGTGGTGCTCTGTGTGTGGTGCTCTGTGTGTATGTGGCGCTCTGTGTGTATGTGGCGCTCTGTGTGTATGTGGCGCTCTGTGTGTGTGTGTGTGGCGCTCTGTGTGTGTGTGGCGCTCTGTGTGTGCACGGCGCTCTGTGTGCCCCTCCCTCGCTTTGCCCCCCCCCCACTGTCCACTTATGACCGTCATACTTACGCGCAGCGGATGCGTACCGAAGGTGCGCCAAAGGTAAGCCCGTCAACGCCCGTCCGCGCCTGGACCGCGCCCAGTGCCAGACCCCGTGGCCCCCGCAAAATCCACCCCGCCCGCATAACTTACGACGCCGCAACCCTCTTAGCACTCAACCCCGGCCGACTTCCTGACTGCCACCAAGCCGCCCCAGGACACACCCATGGACCCTTCACCTGCCACTCCTGCAAGTTCGGCTGCATCAAGACCCACACCAAATCCACAAACTCCAAACAGAGCTCCGACACTAACCACCTGAAGTGCATCCTGCTCAACACCCGCTCGGTCCACAGTCACGCCATTGAACTCTGGAACCTACTTGACACCACATCGCCGGACGTCGCCTTTCTTACAGAAACCTGGATGAACGCCTCATCAATGCCCGACATTGCCATAGCCTTCCCTGACGGCTACAAGATTATCCGTAAGGACCGCATCAACCAAACAGGAGGAGGCATCGCCATTGTTCATAAGAACACCATCCGCATCACGACCAGCTCCGATGACATCCTCACAGCCGCCGAACACCTTCACTTCCAGATCCACATCGACCCCAAGACCACACTCAGAGGCACCCTCATCTACAGGCCACCAGGACCCCGCACACAATTCAGCGAAGACATCACTGACTTCATCAGCCCACACGCCCTTCCCTCCGAGGACTACATTCTACTGGGAGACCTCAACTTCCACCTGGAAAAGAACAACGACAGCAGCACCACCACCCTTCTGGACAACCTCGCCAATCTCGGACTCACACAACTTGTTGATACCCCCACCCACTATGCCGGGCACATGCTCGAGCCAATCTTCTCCTCCAGCAAGCACATCTCCTTCAATCACACCACAGCGCTCCATTGGACAGACCACAGCTGCGTCCACTTCAACTACAAAAAGACTACGACCCACAACCAATTCCCCGCAGAAACTGGAACAAAATTACCACCGACCAACTCTTCACATCACTTCACCAAAACCCTCCTGCAAAATCATCGGACCCAAACCTTGCAGCCACCAACCTCACACAATGGATCACCATCAGCGCTGACGAATTAGCACCCTTGAAAAAACATCAAATCAAGCAAGGTAGCAAAAAAGCCCCCTGGTTCAACGATGACCTTAAGAAATCCAAGAAGATCTGTCGCACCCTCGAGAAAGCCTGGAGAAAAAACCCAACCACTGACAACCTGGCCACCTTCAAGAAAGCCACCCGCAAACACCACCAACTGATCCGATCCACCAAGAAATCAGCATTCAAGGATCGACTCGACAACAACGCACACAACAGCAAGGAACTATTCAACATCTTCAAAGAATTTACCAACCCCACCGCCGGCACCAACGGCATCACTCCCTCCCAAAACCTGTGCGACTCCTTAGCCTCATTCTTCCACAACAAAATCGCTGACATACATAACAGCTTTGAAAACCAGTCCGAAGACCAGTCCACCCCACTCACCTCCGAACTAAAACCCCCCTCTAACAACCTCTGCACTTGGAACCCAATCACCACTGAAGACACCATCCGCCTGATGAACTCCATCCACTCAGGATCGCCAACCGACCCATGTCCCCACCACATTTTCAACAAAGCAGACTCCATTATCGCACCCCATCTCCGAGACGTCATCAACTGCTCCCTCAACTCCGCCACCTTCCCGGAAAGCTGGAAACATGCCAAACTCAGCGCCCTCCTGAAGAAACCCACAGCAGACCCCACTGAACTCAAGAACTACCGCCCCATCTCGCTCCTCCCATTCCCTGCCAAAGTAATTGAGAAAGCCGTCAACAGTCAGCTCGCCGCCTTCCTCGAATCTAACAAATCCCTCGACCCCTCACAGTCCGGCTTCCGAGCCAAACACAGCACCGAGACCGCCCTCATCGCAGCAACAGATGACATTCGAACACTACTAGACAACAGAGAAACAGCTTCCCTCATCCTACTTGACCTCTCCGCAGCCTTCAACACAGTCTGTCACAGCACCCTTATTCAACGCCTCAGCAACGCCGGAATACAAGGAAAAGCATTGGACTGGATCATCTCGTTCCTCGCCGGAAGAACCCAGAGAGTCCGCCTCCCCCCTTTTAGATCCGAGGCCACCGAAGTCATCTGCGGCGTACCACAAGGATCATCACTCAGTCCCACCCTCTTCAACGTATACATGAGTCCCCTCACATCCATCGCGCGCCAACATAACCTCAACATTATCTCCTACGCAGACGACACCCAGCTGATCCTCTCCCTCACCAAAGACCCAAATACCGCCAAAACTAACCTACACGAAGGGATGAAAGATGTAGCCGAATGGATGAACAGCCGTTTAAAACTGAACTCAGACAAAACGGAAGTCCTCATCCTAGGATCATCCCCCTCCGCCTGGGACGACTCATGGTGGCCACCGGCCCTGGGAAACTCACCCATACCTACGGACCACGCACGTAACCTAGGCTTCATCCTGGACTCCTCCCTCTCGATGACCAGACAAGTCAACGCCGTCTCATCATCTTGCTTCAACATCCTACGTATGCTCAAAAAAACCTTCCATTGGATCCCCACCAAAACAAGAAAGACGGTCACCCACGCACTGGTCACAAGCCGCCTGGACTACGGAAACACCCTTTACGCCGGAACCACAGCCAAACTACAGAAAAAACTCCAACGCATCCAAAACGCCTCAGCCAGACTCATACTAGACATCCCCCGCCAAGCTCACATTTCCGGTCACCTGAAAGACCTCCACTGGCTCCCCGTCAACAAAAGAATAACCTTCCGTCTCCTCACCCACGCACACAAAGCTCTCTACGACCTTGGACCCGAATGCCTCAACACGCGCCTGTCCTTTTACACCCCCACCCGCCAACTACGATCGTCCAATCAAGCCCTCGCCGCAATTCCACGCATACATAGATCCACCATGGGGGGAAGATCCTTCTCCTATTTAGCGGCCAAAACCTGGAATTCTCTCCCCACCCACCTCCGCCTTACACAGAACCACCTTTCCTTCAGAAAACAACTAAAAACTTGGATATTCGATAAGTAAGTACCCCCCTCCCTCAAGCGCCTTGAGACCCTCTGGGTGAGTAGTGCGCTATACAAATGCTAAACTTGAACTTGTGGCGCTCTGTGTGTGTGTGTGTGTGTGTGTGTGTGTGTGTGGCACTCTGTGTGTGTGTGTGGCACTCTGTGTGTGTGTGTGTGGCGCTCTGGGTATGTGTGGGGCTCTGTGTGTGTGTGTGTGGCGCTGTGTGTGCATGTGGCGCTCTGTGTGTGTGTGGGTGGCTGTGTGTGTGTGGGTGGCTGTGTGTGTGTGTGTGGGTGGCTGTGTGTGTGTGTGTGTGTGTGTGTGTGTGTGTGGCTGTGTGGGTGGCTCTGTGTGTGGGTGCAAATGCAATAGGTCTCGCATTTGCGAGAGATTAAGCTATTGGCATTGTATATGACAATGCCATTTATTTATGTTTTAAAAACAAAAATGTCATCAGCAATGCCAATAGCTCTAACTTTAACAAAGACGAGACCATTGCATTGTAAATGCTTGTTCGACATTGCATTGATGCATATAAATCAGATAAAAGTATTATAAAAATTGTTTTATAATGGACAGGTCTCTCTATACTGGTCTTCTTTACCAGCTTGTTGTGGAAATTATCTGAATTGTGTACTTTTTAACCAGTGACTTTAACCTACACCTACCCATCACGAGCACGCCAATTCCCCCTTCTTTTCCTTTTTGCAACCTTATATCAAATATAAAATAGGGATTTAATTCTAGTATATAGAATAAACAGACTTTAATTTAATTACAATTGTTCTGGCGTTCCTGTTTCATATTCATTGTAGGTCTTTGAAATATATCCTTGGTACGTAGTGGTTCTCTACATGCTATTAAATACTTGTGTTGAATTTGAATGCAGCACACACTAGATACAAATGAATTTAGTTCTCCATAAATAAGTCTCGGACCAATACTCTTTTATTTCTATCTGTAAGTCTAAGCAACTCTAGAGCTGTTTGCTGTGGGATGGCTTCGCCTAATGAGGACATTGTGAGGTAGATAATTTTCAATATCCTTGTTTGCTACTTCTAGCCTTATGGTCCATTACCTTTTAAATCCGGAGTCTTCTCCGCCCCATACGCTCTCATGAGAGATGTACCAATTCCATAAATGCCCCGCACCCTAACTGGAAATCACTTCTTAATTTTGTCAAGTGTAAATAAACGTACTCTGATTCAAAAATAGGTACACTGTGACTGAAGCTTTCTATCGTAACCTGTTTGCATAAATATTCCTTAGCATATGAAGCTGGGTAAAGGCAGCTTCATCCAGCCGAGTGAAAGGCAATGACAAAACGTTAAAAAGGGTATGCAAGCCAGACAGCAACAAGAAGGCCAGCACACACTAACAATGCCTCATTCTGAGTTCCAGCGAAGGGCTCCGCCTCCCTCAGAGGAGACAGTGAGGCACGAAGTGATTTAAGAATCCCGGGTTGGGCGAGGCACATTTTCTGGAGTCAGGTGAGCACTGCTTGCTACAGTTTACTCGCGCTTTGAAGCCACTCTTGAGTGGAGTAACCTGAATACAAAGGGCACAGGTGTAAAACATAGCCACTTAGACATGACACCAGATAAAGTAAAGCAACATTAGCTACAATCCAAAATGATCTGACACCCGGAAATAAAGTGTAACGCTTGTGATTCAGGAAAAGAGGCCTGAATGAGGTTGAGTGTATAGGGCTGATCTACTCTGTGAAACCAGATTCAGATGAATCCCCTATGTCACAGACTTAAGGGTGGCACTACTGAGTCGTATTTTGCAGAACAACGTGACAAATGTTTTAAAAAAGTAAGTAATGTTTCTCAAATGATAAAAACATATCTAGCATTAAAAAGCAGATTAGCATCTTTGTAGCAGACAATAAAATTTCACAAATACAGGGCAGAACATACTGAAGAGCATCTGAGTTGCAATAATCTCATAATAGTGGGTGCCTCGTGAGAGGTGATCGATTACACACTTCCTTGAGTCCCTGCTTCTGAGAATTAGTGAGCCTAGAGAATTTTTTTTAAATGCTTCACTGTGAATTGGGTGTACAAAGGGCATGCTAAAAAGTCACCACCGGGTTCACTGTGTCCTTCGCCAAAGAATTCTGAACTATACGAACAGGTACCCAAAAAGTAATTAAGATATGTAAGTGCCCTGCATGCTCAAAGGGAATGCAAAAAAAAATGCTGTGTTTGCCCCAGGTGGTACACTATGGTCTGAACTAATAGCAAGAAGAGCCTAATGTATGATTCCGCATCGCAAAACAAATATGTGCAAATTGGCTTGTATACCGGATTGCAATTTGCAATTCACCCTAAATATTAGTACATTGCATTGCAAATTGTCCATTTACAGGCAGTTGCACAGCAATCTGCTTAATAAATATTTATTTGACAGGTCACAGTTTACAACCCACTGGTAACTAGCTGTGAATGCAGGGATTGAAGACTGTAAGGTAAAAAAGTCCTTTGTCCATGCATTTGAATTCATAAAAAGGGATATTTTTTTCTAAAAGCAGCCCATGTCCATAAAAGGGAACACCTCGGAGAGGGAAGAGTCCTCAAGGCATTTAGCTGGACTCTGGAATTTTAACCAGATAAACAGATATAGCCCACCTCATAGCGTAGAGTTGTGATCTATTTAATCAGAGTTTTTATAAAGTACAAAAATCCCACAGGGCATGTCCGAGAGCTTGCTGTAGGTAATACACGTGCCAGCAAGTGATGATGTTCTGGGAACTCTCCATAGAAGAAACATGGCAAATCTCTCCAAAGGTGGAAAAACAGTTGGGATCAGAATATTTGCTGATCCTAAACACATTTTAATGTTTTAGTGGCGGCCTGTATTTGGAACTGGGCTAGGTTGTAGGAATTTAGACGTAAAAGGAAGCGGAAGAGATGCTTTTTCTCGGCTCTTCTGATTTTATGTAGTCTTTTCCAACACTTTTTTGTTTGGTTGAAACACAAGTAGATTATACAAGTTCTTTGGCAAAGCTAGAGTAGCTAAATCTATGCTATATGGCATCCAAAGATTGACTTGTGAACAGTACTCCGATTCTGAAAGGGAGATCTCTTTTTAATCTAGAGCCAGTGAAAGGATTTGAGGTCCTTTGTAATGTGGTCATTGCGTATTAGAGCACAAATGAGCCACACATAAGTTTGAATGCTATGAAGCTTGTCTAGAGATTTCTGAAGGCGCCACATGAGGATGCTGTTAGGCAGAAGAGACAGGACCATGTGAAGATCAAGGTGAGCCTTTGGGCGAAAAAGAGGAAATATTTGCAGCAGGAGGCACACTTGTTAACTATGTTCGCATGGTATGCGAAGTTAAAATGTTTCTCAGCTATAACACCTGTATTGTGAACCTTCGGAACTAGCAATGGTCTGACGCACTCTTGAAGTCAAACCAAGTGAAAGGAAAAGTTGTGTGATCAGCAGGGGCCCAAGCATGACGTCTAACTTTTGACTGTTTGGGCAAAGCCAATTTTAATGGATCAGCTTGTAACCATGTGGCATTCCTTGGAACCTTCCTTCAATTTGAGGCAGATCTGTTACATAATCTGTGACAGCTAATATCTGGTGTGATATGTATCCATTTTGTGTACGCTGAAGAAACCAAGTAAAATTGCAGAACCTAATTGGTTACTGTATATGATAGTGGATATCGCTTACTACTCCCGACCTTACCGCCGGCGTTCAGAGCACCGCCAGATGAGAGAGGGCCATATCCTGCACAGCTTATCCACATCTTCCGATCTCCAACATGTAATTAGAAATATCTGGCCCGAGGTCTAGCAATACAGCTTAAAAACCAAATCATATTCCATCTACATCCACCTGACAGATTTTTGGTCACGCTACCAGCTCTTCATTATTCAGATTCAACTATCAAGACCTACTAAATTTCTTTGCTATCTACATAGACGGTCCCCCCTAACGACTCTCGGACGTAATACCATACTTAGAAAGGTGGTTTTTTAGCTACACCCGAGGCCGAGAATGCTGCTCATATAAATAACGGAATACTAGGAACAGCAAGGAGACATCCAGCTCTGACGCATGACCGACATAATATAAAAAATCTTCTTATCCCTATATTTCTTCACATCGAGTGCTACACATTGTTCAAAGACGGGACACCTGATGAAGGCTCTCATGCCGAAACGTGCGTAGTGTGTGTTATCCTACCGCCTTGCCCTCATCATCATCTGAGTCTAATATTCACTCGTGTGTGTTTTATAGATGTGTGTTTTTTATATATTATCCCCTCTTTTGTGATATGATACAATATGAAATGCTATGAATGTACAAACCTTATATCATGACTTGTTATAAATGTGAAAATTCTACATAAAATAAGAAAAAGAGGAAAAAATTCCCCACCCCAAAAAAATTGCTCTCTGTATATATAAACAAAATACAACAAAAAAAATCATTTATTTCCAGAAATAATAAAAAATCTAAATAATAAATCTACTTTAGGTGTTGAGTCTACTTGTAATGGGTTTTTATATATAACGGTATTCTTGAGAATAACACATTACTAGCTGTAGACCTTTTTCAAAGAATGTTTATTCCCTATGTATAGCTGGTATAGTTTCCATATAGGGGTCCCCAACTTCCAAACCAAAAGCATTCCTTGGAACCTTCCTTCAATTTGAGGCATATCTGTTACATAATCTGTGACAGCTAATATCTGGTGTGATATGTATCCATTTTGTGTACGCTGAAGAAACCAAGTAAAATTGCAGAACCTAATTGGTTACTGTATATGATAGTGGATATAGCTGATGAAAAATAAGCTCCAGTTTGTGGGTGTGATTGAACAGGAAGAAAGTGAAATATTTTGAGACACTATCCACCATGACAGCATATGCAACAAAATGTAACTAACCAACCAATAAGAAGGTTGTAATGAATAGCGTCATATAGCATCATATCAACTGACAAACCTGGAATCACCAAGGTACCCGTTTGCATTTTGTCTCGTTTTAGTTTTGTAATGATATCTTTTTGTGTGCTCTTTGGATGTTTTCTTGGCTGTGCTCCTGTTTTGGCGACTTAATGCACTTCACATCCCAAACAAGGGTACAATACTGGCAATTATGTTTCAGGTGTAGCACATATAAACGATTTTGCCCTTGAAGAGATTTTTGGCTTGAAGACCTAAGCTAGAGATTTTATTCATCAAAGCAAAAACCCATTTGCATTCCTTTGCGAGAATTACCAGTACTGAATTTTCGATGCAACCACACTCTTATTGTCATGCCTCTTCTGACAAAACCAATGACTTTTTAAAAAGATGCTAAAACCAACTGGGAGAAAGATAATTAATGGCTAAGAAATGAGTAATTGTTTTATGGAAAAATATGCAAACTGCCTGTGTGTGGGAAGAAATCGCAAATTGAGAGCTCTTTTTCCATTTGTTTTGGAATACAGGAATGGGTCGGCCAAGTGGAAATCAGCGCACTCTCCCTCATGTACAAGTAAGATGCATTCACATGCTTGTGGAAAGTTGGCTTTTTTTGGCTTGTTAACACAAGTGATTTAATAGAGTTGCAATCTTTAGTGAGAATAATTCTTCACTAGCCTACTTCCACATATAAAAATGATGTATGTAAAAACACAGGAAGAACTTTGAGTAGAGAATTTAACTCCGTGACAGACTATGAATTTGTACCTTTGTTCAAACTCCTTCATAGTTTGTTCATTGACTGCCCGTTTAGTCACAAATTTCCTGAAATGTCATTAATATGTGGTGTACGAGCTGTATGTTATTATACGTGTATAAAATATTTTGCTGGACAGTTTGTCAATATATAGTTTTCTTCCTTGACCCTCTGATTTATTTTTTGAGTCCTATGTTTTTTGGACTTTTTAATGAATAACCAACTTACAAATATGATTGAAAATAAAAAATCCACGTTACGAATTTATCCAGCAGACCTTTCCTGTTTTCTAGCGGTACTCCAGTGCTCTTCAGTTCCTACTTACACAACTCTTTATCACTATCCAACTCAAACGCAGAATAAAGAATATTGCCAAATTGTTATTTGTATATTTTAAAAATTGGTGCTCTGCATTTCGAGGTCTTTTGATCACAAAATATTTTCTAAGGATTGATAACAGGTGGTCACAGAGACTCAATATTTGGTCCATGGTTGCGGAATAACTCCTTCAAATATAACTCTGTACAGTTAGTGGAAAATGTCGCTAGGAGCTGCATACTAATATTTCTAGCATCTGACAGACACCATCCACCTGTATGGTGCTTCCAGCAGTGGTTGACAACGGGTGTAGGAGGGAGTGGAAGTCACCATAAAAAGTGTTCCACACTGTGGGACCTAATCTAAAACTTCATTTTAAAGTATGCTTAGTAGTACTATGCTAGAACTACTAAACACTTTACAAAAAGTCAATGTCTCTGCCTCTCCTATCTTTTATGTGTGGAAATCTGCACTCTGACTACTGAGATCTCCTCACATGTTGGTGCAAGCTGTTGTAAATGTGGGAGGCACAGTGGGAGTGACTGGAAAAGGAGGAATACTTACCACTACTGGGAAGGGATTTGGGGAGGAGGAAAGACTGTTTAAAGAAGGACTAGGGAGGGTGTTAAGGAGGGACATATACCCACCCAATAAAGAGTAACGCCATTGCTATTCACAAATTGCATGTTTATAGTTAATACAGCCAAAAGGACCCAAAACAGTTGGAGTAAGACCAGCACCACACGTGTCCAACCACTGGTACTGCAACACCCTCCCATAGAACAATAACAAAGGTAGCGACCTATAATAGAACCCCATGGGAAATAATGACAAAATGAATTAATTTATTTTAAGTGTATGAAACCTACTTTTTTAATGTTAAGAATTTAAATATTTACATTAAAATTGTGTTTTTAAAATATTGTAATTACCTTTTTGTTTTAAATGTAAAAAGAAATGTACCTTTTTATTATGATTACAAATTAATTCTATAGCTAGCTTTCCGTAACTTAATACATAATAAATTGATATAACATTTTACTTTAGACAGAATTTTATAATAAATCGTGGAAAATATTTTAAATCTACTTGAATTGGTTAAATGTTTTCAAATTTTTTTAAATGTGTATTACTATTCAAATAAATATATCTAAAAGTAATTTTCATTTACAATTGAAATTATAAAAGTACTATTATTTTTAAATTATACCATTTTATATTTTCCCTATACTTTGCCACTAGGAGATGTCCACCCCAGTTGCAGGGGTCTAGACAGGTGTGCAGAGCATAAAGTAGAGTCATAAAGTGCAGAGTAGTAAGTTTACAGTCCTGAATGACGTTTTTGGTGATCCCCACCTCCTGTCTCATTGCGTGGGCACATGTAAGTCTACTCTTTTGAGTATCTTTACACCTGTAAATGGGGAATAGCCTAAAGCTGTAAACTTACTTGAAGGTGTGAGAGTAATCTTATATGTGTAGATTTACTCAAGTGAACGTTCACCTTTTTTCTTAATACCCTCTACTGATAGTGGATTCTCACTCTCTAGTGGCAGTGTTAGCGTTTCCCTTCCCTTTTTTTTTTTTTGTTTGAATGCATCTTTATCATCATAATAGAACATTGATGGCTAGTTTTTCTTCTCCGTTAAGAGGTCTGAACTGACATGCCTTTGGAGTTATACAGCACCTTTGTGACTCAAGTGTACAAATATGAAATACCCACTCCCCTGTACTTGGGAGATGTGCTTCCTGACAGTGAGAGGCAGATAAGTAATAATAATAATAGGAAGATGGAGTGTATTTGCTGCACCCCCTTCCCACGCTCCTCCTTGTTTCGGATTGTCCCTAATATGCTATATCGTTTCCAGTGAATGGGATAAGCATTTTCAGAGAAACTTTTGAGAGTTCTTTAAAGATTAACATGAATTTTCTTTGTTTTCTGTACTTCTATTGGGATGATATTCCATAAAATATTTATGAATAATGGTGCCTGCTTAAGAAAGATCATTAAAACAACAAAGTATATTAAGGTTTCGTACTTAAAATGAGAACCAGAAAAAAAGGCTGATTGACAAAAAGAAATGCAGTGCTCTGTTGCTCTCCAGCTAACTTTGCTCTACAAAAATGGATACCTGGCTTGTTAACTCACATCTGCACATGAGGAAAGCAGCTGACTGCTTCATGGGTATGAACATGGAAATAATGTTTTTAATGTTAGATAGCACATGAAAACGTTATGCTTATTACATGTCAGTGGGTATCCTAAACCCAATGCACTGTCTGATATTCAGAATTTATCATCCACCCTGTTTTGTTTGCCCTTTCTCCTCCATCCTGTATATTTTACTTTACCAAAAATCAGGGGGTCAAGGGAAAGCTGCAACTAATGCAGTACTATTTAGGGTCTGAGGTTAGCCGCCCTGGGACCTGGCCACCATTAATGATCTGACATACTAGTCCAAAGGAATTGTGAGTACTATGAGTACAAATGGTGCCAGCTTCCACTGCCTGCAGCCATAAATAATAGAGCCATTGACCTGGGATTAGCTTTAACTCGCTAAGCCATATGAAGAAATTCTCGCTCCAGTACCAACCGGCCCTATTTGTAGAAACAGAAGCCTGTCCTATTCCTATTGTACATGCAACTAACCCCTTAAAATTCAACAGAAATGTTGCCACCCTGTAACAGATATATTCACTTTCCTGTCATGTTTTCATATTTTTCGTAAGTTTAATATGATTGAAATACAAATGCTTCTTTTTCAGTCCCAACAGTGTTTTATTGTTCTTTAAGACTTGTTAAATTATGTTTGATTCTTCTTGCTTTTTCTCAGGAAAGATTTTGTCATTTATCAAGAACCTAATGCACCTCCATCGTGTGTAACTGAAAACAACTTTCCCGACAAGGTAAAGACATATTTTAATCTTCAGCAAAAAATAAATTGTCATAGAAGCAGTATTTAAAAAAGGAGTAACCTTTATTCTGCGGCATAGGGATATGCATATGAGGTTTTATTGCGGGGATCTTAAATCTCAGATACTGCATTAAATATTGACAAATATTGCAAAACGTTCCAAACAAATTGGCGTATTTAACAGTTAGATTTACAGGTGATCCAAGAGGTACACTACTGAAATAGTTCAATGTTTTTGTGGTGTGCCAAGCAGGCCCAACTCTCCAGATAGGCGTTTGGTGGTGGGCCTTCCCATAAATGCCTTTTAAAGAACTTGGCAATTTTTTTCCCCACTGCAGTTTCCTTAAAAAAATTGTATAGAAAGCACAAGGTTTTTCCAGCAGTCATATAAAATAGGTATGCAGTTTCTAGTGGCATTCTTTCATTTTCAAAATGCAATTATGAGTCTTCTCAGTGTTTATTCTCTGTCTAAAGATCATGCTGCTCAGTGAGACTTGGACCTAGTCTGACCTCTGTTATGCATGCCACATTTTCAACCTGTGACCACAAGCAGCATAGATTTCCTGATCCTAACCAGCTCTGATTTGATATCGATCTTCCAGCTAGAAAGATGAGTGTGGTGTAGTATCAACAAGGCTTTCATTTACACAGTTCCTTCTTTAATTTCAAAGGTATTAATGGAATTTCACTTTCAGCTTAGATCTCGTGCTTCTTTGGCTAAAGTTACTTTAAACACTCACATTTTTTTATAAGCATATATGTTTTACATAGGACGGACAAAAACCTTAAAATGCCCAGAGCTTCTGTTTGTCATGGTATGACGGCTGGCAGTAAATTGAGTTAAGTCACTGTTGCTAGCTCTCAACCATTTGAATAGCTTACAACATCGAAGGAGGTCAGGCTCCTCGACTTCGAGCTTGCTACATCAAAGGTAATATCAAAAGCCTTTCCAAGACACTTGTAGTGCAGCAGATTTGGCCGCTCTGCATTATTTTTGCAAGCATTGCTCTAGCACATATACAAATGTCAGCTAGGTGCCACAGAGTTCACCACAACATATTAACTCAACGCTTGGCTGGGCATATGCAGTTTTCTCCCGCCCCACTGTGGAATTTTAAACTGAGAAGGGATTTTTCCAACCACTTTTGAAGGTGGAAAATCGTAGCATCAAAGTAAGGAAACATTAGCTTAAACGTGATTCCAGTGCACTTAATCATTTGCCTCCCTCCTTTCTTCCTATTCTGCAACTTGTAAAAATATATATGTATATATAATTTAGGAATGGGTGTAGTAGAGGGTGACACAAAGGGAAGCGGAGTTCACACAAGGAGGGCTATTCAGCAATGGATGGCTTCAAATTCCTTTTAAAGTACCAGCATTCTTATTAGACAGAGATGCTTTTTCTTCAGCCCTTTTGTAACTGTTTGTGGCTTATAGTCTTTAGTTCTTTGAATTCATTGTTCAGGATCTGTGGTTTTACTGTTCTTAAACATTAATGCCTCCATTCCTGCATCCATAGGACGGTCAGTCACAGTCATAAATGCACAGAGGTACATAGACTGACACACACAGATATGCAGATACAGGCATCCACAGACACATACGGTCAGATGAAGCCAGTCAGATAGACAGCCAACATAGAAAGATGGGCGCATATGGACAGAAAAACCGATGAATAAACAGAAGATAGATGGACAGACAGACAGACACTGGCACAGTCAGACACATTCACTCACACAGATTCCCACAGCCTTACTCTGAAATCCAGTGCCCATTCTGAATCATTTCTCAGTTGGACTTTGCCTACCTTCCATACTTTCCTGTATGTAATAAACATACATTCTGAACAGGCAGTGATTAAGAAACTCCGGACGACTGGGTAACTAATGTGGAGGCATGTTACAGACAGATGGTCGAACCTCCGCTTTTGGTATGACTTGTACTTTCCATCTTACTTGAAGGAACCTATTTATTTATGTGCAGTTGACACTTTATAACTTAAGGCTGTGAACCCAATAGAGGCTTGTGATTCGTTTATTGGTTATGGCTTCACCAGAAACTTGATGGCATGTTTTCATATTGATAAAATAAAGTCCTTTTTAGGTCTCACCTGAGCCAGCGCATTCGCTGTCCGGAGAGACATTTAGTAGGGGCTTTAAAAAGTGCTACCACAAGCTGCTTTAGCTGGCCTAGCGCTTGCGTTCACGCGCGCAACCACCAGCTTTATCTGTCTTTCCTCTCACTTGATTGCTTCCTCAATGCTCCTCCGCCCCTCCCCTCCCCCGCTGCGTTGCGCTGCTTACACTTTCACGTGCGGTCAATGCTTGTTATGCTTGAATACTCCGCCATTGTTGATTTCAGTGATTTGCTTCTCACCTCTGCTCCTGCAAACAGTTAGCTTCGTGTTAAAGCAATTCAGTGTCCGAAGGGCATCGCTGTTACCCGACCTTTTCATCCTTTAGTCGCATCGGGCACTACACCGACATGGCTGACTTCATGGGGTGACAGCACACTTTAAAAGTTCCTGTAAGAGGTCTAGTGCGAAGGCAGCTGTCGCTACTGAACAGCAGGGTTGGACAGGTGCGAAAAATAAGCCCGGGCACAAAATACATGCTTGTAGAGAGGCATGCCTGACACATTTGTACTTTTTTTTTTGTTATTATAGTCGTGCCATTAAGTAATTCTGCCAATGACAAATATGACTATAAACCACCTTTCACGGCCGCGCGGCCAATGCTCGTCTTTCACTTGAAGTCTTTCCCTTTCCTCCATGCTTGTTTCACATGCCCCACCCCCTCCCACCATCCTCCCATGTGCCCTTCGTCTTATCTCCCTTCATGGCTTATCTTTCCAATACAAACATCTTCATTGACATGCCAACAAATCAAAAGTTTATCTTTTGCTTTCGTGGCCTCCTTCCTGCCATCCCACCTTTGTGTGAAGCTATTAACTACCTTCTGGCTGGGGTGGGGAGAGGGGGGGTAAGAAAACACACAGTGAAAAAGAGGCAAAGAAAAATTAGGAACATGCAGCCCCGTCGTTCTTGTACTGTTTCTTCCTGACCCCTTTTTAGTTAGATGTTTCTCCCCGCTTGTATGTTTCTTGTCCCGCTCTCGCTTATTTACTTCATTTGTGTGTTTATTTTTTCTCACCAGAGCTCCCTCTAGTCTGCTCTACGCTATAATCTCTGTAGGTTTATTTGATGCTTTTATTACATGGAACTGGGGAACGGGCTTCGCCTCTCGGCGTCGGTTCCACAGCCTATGATTCTGGCGAAATCACATAATATCATTGCGTGTAAAAAATAAAAATCTGTACCTTTCTTCTCTACCACTAACTTTAGCCTCCGTTGTCCCTTCTTCCACTTCAGGCTCCATCTACATCTTCCGTCATCTCTAGGTGTGTTTAGTCAGGTCTTTCTCATTCTTTCCATTCTCAGGGGTCTCCCTCCTTCTGCAGGGAGAGTTAATTGACCCCCGCCCACCTCCTGGGCCGCATGTGCATCCCACAGCAGTGTCCCCGCCAACCTCCTTCCTCGCCGAGGGGGGTGGGGCTGATAGGGACCTGTAATTACGACTTCATTATAGGGTGCTCATATGTGGCAGACCAACGGGGCTTCACTTTCAGCACCCTCCTTCTTTCTCCCCTCATTATTTCCTCTCTTCTGTCTATTGAGTTACTCCTCTCAGTTCCACCCTCTCTTCTTTGTCGATCCTCTGTTCCTACCTACCCCTAGTGGCTCAACAAGGGAGCAGTGAGCCATAATGAAAGCAAGTAAAAAGAACCCCACGCCCCTCTGTTGGTGAATCAAATAGTGGCATATGTCAGTGCAGTGCGCCTGGTACCACTGCACCTTCTGCACTATTCATATCTAAGCCGCTGCACCTCTCTGTCTGCTGGGGACTGCATGAATGTTTGAATGCTTGCGTATGACTGTACGCTCACCTGGGACTCCGTGTGTATGCGCGAGTGCAATTTGAAAAACAGTCAGAGAACCATCTTTATAGTTGCCCTGTAACTAGTCCGAGCTTGAAGGCTGCAGTTCAAGAGCATTAAAGAATTTGTGGGACAAAGATCTTGAGTTCGTAGGGTATTTGAGTATGGAAATAGAGATGTGGCTAAAAAGACTAGCATTGGCATAGCCAATAGGTCTCGCTTTTGGGAAGTATTTAGGTTAGAGGCATGTGGGCTGCTGAATTCATATCTGTGCATAGATCGCCGCCTAGTGTTGGGTCCGGATGATTGCACATTGTTGTCCTGGAAGAGTCTTCGAAGTATCACGAGATAGGTGGCTTCTCCCCTGGACTACAGTGCGCATGGGCATCGACTCCATTCTCAGATTGTTTTTTTCCGCCATTGGGTTCGCATGTATATTTGTTAACTCAAGTTCGGAATCGATAAAAAACTTTCTTTTTGGCCAAAAGGCCTTTAGTTATCGTCGGTATTGTCTTGCGATCGGTGCCCAGTTCTGTTCCAGCTCAGTTCCCGAGCCGGACATCCAGAGGAGCCGCGTGGCTTTTCGGCACTGAAGGCCCGGTCGACGTCAGAGGCCTTATCGACGAACCATCATGGAACGGAGCCCGCTCAAGAGATGTCCCGTGAGCAACTCAAAATATCCTCACATCGACGTCCACCCGGTGTGCAACAAGTGCCTGTCGCCGGATCACGATGAAACCAGCTGTATGGCTTGCTCTCGTTTCCGCTCCAATAAGACGATTCGACTTCGACGCGCAGCGCGCAAGGAGGCCCAGCAGACAGCACCTGACCCGGTGAACATTTTCGATACCGAGGAGGATGAGGGAGTCGAGAGAACCTGTCTGATCCTGCATCGGAGATCGACTCCAGCTACAATGCTGATATTGAAATGGTCGATAATGAAGACGTCGTCGACGAGGTAGGAGACGACGATGGGGCCTTTGGGGCCGTGGAAGATAGCTCGAGCGAGGAGCTAGGCCCAACCGTTGGTACGGGGGCCGAGACCGAGACACTTAATAAGGCTCAGGTCAAGGGATCGCCACATGGCCTTACCCAAGATCTTACACTTGGTTCTACAGCCTCGCCTCAAGGCCCGGCTTGGAACATTTCTAAGGAGCCACAGGTTGACCGATCGAAACCGAAAGTGAAAGCATCGGTGTCTACGCAACCGAAAGCACTGGAGGCGAAATCGAAACCAAAAGTGCGTATTGCTTTGGTCGGCTTGAAGTCCTCTGAACTATCGGCACCGACGAAGCATAAAGGTGTTATCGACCCAGTGAGGTCGCTAAAGGCTGTCGAGCCGAAGACTGGGACACCGAAAAAACTGGTCAAGGACGTCAACCCAAAAAAATCGGCGCCGAAGGCCGTCGACCCAGACAAAGGACTCGGAGCTCCGAAGGTTCTCGATCCTCCGAGTCGACCAGACAAGGCTAAGAGCGGTACGAACCTCGAGTCCACGCCTGGCGGTGGCTCAAAGGAACCCGTCGAGCCGACGCAGCCGTCCGCCTCCTTTTCGACGCAGGTGTCGGAATCGCTAAAAAGAATTAAGGAGAAGGCTTCAACTGTCAGACTCCACCAACGAAGCCTACCAGTAAACCTCAAAAATCGTCGGCGCCCATCCAGTTCACGCTGCCGCCAAAAGTGGTACTTAAGGCCTTCGCCCCTAAAACGGCCGTCGAAGCGTCTAAGAAGGTGTCCACGGGGCCGAAGCCCACAACTGCGGTAGTGGTCACAAAGCATCGACAACCTCCGCTTGAAGAGCTGTCGGAACAATTCATCGACGCAGACACGGGTAGACTTTCAATTTACAAACAAAAGATTGCCCCGGAACAGCCTATGGAGTCATACAAAATTCCATTAAAAAAGAAGAAGAATTCGACTACATCACCCAGTCTTGTCGAACCTATATCACCACATGGACAGGACACTGCTCCATCTCGCCCACTTAGTCGGATGTGGAGACAGGGGAAGGTGCCAATGAGGAGTACAATTATCCTATAGACACTGATCCTGAAGATCACAATGACCCCTGGGCAGACGCTGCTGACCCAGGAGATCCACACACTGCCCCAGACAGTCATGTGTATGCTGTAAAAACCTTGTCTACTGAAGACTCAGCGGCATTTAATGCACTTATTGAAAGGGCAGCCAAAAATCATGATGTCGAGCTCCATGCTGACCCTATTCAAGTGGATTTTTTGTTGACACCTTTTCCACCTCAGAAAGAACTGTCAAAACTCTGCCAATGCTAAAGGGTGTCTTAAAACATGCAGGAGACATTTTTAAAGAGACCACGAGGGCCAGGGTGATAAACCCCTGAATTGAGAAAAAGTACAAACCGGGGCCTGGGGACCCTACCTACATCAAGGGACAGTTGCCGTTGGACTCTCTGGTTGTCTCCAATGCCCGGAAGAGGGCAAACTCGCAAACGACGGGTGATGCTCCTCCCCCTGACAAAGAATCTAAAGTGCTAGAAGCATCAGGAAAAGGGTGGCAGCTCAAGCGGCCAATATTCTGCGCATTTCCAACACTCAGGCACTCTTAGCCAGATATGACAAGGCCCATTACGATACACTTGAGACCCTGTTACAACACTTGCCAGATGAATATGAGGAGGCAGCGGAGATACTCATACAGGAAGGGAAGCTCATATCAAATGCATCTATCAAGTGTGCACTGGACACAGCAGACACCGCGTCCAGAGACATTAACACAAGTGTGATGTTACGGCGACATGCCTGGCTGAGAATCTCCGGTTTCAAGCCAGAGATACAAACCACCATACTAAATCAGCCTGTAAACCCTGATCACTTATTTGGACCAGAGGTGGACACCACCTTGGAAAAGATCAAAAAGGACACTGAGACTGCCAAGTCTATGGGGGCTCTCCAGTCGCAGCAGTTCAGGGGTGGTTCTTTTCGTCGCTCAAACACACGAGGAGTTTCCAGAGGCCAGCTGTCCCAGCAAACCCAGTACAGTAAAGGTGGCGCGCAAACCACCTACACCAAACAAGGTGGCGGTGGCTATCGTGGAAACAGCGCCAAGGGCAGAGGTCGTGGAAACAACAGCTCCCGATCCACCGCCACTAACAAACAGTGACGCCTTGTCACTGCCCCCCGACCATACAACACCGGTCGGGGGGAGACTACAGCGGTTCCTGCCAGTCTGGAAATCCATCACTATAGACAGGTGGGACAGGAAGCTAATCCAGTACGGTTATTGTCTGGAGTTAACATCCACACCACCCAACATACCCCCAAGACACCGTCCTATGTCCACAGAGCATTTGCACTTATTGCAGCAAGAGGTAGTCCTCATGCTGCAAAAAGGAGCAATCGAGCTGGTGCCTGTGGAAGAAGGAGGTACAGGAGTGTACTCGCTGTACTTCTTGATCCCAAAAAAGGACGGGTGCCTCAGACCCATACTGGACCTCAGACCCCTAAACCAGTACATTCTATCAGAACACTTTCACATGCTAACATTGCAGCAGGTTCTACCGTTACTCAGTCAGGGAGATTTCTTCGCAACATTAGATCTGAAGGATGCATATTTTCATATTCCGCTACACCCGTCACATAGAAAATACCTCAGGTTCACCATTCAGAATCAGCATTATCAATTCAAGGTCCTCCCTTTCGGAGTGACGACGGCACCCAGGGTGTTTACAAAGTGCCTGGCGACAGTGGCTGCACACCTACGGAGCCAAAACGTTCACGTCTACCCTTATCTGGACGACTGGCTTACCCAAGCAAAGTCGGCCGAGCAGTGTGCCGCCCACATGTCCCACACCATTCACCTTCTTCACGATCTGGGATTCTCACTGAATTATCCAAAGTCTCACCTTCAGCCCGCCCACGTACGGCAGTATCTGGGCGCGACAATAGATACTCTGGCAGCCAAAGCACAGCCGAATTCAGTGAGGATCAATAGCATTCAATCGCTGATACAAAAATTCAGACCTCAGCACTCGCTTCCAGCACGAGTGCTCATGCAGTTGATAGGCATGATGGCCTCCTGCATCTTCATAGTCCCGCAGGCGAGACTACATATGTGTCCGCTTCAGGAGTGCTTGGCACGTCATTGGAATCAGGCTCGCGGACAGTTGAAAGACCTAAGCGCCAGGACGCCCCTTTGCTGGGGCAGCTGTGCGCTATAAAAATATAAATAACATAACATAACATAACATAGTGTTGGTGACCGGTCGTGCATACAACTCTCTGCATTGGTGGAATCCAGAAAACCTTTGCAGGGGCCGACCGTTCCAGGAGCCTGTGCCACAGATCATTCTGACAACGGACGCATCTCTCCAAGGATGGGGAGCTCATGTACTCCACTACACAGTGCAGGGACTATGGACAACGCAGCAAAAGAAGATGCACATCAACCTTCTAGAACTGATGGCTATCTTCATGGCGATGAAAGCATTCAAAGTACATCTGTGCAACAAGGTCGTGTTGATCCGGATGGACAAACTGACGGCCATGTACTACATTCAGAAGCAGGGAGGTACACACTCTCCACAGTTGTCTCATCTGGCTCAGAGCATGTGGAAGTGGGCCATTCAGAGGAACATCTTCCTCATGGCGGAACACCTCCCGGGCAAGGACAATCAGATGGCAGACCTGCTCAGCAAGTACAGCCACCAAATGCACGAGTGGGAGATACATCCATCAGTACTCCACCCGTACTTCCAGCAGTGGGGTCAACCAGAGAAAGACCTGTTCGCCACAAAGGAAAACGCCAAATGCCAAAGCTTTGCCGCGAGGTTTCCACACCCACAGTCGCAGGGCAATGCGATATGGATGAACTGGTCAGGCATATTTGCGTACGCTTTTCCCCTAGCACCTCTAATACCGCTGGTGGCACGCAAGCTGAAGCAACATTCGATGACACTCATCCTGGTTGCTCCGACGTGGGCACGCCAACCATAGTACACCACGTTTCTAGAACTATCCGTGGTACCGCATCAAAGGCTGCACCTCACACCCAGGTTTTTGACACAGAGCCATGGCGACATTCAGCATCCAGATCCGCAACAGCTCAACCTGGCGATCTGGCTCCTGAGGTCTCAGAATTTGGCTACCTCAACTTGCCTCCCGACTGTATGGATATCATAAGAGAGGCAAGAAAGCCCACCACCAGAGCATGCTATGCGGCAAAATGGAAGCGGTTTCTCATTTATTGTGCAGACCACAACATCAACCCGCTAGACGCATCTACTCACATCATTTGTTATCTGTTACATCTATACAAATGCAATCTGGCCTATGCTTCCATTCGTATACATTTGTCCGCAATAGCAGCTTATCTACAAAACAGACAGCACCTCTCACTTTTCAGAGTGCCTGCCATCAAAGCTTTTCTGGAGGGACTCAAACGAGTTATTCCTCCACGACACCCACCAGCACCTGTATGGAACCTGAATGTGGTCCTCACCAGACTGATGGGTCCACCTTTTGAGCCTCTACACTCATGCGAGATACAATTCTTGACATGGAAAGTGGCTTTCCTAATAGCAATCACATCACTGCGACGAGTTAGTGAACTTCAGGCACTAACTATCCAGGAGCCATTCATACAGATTCACTCCAACAGGGTGGTACTACGCACTAACCCTAAGTTTCTGCCTAAAGTGGTTTCACAGTTCCATATCAATCAGACTATAGAACTGCCAGTGTTCTTCCAAAATCCTGAGTTATAGGCGGAGAGAATGCTCCACCCACTAGACGTCAAAAGAGCTCTAATGTACTACATAGATAGGACCAAAGATTTTCGGAAAACAAAACAACTATTTGTTGCCTTTTCGCCACAACACAAAGGCAACCCCATTTCCAAGGCAGGTATAGCCAGGTGGATCATTAAGTGCATTCAGATTTTCTATCAAAAAGCCAAGCGCACATTAACGGTTCCCCCAAGGGCCCACTCCACGCGAAAGTTGGGGGCCTCCATGGCTTTCCTTGGAAATATTCCTTTAGAAGACATATGTAGAGCAGCCACATGGTCTACCACACACACATTTACAAAACACTACTGCGTAGATGTGCACTCCAAACAGCAAGCAGCTGTAGGGCAGGCTGTTCTAAAAACACTTTTTCAAACTGCTGCAGCCGGCACAGGCAGCCGCCGCTAATGGAGGGACTGCTATGTATTCTATGTACAGATATGAATTCAGCAGACCACATGCCTCGAACCGAATATGCTACTTACCAGTATGCATCTGTTCTTGGCATGTAGGGCTGCTGACATTCATATCGCCCGCCCTCCTCCCCGGCGCCTGTAGCGGCTGCAGCACTTAGAATTACTCTTAGCATGGTCATCACTTACGGTGTTACACTGCATCTTTGCCACAATGGCTAAAAACAATCTGAGGATGGAGTCGATGCCCATGCGCACTGTAGTCCAGGGGAGGAGCCACCTATCTCGTGATACTTCGAAGACTCTTCCAGGACAACAATGTGCAATCATCCGGACCCAACACTAGGCGGCGATCTATGCACAGATATGAATGTCAGCAGCCCTACATGCCAAGAACAGATGCATACTGGTAAGTAGCATATTCGTTACGCAGCACAATATCCTTGGTGCAAGAACACCAGCTGTTGCATGGCTAAACCTTGTACCTTATAAGTGTTTAGCCATGCAACGTTGATGTTGTTGTACCAAGCATATTGCGCCGCATAACTAAATACTTATAAGGTCCCAAAAGCGAGACCTATGGGCTATGCCAATGCTTGTTAATTTTGATTGGAATTCATTCACTGAGTTGTCAATCATCTTGTAGATTATCGCTTCTTTAAAAGTATTCTCCATTCTTTAAATCAGGCCCAAATGACTGTTAGGAATATTAGGGCGGGTATTATTTGTTTGGTCAATTCTTGTACTCTAAATACAGAGCTCTGCACACAGCTATGACGCAAGTGTCATCGTCACCACATCCATGTTTTTGACTGCTTTCTCTGTCTGCTGGCAAGGCCGTATTCCACCAGAAGTATAGGTTTTTGCGTTGCCATTCTCCTCTTAAAGGCACCATATCCAGATTTGATAGACAAGTTTTCATACATGGAAACCATAATGAAAGTTTCTGAACAATTGTGAAATGCAGATCAAAAGAAGAAAAAGGCTACCAGATAACTTCTCCAAAGTCGTTCAGTGCATTAGTCTTAGTTTGTTAGTTATATGTATTTCTGTTCTTGTTCTTGTTCTTGTTCGAAGAAACTGGGAAAATAGCATCATAATTCACTTGCTAAATGTTGGCATATTATTGGGCATGAATTTACTCTTATCCATCACTCTTTATGACACTAACTGCAACTCTGCTTTTTAAGGCAACACAATATTATTTGCTCATCTGTGAACTGCAATTTTTTTACCATGGTGTTTTTTGGTTACATCAAACAAGACAATGTAGTGTTAGGGCACGAATGTACTGGCCAACACTTGCCTAGCACCTTAGCTGCTATTCAAATGTAATTGATTGTGCCCCAACCTCTCCCAGACCATTGTCATCTGCAACAGTGTGATAAAATGGTGGCTGTTACGTAGTTTTATAGAGGCTTCTATGCTGATACCTTGTAGTTTTTGATTTTTTGTTGTAAAATTAAATATAGTGGTAAAGTGTTGCATGACATTACTTGACATTTCCTTTGCTTCTGTGCTGTACTTGTATTTTTCCACGTTAATTCATGTATAAGGGTGTAGCTATTGGCATGTGCTATATTTTGTACAGTCTTCAAGTAAATGGATATTTTTGCTACATGTAAATGATTACATATTGCCAATGTGACTTTAGAGGTGGAAATGTGAATAAATTATATAAATTGAGATATATTTGTAATGATCCAATGATTTACTATCTTCAAATGATCATGCCTCTGGCATTAAATGTGAATGAGGGAGACAACAGCTGCCTTTTTCGGAGAAACAACTTGATAGGAGTATCATCTAGAATTCAAAACACATATTAAAATTCCTTCAAATCCACTGATACCCTGATTCTACATGGCTAATTGAGGAAACAAGGGATGGAATGTTTGTTAACTACAAGTGCACAACTGTTTAAGACTAAGGTCTCTCTTGGCAATTTGAAAATCACATTTTTTTAAGTCACGTTATTCCTATCTTGAAGGACAAAATACATACAAAAATATAAAAATGGTTTGCCCTCAGTGAGAAGCTATTTCACACATTGGATTTGCACGTGGATATATTATAGAAGTGATTGAGACATCCTTTTGGTAAGAGGGGAACTGAGGGCTCCTATTTGATCAGATGTTATTTCCTTTTATGAGATCTATATCGGCCCCAATACTTTTTGACTTATGGAAAAATTGTGTAGAAGTTTGCTTTCTGGATGACTCTCCCTGCCATATCATTCATTAGGGGGAAATAATAGTGTTTGATTAGATGTTGAACCTTGGTGCTATCCTGTCAAATTCAAATGGTCATGCATTATGAGACTCTTGAATTGTTTTAATCGTGTTAAGCCATTTTTTATGTCTGACTATTTCTCCAGGACCCGAAGATACTGAGTGCTTCTGTACATTTCACTGAATTCCCAAGAATCTCGATTTTGGATTTAGGCTGTTGAGATCAAGCAAACACTGCATACTCTTGAAGTGTGATGTAGTAAATCGCCCAACAGGACCCTCACAGGGCAGAAGTAAAGGTAAAGAAGGAAATAAGGTTGCCCCGGAGTTAACTGTCAAGGAGAAAATTGACTGCGAATTACCAAACATGCAAACCTCAAGTACACAAAACTCATCCCTCTGGTCTCCTACATTAACCGGGATCCCAGACTCCCTGAATCCACAGTCCAGCAACCTATTCCATACCATCACCAAGGCCATACTAGATCTGAAGAACATCGCCCACCTCACTGAACACTCCCTTTCCAAAATCAAGAATATTCAAGAGAGAGAAATCTCACTTCAACATATTACAAAGACGCAACCAATGCCGCTATCAAAGAGACAACATCGGCCACGCAAACACCCTAGTTATCTATTCGATGAGGAGACGCAAGCTCTACATCACTCCTACGTCCAAACAAAGACTACATCTAATCATCTGAAAGAAACACGTTAGTATTAGATTCCTTACCTTAGAATATCCCCAGGCGTCAGACTGGATCCGGAAAATTTTGCGTAGCAGTACCATTGCACGTCTGTGGGCGTCGTCTGCGGCTCCGCATCCGTCGTCTGCATCGTTGGCGCCGGGATGACGTAGTCGGAGTACTTAGACGCCGCCCTCCCGTGCTGACGTCCGTTCTTCTTTTTTTTCCGCGCCAGCAAGCGCAGGTCCGGAGAAAGTGGTACCCTTTAGTACATTTTTGACTAAACGTTATGAATCTTTTTGATCTGTTTTTCGAGTCGAACGACTCCGATGGTGCCGGTAGGGATGCCCGGCTTCAAACCCTATGTCGATTGCAACCGACTGATGTCGGTTACCGACTCACTCCTCCGTCTGATTCCGCGGCGCCTTGTGGCGGACTAAGTCCCCAAGCAGGCCGGGTGCTTCGGCCCCGGCGCCGTCGGCGACTTCGGTCCTGACGCCGCAGGGTCCCGCTGGACCCGGGTCGTCGCCGGTCGACCTTACGATCTCACCGGAGCCGGCCCCCAGGGTGTCACCCCGGACGACGAGACCCTTCCGGGTGAGTAGCGCGCTATACAAATTGTCTGATTGATTGATTGATTGATTGATTGATTGATTGGTCCTACCCTCGATTCGGGTCCGGCGCCAGAGCGGCGCCGCTCGGTGCCGTATTCAACGCCGCTGGGAGATTTTTACTTCTATGACCCGGCCCCATCCTTTGAACCTGAGTATCAGGAGATGGGTGGCGAGAAGGATTGGGAGGGGTGAGGACCCTCCGGCATGTGAGTGCCAGCCTTATCAGGACTGGGCAGGTGAGCTAGGGGATGCCAGTGGTCTGGACACTTCGCCAGACACTGGTTTTGTCTCCCCTCCTACCGTGGCTACGGAGGAGGGGGCTGCCTATAGTGTGGTGTTGACACGGTTGGCCAAGGCCTTATCCCTTGAACTCCCCGTCGCGGCCGTGAGGACTAACCTCCTCACTGAGGTCCTTAAACTGCAGGCAAGCTCCTCGGAGCCTCTACTGCCGTTTAATGAGGCCTTATCTGACGTTCTTCTGGGCACCTGGTCCAGGCCTGCTACAGGTCCCCCTGTAAATAGGAACGTGGCCAGACGCCACCGCCCGGCTCCGGGCGACCCTTGCTTCCTGTCCACCCATTCCACCCCTGGGAGCCTGGTCATACAGGCCTTTAACTCCTAGACCGCATTCCCGACTGCTCCCCCGATCAGGAATGCAAGAGGTACAAACAGTATGGCAAGAAGATGTTCTCCTCACTGAGTTTGGGGTTGAGGTCCGTTAACACCGCGTGCCTCTTGGGCCGTTATACACACTCGCTGTGGGACACAGTTGCGGCCGTGCTGCCAAAATGTCCGGAGGAGGCCTGGACTAAACTCGCCCAAGCCCTTGCGGAGGGTCGAGATGCGGCACGGTATTCCATCCGGTGTGGACTGGATACAACCGACTCGCTAGGTAGAGCGATGGCAGCGACGGTGGCGATTCGTCGCCACGCCTGGCTGAGGTCCGCCAACTTTTTGGCTGATGTCCAAAACACCCTTATGGACATGCCATTTGATGGCCGTCGCCTCTTTGGTGACAAGGCTGACAGTGCGCTTGAGTGCTTTAAGGCCTATAGGGCTACGGCCAAGTCCTTGGGCCTGTCGGCCCCGCGCCAGCAACCTGCTGCCTTTCGCTCCTTTCGTGGCTAAGGAAGGGGCACCCCCCACACGTCCTGCCAGCCACGGGCCGCAGACTAATATCCAGCGCGGTGGTGGACGTGGTAACTGCCGTGGCGGTGCCCGGGGATAACGGCGAGGCCAGTCAGCATCCACCCCCGCAGCATCCGCCTCAAAGCCTTCCTAGTCCGTGCTTTCAGGCCCACATGACGCCAGTGGGGGCAGGGTTCGCCATCACCTCCTTCACTGGTGCAACATCACTTCGGACAGGTGGGTGCTGCAAATCGTCCGAAGGGGCTACTCCCTCCCTTTCGAAGCGACCCCTTCAGCCATGCCACCGCAGTACCACTGCGTGTCGGGGGATCACTTGAATCTTCTGCGAGAGGAAGTTACGGCCCTCTTGGCCAAGGGGGCCATCAAGCACGTTCCTGGGCCAGAAGTAGGGTGTGGTTGTTACTCCCTCTATTTTCTGGTTCCCAAGAAGGGCAAAGGGGGCTTACGCCCTACCTTGGACCTGCGGAATGTCAACGGCTTCCTCCGGAAGGAGAAGTTCAAGATGCTGACTTTGGCTCAGGTCTTAGCTGCCCTGGACCCGGGAGACTGGATGGTAGCGTTGGACTTTCAGGACGCTTATTTTCACATCCCCGTCCTGCCGGCTCACCAGCGTTACCTGCGGTTCACGGTAGGCCACGAGCACTTTCAGTTTACTGTGCTCCCCTTCGACCTTACCAGCGCCCCTCGGGTGTTCACGAAAGTTATGGCGGTGGTCGCAGCTCATCTGCGCAGGTTAGGGGTTTCAGTCTTCCCCTACCTCGACGACTGGTTGTTGAAGGCGGGCTCACCCCAGACAGTCGTCAGCCACCTCCAGAATACGGCCAACCTCCTGCACCTGCTGGGGTTCTTCATCAATGTGCCAAAGTCACACCTGTGTCCCTCTCAGAAGCTCCTCTTCATCGGAGCGGTTCTGGACTCTGCGTAGTTTCGGGTTTATCCTCCCGAACAGCGGGTTCAGGATATTCAGGCTCTGATTCCGATCTTTCAGCCGTTATCCCGAGTCTTGGTCAGGTTGACGCTGCGGCTTCTGGGGCTGATGGCCTCCTGCATCCTTCTGGTGCATCACGCCAGGTGGCGGATGGGGGCTCTGCAGTGGGACCTGAAGTTTCAGTGGGCCCAACATCAGGGCAACTTGTCCGACCAAGTCTTGATCTCGGAGGGCACTGCAAGACCGTTGCAGTGGTGGCTCACGGACCGCGATTGGGTCAGCGGCAGATCCCTCTCCCTACCCCAACCGAAGCACGTAGTTGTGATTGACGCGTCCCTCCAGGGCTCGGGGGCTACATGGGAGAGGCGGAGATCAGAGACCTCTGGTCTCCGACAGAGTCCCGGCACCACATCAACCTTCTGGAGCTGCGGGCGATCCGGCTTGCACTGAAGGCATTCCTCCCCTCTGTCCTGGGGAGTGTAGTGCAGGTGTTCACGGACAACACCACCAACATGTGGTACTGCAACAAAAAGGGCGGGTGGGGTCGTGGACCCTATGCCAAGAGGCTCTGCGCCTCTGGCAGTGGCTGGAACATCAGGGCGTGACCCTGGTGGTTCAACACCTGGCAGGTTCCCTGAACGCCAGGGCAGACAAACTCCGCCGTCGGTGCTTGATGGATCATGAATCGCATCTGAACTCGGACGTGGCGCACGGCATCATTCAGCAGTGGGGAGAGCCTTGGTTAGATCTATTCGCCACAGAAGAGAACGCGCAATGTCATTAGTTCTGCGTGTTGGAATTTCCAAGGCGGGACTCGCTCGGAGGCGCTTTTTGTCGCGAGTGGAGTTGCGCTCTGTTGTACGCCTTTCCGCCTATACCAGTTCTGCCTAGAGTGCTGAAGAAGATCAGACGCAACCGGGCCCAAGTCATCCTTGTGGCTCCGGACTGGGCACGAAGATACTGGTATCCCGAGCTGCTCAGCATGTTTGTCGATCCCCCGATTCGTCTGCCTCTTCAGGAGGACCTTCTGTCGCAGCAGCAAGGGACGGTCCTCCACCTGAACCTGTCCAGTCTCCACCTACATGCGTGGAGATTGAGCGGTGACAGTTGAGGCCATTTGACTTGCCTCCTGAAGTCTGTGATGTTATTCCGGCAGCCAGGCGTCCCTCCACAAAATCGGTATACGCCTGCAGGTGGAACAAATTTGTAGCATGGTGCACAGCAAAGGCTGTGGATCTCCTTTCTGCCCCTCTTTCAGAGGTTTTCCTCTTTCTTCTTTCTCTAGCCCAGCAGGGCTCTGCTCTGGGCACTCTAAAGGGCTACCCCTCTGCCATTTCCGCCTTCTTAAGGCTCCCTGATCAGCCCTCTTTGTTCAAGTCCCCAGTTGTAAATAGATTTTTGAAGGGCATCACTCATATGTTCCCTCCTGTTCCTTTCGTGATGCCTCTGTGGGACTTGAACCTTGTTCTGACCTATCTGATGTGTGCTCCTTTTGAGCCACTTCATAACTGTCCTCTTCGTCTCCTTACTCTCAAGACTGCATTCCTGGTTGCCATCACCTCTGCCAGGAGGGCGAGTGAGCTCCAGGCTCTTTCCTCTAAACCTCCTTTCCTTTCTGTCCATCCGGACAAAGTTGTGTTGCGGACGCGACCCTCTTTCCTGCCCAAGGTAGTCACAGCCTTCCACATCGGGCAGTCCATCACCTTGCCCACCTTCTTTACGCCTCCGCATCCCTCGAAAGAGGAAGATAGCCTCCACCGTCTGGACCCAAAACGTGTGCTCTCATTCTATCTGGATCGCACACGCCAGTTCCGGATGGATGACCAACTCTTTGTTGGTTACGTGGGCGCTAAGAAAGGTCGGGCGGTGCACAAGTGGACCATCTCTCGGTGGGTCGTGTTGTGCATCAAGGTATGCTACTCTTTGGCTAAAAAGGAGCCTCCTGTTGGTCTGAGGGCCCATTCCACTCTGGCCACGGCAGCTACTATTGCCCTGGGTCTAGGAGTCCCCTTGCAGGACATCTGTCAGGCAGCTATGTGGGCCTCGCTGCACACGTTCGCAGGACACTACTACCTGGACAACCAAGTCAGGAGAGATGGCTTCTTTGGCCGTTCCGTTCTCCAGGACTTTCTGGTGTGATCATTGGTTTGCAGACCCACCACCGGGGTTGGTATTGCTGGGGTATCTATTCTAAGGTAAGGAATCTAATACTAACCTGTTTCTTTCAGATGCACAAGTTACTTACCTTCGGTAACGATTTATCTGTGAGAAACAGTAGTTGGTATTAGATTCCTTACCGCCCCACCCATCCTCCCCGTTCTGCAAACCGATATCTAGGGTTAAGGTCATCCCCTTTCAGGGCCCTAGTTTCATGGCACCAGTGTTGGTTTTTATCATGGCTCTGCGTTTCTGGCACGGAAAAGCTATGTATAAGAACTGACTTCAGCACGCGAGGGCGGCATCTAAGTACTCCAAGTCATCCCGGCGCCGACGACGGACGCGGAGCCGCAGACAACGCCTACCAACGCGCAGGGGTAGTGCTACGCAAAATTTTCCGGATCCAGTCTGACGCCTGGGGATATTCTAAGGTAAGGAATATAATACTAACTACTGTTTCTTACAGATATATCATTACCGAAGGTAAGTAACTTGGGCTACAGTTCAAAAGCGAATTTAACTCATTCAGCTCAGTCCCAATCCACACTGTCAGAGAACACCAACCGAGTAACAGAAAGCGAAGTACAGATAACCTGAGAAGTATTACGCTATCCACCCTGAGCCTCGCCTCTATCCCGGTTACTCAGAAAACGATCACAGGACTACTAATCAACTGTCGCTCAGCAGTGAGAAATGCGTCCGACATCGCCGATCTTATCCGGAGTCTGGATATTGATGAAGCGATCCTAACAGAAGCTTGGCTCACAGAATCATCCTCACCATACCTAGATCTATTGGTGCCCCCAAACTATAACATAGTGAGACTAAACCGGCAAAAGAGAAAAGGGGGGGTATTGGATTAATTCATCGCTGTGACCTCGCGGTTACCCCATTACTGGCTGATCCTCTGGAATCATGTGAATACCTCACAATATCCTTAAATACCGCATAAAAAAAAGCTCAAAAGATCCATGCATTCTATCACCCACCGGGGAAGAATGAACCTTTTATTGACCAATTAATGGAGATCATCACAGCAAACTCCTTCCCTCACTCCAATGACATATTCCTAGGAGACTTCAACCTCCACTGGAACGACACTAGCGACCCCCATGTCAACATCTTCAAAGACTTTCTAGCAGATCAAAACCTACCCCAAGTCTGCACCCTGTCAACTCACATGAGAGGCTCCACACTAGAGTGGGTCATCTACAAAGAAAAAGCGGTGAACCTATCCTCAATCACTCCAAGCGACTGGTCAGACCATCACCTATTAACTTTCCAAATACCAGGAATATTAAAGGAAAAACTCACTCAATCAATCAAACCCAAATAATAGATAAGGGACGCTAAGGGTGTGGACAACGAGAAGCTGTCAGAGATAATGGGCACAATAGCTCTGTTAAATCTAAAATGAATTCCCATCAAATATTTAAAAAAAACCCTGGTTTAACGGAGCATTAACTGAAGAAAGGTGTAAGCTGAGACTTGCAGAATGGATATGGAGACAACTTCCATCTTCCCCACAGCTAAAACTGTTAAGAAAAACCATAAATACCTACAATAAAAATATTTTTAAATAAAAAAAAAAAGAATATTTCAGGTCGGAATTGGAGAATGCTAAAAAAAGACCTAGGAAGCTCTTCGAACTGGTGAAACATCAATCGAACAAAACGGCCATAACCCCACAAGAAGAAACAAAATCTCAAATCAGCTGCTAAGAATTCTCTAATTTCTTCACAACAAAGGCAAATACCTTGGAAAGTGAGCTTAAGTTAGCAGCGGCTTCATCGGCGGCAACGCATCAAATCGATACAACAATACTCCTTATATCAGTACCCAAAAACAAATCTCATTGGTCCACCTTCAAAACATACAACCACAAAGACAACCTCAAAACCTTGTTGGCCATAAAACCAAAGAACCATTACAACGATCCACTCCCAGCAAAATTTGTGTCGGCCATCGGCCATTCATTCATCCCCAGCTGGACTTCTTTAATCGATTCGTCCGAATCTCAGGGATCTTTCCCAGATTGCCTAAAGATGTGCCAAGTCATCTCCTTCATAAAAAAAACAACAGAAAATCTTGCAGACCCTAGCAATTTTAGGCCTGTATCAAACACCCCCCTATGAGCAAAAGTGATAGGAAAGTGTGTGCAGGAACAAATAAGCCAACACATATCCAAATGTAATTTACTAGACATCTGCCAATCAGGATTTAGACCTCACCATAGTACTGAAACAGCCGTACTACATATAGTAGACTATGTTTACTCGCTCTTGACCAGAACAAAACATGCCTTTTGATCCTTCTTGACCTATCTTCAGTATTCGACACAGTCAACCATGAGCTGTTGCTAGATCGTCTGGAATCCAGGATGGGCTTCTCAGGGAAGGTTTTAGAATGGTTCAAGTCCTTCTTGAGGAACAGAACACACAGATTTCTGGTGAATCATAACCAGCTTCCTCCCCCACTCAGATCTGAGTTCTACAAAGCTCAACACTCACTCTCTTTGTCACTATTCAACCTATACATAGAACCACTAACAGATATACTGCGCTTTGCCAACATCTCGTACCACATGTACGCTGATGACACTCGGATTTACATGAATGTTTCATCTGTGGAGGAGATCAAATCAATGAATGAGGCATTAAAGGCAACAATGCTATGGTTAAACAGAAATCGGCTCAAACTAAACACGAAAAAACGGAATTTCTCATTATATCCCCACTAAAAATGTGACTGCAGTAAAAGAATGGACCAGCTCTATCACCGCACTTAACTGCACCCCGAACATGATGGATTCAACCAAAATCACTAGGAATTACTATGGATCAGAGCCTGAACATGCAAGCCCGCATCAACTCGTTAGCTAAGAATGCCCGTTTTCATTTAAATTATATTAGATAACTGAGACCATTCATGGAAACAGAACTCAAAATGGCAGCCCAGACATTAGTAATCTCGAATCTTAATAGGGACGCACTACACTTTCAGGGCTTCCCAAGATTACAACGGCTCCTCTAAAAGCCTGCCTAAACTCAGCAACAAGGCTTATAACTGGATCAAAATAATATGACCACATCTCCCCTCACCTGAAGGCCCTGAACTGGCTACCATACGAAGCAAGAATTCAACTCCACATAGCATGTGTCACACCTCAATACACCAAGGTATGTAGCTCAGAAACTGGGGATTTCCGGGGGTAACAGATCCTTTTAGCATGGCCGGACTGGGAACCAAAACCGGCCCTGGCAAAGTGCTCGGCCGCCCCCGCCCCCATGCGGCGCACTGGGGTGTTGCCCGGTGCCCGCTACGGCCAGTCCGGCCCTGTCCACCAGGAGCTCCAGAGATCTACTACTGAAGCCACCGATGTTTCAGAAGAAAAAAACATGACAGAGCATTCTCTGGAGCGGCTCCGAGAATCTGGAACTCGCTACCTCCAGGCATCAGAAGAGTAAGAAATGCTGCAAGTTTCAAGAAAGAAACCAAGATATTTCTAATGAGCAAATTCCTCCCTTAACCTTTCCTCTCAATCTCGCAGCCTCACCTTTAAACTCCTGCTTAATCCAAGCACGTACATCTCGTACCAAGGTCCCATCCCACCTGATATTTTTAGAGGTTTACATTCAATGATGTCAACAAACTAATTGACAATAAAAGTCTTTGTTGCTGAATGAAGTTAGTGTTACGCTTTGGTATTGGTAAATGCTTTTATGTGAAATATACATGAGAAACTAAGTGTATATGGTTTTAATGTGAAGCACTCCGATACACCACGGGGTTAAGTTTGTGCTATATAAAACACTGTAAATATATAAATAAATACATTTTAGAAGGCCAGAAAAAATTACTGCTTCAATTAAGCGCAGTAACTTGACTAATAGGTGCATTTTCAATTAAAATATGATATAAAAAAATGTTTTTCTAATTTATTTAGGAAGTTTTATGTAGTGCTAGCCTGACCGGAAGGTATCGGAGCGCTTCACATAGTTACAGAGCAGTGCAAAAGAAAGCTAAAACAATACAGTAAAGCAAGACATTCAGGATAAGAATCGTGGTGAGGAGAAAGCAGAATGAATCATTACAAGGCTTTGGTATTCCGCCTCCGGGAAGGGAGAAATGTTGCTTTGGACTCTCCGAACTGTTCCTATCTGTTAGATAAGGAGCGGTCGAGGAACAGGATTTTGAGCTGACTTTTGAATTTAGGGAAGGAAGGGATAGTTCTGATGTGAGGGGGGATAGAGTTCCATATTTCGGGTGCATTTCCGGAAAAGGATCTGTCCGCTGTTTTTTGTTTTCGAGCTTTAAGCGGGATCAGAAGAAGGGTGTTAGAGCTTCTGAGGTTCCTGTTCTGACCTGCTTTTTTTAAGTTTGGACTCAAGATATTCCGGTTTGCCTGTGTGAAGGGCTTTGTGGGTGAGGCAGGCTGTTCTAAAGTTCGCTCGCATTTCTATTGGTAACCACTTGAGATCTTTTAGTGCTGGGGAAAAGTGGTCGAATTTCTTTATTCCAGTGACCATTCTGGCAGCCGCGTTGAAGGTTGTTTTAGCGGACCAAGATGTGTTTCGGTTATTCCGGAGAGGATTGCATTTCCATAGTCCAGTCCTTGACAGCACCAATGCTTGAGTGGCTTGTTAAAGATCATTGGATGGAATGAAAGGTTTTATTTTGCTTAATAACTTCAAGTTGGGGAAGGCGCTCTCTGCCGCGATCTTGATGTGTGTGGTCAGGTCAAGTTTGCAGTCGAGCGTGATGCCTAATGATTTGACCGAGTCAGCTAGGGCGAGGTTCCTATTGAGCGCATCAATGTCTTTTAGCCACTCAATCGTTTGTCCGAGATAAGGAGTAGTTCAGTTTTGTCCTGATTCAACTTTAGGTGGTTGCTTGACAGCCAGCGTTGCACTTACTTTAATGTTTCATTGAGTCTGTGAATGTCATTGGTTGAGGAGTTTTCCAGGTAGATTTGGGTATCATCCGCATAGAGGTGGAAGGGGATGTTAGCTTTTCTTCTGATTTCTTTCTATTTTAGTGTTCCTTCCTTTGCTGAAGTATTAGGTTCGAGGCATGTGGGCTGCTGAATTCATATCTGTGCATAGATCGCCGCCTAGTGTTGGGTCCAGATGATTGCACATTGTTGTCCTGGAAGAGTCTTCGAAGTATCACGAGATAGGTGGCTCCTCCCCTGGACTACAGTGCGCATGGGCATCCTCTCCATCCTCAGATTGTTTTTTTCCGCCATTGGGTTCGGATGTTACTATCTTAGCTCAAGTTAGGAAAACTTTCTGTAAAGCCAAAAGGCTTTCGATAGCGTTGGTATCATTTCGTTCGGCATCGGTGCCTTTGCTTAGAGGACATCGAGGACTCAACAGGTTTTTTCTTTCCACACTCTACCCGATCTTAGATCTGAAATGGAAAGGAGTCCGTTCAAGCGGTGCCCCCTTTGCAATGCAAAATACCCGCACATCGATGTCCACCCGGTGTGCAACAAGTGCCTGTCCCCAGACCATAACGAAGACAACTGTATGGCCTGTGCCAGGTTCAGGTCGAAGAAAACCCTCAAGATTCGACGTGCGACTCGACTGGAGTCGAAGAAGTCAGCGCCTGTTCCCGTGAACATCTTCGGGACCGAAGACGAGGAGGTTGTTGATCTGGAGGATCAGAAACACTGCTCCGATCCGGCTTCGGACCATGACTCCGAGTATGACGCCGAAGACGAGGAGGTACAAGACGAAGATGAGGACGTCGTCGAGAAGGTAGACGACGTGGAGGCCCTTGGGGCCGTAGAAGATAGCTCAGGCGAAGAGCTAGGCCAACCCGGCCACACAGAGTCCGAAGATGACGCAATTAGTAAGGCTCAGGTCGAGGGATCGCCACTAGGCCTTACCCAAGATCCACAATCTCGTTCTATAGCCCCGCATAAAGGCCCAGCCTCGAACATTTCTAAAGAGCCTGCGGTTTCGAAACCGCCATCGGTCGATACAAAGAAATCGAAACCGACAGCGTCTTTGCAGAAACCGAAACCAAAAGTGCTTGTGCCTCTCGCCGGCTCCAAGGTCTCAAACCCCTCGAAGCCGAAGAAAACTAAAATGGCCGTCGATGCCGGAAAACTCAAGAAGGTCGTCGAGCCACTGGTTGGGGCGCCAAAAACCAAGGTCAAGGCCGTCAAGCCACCGAAGCCGACGCCGAAGGGTGTCGATTCTCACAAAAGACCCGCGCCTAAAGTCGGGACCGATCCTAGGTCGAGGCCTACGGACAAGTCGAAGACTGGCTCCAAGGACCCTGTCGAGTCGACAAAGCCCACTCCGTTCATAGCCAAAGAAGTGTCGGAATCGCTCCAACGCATCAAGGAGAAGGGTACATCGGTCGGACCGAAGAAGGCCCCGACGCCGAAGCTTGTCGGACAAGTTCAGACTGCGTCGACACCTATCAAGTTTGGGTTACCACCCTCGGTGCGCCCGAAGATGTTCGACCCGAAAAAATCTATCGGCGCCGCTACACATGTGTCGACGGAAATGGAGGCTACGTAAGAGCCTGAAAACCAGGAGCCGAGACAATTCATCGACTCGGACACTGGGAGACTGTCCATATACAAACGAAAGTTGATGCCAGAGACTCCCATGGAATCCTATAAGATTACCTTGAAGAAAAAGAGACTTTCCACAGCTTCTCCAGCTCATGTGGAACCACTCCATCACTATGAACAGGAACCTCAAAATTTTTCCCCAACATACTCGGATGTTGAGACAGGGGATAATTACAATGAGGATGACCTCTATCATGTGGACACTGATCCTGATGATCAAGACCAACAATGGACGGACCCTGCTGACTCAAGGGATCCGCAAACTGGCCCAGACACTCATGTGACAAGTGTAAAAACGTCTCCTACTGAGGACACAACTGCTTTTAACGCCCTTATTGAGAGGGCAGCCAGTAATCATGACGTCAAGCTCCATGCTGACCCTGTGGACGAAGACTTTCTGGTCGACACTTTTTCAACTTCAGAAAGTGCAGTCAAAACCCTACCCATGCTCAAAGGTGTCCTCAAGCATGCTACTGACATTTTTAGGTCTCGCCTTTACCATTCCGCAGGAATGGGAAATGGGGAGAATTCAAGACGGCAAAATCCTCTTCAAACCACGGGCTTTCAGCCGCGGTTTTCTTTAAGTTCACGTGAATCAAGTGATTAAACATGCACGCGCATCGGCAGCATTTCTCCTGCAGGCTCACAAAAGGCTCTCCTCCCTCCCCACATCAAAGGCATCAATCACCCTCCCACAGGCTTCCCCAGCGCTGCCCCGCCCCCTGCTTCACAGCCAGGCCATCTGTTCCCTGCCAGACCTCTCACACCTCCGTCACAGCATGCCTGTGTACTTCAAAGGCTTATCACTTCACACGGCCGGTCGCAGGCCGTGCAACCAGAGCACTTCAGTTGGTGTGCAGCCCCCCTCCCAGCACTGCCTTGTTACTTTCGGCAGCCATGAGTCCCTAAACACTTTTTATATTTAATTAGCAGCAGCAGCATTTCTCCTGCGCCAGGCCACATCAAAGGCTCTGTGCCACTTTCACCCACACAGCAACACTTACAGACACGCAACGCCACTCACACCCACGCAAGCCCACTATCATCCACGCAACACCACACTCACCCACGCAACGCCACTCACTCACGCAAAGCCACTCACACCCACGCAGTGCCACTTTCACCCACACAGCACCACTTTCAGACACGCAACGCCACTCACACCCACGCAAGCCCACTATCACCCATGCAATGCCACACTCACCCAAGCAACGCCACTCACCCAAGCAACACCACTCACCCATGCAACACCACTCACACACGCAACACCACTCACACACGCAACACCACTCACACACGCAACACCACTCACACACGCAACACAACTCATCCACGCAACGCCACTCACCCACGCAACGCCACTCACCCACGCAACGCCACTCACCCACGCAACGCCACTCACCCACGCAACGCCACTCTCACACACGCAACGCCACTCTCACCCATGCAACGCCACTCTCACCCATGCAACGCCACTCTCACCCATGCAACGCCACTCTCACCCATGCAACGCCACTCTCACCCATGCAACGCCACTCTCACCCATGAAACGCCACTCTCACCCATGCAACGCCACTCTCACCCATGCAACGCCAATCACCCACGCAACGCCACTCACCCACGCAACGCCACTCACCCACGCAACGCCACTCACCCACGCAACGCCACTCACCCACGCAACGCCACTCACCCACGCAACGCCACTCACCCACGCAACGCCACTCACCCACGCAAGCCCACTCTCACACACGCAACGCCACTCTCACCCATGCAACGCCACTCTCACCCATGCAACGCCACTCTCACCCATGCAACGCCACTCTCACCCATGCAACGCCACTCTCACCCATGCAACGCCACTCTCACCCATGAAACGCCACTCTCACCCATGCAACGCCACTCTCACCCATGCAACGCCAATCACCCACGCAACGCCACTCACCCACGCAACGCCACTCACCCACGCAACGCCACTCACCCACGCAATGCCACTTACCCACGCAATGCCACTTACCCACGCAATGCCACTTACCCACGCAATGCCACTTACCCACGCAACGCCACTTACCCACGCAACGCCACTCACCCACACAATGCCACTCACACACACAATGCCACTCACTCACACACGCAACGCCACTCACACACGCAACGCCACTCACTCACACACGCAACGCCACTCACACACGCAACGCCACTCACACACGCAACGCCACTCACACACGCAACGCCACTCACACACGCAAGCCCACTCTCACCCATGCAACGCCACTCTCACCCATGCAACGCCACTCACCCATGCAACGCCACTCACCCACGCAATGCCACTCACCCACGCAATGCCACTCACCCACGCAATGCCACTCACCCACGCAACGCCACTTTCACCCACGCAACGCCACTCTCACCCATGCAACGCCACTCTCACCCATGCAACGCCACTCTCACCCATGCAACGCCACTCTCACCCATGCAACGCCACTCTCACCCATGCAACGCCACTCTCACCCATGCAACGCCACTCTCACCCATGCAACGCCACTCTCACCCATGCAACGCCACTCTCACCCATGCAACGCCACTCTCACCCATGCAAGCCCACTCTCACCCACGCAAGCCCACTCTCACCCACGCAACGCCACTCTCACCCATGCAACGCCACTCTCACCCATGCAACGCCACTCTCACCCATGCAACGCCACTCTCACCCATGCAACACCACTCTCACCCATGCAACGCCACTCTCACCCATGCAACGCCACTCACCCACGCAACGCCACTCACCCACGCAACGCCACTCACCCACGCAACGCCACTTTTACCCACGCAGTGCCACTCTCACCCACGCAACGCCACTCTCACCCACGCAACGCCACTCTCACCCATGCAACGCCACTCTCACCCATGCAACGCCACTCTCACCCATGCAACGCCACTCTCACCCATGCAACGCCACTCTCACCCATGCAACGCCACTTTTACCCATGCAACGCCACTTTTACCCACGCAACGCCACTTTTACCCACGCAACGCCACTTTTACCCACGCAACGCCACTTTTACCCACGCAACGCCACTCACCCACGCAGCGCCACTCACCCACGCAGCGCCACTCACCCACGCAACACCACTCACCCACGCAGCGCCACTCACCCACGCAGCGCCACTCACCCACGCAACGCCACTCACCCACGCAACGCCACTCACCCACGCAACGCCACTCACCCACGCAACGCCACTTTTACCCACGCAGTGCCACTCTTACCCACGCAGTGCCACTCTTACCCACGCAACGCCACTCTTACCCATGCAACGCCACTCTTACCCATGCAACGCCACTCTTACCCATGCAACGCCACTCTCACCCACGCAACGCCACTCTCACCCATGCAACGCCACTCGCCACTCTCACCCATGCAACGCCACTCTCACCCATGCAACGCCACTCTCACCCATGCAACGCCACTCTCACCCATGCAACGCCACTCTCACCCATGCAACGCCACTCTCACCCACGCAACGCCACTCACCCACGCAACGCCACTTACCCACGCAACGCAACTCACTCAAAGCCACTCACACACACGCAGTGCCACTTTCACCCACACTGTGCAGTGCACAATAGGTCTTGCAGTAGGAAAGTTGGAGCTATTGGTTTTGTAAATGACAAAGCCCTTTATGTTTTTAAAATATAAACAAAAATAAAAGGCATTGTTATTTGCAATTGTAATAGCTCCAACTTTCCTACTGCGAGACCTATTGGCAACGCCAGTGCTTGTTAAAGATACCACTAGGGCCAGGGTGTTAAACCCAAGGATTGAGAAGAAATATCGGCCGGCCCCTGTGGACCCTCCTTATATAAAGGGACAGTTGCCATTAAATTCATGGTTTTTTTCTAATGCACGTAAGAGAGCGAACTCCCAGACTACAGGTGATGCTCCTCCTCCGGACAAAGAGTCGAAGGTTATGGAAACCTCAGGGAAAAGAGTAGCTGCGCAGGCGGTTAACATCTGGCGCATTGCTAACACTCATGCTCTCTTGGCCAGATATGACAGGGCACATTGATACCCTTGAGACACTATTACAACACCTACCTGATCAGTACAAGGAGGGGGCAGAGCTACTCATACAGGAAACTCATAACAAATGCTTCCATCAAGTGTGCTCTGGACGCGGCTGACACTGCAGCCAGGGCCATCAACACTAGTGTTATGCTAAGACGACACGCCTGGTTGAGGATTTCAGGATTCAAACCTGAAATTCAAACTTCTATCCTCAATCAGCCAGTTAACCCAGACTTCTTATTCGGACCTGAGGTTGACACCACCCTTGAAAAACTTAAAAAGGACACAGAGACTGCAAAGTCTATGGGGGCTCTGCAGTCACAACAGTTTCGGGTGGCTCCTTTCGTCGCTCCAGTACTAGAGGCCCCTCAAGAGGCCAGTCAACGCAACAAACACAATACAATAAGGGAGGTACACAATCCACCTACAATAAGAACAACCGTGGTGGATATCGGGGAAACAACATCAAGGGCAGAGGCAGAAGAAATAACAGTTCCAGATCCTCTGCCAATACCAAACAGTGACGCCCTGTCACTGCCCCCCGACCACATAACACCTGTCGGGGGGAGACTACAACAGTTCCTGCCGGTCTGGAAATCCATCACCACAGACAGGTGGGTGAGAGACATTGTACAGTACGGGTATTGCCTGGAATTAATGTCCACTCCACCCAACATCCCACCAAGACACCGTCCTATGTCCGCAGAGCACTTACACTTATTGCAGCAGGAGGTCGTCAGCATGCTGCAAAAAGGGGCCATAGAGCTCGTGCCTGTAGAAGAACAAGGGTCAGGGGTGTACTCTCTCTACTTTCTGATACCCAAAAAGGACCGGTCGCTCAGACCTATACTAGACCTTGGGCCTCTAAACAGTTACATTCTGTCAGAGCATTTTCATATGCTCACCTTGCAACAGGTTCTGCCGTTACTCAGTCAGGGAGACTTCCTCGCAACGCTGGATCTAAAAGTTGCGTATTTCCATATACCCATACACCCGTCACACAGACAGTATCTCAGGTTCACTATTCAACATCAACATTATCAGTTCAAAGTCCTCCCTTTCGGAGTAACGATGGCACCCAGTGTGTTCACAAAGTGCCTTGCAACAGTGGCAGCACACCTCAGGAGACAGCACATACATGTCTACCCGTATCTGGACGACTGGCTTATTCAAGCAAAGTCGGCCCAGCAGTGTGCCAGCCACATGTCCCACACCATTCATCTTCTTCACAGTCTGGGATTCTCACTGAATTACCCGAAGTCACACCTTCAGCCCGCCCACGTGCGACAGAACCTGGGTGCGATGATAAACACTCTGGCAGCCAAAGCACAACCAAATTCAGTGAGAATAAACGGCATGCAATTGCTCATACAAAAATTAAGACCTCAACGCTCGCTTCCAGCGAAAGTGTTCATGCAGTTGATAGGCATGATGGCCTCCTGCATTTTCATAGTCCCGCACGCGAGGCTACATATGCGTCCGCTTCAGGAGTGCTTAGCACGTCAATGGAATCAGGCTCAAGGACAGTTAAAGGACCTAGTGTTGGTAAGCGGTCGGGCATTCAACTCTCTGCATTGGTGGAACCCACGAAACCTTTGCAAGGGCTTACCGTTCCAAGAGACTGTTCCACAAATTGTACTGTCGGCGGACGCGTCTCTCCAGGGATGGGGAGCTCATGTACTCCACTACACAGTGCAGGGACTATGGACAGCACAGCAAAAGAAGATGCACATCAACCTTCTGGAACTGATGGCAATCTTCATGGCGATGAAAGCTTTCAAGGTACACTTGTGCAACAAGGTCGTGTTGATCCTGATGGACAACATGACTGCCATGTACTACATACAGAAGCAGGGAGGAACGCACTCTCCACAGTTGTCTCATCTGCCTCAGAGCATGTGGAAGTGGACCATTCAGAGGAACATCTTCCTCATGGCGGAACACCTCCCGGGCAAAAACAACCAGATGGAGGATCTGCTCAGCAGACACAGCCACCAGATGCACGAGTGGAGATGCATCCATCAGTACTCCAACCGTACTTCCAGCAATGGGGTCATCCACAGATAGACCTGTTCTCCACAAGGGAAAACGCAAAATGCCAAAGCTTCGCAAGCAGGTTCCCACACCCACAGTCGCAGGGCAATGCGATATGGATGAACTGGTCAGGCAAATTTGCGTACGCTTTCCCCCAGCACCTTTGATACCGCTAGTGGCACGCAAACTACGGCAACACTCGATGACCCTCATCCTGGTTGCTCCAATGTGGGCACGCCAACCATGGTACACCACGTTTCTGGAACTCTCCGTGGTACTGCATCAACGGCTACGCCTCACACCCAGGCTTTTGACGCAGAGCCATGGAGACATTCAGCATCCAGATCCGCAACAGCTCAACCTGGCGATCTGGCTCCTGAAGTCCTAGAATTTGGCTACCTCAACTTGCCGCCGGAATGTATGAATATTATCAAGGAGGCAAGACGGTCCACAACCAGAGCATGCTATGCGGCTAAATGGAAACGGTTTGTCATATACTGTTCCAACAATGACATTAACCCACTGGATGCATCTATTCAAAACATCATTTGTGATCTGTTGCATTTATACAGATGTAATCTAGCGTACAGTTCCATTTGCATACATTTATCCGCCATAGCAGCCTATCTTCAAAACAGGCAGCCCCTCTCCTTATTCAGAGTGCCTGCCATTAAAGCTTTTCTGGAGGGACTTAAAAGAGTGATCCCTCCCAGACACCCACCGTCACCAGTCTGGAACCTGAATGTGGTCCTCACCAGATTAATGGGACCACCTTTTGAACCTCTACACTCTTGTGAGATTAAATTTCTGACTTGGAAAGTTGCTTTCCTAGTGGCCATTACCTCGCTGAGGAGAGTTAGTGAACTCCAGGCACTAACCATCCAAGAGCCATTCATCCAGGTCCACGCAAATAGGGTGGTATTACGCACCAACCCTACATTTATGCCTAAAGTGATTTCGCAGTTCCACATGAACCAGATCATAGAACTGCCAGTTTTCTTTCCCAATCCGGAAAATGTCGCAGAGAGCTCCCTACACACGTTAGATGTCAAAAGGGCTCTAATGTACTATATAGACAGAACGAAGGATTTCAGAAAAACAAAGCAGCTTTTCGTTGCCTTTTCTCCACAACACAAAGGCAACCCCATTCCCAAAGCAGGGATAGCCAGGTGGATCGTTAAATGTATACAGATTTGCTATGCTAAGGCTAAACGCACACTAACCATTCCACCACAAGCACACTCCACACCTAAGTTAGGAGCGTCCATGGCTTTCCTGGGGAATATTCCTTTAGAAGAGATATGTAAGGCAGCCACTTGGTCCACCACACATACATTTACGAAACACTACTGCGTAGATGTGCAATCTAAACAGCAGGCAGCTGTAGGACAGGCTGTTCTCAAAACTCTTTTTCAGACTGCTGCAGCTGGCACGGGCAGCCGCCGCTAACAGGGGGGACTGCTATGTAATCTATGCACAGATATGAAGTCAGCAGCCCACATGCCTCGAACCGAATATGCTACTTACCAGTATGCATCTGTTCTTGGCATGTAGGGCTGCTGACATTCATATCGCCCGCCCTCCTCCCCGGCGCCTGTAGCAGCTGTAGCATTCAGAAGTACTATCTAGCATGGACATCACTCACTGTATTACACTCCATCTCTGCCACAATGGCGATAAACAATCTGAGGATGGAGAGGATGCCCATGCGCACTGTAGTCCAGGGGAGGAGCCACCTATCTCGTGATACTTCAAAGACTCTTCCAGGACAACAATGTGCAATCATCCGGACCCAACACTAGGCGGCGATCTATGCACAGATATGAATGTCAGCAGCCCTACATCCCAAGAACAGATGCATACTGGTAAGTAGCATATTCGCTTTTACAGGTTATGCTCTCTTCACCAAATGGACCAGAAACATTTTGATCCTGATGTCAGACTTTCTGATGTGGATAGGCATGTCTTGTGAATCTGGTTTGAGTACAAGACTCTCTCATTTCAGAGCCTCCTGCGTGGGCACACAAGCACCACAGTGCCAGAAAGTGGTATAGGGTTGACCGGGACAGTTGCTGCTGAATGTCAGGTGCTCACTGTTCGAATGTCAAATGGGGTATTAATGCGATTGGAGCTGTTTGGCTTGTTTGTGGTTGGAGTGCTGACACTAATGCATCAGCCATCCCAGTATGGTAGCTAAGATGACCCTCAGCAGATCGAAATTGTGACATAACATAACATTTATTTGTAAAGTACACGTTCACCCGAGGGTATCTTGGCTCTGAATAACAGATGTTTATTGTTCCCCAACTCAATGATGGGGACGGTAACTACCAATTTGTCCATGGAACATACAATGAGGAAAGAAGAGCATCTAAAGCAATCAAATAACCATCTCCCTAGTCATGCTTGATTTCTTACATCCGCAGTCTCAGCCTTTCCACAAGAAGTGGAAACATGTGGAAGGGAGACATAGGTAAAGGGTCAGAGAAGACATCTCTGCAATTCATCTTGGGTCAGTTGAGCAGCAGCACCTCTCCGATCCAAGCACATACACATGCTCCACATGTAGGTAGGGCTTAAAGAAGGCAACAGATCATCATGGCAGAGCTTGAAGCAGATGGGCCTTTCAGTGCTAGACTGGAGTTCTGGCCAATTGTTTGAATTTACGGTCTAACTCCTTTTCCTTTGTTCACACTCACATAAAGGTTCTTACTCCATTCTAGAATATAGCCTTGGTTCTAAAAGGAGATCTAAATGTGGTGTCCAACGCAGCTCTTCACTGAAGTAAAAGTTGAACTGAAATGCTGTTCTAGGGGGTCAGCTTGAGACCTACGGTTTAGAAGTACGTGCCAAGCCAATCAGCTATGCAGATATTGAACTATAGTTGGAAAATTTAGATGATCCAATCCAGTTCAGATACAACTTTCTTTTGTAGTGATGTGGTATCCAGTATAATATAATAAACTAGATACAATTGTAATCTTCTACAATGAATCAATGATGATAGGGACTTAAGTGCTGGAGGTCTGAGGCCGTTACTACGGTTGTGGCTCATCTTCTGCACCTCAACACCTGATATAGGGAATAGGTATAGAGCACATATTTGTCTTGAGTGGGAGCACATTGCCATGCCCTTGGCCTTGCCTTTCATACATGCCAGTCTCTTGCGGGCCACATAAAGATATGCCGGATATTGCTCTAACAAGTAGGGTCAAAACAATAGTCTCCACTCTGCACCAATGGACTACCTGTGTATCTGACCCTAAAACACGCCAACAAGCTAGACACAAGCTGAAACTAATGGGAGGCTTCTACCTGAATATTCAAAGATGAGCAAAGGAGAGACAGCTACCAGAATGTTTCATAACTGCAAACTGTGGCAACCAGCCATCTCGCGCCTACATGCAAACTGGGAGCCCTCAGTATGGTACCGCTTGACATCATCTAATCACAGTTATATTAAACACGTACATCATGCATTGTAGTTGGTACGGGTCCCATAAATGTAACCATGGAGATCAGTAATTGGCCTCCTTTCATCCTAAGTACAGACAAAATGGCTTGTACTGTTAAAACTATAATCAGCTCCATGAGCCAATGTGGCACTGCAGTACTGGCCCAGGTCTTTCTTACTCTTTATAACCTCTAGTGCATTCTGTGCTAAAAACTCCCCTGAAGAGAATTGGGTGTGCAAGTATTGTTATTTTCTTCAAAGGCCTCCATTAAGGATTAGATTCAGGGACAGTGTGAATCCAGTGGCTCAGTTTGATGCTCTGGGAGAGCATGTCATGTGGCAGAACGATTTGGATCCAGTTGATGGGTAGAAGTCCCCTAAATTCCATTATTTCAGGGTGAGGCAACTATAATTTGAGAGCGTTTCTGAGGGAGAGACGAAGTATACAAAATGCAAAATCAACTCTAAAACCTCTACTCTGTTTATCACTCTATAGAGAGTGTGGCAAAAATGGCAGTGGTGTATTTGATAGTGTTTAGCTCTCCCCATCCAGTCTGTTAGAACTTACTGATCTTTTTCCCCTATCTTCCTGTTGCACAAGGCCCAACTCATTAAGTAATATTGCAATTGATAGTGGAATCATCTATTTGATTGTCCCTTTATGCTTCATATTGTCTGCCTCCGGATTCATTGATGTCCTTTGCCCATATTAAAGTTATTCTGCAGATGGTTCGAATCCTTGAACTTGCTCCTGTGTCAAATTTATTTTTTGGGTTTTGAATGTGCACGTTGTGTATGTGGTTGCACCAAAGTCAAGGAGCTAATGTGTGTTAAATGAGCTTGGTGCTGACGGTTTGGATGAGCATAGAGACGAGTTCTCTGAAGAGTATGTTTGTGCAAACCAAAAAGAAAAAGTTGTAAGCAACTTATTCTTTGAGGAAATTATGAAAAAAAGAAAACTGTAAACTTTGATGTCAGGAGTTAAACTCAAATTCTGCATAGACCTATATGATATGGAGAATGAAGGGTACACATCTTCAGTATTTAGCCAATTTAGTTTCTCCTTGATTTGTCACCTTGTTTTTGGATTTAGTGCATCTTCCTGTTGGCATTTGTCAAGATGGTGATGACCAATATTCCATGCTGTTTGTTAATGCTTTACTGAAGGGATTCAGTACATGACCATTTTCCCTGCTTGGTGGCCGAGATTTGTAGGGATTCTTTTCATTAAACATATATACTGCTCGCCTCTGAATACATCTCATTACTTTAATTGGACATTGCATTTTCTTCTGTGGTGATTGAAAACAGGACCATTTTGGGCACAATTTGTATTGGATTTTGAATTGCTGTTCAATTAATTTATTACAGGATTGTACTTTTGGGCATAATGAAACATCCATTAACTCCACCCTTAGTTGTCAGGACCCGCAGCATTACTTCTAATTCCAGACGGTCTTTTTTCATAATTGATAAAAGATGGAACACAAGCGTTTTCGGATGGGAATGGGAAAGAGCCTGTCTGTTTGTTTGTTTTACTACCATAGGCTTGCCACCTCAACTTTAGTTTGCCAATGCTTTTCAATTTCAGCTGAGTGACTGCTCTTTCCACATTGCACTTTGAATCTAATCTGAAACAATTTAAAACAACTATTGCAGAATTCAGTTTTGTAATGAAAAGTTAGATTCAGCGTAACAAAGCAATGAATATAATTTTGGCTTAGTGTAGCCCACCTTTTTAGGTCTCGCGACCTATCCATGCGTATTGAGCGGAGCGAGAATTCAAGTGCTCAAAATAATCGTGAAACCAAGGGTTTTGTTTGTGCGGTTTTCTTTGAGTTCACGTGAATCACGTGACCAAACAAGCACGCGCATCAGCCTCCCTCCCTCCCTCCTAATTGCATTTTTTTCACGCCTGCCACCACATCAAAGGGCTTCTCCCTTTGATGTGGTGGCGGCTTCTCCTCCCCTAATTATTCATGGCTGGTTTCTCTTTCAGCGCCTCCACTCTTTCCCAGGCCTGTAAAATGACCGGATTCCCCACCCTGTGCTGTTCAACCTGCATTGCGTGAACGTCAGTCTATGATTCAGTCTTTGCTGTGTTAACCATCATTTGTGCAGTACACATTTATTTTCCTGTGTGTTACCCTTTGTTCACGATCTCCGTCCAAAAATTTTATAATAATCGGCTGTCACAGTTTCCGTCCTTACAGGATGTAATTTCAAGCGAAAGAGGTTAGACTAGTTAGCACAAACAATGTAATCTGTGCTCAGAGACCCGCAGTCTGCAAATATTTGCAGTCACGCTCACATGCTGGCTCCTCTGCTACCTGAGGCTCGAAGCACCGAGTGGAATGCATTTTATGGAAAATATTCAGACTGTTTTCTCAGAATTCTTGGATGGTGGGTATTTTAAGCCAAGGTTTTCAGTTTCTTGAGCTTAAATTACATTTCTTGAAAACACTTCGAGACAGATGTGAGAATCCTCACATTCCAGTTTGCGTGAGGAGTCAAACATTCCACGAGGTTCAATAACCAGTACCTTCTTTTAAGAGATGAAGAAAGTTTACAATTTCTTGTTTTCCTCGTTGTTCAGCTCTCCCGTTTGCTCGTCAGCTGCCCAGCTCCATCCTTCTGAGCTCTCGTTTACACGTCGCACTTCTTCAGCCCAAAGATATGGCACGCATTAGTCATAGTGGATCCGCAATGCAGACCAGGACTCTTGCAAAAATTGAAGCAACCACAAATTATATTCCCTCTCTCCCTGGAAATCTGCCATCCACCCCAGACATGTTTTTTTATTCATCTGCCGCTGGACGTTTTTATTGTGCTCAAATTCTTATGTTACCCAGGCATATGAATAAAGCCGAACACCACAGAAGTGCTAGCAGCTGCGAATTCTCGGAATGTCTGTCAGGGCCACAGACTGGAGAGATGTGCCCGGCCACATTTGTGCTGGATAAAAATTGCGTAATATCGCATGCCACAACACCTCATTCTTTAGGTGTGAGAAACAGAGTCACAGAGCTCTTGGTGTCAGGCCTGTCGGTGATTGCAAATACACACACGCACACAACCACACACAACCACACACACACAACAACAACCACACATACAACCACACACACAACCACACCGCACACACAACCACACCCACACACAACCACACACTCAACCACAAAACCACAACCACACATACAACCACACACACAACCACAAAACCACAAACACGCACAGGTGTTGCCAATAGGTCTGGCAGTAGGAAAGTTTGAGCTATTGGTTTTCTAAATGACATTTTATTTTTTTGCTGACCTGACCAAACAAGCACGCGCATCAGCCTCCCTCCCTCCTAATTGCATTTATTCACGGCCGCACAGCACATCAAAGGGCTTCTCACAGCGTGTGCTGTGCGGCTTCTCCTCCCCTAATTATTCATAGCTGGCCGGTGGCCGGCCGTACTTTCAGTTTCCCGGCCGCTCTTGTTCCTAATGTCTTCCCCTTCATCGACTTCAGTCTAATTGGAAACATATGTTTTTCTTTAAGGTTATTCATTTCTTACTGATCCATTTTATGAGTTCATTCTTTCGAGTCACACATCGTTTGCTCTTTAGCATCTTTTAACCCGCACGCCACACCCACATCCAACACTTAACTTTTAATAATTTGCACGGGACAGAGTGCTCATCTAGGGTCTCCAGTTGCCCCAGTAACTTTCTTAGTTTTTTCACCTGGTTTATCATTCCATGCTAGACCATCATGCACCTTAGCTTAGCGTCCATAGTCACCTTGACAACGGCCTTAGTCCCTCCTCATTGCCGGAGTCTAACTGAGAGTTCACTTCCGGGCAACAGCTTGTAGTAATTTGGGGGCACTTCCCAGCCTCATTTTTATTGAAGTTACCCGAACCCGGCGTCTCTACCGACCGGCTTCACAGGTATGCGAAACTATGACTTACCTATTTGTACATTGCTGCTCTGTTTATTACGAGTGGTATAGCGTGACTGGCGTGACCACATTGCCCTGTTGCTCACTTTAGGCACCTCGCATGTATTATCAGCACAGAGCCGCTTTCACAATTTTGGCTCTTTGAATTGGTTGACACTCCGTTTAACCCTTTCTTTTTACCATGTTTTAAGCTAGTTTTCATGATCTTATTGTTCATTTCTATTTCGTTTCACACGTACGTGTATTACCTGGCACCCGGTGGTTTTGAGCACATGGTTTTCCTTTCACTCGTTTCCTTTTTCACACTTTCCATCACTAAGCATACAGCACCTTTACTCTTTTCGCATTTGTAATGTTCTTTGATTCACCTCCGTTTCATTTCTTTCCCAGGGATTATCCCCTGACGAAGGGCTGGTCCCGAAATTCATTGGGGCTATATACAATTTAGTATATACATGTGCCTCATAAATGCACTAGGATGTACCTATGATACGAATCACAGTTGTATCAGAAAATTGGATACTTCATGATCTGAACAACAACAGAATAAATTAATTTTGAAATTCAAGAACTGTGTGAAGCAATTTGTAAAAAGCGACAGGCTCTCTCAGGCTCTTCCAGAGTGAAGGGCACCTTTTCCAATGATTGAGTGTTCGCCTCAAGGACAGGAGGCGACAACCTGTAGCACCCAAACCTCAGGATTAACTTTCTTATAGTTTAATACACTCTAAATAATTTTTTCCATAAAAAGGAGTGCGACTGATTCTTCTAAATTGATATTATGCATTGCTTACATCTGCTGCGCCCCCATATTTTATGTGAAAGACTACGCAAATTAGGATAAATCTGGTGTAGAATATAATCTGGTGTATAATATAATCTGGTGTAGAATATATTCTACAGAAAGTAACAGGTACACTTCCAAAAGTATCAAACAGGAAGCAACTTCTGTTTATAATGGTAAAAGCAGGCCCCTGCTGAATTATTCGAATCTATGCAGCAGCCTTGTTTTTATTGCCAGTGTTTACATGCGCGGATGGATAAGGACCGGCTATGCCACACCACGGCCGGAGCTTCTTTTTTTAAAGAGACTCAACGTTTGCTGGCATTGGCTGACGTATGGGGTTACGTTGCAAGTAAAGGCGGAGGAACAAGGACGACATCTGCCATGGGGGGCTGCATTGTGAAACGCTTCTGCTAATACAAAGCGGTGCATTGGGAACCTCAAGCGTTCTGTTACACCCCAAAGGGGCACTTTTATGCAAAAAATAACACATGATTCACAGCAGATTAACAATGCATCTTCTCTACATTGTTTTATTAGTTGAACGTTTTGCAATTGGCAGGTCAAAGGCTTTGCACATATAATTTAAAAAAACATTGTCTAGTCAAGCTGCACTTTGAAAGCTATCAAAAACAAAGTGAATGTATTTTCTGTGGTCTTAAACTGTGCAGAGTTTCAAAGCTATACGTATTGGCATAAGCTGTGGACCGAAGTCATGATGACACACACAGTCCCTCTAGCAGAGATGATAGACCCACATACAAATGGCATTCTTTTTAGGTCTCGCCTTTTCCACTCAGTGCATACAGACGTCACTCAGTGCGCACAGCCCTAACTCACACTGCACACAGGCCTCACTCAGTGCACACAGCCTTCAATCACACTGCATACAGTCCGCACTCAGTGCTTACTGCACACACTCAGTGCACACTGCCCTAACTCACAGTGCACACTGCCCTAACTCACAGTGCACACTGCCCTAACTCACAGTGCACACAGCACTCACTCAGTGCACACAGCACTCACTCAGTGCACACAGCACTCACTCACTCGCACTGCACACAGTGATCACTCACACTGCACACAGGCCTCACTCAGTGCACACAGCCTTCACTCAGTGCACACAGCCCTCACTCAGTGCACACAGCCCTCACTCACACTGCATACAGTCCGCACTCAGTGCATACTGCACACACTCAGTGCACACTCACATTGCACACAGGCCTCACTCACACTGCACAAAGTCTTTGATTGCACTGCATACAGGCCTCACTCAGTGCATACAGCCGTCACTCAGTGCACACAGCCTTCAATCACACTGCATACAGTCCGCACTCATTGCATACTGCACACACTCAGTGCACACTGCCCTAACTCACAGTGCACACAGCACTCCCTCAGTGCACACAGCACTCACTCACTCGCACTGCACACAGTGATCACTCACACTGCACACAGCCCTCACTCAGTGCACACAGCCCTCACTCAGTGCACACAGCCCTCACTCAGTGCACACAGCCCTCACTCAGTGCACACAGCCCTCACTCACACTGCACACAGGCCGCACTCACAGTGCACACAGCCCTCACTCACACTGCGCACAGGTCTCACTCACACTGCGCACAGGCCTCACTCACACTCCACACAGGCCTCACTCACACTCCACACAGGCCTCACTCACAGTGCACGCAGCCCTCACTCACTGCACACAGGCCTCACTCACTCTGCACACAGGCCTCACTCACACTGCACAAAGTCTTTGATCGCACTGCATACAGGCCTCACTCAGTGCATACAGCCGTCACTCAGTGCACACAGCCCTAACTCACACTGCACACAGGCTTCACTCACACTGCACACAGGCCTCACTCAGTGCACACAGCCCTCAATCACACTGCATACAGTCTGCACTCAGTGCACACAGCACTCACTCAGTGCACACAGCTCTCACTCGCACTGCACACAGGGATCACTCACACTGCACACAGGCCTCACTCACACTGCACACAGGTCTCACTCAGTGCACACAGCCTTCAATCACACTGCATACAGTCCGCACTCAGTGCTTACCGCACACACTCAGTGCACACTGCCCTAACTCACAGTGCACACTGCCCTAACTCACAGTGCACACAGCACTCACTCAGTGCACACAGCACTCACTCAGTGCACACAGCACTCACTCAGTGCACACAGCTCTCACTCGCCCTGCACACAGGCCTCACTCACACTGCACCCAGGCCTCACTCACACTGCACACAGGCCTCACTCACACTGCACCCAGGCCTCACTCACACTGCACCCAGGCCTCACTCACACTGCACCCAGGCCTCACTCACACTGCACCCAGGCCTCACTCACACTGCACACAGGCCTCACTCACACTGCACACAGGCCTCACTCACACTGCACACAGGCCTCACTCACACTGCACACAGGCCTCACTCACACTGCACACAGGCCTCACTCACACTGCACACAGGCCTCACTCACACTGCACACAGGCCTCACTCAGCGCACACAGCCCTCACTCAGCGCACACAGCCCTCATCACTCAGTGCAAACACAGCATCACTCAGAACCACCACAGCATCACTCAGCACCACCACAGCATCACTGGTTCAAATATGTTCTCTCAATGTTTCAAGCTTTATTACAAATATCACAAAAAAATTTTAATATTTCACTTCTGTTCTTGGATTTTCGTCACTGAACATAATCTTCAAAAAAGTTATTTACAAAAGTTTAAGCTATTGCCATTAAAAATTACAATCACTTTTATTTAAGTATTAATTATTTAAAAAAAATTAAAAGCCATTGTTAATTGTAATATCAATACATCTAAGTCACGTCAATACAAAACATGTGACATTACAAATACTAAAAGTGTCACATATGCTAAAGTTAAAAGTATTGGCATTGTAAATCACAAAACATAAATATAAAATGTCATTTACAAAACCAATAGCTCCAACTTTCCTACTGCGAGACCTATTGGCAACGCCAGTGCTTGTTAGCTTTCTTAACTTTTGTAACTGCCTTTGAGAACCTGACATTTTACAGTGTGTTCAGATTAAATGTGGAGTATGTTAAAGAACCCCTGTCTTTTAGTAATGTTGTATGAAAATTTATGTTTTTTTTACTTACTATGTGTTAAAAAGGGTCATTCATATCTGTACTACCTTTTTGCTTATTTATTTCAGATAATGCTGTGCTTTTCAAACGGAAATCATTATGATATAGTGTATCCGGCATCATACACTGAGACTGCGGCTTTATGCCAATGTAAGTACCCTATTTGTTTTAATATATTTACATTTATTTTGTCAGCTGAACCTGTCACAGGTACTAAACATAATGGCTCGATGCAGAAGCCTCCTGCAGCTAGGTTTCTGCTGTATAATGTATTGACAGGCAAAGGATCATTTTAGATCAACCCTCAGATTGTGGTTCTTCAGGAAGATCTGTGTGAGTGACCTGTGGTACATGATTCATATAGTGCTGCACTATACTCTTCCCCTCTCAGTTCCTCTATTTTGGCTTCAAGTCATGTATGTTGCATTATGTCGATTTCCCTTTGTGATGGTCATTCACTTTCTTATGGAGCAAACCTTTTTTGAGCCTGTATGAACCCCGTGTTATAGATGTTTGTTCCTGTCCATATATAAGTACGAGCACACTGTCATCAGAAATGTTTTCCACTCTTAGTTTAATCATGCACTATAGTCATGAATACGGTGATGTCTGTGTCCTGAACATGCCAGTCTGTATACCCTCCTTATTATTGATTCTGGTGCAATGCCCTGTTTAGGCACTGTTGGGTTATTTAAGTGTTTTTGGGGTGAAATGGTGCTGCCACAGAAATGCTAATTGTATCTGTTTGTGGACCTATAGTGTCCAGTTCTTGCCTGTAAAAATGAGTTTTCAGGAAGTAGTAATTTGGCTGGAAAAAATCTTTATCAGGGAGAGCTTTAATCAAGGCTGTCATGTTGCTCTCTGCGATCTTATTTGAATTTAATTTTCTTGAATAAATTCTCTACTTTTTTTTGCACTTGGTTAATTGACATTGCTGATATTTCTCAAGAGAAGCACAGCCTTCTCTTTTTATCTGAAGGCATTTCGAAAATATAGGTTGAAGAGTGGCAAAAAAAATGTTGTAAACACGAAAAATAGTGACTGTGTACATTCACAGTGTTGCCTAGGAGCAAGAAACTGGCAAAAATGAGAGGTATTGTTCCATATTCCTACACCGTTATGTTGTCTAACTCTACTCCTCGAACGTGCTGAGGAGCCACTTTTTAATCACTCAAGATAAATACAAAAACACCAATTCATAAAGGCACTTATTTGTATGTGAAGTATTAATCCTTTAGTATTTTTTTCACCTACTCAACAGTGCCTATGTAAGAGGCTCCACATTCTTTAAGCTAATCTTAAATTAATGTTTTGTTACTTCGTTTTTAATGATCACTCTTTTGTCTCCTAGTTTAGGACAACCCCCGCGCCGCACGGCCACCAGCTGCTGCGTGTGCCTCCCGCTTGCCTGCCTCGCTGCCCCGGCCGCCGCCGTGTGACCACGCCCCCTGCCACCGAGCGGCGTGGTCTCCCACGGTGTAGCGCTGTGCTCGCCTGACCTGCAGGCTCCTGTTCCCCGCTATCTCGCCGTGTGTCCCTCTGCTGTTATTGTATCTTTGGTGTAATTATTGTTGTTTTTTGCCTGTTTGCCTGTTTTGCCCCCCGTCTCCTCGCTACCCGCTCCCCGCCACCGCCGCTAACCACGCCCCTTTTTTTGCTTTCTGTACCCTCCCCGCTCCCGCCTCCCAGCTGCTCTGCCCTCCCTCGCACTTGGCCATATATGGCGACCGTGCGACGCAGGTGAGTGTGACCTAGTTTAGGACACCCCCCGCGCCGCACGGCCACCAGCTGCTGCGTGTGCCTCCCGCCTGCCTGCCTCGCTGCCCCGGCTGCCGCCGTGTGACCACGCCCCCTGCCACCGAGCGGCGTGGTCTCCCACGGTGTAGCGCTGTGCTCGCCTGACCTGCAGGCTCCTGTTCGCCGCTATCTCGCCGTGTGCCCCTCTGCTGTTATTGTATCTTTGGTGTAATTATTGTTGTTTTTTGCCTGTTTGCCTGTTTTGCCCCCCGTCTCCTCCCTACCCGCTCCCCGCTTCCCGCCACCGCCGCTAACCACGCCCCTTTTTTGCTTTCTGTACCCTCCCAGCTGCTCCGCCCTCCCTCGCACTTCGCCATATATGGCGACCGTGCGAACACGCAGCGGTCACGCGCAGCGGGAGCGCCGATTGTGCGCCGAAGGCGCGCCAAAGGTAAACCCGTCTGCGCCCGTCCGCGCCTGGCCCGCGCCCGGCCCGCGCCCAGCGCCAGGACCCCTGGCCCCCTCAGACGGAAGACGACCCGACTGTCCTACAACGCCACCGAACTCATCGCACTCAACATCGGCGGGATCCCGGGATGCTACCGAGCCACCCCGAGGCGCACCCACGGACCCTTCAGCTGCCACGCCTGCAAGTTCACCTGCATCCGGACCTGCCCCACACCAGCACCCGCCAAGCCGAACACCAGCAGCAACCACCTCAAGTGCATCCTGCTCAACACCCGCTCCGTCCACAGGCACGCCATTGAACTCTGGAACCTCCTCGACACCACAGCTCCTGACGTCGCCTTCCTCGCGGAAACATGGATGAACGCCTCCTCAGCGCCCGACATCGCCATCGCCATCCCAGAGGGCTACAAGATCACCAGAAGAGACCGCGTCAAACAGACTGGAGGAGGCATCGCCATCATCCACAGGGACACCATCCACATCACGACCAACACCGACGACACCCTGAAAACCGCCGAACACCTACACTTCCAGATCCGCACCGACCCGAAGACCACCCTCAGAGGCACCCTGATCTACCGACCCCCGGGACCACGCACACAATTCAGCGAGGACATCGCCGACTTCGTCAGCCCGCATGCCCTCCCCTCTGCTGACTACATCCTCCTGGGGGACCTCAACTTCCACCTGGAGAACAACAACGACCGCAACACCACCACCCTGCTCGACAACCTCGCCAACCTCGGACTCAAGCAGCTGGTATCCACCCCCACCCACCTCGCCGGACACACACTCGACGCCGTCTTCTCTTCCAGCAAAGACATCGCCTTCAGTCACGCCACTGGACTCCACTGGACGAACCTCAGCTGCGTCCACTTCACCTTCAGAAGAATGACGATCCACCACCACCAGCAACCGGTTGCTCGAAGAAGCTGGAACAAGATCACAGCCGACCAGCTCGCCGCTTCCCTGAGCCAGCACCCCCCCGCCAGCTCAGCGAACCCCAGCCAGGCCGCCGACAACCTCACGAAGTGGATCAACAACTGCGCGGACGAACTCGCCCCACTGAGGACCCCGCCTAGCAGACCCGGCAGCAAGAAGGCCCCTTGGTTCACCGACGAACTCAAGAGCTCCAAGAAGAACTGCCGAGCCCTTCGAGAAAGCCTGGAGAAGGGAACCAACAACGGACAACATGACCGCCCTCAAGCTTGCCACCCGGAAGCACCACCAACTGATCCGCGCCACTAAGAAAACTGCATTCAAGGACCGGCTGGACAACAACGCACACAATTGCAAGGAACTCTTCAACATCGTCAAAGAGCTCTCCAACCCCAACGCCGGAAACAACGACATCACCCCATCGCAAGACCTCTGCAACTCCCTCGCCTCCTACTTCCACAACAAGATCGCGGACATACACAACAGCTTCAGCACTCAACCGACGCACGCCACAACCGAACCACCGCCCCCCACCACCACCCTCCGCGCCTGGACTCCGATCAGCACCGAAGACACCATCCGCTTGATGAACTCCATCCATTCCGGATCTCCGACCGACCCCTGCCCTCACCACGTCTTCAACAAGGCCGACGCGGTCATCGCACCCCACCTGCGGGACATCATCAACACCTCCTTCGACACCGCCACCTTCCCGGAGAGCTGGAAGCACGCCGAACTCAGCGCCCTACTCAAGAAACCTACAGCGGACCCCACCGAACTCAAGAATTACCGCCCCATCTCGCTCCTCCCGTTCCCAGCCAAAGTCATCGAGAAGACCGTCAACAAGCAGCTGGCCGCCTTCCTCGAGACGAATGGATCCCTCGACCCCTCACAGTCTGGCTTCCGAGCCAACCACAGCACCGAGACCGCCCTCATCGCTGCCACCGATGACATCCGAGCCCTGATGGACAACGGAGAAACAGCGGCCCTCATCCTCCTAGACCTCTCTGCAGCATTCGACACTGTCTGCCACCGCACCCTAGTGCAGCGCCTCAGCAACATCGGAATCCAGGAGAAGGCACTGGAATGGATCATCTCCTTCCTCAACGGAAGAACACAGAGAGTCCGTCTACCACCGTACAAGTCAGAGGCCACCGAAGTCATCTGCGGCGTCCCTCAAGGATCCTCGCTGAGCCCCACCCTCTTCAACGCCTACATGAGCCCCCTCGCGGCCATCGCACGCCAACACAACCGCAACATCATCTCCTACGCTGACGACACCCAGCTGATCCTCTCCCTGAAGGGATGAAAGACGTAGCCGAGTGGATGACGACCAGCCGCCTGAAACTGAACTCAGACAAGACGGAAGTCCTCATCCTGGGTTCCTCGCCCTCCGCCTGGGACGACTCCTGGTGGCCCCCCGCCCTGGGCAGCGCACCCAAACCGACAGACCACGCACGCAACCTGGGCTTCATCTTGGACTCCTCCCTCACCATGACCAGACAAGTCAACGCCGTCTCCTCGTCATGCTTCAACATCCTGCGCATGCTACGGAAGATCTTCCGGTGGATCCCCACCGAGACCAGGAAGACGGTCACCCAGGCCCTCGTCACCAGCCGACTGGACTACGGCAATGCCCTCTACGCCGGAACCACCGCCAAGCTCCAGAAGAGACTCCAGCGGATCCAGAACGCATCAGCCAGACTCATCCTCGACATCCCACGACACAGCCACATCTCCGGACACCTGAGAGACCTGCATTGGCTCCCCGTCAACAAAAGAATCACCTTCCGCCTCCCCACCCACGCACACAAAGCCCTACACGATCAAAGCCCCAGCTACCTCAACAACCGCATCAACTTCTATGCTCCCAAACGACATCTCCGATCAGCCAGCCACGCCCTCGCCGCCGTCCCCCGCATCCGAAGAACGACAACAGGAGGAAGGTCCTTCTCCTACCTGGCCGCCAAGACCTGGAACTCCCTACCGACCGACCTGCGCCTGACCCAAGACCACCTCTCCTTCAGGAAGAAGCTCAAGACCTGGCTATTGAGCAGTAGCAGCACTCCCCCACCTAGCGCCTTGAGACCCTCCGGGTAAGTAGTGCGCTATATAAATGCCTGTGATTGATTGATTGATTGATCTCACATGAACATTATTTTTCATACTTGTCTGCATTAAAAACGATGTGGCCGATTTACTAAGCCATTTATAACTATTAGATATCATGTTGTATATATTATATGTATAATTTATAACTACAACAAAAAATCGTAAATACCTTTGTGATTTGGCCCCACAATATTTAAGCTAATCCTAAATTAATGTTTTGGTTTTGCTGGCTGTTTTATCTGAAAGAAACACGTATTGATAGATTCCTTACCTTAGAATTACCCCCAGGCATCAGACTGGATCTGGAAAGTTTTCATCAGCAGTACACCTGCGCGTCGGTAGGCGTCCTCGTGCGGCTCCGCGTGCGTTGTTGGCGTCGAGATGACGTTGCTGGAGCCACTTAAACGTGCCCGCGCACGCTGACGTCCTTTTTTTTCTGCGCTAGCAAGTGCAGATCCGGGAAGAGCAAGTACCCCCAGTCACTTTTTTGACTGAGGTTTTTTTTGGCCTTTTTGTCTTCTAGTTGATCGACACCTGGTGTTGTAGAGATGCCCGATTTCAAGGACTGCGGGGACTGTCACTGTTTGATGTCGGTGATACACCCGCACCGTGTGTGTCTCTACTGCCTGGGGCGCGACTAAGACTCCAAGTCGTGCCGGACTATGGTGCCGAAGACTTTGTGGGAGCGATCCCGAAAGTTGCTAGAGGTCCGGCAGTCTGCTCCGCGCCGCTCAAGGTCCTGGTACCGAGGGAGGTCGTGGGACCGGTCTCGGAGTCGTCACCATCGTTCGTCTGGATCGAAGTCTTCACACTCTGGGTCAGGTAAGTCGAAGCATTCCAAAAAAAAGTCGAAGAAGCGTTGTCACTCCTCGCCTTCCCCTCGCCAGTCGCGTCTGGTTCCACCCCTGCAGCTCTGGCAGAGCCAGTGACTGCGCCGCCGGCCTACCCGCCCCTCCTGGGTCCGTCGGCAACACCTGCTCAGGTGCAAGAATTTCGTCCTGCCATGGCCCTACTCTTTGCGATGTCTGGCACCTGGGCCTGACTGGGGCCCTGTTCTCCTATCGCCGCTGGCTTCGGCCCCGGCGCTGCCACCGGCTTCGGCCCCTGGCGCCGCAAAACTTCCTTGGATCCGGGCTGGGATCCTGGGCGACAGGGGTTGACCGTATAACGCCTCCAGCGGTGTCGACCCTTCCTCCGGCACCACCTCAGACATCGTCCGGTGCTACCACCGACGTCAACCCCGGTTTCAGCCCTTACCCGAACACTGCATCGATCAACGCCGATTCCGATCGACACCGATTCTGACACTGATGGTGGCCTTTTTACCCCTTTGTCCATCCTCCTTATTTTCAGCCTATTTCACAGACTTCGGAGGAAGGGGAGGTCTGGGAGGGGTCTGAGGACCCTCTCACACAACAGTGTGGTTATGATCCGGACTGGTCAGAGAATTTGGGGGATGCCAGTGGTCTTGACACCTTACCTTACCTTGGCATGCTGTCTCCTCCTTCAGTGGCTACGGAGGAGGGAGCAAGTGACGCAGTGGTTTTGCGTAGGGTGGCTGAGGTCCTCCACCTCGAACTCCTGACAGTGGCTGTCAGGACTAACCTCCTGACCGAAGTGCTTCAGCCAGCGACTACCTCTGCGAAGCCACTGCCTTTCAATGAGGCACTTTCTGACGTTCTTTTGGGCACCTGGTCCAGGCCTAATGCAGGGGCTCTTGTGGACAGGCACGTGGTCCGACACTATCGCCTGGCTCCGGGCAACTCCCTCTTTCTCTCCCAACATCCCACTCCTGAGAGCTTGGTTGTCCAAGCCTCTTCTTCCCAAAGCGCGTTCCCTTCCGCCCCTCTGTATAGGGAATCCAAGAAGCTGGAGCAGCTTAGCAAGAAGCTGTTTTCATCTGCCAGCTCAGGACTGCGGTTGGTGAACACAGCATGCCTCTTGGGGCGTTATTCCCACTCTGTGTGGGACGTGGTTGCGCAGGTGCTGCCTAACTGTCCGGAGGAGGCCCAGACAGTACTCTCCCAAGCTATTGCTTCTGGGAGGGACGCATCCAAGTTCACCATCCGTTGTGGGCTTGATACCGCCCACTCGCAGAGCAGGGTGATTTCCATGACTGTGGCGCTTCGGCGCCACGCCTGGCTGAGGACAACTGGCTTCTCAGGGGATTTCCAAAACACTCTGATGGACATGCCCTTTGATGGCATTCGCCTCTCCTTGGCAATAAGGCATATAGTGCGTTGGAGCGCTTTAAGACTCCCGGGCTATGGCCAAGTCCTTGGGCCTGTAGGCCACTCGGCCCAATCCGCCTTCTGCTTTTCGCTCCTTTTTGTGGCCACGGAAGGGGTGCCCCAACACATTTGTTTCAGAGCCATAGGCCTGTGCCGCAACAACCTCCGCGCAGTCGTGGAATTTGGACACTGTCAAGGGGTTATTGGGGCCAGTGGGTGGGTCAGCCTACGTCCACCCCTGCAGCATCCACTGCAAAGCCTTCCTAGTCCGAACTGTCAGGCCCATCAAACGCAAGTGGGCGGCAGAATTCGCCATCATCTCCCCCACTGGCGCAACATCACATCGGACAAGTGGGTGCTGCAAATTGTCCGAAGGGGCTACTCCCTCCCCTTCGAGACTACCCCTCCAGCGATTCCACCTCAGTACCACTACATATCAGGGGACCTTCTTGTGCTTCTTCAGCAGGAAGTCGGGCCCTCCTGGCAAGGGGGCCATCGAGTGAGCTCCTGGGCCAGAAGTAGGTTGTGGTTTTTATTCTTACTACTTTCTGGTCCCCAAGAAGGACAAGGGCCTGCATCCTATCTTGGACCTCAGGAACATCAACTGCTTCCTCCGGAAGGAGAAGTTCAAGATGTTGATGGTAGCTCAAGTCTTGTCTGCCCTCGACCCTGGAGACTGGATGGTAGCGTTGGACTTGCAGGACGTATATTTTCACATCCCCGTCCTGCCGGCGTTACCTGCAGTTTACCGTTCTCCCCTTAGGCCTTACAGCGCCCCTCGGGTATTCACAAAAGTGATGGTGCTGGTCGCAGCCCATCTGCGCATTTGAGGGGTTCCAGTCTTCCCCTATCTCGACGACTGGCTATTGAAGGCGGGCTCGCCCCAGGCAGTCGTTTCCCACCTCCAGACTACGGCTGACCTCCTGCATTTGCTGGGGTTTTCCATCAACGTGTCGAAGTCACACCTGATTACCTCTCAGAAGGTCCTCTTCATTGGAGCAGTTCTGGACTCTGCGCAGTTTTGGGTTTATCCTCCAGAGCAGCGAGTCCGGGATATTCAGGCTATGATGCCGATCTTCCAGCCTCTATCCCGGGATTTGGTCTGGATAACCCTCCGGCTACTGGACCTTATGGCCTCCTGCATCTTGCTAGTGGATCATGCCAGATGGCAAAAGTGGACTCTGCAGTGGGGCCTGAAGTTCCAGTGGGAACAGCATCAGGGCAACCTGTCCGATCAAGTCCTGATCTCGGAGGGCACTGTACGCCAATTGCAGTAGTGGCTCATGCATCGTGATTGGGTCAATAGCAGATCCATCTACCTTCCCCAACCGGGACACAGTTGTGACGGGCACGTCCTTTCTGGGATGGGGCGGCCACCTGGGAGAGGCGGAGATCAGAGGACTCTGGTCTCCGGCGGGGTCCCGGCTCCATATCAACCTTCTGGAGCCTTAGGCAATCCGGCTTGTACTGAAGGCATTCCTTCCCTCTGTCAAGAGGAGAGTAGTGCAGGTGTTCACAGACAACACCACAGCCATGTGGTACAGCAACAAACAGGGCAGGGTGGGGTTGTGGACCCTTTGTCAGGAGGCTCTGCGCCTCTGGACATGGCTGGAACATCAGGGCCAAGTCCAACACAATCCCCTTCCAGCCAAAACGCAGAGGAGACCAATCACTGTCTTGATGGGCTTCTCTGCTTTGGGCGATAGAACATGGACCCTGGCCCTAAACAGCAGCGGCATATTCCAGTTCTATGCCATTCTGAACCTTTTTGGATCCCTCTGTCCATACTCTCAGGGCCCACCATGCTAACCCGTGGGGAACTCTTCTCCTCACTTGTGGACACCATCTGTGCAGCACCTAACCTTATCTTGCTCACAGGTGTGTCCCAACAGACAGACAGCAAGCCACAGTGGCCACTGACAGTAGTCCGTGATGAGAACCAGGCCTTATGCCTCTGAGAGCTCTGAAACCTTTATGGCTTCAGAGAGTGGGGGCAGTAGCCCAAAGTGCTTGGCACCCTTTGTCCACTCTCCCTCCTGTCAGGTCAGGTATGACATCCTGACACTGACTCACCAGCCGCAGGCCTGTAGCCAGTGGCTAGACAAGAGACTGGGGTGGGCTCTCCCACACCCAGTCCTCCTCCTCCTTGGGGCTCTGCACTCTCCCACCTGCAGCGGTACCCCCTTCCAGAATTGTCAGGGGGCCTGTAGCAGGTGTCCTGCACAATTCGCCCACCAGTTCAGGGGTTCTATCCTGCAACTGGGCTTCCAGGTCAGGGGGGGACACCCTGAACCTGGCCCTCCAACCTAGGGTCTAAACCCTCAGGCTGCACCGTGGTCAGAGGCGAGGACTCCCTCCCTCAGCACCCCCTTCCAGAGCACTGCACCCTCTCAACTGGAGAGGTACCCCTAGAAGCTACTTCGGTCAGAACACTGATTACAGTTGCCCCTTCTTCCAGGTCAGACAACACCTGATCCCGGTTTCCCAATCCAGGGACCAACCCCTGCGTGTGAACACTTGCCCGGCGCACCAGGACTTAATTGAGAGCACATATGCCCCCCCCTCCCCAGGGGTGACACATAACTCATGTGCCGTGTGACATTCTGCCTGGCGCAGATCTCCCGACTCCTGTCCAACTGATAGTGCGTGAAGATCCCCCAGGACAGAAGTGGTGTCACCATGGTCACTCCTCTGTGATTCAGCCTTTCTGGCTGGCCCCTGACCTACTGGTGCTTCCACTTGGGACTCTTTCACCCCCTGATCTGGACTTTTGCACCCTCCACTTAGGAGTGGCACTGCCAGACACCAGAACTGATGGAAGACTGCTTACAGACACTCCCAGTTCACCAGACACTAATGGATCCCCCTCAACGGGCAGCCCATCAGGACAGCCTAGGCTCCCCGCCTGGTGTTCCCTTAAAGAACCATTCAGGCTATGAGACTGGGTTTCGGGCACCTTGGGACACGCAGCTCCACACTCACTGCGTCTCCACTGAGACAGGACGTGCGCCCCTACGCCCTTCCCACTACAACGGGACCTAGCTGGGCTACTCTGCACCTCTTCCCCCACTTGGGTTGGAAGATACCTGAACCGCTCCTCTTGGGATCACTCCCCAATGCCTCTCCAGACCCTCTGTAATCAACCAAAAGGTCTGCTTCCAATGTGAGCTCCCTGGGGTCAAAGAACTCACTCTCCAACAGGTGTTGGCATAGCTCTTGAAAACAGGGACTTACAATATGCTCTCCCACGATTTGATCACACAGCCCCCTACCAGGTTTAACCAAACTATCCTTCACCTCTCCACTCAGTGCCTCGCACATGTACTCCACACCACTCTCTTGAGATTTGCAAGACCGTCTCTGTCATTCAACCCGCACTCTTCTGGGCGGTCTCCACACTCACATACCAGGACTTCAACCTTGGGGGAACCCCTCTCCCTGCACCTCTCATCTAGAGTCAGTAGAGTGTCCCTCCATCCACTAGGACCATGAACCCCTGCGTCAGTATCCCCATTCTCCTCGGGGACACTGCGCACTACTGGAGCTACCTCATGTCCTTCAAGTCAGGCGCCACACCTCTGGGTGTATGTACTGCTCCCTCAGCACTAGACAACCCAATTTTGCTGCCACCATCTGAGCTGGATTCCACCTCCAACTCAGCAAAGCTCACTTCCTGAGCTACAAACATTTCTTTTTTCTGGGCTGAGACACTCATGGCCTCAAGCCTCTCGAGCTCCAAATCAAGCTCCCTCATTCTCAACTCATGCTCAAACTGCATCCTCTTTTCCTCTAGGTCCAATTTCCTAGTTTGCAACTCCAATTCTGACTGCCCACCCAACTTGAACTTGGTCAGCTCCATCTCATGCATCCTACTCTTCTCCCTGCCCTCCAGTTCTTCTTGGGACAGGCCCTTGGCAGAAACACTGATACCTGCTGGGGAAGGTGCTCTCCTCCCCCCTGGACCCAATGGCCCTTCCAGCTGCTCCTCTGCATTTTCAGTCCCTCATTCTCAGGGGTATTCCTTGCTTCGACCCAAGCCCTGAGCTCCTTTTGGAACTCCTCTTTCTTGGAGAGACCGGTCATAACAACTTTAAATCTCCTGCAGAAGTCCTTCAGCTTTTTCACATTGTAGCATTCCAGTTTCTCCTCTTCCCAAACAAAACCAACCGATACTTTTAATGCTACTTTATCCATGGTGGTTAAACTTGGCAGTCCTTGGCTAAAATAGAAAATCCCAGGAAAAACAATCTACGAAAATGCATGTGGTTGCATTTGGTCTGCACTTACTAGTAGTGTTCACCAATCACTGTATATGAGTCACAAATTCAAGTCCAGAATCCTCACCGCTTACCACAAATGTTAGATGTGGGGGTCTCTAGTTGGCAGAGGTAGGTACCTTTGTCCAAATAGGGACCCTTGCATCTAGTCAGGGTAAGGGGGTACACTCCTAACATAACCCCTGCTCACCCCCTTGGTAGCTTGGTACGATCAGACAGGCTTATCTCAGAGGCAGTGTGTAAAGCATTTGTGAACACATACAGTAACCCAGTGACAACACTACACATGGACACCACACAAGTTGTAGTATAAAAATAAGTATTTTTATAAAGACTTAACACAAGACTGCAAACAACAAAAATCCACAATACTGTACTTTAAAATGGTAGAAATAGCTTAGTTCTCTTTAGATGTAAAATGCAACACTTCTAAGTTCAATGTACCTTTGGTTTCGTACCGCTATACAATGAAAGTGTTGCAGGCAATGTGATGCGTCGGTTCCTTACACGCAAGAATGGTGATGCATCAGATCCCTGCTGCTGCAAAGGGGATGCGTCGGTTCTTCTCCGCGTGGAGAGGTGATGCATCGGTTTTTAACTGCGCTTCCGTGGCAATGCGACCAGCAGCGCCGTGATGCGATGAAGATCCGGTGCCATGAAACAAAATGGCGTCTTCTTCTTGATGCAACAACGATGCGTACACGCCCGACGGCCATGCTGCGACGCAGCGATTCTTCTGAGCTGTGACAGGCCCTGTGACACGCTTCTCCGGTGCTGCAACGGCATCTACTGCGACGACAACACTCTGCACCGGTGATGCGAGGTGCTTCGGGTGATGCGATGGCGACAGCGGCAGCATGCTTCTCCAGTGATGCGACGGCGTCTGCTGCGACGGCAACAGTCTTCTCCGGTGATGCGATGGCTGCTGCGGCGATGCCCTTCTTCGTCTTGAGTCACGCTTCCAGCTCCCAGCGACAGGCAGTCTCTTAGAAGGCCCAGCTCAACAGCAGGCATTTAAATTCCCAGAAAGTGAAGGCAGGGGAGCTGGTTGGTGAAGTCTGTTGTCCCTAAGACTTCAGCAGGAGTCAAGCTCTATCTCAAGCCCTTGGAGATCCTTTACAAGTTGATTTGAAAGTAGCACAAAGTCATTTCTCCTTTCTTTGACAGTCAGGCAACTACTGCAGGCCAATCCCCCAAACAGCACTCCGCTTACGGATAGCCTCCTCCTCAGTTTCTCTGGTTCCTCCCCTCAGCAAAGGTTTGTCTTGTTTCCAAAAAGTGATCTAAAGTTCTTTGGTCTGGGTCCCAATATTTATACTAGCAAATCCTTTGTCCACTGAAAGGCAGAGGGGTCCTGTACCCAGTCCAAAACAGTTCTGTGCAGGCCTGGAGCACTTTGTTGACAAGACTCCTTTCCTTTGACAGTGTGGACCAGGAACATCAGACGCACCACAGGAGGTTGAGACTGCATTGTGGAAGGCAGGCCCAGCCCTATTCAGGTCCCAGGTGCAACTCCTCCCACCCATCTACATGCAGATAGCTCTATTCAGCCCTGTGCTGACTCACCCTGTCTCCTGGAATTCCCCAGCCCCTGTCACTCAAACTGCAGATAAAGAATACACAACCTAGAAGAGGCAGGCTTGGACAGTTCGGCAAGAAAATACCTACTTTCTAAAAGTGGTATTTTCAAACACATAATGTTAAAACAACCTTCACTAAAATATGTGTTTTTATCATTCTGATTTCAGGCATACTATACTCTAATTTCTACCTGGTTTCCTGAGTCAGTTAGGATTATGAAATGTAATAATCAAAATGCCCATTCTGGCCTATGGGGAACAGGTAGCCTTGCAATAGTGAAAAACAAAAAGGGCTGTAATTCACTATTAGAACCTGCCACACGCACCAGTGCATGTCCTACCTTTTACTTACAATGCACCCCACCCTTGGGCCTATCATAGGGGTGACTAATATGCAGTTAAGGGAAGGTTTAGGGACTGGTAAGTGGGTACACTTGCCCAGTCAGCATGGCAGTACCAGACTGCACACAGGCTCTGCAATGGCAGACCTGAGATGCACTTTACAGGCTGCTTCTGTGGGTGGCACAACCAGTGCTGCAAGCCCACCAGCAGAATTTTATTTACAAGCCCTGGGCACATGCAGTGCACTGTACTAGGGTCTGACAAGTAAACCAAATCAGCTAATCATGGAGTCACTAATCCATAAATCAGTTTACAATAGGGAGAGCATATGCACTTTAGCACTGATCAGCAGTGGTAAAGTGCCCAGAGTCATAAAACAGCCAACAGGTCAGAAAGAATACAGGAGGAAGGCAAAAAGTTCAGGGATGACCCTGCAGAAAAGGGCCAAGTCCAACTGAATTCCTAAGAAAGGAGCGTACTGCTTCAAAACTGCTCTCTGCTGTGTTGCGTCCATCGAAGGCCACCAGGCATAGAATTTAAAATCTATTTATTGTACATTAGCAGTATGTTGTACTTTAACAGTATATTGCTAAAAAGCAAACTGGTGCACAAATGGTAGCCTACACAAATGTGTAGATAAAAAGTGAGCTTGTTGTTAAAGTATGCATGCCAGCAGTGGGAGCATGGAAAAAATGGGAGTCTCATACTATTGGAGGAAAGGGTAACCGTGATGCAATTCTTCGTTTCTGAAAAACTTGGCACCATGACATACTTGCCAGTTATGATCTGTTCACGAAGGAGCTGGGAAAACTTTTCGTCAAAAATTAAATAATTTGGTTCCTTTCTTTAAAGCATGAGGAATTTGGAGGTACATGAAGTTGGGAGTTGGGTACAGCATTCCTCACCCTTAATGATTTCTGTTAATGTTCTGCTTCTATTTGCTGTATCTGATAGTAACGTAGAATTATCCCCAGGCGTGAGACTGGATCCGGAAAACGTTTCTGCCACAGCACTCCTGCGCGCCAGGGGGACGGCACCACGTGACTCCGCCCTGACGTCAGCCGCGTTTGTGACGTCAGCGAGGATATATAAGTCCCACCCTGGTGCGCCTTCGTCCGTTTTTTCTCTTTCTGCGTGCAACGCGGATCCGGATTGTGTCCTGGCCTGTTTTAAGGCCTTCTCCTTTTCACGCTTTGGCGTTACGTGGAACAGTGTGCGAATGCTTTCGGGTTTCAAAACGTGTAACTTCTGTACACGTCCCATGTCGGCGATGGACCCTCACCCTGGGTGAGCACCACAACTAGGAGAGTTGCAACGCCTGCCAGCACCTCAAGCCTGAATCACGGCGGGAGCGCCGGATGAAGTTGCTGTCGGCGCGCTTGTCCAGGTCCGTGTGTCCCAGCATCTGTCCCCTACCTCGGAGGCAAGGAGCCGCCAGTTTCCTCTGTAGAATCTCCTTCCGCCGGCTCACCGGCTGGTAGATCCTTCAGTTTGTGTCCGAGGCCCTGTCCTCCTGCCGCTGTGGACGCCGGCTCCCCCGTCGCCTCCCTACCCACTGTTTCCCGACGCGGAGGCGACTAGGGCCCTAATGACAGCCTACGCTGCTGCGCTGCAGACTTCTTTGGCCCTTCCTCCACCCCGTGAGACGGGTCCCTTGCCTTGGGCAGGGACTTCCACGGAGTCACCGGCAGGCTCTGGCGCTGAAGGTTTTGGTTTCAGTTCGTAGGAGGGTGGTGTCGTCGAGGTGTAGTCCTCCGGGGTTCCCCTGTTCAGCACCTAGCGTCACTGCCTAGCCGCAAATCCCTTCGGAGCACCCTGTGGTATTGCAGGTGATCGCCGGGACTCCAGGCTTGTCCCCCTTGATCCTCTGGGCAGGAGGCTGCCTCACCAGAGGTTGAGCCGGCGCAGGGAGCCCTCCTCCCCGGCTCCGGCAGAGTCGCGGGTGGAGACTGGGATCTGGGGCGTCTTCCCGAGTCCCTCTCGGTCCTCGATGTGGGTGGCTGCCCCGTCTGAGGTCGAGCCGGTGCCTATTCGGCGCCGCGCCTTCGCCGTTGGCCTCGCACCATTCTCCTGGAGAGCACGTGGTGGCAGGAGTCGGCCCGGCGCCACGGAGGCCCATTCCGGCACCGGTTGTCGCCGATCAGGTGCCAATGGCGGACTCCACAGAGCCGTGACAGCGTTTGGTTCTGGATACGTCTCCTGAGGTCCCTTCTCCAGAGGCCTGTCATCTGTTGGTGTGTTCCTTCCTGGAGACAGGGCGCCATGTTGTTGCCTTTTCACCGGCATCTTCCAGGGAAGGCTCTTTGCCGTCCCCATGACCTAAATCCCCGAACCCTTCTTTTCGTGGCTCGCGGTTGGTTTCTCCACCAGCCTCTCCGCCCTCCCCTGGGGCCCCTCAGGTTTCCCATTCCTCTGTGGATCCTCCTGTATTGCTGCTCCCCCCCTGGACTTGGGGATGGGCGGCTCAGTCTGCAACAGTCACCCACGGAGGAGTTACTTTCCCCTCCGCGGCGCCCTACTGCGGCCAGTGTTGCCTTTGTTTGGGCTATTTCCACGGCTGCTGGTATTCTGAGGATGGGTGAACCTGCCACTCCATTCCCTACAGACAACTTCTTGGAGATTCTCCACCAGGGCTCTGATGGACGGGAGTTGTTCCTTCCTTTTGAAGCGTTGCTCCATAATTCTCTTATGGGTGCATGGGGGCGCCCTGCCACAGGCGATCTGGTGCCTCAGGAGATCCGGTGCCTCAGGCCCTGCTGCATCGCCATCGTCCTGCTCCGCACGACCCGGTCTGTCTTTTTTTCCACCCTTCTACTCAAAGCGCTCTACTGCGAAATGCCTTTCCGTGTTTGCCTATGGTATTGTTTCCTCCATCTCGGGAGGCCCAGTGGTTAGATTCATGGGGACGTAATGTCTTTGCTTCTTCCAGTGCTGCCTTGCGAGCGCTTAACACTTTGTGTGTGTTGACCAGGGCTACTTCCAGCCTGGGGGTTTCTGTGGAGTCCCTTCTTTCTCTCATGAGGGTGCCTGTGCTGATCTGCGGGGCCATGTGTTTTTGATGGTAGAGAGTTGGCCGCTTTTATTCTTCGTGCGGCTTTGGATGTTGTCGATGCTCTCCGTCGCCATGCTTGGCTACGCGATACTCTCTGTCCTGAAAATATTACAGAGCGTCTGGCCGACCTCCCTTTTGACGGGGTCCTGCTGTTTAATACTCATGCAGACTCAATCAATCAAGACATTTGTAAAGTGCGCTACTCTTCCGTGAGAGTCTCAAGGCGCCGGGGTGGGGGGTGCTGCTACTGCTCGAACAGCCAGGTCTTGAGTAGTCTCCTGAAGGTTATTAGGTCTTCGGTCTGCTGTAGGAGGATGGGGAGGGTGTTCCAGGACTTGGGGGCGAGGTAAGAGAATGATCTGCCGTTTGGTGGTTGCTCTCCTGATGCGGGGGACGGTGATGAGGGCGGCGGAGCGGAGCTGGCGGTTCGGGGTTGTAAGGGTTGCTGTTGCTAGGGTAGTGAGCAATGAGGCAAGGTCACAAAGGAAGAGTGAAGTATTACTGGGGTTTTATTGTTTATAAAGAGGAATCAAAGGCTGTAGGTCTGCGTGTAGCTCCTTCTTCTTTTCTAACAGGACTTCCCAGGTAGATGTCAGGTGGAAGGTCTTCTCACTCGTAAGGGCGTTATACGGAAATGAAAAGAGAAAGAATACGCCACATTACTGGACTGCACTATTTATCTGATATGAGTGAGGGGCGGGGAAAGGACGTGAGGGGGATCACCAGGGACCATCACCGGTTGCTGTGTTTCCTTAACGTGTGTGTGGCACTCTAGGCGCTCCCGTCCCTTATCCACCCAGCCGCCCTCTACCCGTTCCCTCCCTCTGAGTGAAAGAGGCCCTGTATACGAGCCCGTACCTTGCGATGCCACACTTCTCCAGGTGAAGTGTGGCTGGGCGGAGCGTGGTCCCGTTGGCCTCCCGGCTGTACTGCTGGCGGTTTCTCCTCGGGTCCTGCTTTGGTCTCCCACAGCAATCCGGCTCCGGTTTCCTTCCGTCCAGCGGCGAAGACGTCCGATGCTTCCTGCTCTGCTCCGGCGTTCGCGTCCGTCCGTTCGAAATCTCGCGCTATCAGCGCCGTCGAAAGTGACGGTTGGACATCAGGGGATGACGTCACTGTTGAAGGTCCCGCCTCCGGGAAAGCCCAGGCAGCCGTAGAAGGGTTGCGAACATCCTGTGTGTGCCGAGGTGGAAATGAAGAGGGACAAACATCAGCGGCAGAGTCGTGGCAGGTCGGAACCCCCTGACAGGGGTGTAGAAGGTAAGCAGTTTGTTGAGGTATGCTGGCCCGGTGTTGTGGAGAGCTTTGTGTGTGTGGGTGAGAATCTTGAAGGTGACCCTCTAGTTGATGGGAAGCCAGTGCCGGTCTCTCAGGTAGGGTGTGATGTGTCTGTGGCGAAGGATGTCGAGGATCAGACGGGCAGATGCATTCTGTATGCATTGCAGTTGTTTCAGTAGTTTGGCTGGGGCTCCCGTGTAGAGGGCGTTTCCGTAATCCAGTCTGCTGCTGACGAGGGCCTGGGTGACCGTTCTTTTGGTGTCAGTGGGGATCCACCTGTAGATCTTACGGAGGATGCGAAGGGTGTTGAAACAGGAGGATGAGATGGCGTTGACTTGCTTGGCCATGGAGAGTGTAGAGTCGAGGATGAATCCCAGGTTGCGAGCGTGGTTGGTGGGTCTTGGGGCTGCTCCCAGGGTGGTCGGCCACCTGGAGTCGTCCCAGGTCGAGGGTGGAACCGAGGATGAGAACCTCCGTCTTGTCAGAGTTCAGCTTCAGATGGCTGTTCTTCATCCATTCGGCGATGGCTTTCATACCTTCGTGGAGGTTGGTTTTGTCGAAGAGAGGGTCCTTGGGGAGTGAGAGGATCAGTTGTGTGTCGGCGTAGGAGATGATGTTGAGGTTGTGCCGTCTGGCGACGTGGGCGAGTGGGGCCATGTAGATGTTGAACAGCGTCAGGCTGAGGGAGGATAGGGTACACCGCAGATGATCTTGGTGGCTTTGGATAGGAAGGGAGGGAGGCGGACGCTTTGAGGTCTGCCGGAGAGGAAGGAGATGGTCCAGTCCAATGCTTTGCCTCGGATCCCTGCATCGTGGAGGCCGGTGCGTAGGGTGCGGTGGCAGACCGTATCGAAGGGGCTGACAGGCCCAGGAGAATGAGGGCCGCTGTCTCGCCAGTATCAAGCAGGGCCCTGATGTCATCGGTGGTGGTGATGAGGGCGATTTTGGTGCTGTAGTTGCTGCGGAACCCGGACTGGGACGGGTCCAGGATGTTGTTCTCCTCGGGTCAGCTGTTTGTTGACAGTTTTCTCGATGACCTTCGCTGGAAACGGGAGCAGGGAGATGGGCCGGAAGTTCTTGAGGTCCTTGTGGTCTGCTTTGGGTTTCTTGAGCAGGGCGTGTATCTCGGCGTGCTTCCAGCTCTCGGGGAAGGTCCCGGTCTCGAAGGAGATGTGGATGGCTTTGCGGAGGTGGGGTACGATGGTGACACTGCCTTTGTTGAAGATGCGGTGGGGGTACGGGTCTGACGGAGAGCCGGAGTGGATGGTGCTCATGATTTTGATGGTGTCATCGTCGTTGGTCCAGGTGAGAAGGGGGTCGCCGTGGGTGGCGGCCTTGGGGTCTGAGGTGTCGTTGGCGGTGGTGGACGCCTGGTTGTTGAAGCTGGCGTGCATGTTTGCGATTTTGCAGTGGATGAAGGAGGCCAGGGATTCACACAGGTCTTGCGAAGGTGGGATGTCGTTGGTGCTGGAGCTGGAGTTGGAGAGTTCCTTCACAATGTTGAAGAGCTCTTTGCTGTTGTGTGCGTTGTTGTCGAGGTGGTCCTTGAAGGAGGTCTTTTTGGTGGATCTGATCAGGTGATGGTGTTGGCGCATGGCGTTCTTGTGGGCTGCTTGGTTCTCTGGTGTCTGTTCATTGCGCCATTTCTTCTCCAGCTTTTGGCAGTTTTGCTTGGAGGTCAGCAGTGAACCAGCCGGCAGTCTTGTTGGTGCAGCTGTTGGAGGGATTCTTGATTGAGGCGAGGGTGTTGGCGCAGTCTTCGATCCAGCGTCGTCGGTGGGGTCTGTGGGTGGGCTTCGGGCGAGGGTGGTGTGTAGCTGATCTTCGGTGATTTTGCTCCATCAACGGCGGGGGATTTGTTGGGTGCAGTGGTGCGTGGTAGGCAGGGCTCGAGTCGGTACCACGCGGTTGGACGGCGTCTCCCCACTTATTTTACTGGGAGCTGGATAACTGGAGCAAATAGAGCCACATATTCACTCTTTGGCCTCTCTGGGGCCAGATCGGAGCTCATTCAGAATGCTGCTCACGCGCTGGCTTCTCTGATGCAATCGCATCTAAGAGGTGAGTGAGATGAGGCAATGAGTCTGATGGTGCAAGCCACTTTTCGTGACGTCACTTCCTGTCGTGACACCATCATCTCCCCACTTCTTTTTTTAGGACTTGTGCCCTGGTGGTAGGCTTCTCGAAGGTGAAGTGGACGCAGTGATGATCGGTCCAGTGGAGTTCGTGGTGTGGCTGAAGGGGATGTGGGAGCTTGCGGAGAAGATAGGATCAAACGTGTGTCCGGCGGAGTGGGTGGGAGTCGTGACGAGCTGTTTGAGTCTGAGGTTGTCGAGCAGGGTGGTGGAGTTGGTGTCATTGTTTTTCTCGAGGTGGAAGTTCAGGTCCTATAGGAGGATGTAGTCTGCCGTGGACGCAAGGGCGTGCGTGCTGACTAAGTCGGCGATGTAGTCGCTGAACTGTGCCCGTGGTCCAGGGGCCTGTAGATCAGAGTTCCCCTGAGGGTGGTGTTGGAATCAGTGTAGATCTGGAAGTGTATGTGTTCGGTGGTGTTGAGGGTGTTGTCAGAGTTGGTTGAGACCTTGAGGGTGGACTTGTGGATGATGGCGATTCCACCTTCTATTCCGTTGGTGCAGTCTCTGCAGATGATCTTGTAGCCGTCCGGGATGGCTATGGCGATGTTTGGTGCTGAGGAGTCGTTAATCCAGGTCTCTGTCAGGAAGGCAAAGTAAGGGGAGGATGTGTCGAGCAGGTCCCAGAGTTGGATGGCGTGTTTGCATGCGGAGTGGGTGTTCAGAAGTATGCATCTGAGGTTGTTGCAACCTGTCTTGTAGGTGTGTGTTCGTCTAGTGTTGAGTGCGTGGAGGGTGCTGGCATCGTAGCGGAGATGAGCGTTGTGGTGTTCGCGGGGGCCAGGGGTTATGGAGCTGGGTGCGGTCCAGGTGCGGACAGGCGCAGATTGGCTTGCCTTAGGCCACACAGCGGCCGCCATAAAGAGTGGAGGTGGGAGAGAGGATCAGCTTGGGAGGGAGGGAGCGTACGAATGGGAGCGGGGGGCGGGCCGCAGGGGACGCAGCGGTGGGAAGCGGGACCGTCGAGGGAACAGAGTGCAAAAAGCTGGCACAACCAGCAGGGGGAATGAAAGGAGGAGGAAAAAAGAAGCACAATAATAATCAGTTACAGAGCAAACAATAACAGTAAAACATGTAAAAAGCAAACCTAAGGCCTCGAACTCACAGCAGCAGCTGAGCTCAAGGCACTTGCACAGTCAGGTGGAGCTGCGCGGCGTGGGGAGCAACCTGCTTTGAAGCAGGGTAAAGGGTCGCTCCCTTCTCTGCGCAGCGGTCGCCATAAGAAGGGGAGGTGGGAGGGAGGAGCAGCTGGGAGGGGGGGAGCGGACGAATGGGAGCGGGGGCAGGGCCGCAGGGGCAGGAAGCGGCACCGGGGAGGGAACAGACGGCAAAAAGCGGGTACAACGAGCAGTGGGAATGAAAGGAGGAGGAAAAAATAAGCACAAAAATCAACAGTTACAGAGCAGGCAATAACAGTAAAACGGGCAAAAAGCAAACCTAAGGCCTCAAACTCACAGCAGCCGCTGGGCTCAAGACACGGGCACAGTCAGGTGGAGCTGCGCGGCGTGGGGAGCGACCTGCCTGGAAGCAGGTTCAAGGGTCACTCCGCCATTCAGCTTCTTGCGGGCTCCGTCCTCCTCCCCCTTCTCCTCCTCAGTAGGTTGTTTTACTTATCCTCTGGGTCTTTGGTGGGAGGTGTTATCCCACTTGCTTCTACTTTTGGGTTTTGGAGTGGCTGTTACACTTTCTGTGAGAGTTACTGTGCCCTTGGGGTCCTTGGTTAACCACTCTCTTTAGTTGGCTGCTGGTTCAGCCCCCTTTTTTTGGTGACGAGGTGTTTTGGCCGATTACTAAGCTATCTGTGGTTATTGTCGCAGGTCTTTGGTTTTGTCCTCTGATGCGGGATTGTTTTTTCCCTAAGAGTGGTTCCCATGCTTTCTTGGGACGTATCCTACCCTATGTGGGGTACATGTAGCTATTGTATAGCCCTGTCTTACGCTTGGAGGATGTGGGCTCCCCATTGCGGGTTCCTCGCCCATCCTGGTGTTGCTGCCTTATGATGGTGTGGTTTTTGATCTTTACTAGGGCATGGCTTGGCCGTCTGTGGTGTTATGCTGCGGTATTTTTTGCCCTTCGCCTGCCGTTTGCTCTGGTCCTGTGTCAGGTGTTTCCGAGGGAATAGTTTCCTGTGTGACGGCCTGGTCCGTCCTCCTTGTTTCTCCTCTTATCTTATAGCTGATCGCACTTCTTGTGGATCGGTTCTATCTAAAGCGGTCCTGTTTGGGGTTGTTCGGGACGTTTTCCCAGCCTTACCCTTGTTCTGAGCCCGACGTGGTCTGGGCGTTTAGTTTCGTGGTGCTTGTCAGTAGCTGCCCCACCTGCTCTTCTGTTCTGTCGCTGGAGACCTTGGCATGGGCCCTGGCGCTCCTGCTTCTTGTCCTGTGGGGTCATTGTGAGGTTACGTTCTTATTCTGCCTTATTGCTGAGGCGCTGTTTTGTCTTGTCTATTGACATCGAACTATGACAGGCTTGGCTGCCCTCTGCACTGGGTACGTTTTTCCAGGTGGAGGGCTTTGCTGCGCTTCTGCCTCTTCTCTTTGGAGTCTGTGGGTAGCTCTTCTCCCTCGGTACTCCCCTGTGTCGCCTGTACCATTGGGTCTTCCGGTGGAGGTTCCTGGTACGTTCACTGGGCTCGGGGTGTTCTGGCCTCCTTTGTATTGCCTTGTTTTTACCTGTTGATAAAGGCTGGATGGCCTCTTTGTCGTTCTAACACATCCCCTTGGGGCTGGTGTTCGTCCTCCATGCTGAGGTTCTCTTCTGCTTCGGGCCTGTGACTCCTCCCCTTTTGTTGTGGACTAGGTTTGTTTTTCCCTGTCCCCATGACTGGTCCCCTGTTGGGGGTCTTGAGCTCGTTTGAGCTGGAGAGGTCCTCTCGCAGACCCTCCTTCTGCGGGGCTATATAGTTAGGGTATCTATTCTACGTTAAGGAATCTGCGGCTAGTAGTCTCTATCAGATGTACGAGTTACTTACCTTCGGTAACAATGTATGTGGTAGAGACGATTCTAGCTGCAGATTCCTTCACGACCCGCCCTCCTCCCCGTTTCTGCGAGGACCCCTCTGGGTCTTCTGTACTCGCCTGCTTCAGGGCGATGGTCCTCTGCGGGTATCCCCTTTTTTTGACTCCCTCCCTAGGTGGATGCTCGCCTTGGTGTTGTTGTTGCTGTTCCATTCCTTCCCTTCTGGTATTTGGTGGGCGAATGCCTGGGTATTTGTGCGCCCATGCATTTGGTCTCCAATTTAAGGGTTGTTGTGCCGTGCTTCCTTGGGTTTGCTTGCACTTCTGACTCTTACAGTCCTTGGGGTGATTCCTCCTGGCTGGGTCTCGCCCCTCAGTTCGTTTGAGTCCCCTCCCCCCCTGCTGGTGTGGTTGGAGGATGACTTGCCACTGCTCTTCCATTCTGGCTTGTAACCCTTCTCTGTTCTGGGCGATGGTTGCAGACTTCTTTGTCTGCTGTGCCTTTTTTTCACATGCCTTCTGCCTCTAAGGAGGCTGTTATGTTGGTTACGACCTTGCTCACTGTAGCTGTGCTCTATTTTTTCATTCCATGACTTGGTGCCTTAGTACCTGGCACTATTCTGGATGGTGCTGTTCCTCCCCATTTGTTTCTTTCCCTTCTGTATAGCTGGATTTTCACACACAGTTCCAGTTTTGTTTGTGATGGCTCTGCGTTGTGGCACCGAAAGTTCTCCGAAGAAAACTGACGTAGGCGCGCCGGGGTGGGACTTATGTATCCTCGCTGACGTCACGAACGCAGGCGACTTCATGGCGCAGTCACATGGTGCCGTCCTCCCGGCGTGCAGGAGTGCTGTGGCAGAAAAGTTTTCCTGATCCAGTCTCACGCCTGGGGATAATTCTACGTTAAGGAATCTGCGGCTAGAATAGTCTCTGCCAGATACATTGTTACCAAAGGTAAGTAACTCGTACTTCTGTGAAGTTCTGTTTGCTTCTGCCAGACATTCACTTGGCAGTGTCACCAAAATGGAGCATAAAGAACCTACTCGATAAAGATGGTGCATAACCCCGGTTGAAGTTGATTTAATGTTGACTTTGTTCATTATTTTCATGTTATTGATTACCTTTTTTTTTCATCCGGGGTAATCTTTTCTCCTCTAGATCACTTTGGCACTAAGATGACCTGTTTTAGGTGCTCCCTAGTGGAGTACTTGACATTAGTGATTAAGGGTAGGGGATTAGGGCACACCCAGGATGTACATCACTAGTCTTAAATAAAATCGTCCCTCATCCCAGGCAATGAAAAGACCAGCAGTGGGCGGCAGTGATTTGGACCCCGTGTCTTTGTGGACTTAGGAGAGGGAGACTACAGTTCTCCTCTGTAAAACCCATTAATTGCCTAGGTTCCTTAGTGTTCTGACTACCACAAGCATGAATATGTTTTGTTTGTGTGAACATGGTAGTTTGGACAAAGTGGCGGTTTCACAAATGAGTGTAATTCCTTGCAAACTTGAACTTCTTTCAGGCAGAAATCTTGGATTGGTTTATTAAGTGGATCCGTTGAAGTTTTTCTGATGCCTTGTTTGTTGGTCAAGTATGCATCCAGGCTGCTGTTGACAGTTCCCTCTAGCCTGCCCTCCAATGCAACTGTGAATACCCTTGAAAGTGGCCATTTGACCTCTGCTTTGCTGAAGGACTCACATTTAAACAAATAATACACTTGATGATGCCTTGGGTTCTGCCAGGGCCAACACCTTTGGATAACCACTGGTCCCCTGAAAAGAGCATGATGTATTAACTCTGTCTTCAGAAAGCATACAATCCAGCTGAGATGGTTATGTATCAGGCCTGGGACTGCGCCCCCAAGGTTGGCATCTAGTCTGAAGGACCGGAATAAACACCTTATGCTATTGTGCTCTCAAGCTGGAGGAAGACCTGTGATACTGTGACTGAAACCATCCTGGGGACAAGTACCAAGTTCTATTTAAGACTGCCCCCAATATTCAGCATCTAATGGGGGCAAACACAAACTTTCAGGGCCTGTTGATGGTTACCTAAGACCTGTGAAGAGGATTGCCCTCTTGCGAACCAGACTAAGACCAAAGATCAACAGATAAGCATTAGCATCAACTTTGCCTTGCAAGCTTGCACACTTACACTGCGATCCGACAAATAGCCAGTAGTAATCCTTTCCTGGAGCTGGTGACAGACACAGCATCTTTAAACTAGGGTGTGTTGAGCATATGTGACTTAAGGGGTACAAGGTGCTTGTCTGTGTTCTCTCATGATTAAACTCCCATTGATGATCTGTGATTCGTATAGCTGTTTGTTTTATTTATTTTTGTTTTCTCTTTTAATGCCAGGACCTCTGGCTGGAAGTCCCAGATACGGCAACTAACTAAGAGCCTTTGGTTTCTGATTAATCATCTTTTTAAGATTTTGTGTCATCCCCGCTCTACAGTGTGGAGCCCAGCATAATCTGTGAAGAAACACTGTTGCAGTGAGTGCCCCCCAATCTGTGTGTGCCATACCGCCTCAGAATCTTGAATAAGCTGGTAGATTCTGAGATAAATTCAGGTGCCCTTTGGTTCCAACTGTGCAGTAGTGACCTACACTTAAGCTCTGCTTGGCATCCGGGAACCAGCACTGTGAGCTACTATGGCACTAAACTGGCCGTGCAATCTTTGTTTCCACCCCTGTGCCTGTCTCCATTACCTGAAGATCAGAGACTTCTGAGCACCAGGCAGACCTTGAATTCGCATTGTGCAGGGTGGCCCCTTTCGGTGGCAGCAGGATCCACTGTATTTATTTTATTCAACTTCGAGTTGGTGTTGGGAGCTCTTGCTTGAGTAGCAATGGCCAGCCCATCTTTGCTGTCCAGCAGTGCACAAACAGCGGTTGTGCTGGACCAATTCATTGATGGGACCCATAGATCAATAGCCCAGTTATCTTCAGGCACATGGATTGGACTTCGTGGCTCCAATCCAAGTAGAGTATTGCGGATATGATCATGATCATTGTCATACACTTACACTAACCTGTTTACTTACTAAGCAGTTACTCAAGTCATAGGATACTTTTAGTGAGGTGATACCTTAGATTCAGAAGGTGCTAGGACCTTTGAGCTTGTTTTGCCCTGCACTTTATGGTTATAAATACTCCTCTTCCTTATTAAGCTAATAACACTGAACATTGACATTTACCACGTGTTCTAACCCACAAGGTACCTGTCCCAAACCTCTACCAATTCCCCAGAGTAAACCTGAACTGTTTGCAGAAGCAGCCTTTGTTGGGCCAAGTATGCAGAGTTTTAGTTAACTTTAATATTGACTAATATTTTTAGTAGCAGTAAAACCAGAGCTCATTCTACATCCATGGCAGACAACTTTACTTACTAAACATAATGCCCAGTAGTTACTGGCTACCCCAGGTCTGACACATTAACACCCAGGCATGGCATAAGACCTATCATAAACTGGGGGTGGAGGCAGAAGTCCAATATGAAATGTGTACAGCTAATATTAAAAGTTAGTAGTTGTTAACTGAATCGTCATTTTATTTTTTGTTCCCAGCTATTCTTTATGAAATGCTGTATGAGAAGGTTTTGTCAACAGATGTGAGCAAAATCATTTTGGATCTGGTTGACACTGATGTAGCAAAGGAGCAGAGTATTGGCAGTGATGAAGATTCCGAATCTGATGCTGAAGATCCATGTCGGTAAGGACAATATCCAAGACATACAGTAAACATTTGTCAAGATTAATATAATTTATTATTTCTTATTTTTAATGGCTTTTCCCCTTTCTTCTTTTGTGTTTCTTGCTGGATAGTTTTTGTTTATTCTTTCATTTGGTGTTACTTAATTTTAGTATTTTCTCGGCCAACCTGTACCAGAATAACCAGTAATAAACTTTAATTTCATTGCTAACGTTTAGCATCTCTCCAACTCTCTGCATGCCATTCATTCCTTGAAACTATAGAAAAAATTGTGGCCTTTTAAAAGAATAACTCTCACCAAATAAGTTGTGTATAAAATTAAAGAGAGCTACCATTTTGCAAATTTGATTTGTAGCAAATTGATTGGCTACAGCAAGTAAATAAGTTCCATGTAGATTCATTGTATGTCAGCTACCGATCCAGCCCTCCTACACCTACAATGGGCACCAATGTTTTTAAGGGCCTTTTGTGCTCAAGAATCATAACTCTCAGTCGACATATGGCATTCATTATAAAGCCGATTCTAGTACTTGAATTGCATGTTCTTTTAAAATACTGATTTCACGCTTGCCCTGTTTTACAAGCTCTGCTGTGACCGGACACAAAAAACAATCCTGCAGCTCGAGAGTGAAGAATAATGCCACTTTATAGATTTATATTGATAGTGTTTGTGTGTGTGTGTGTAGGGGAGGGGTGGCAGTAGACAATATGCAAATAATCAAAGAAGAGGGAGAAAGTAGAAGCTGCAATCCATTCAGCTTTCTTGGTTCAGTATCAAAAAAATCATGTAGGGAATGGATCACTTGTCCTGCATAACCTGGGTTAGCATTTCTAGTGTTACTGTGTCCCAATAAAAAACCCTCATTTACGTGTAAAAGATGGAGTTGGCAGTAGATCTTGGTTCTCCGCCTTCTATTCATGTGACTGCATCATCATGGGCTTAGTGATCATGCTTCCTCCAACCGGAGGTGTAACCCTGGTTAGAACAGTAGTGATCAGTGATATTGTAGGGGTCACTCGTGGTTATTCTTAAAAAATACTTGTACAGCCAGGAATTGATTTAATAAGTCTGGATTCGAGATATTGGTTAAAAATCTGAGGTGGCGCGTTTTGAGATTTGATTAGTGATCTCTCGCACTCAGTTGTTAAAAAGTGGTCGACATGTTTCAGCCCATTTGTCGCCTATATAGGTCAGATGGGCTGTCTTCAGGACCAAAGTGAAAAGGTGATAAGAGACTGTGAGTGTCTCTAAGTGTGTATCCCTCTGAAAAAATGTTTCCTTTCGAGGAAAAAGTGAGAAAAAGATGTAATAATCTGTTTCTTGGTGAGGTCCAATGGTACCTGTGAATACAAGAGGGTGGGGGAGAAGGGGACACAGACATGTGGAGAGGGTTGAATTTTCCAGTCTTCCTGTCTGTTAGTTTATTTTACAAAGATATCATATTTATTACAAAGCTAGCCACTAGAAAATGGCAATAATTTATCGAAAGACCACTCTTCTTTTGCTATGGCAAAAAAATCACTCTCTCAGTTCTTCTAGTGTTATTATTCTTAGGTATGGCATGGGTATATGTTGGCAAAATATCTCTACTTGTTCCGCTAAAAAGAGATGCTTAAAATTGCTATTAGCAGTATGAGGCTCTGTCATTCTCATTAGTTGACAATGCGTGATGGTCCATCTCCCGATGTGATATTAAAAAGGAGTAGCACTCGGTGGGTCCTTATAAATAGCAGTATGTGGTTCATGTGTCATAAGACCGCATTGTTGTTTAACTCTTAGTGGAGCGTCATAGGAGTGGGGGAGGAGTCGTCTGTGGAATGCTCCTATGGTAAGGTTGCAGTTAGCAAAGCTAAATTGTTGGGGTTGTCACTCGCTCGTCAAGAATAGGGCGAGTACTACGGCATTTCGTGTCAAATGCAGTATAACTAATAGAAAATCATGATGTTACGTTCAATGAGCGTAAATTTATCCGACTAAGGTGCATTCAGACTAGGTGTGTCGTTAAAGAAAGAAAACTTGGGCATGCGTCATACAAAGTGCCGCCAGCGGTAATGCTGGAGTTATGTTTAGACAACAGGGGGGTTGTTTTTACCCGACTCAAGTACATTCATACAGGTTGTGCCGTTGGAACAAGAAAGTGGGCATGCGTGACTTCAAGGGGCCCACCGCGGTAATATTCGTACACATACCTTCCGTATTTTGTTTCAGTGCCTCAGCGGGCTGCCAGTGAGTCCTTGGGCCTACTGAATAGAAGGATGACTTGGTTAGGAACGGTAAATTATACGTTACGGTTTTGCAGGCGCCACTCTGTGCTCCGGTTGCTACCTTCGGCCTCGTGTCAACACGACTTGTGTTGACTCTTCCGCTCTGGGCCCGGGTGGTGTCTATTGTTTCCGGGTGAATGTTTGTATACTCGTGGAGAAAGAGTAAAAGTGGAAAAAGACTAAAGTCTGGTATGTAGTCTGTTTTCTAGACAATTGGCACGTTTCAAAGGATTTTTAAACCAATTTTTCCAAAAATATTCGGAGATGGAAATTATTTCAATGTACATAGAAACTGTAAAAGAAAAAAACAATCTAATAGAAACTGAGTATTTTTCAGTTAACTCAGTGGTGAGTGTCTCTCCGTATTAACATTACACCAAATGGTATGGTCAGAGTCTTTTACTGCTGGTGACAGCGATTATCATTATTTTGAGATTTTTGTTAGTGCTGAGCCTTCGTTGTGAGTCGTTATTTGGTCTCCCAGTATTAAAAGTTAGTGTTTGGCAACAAATAATCTTAGGTTTCGCTGATGTCTAGAGATATTGTTAATTTTCTCTTCTTTGTTCAGTTGTTTAGACTCAACCAAGGGGTATGGTAATTTAGCCCTTGCGTATCGGTTCTTAATCTGTGCATTCATCTTTGTTCCTTTTCGAAGAGAATTCTCTCTGCAGTGGAACTTTTTGTTGTTAAGGTTTCCAAAATAATCCAATGTAGGTCCTCCACTGTGTGTCTTGCTTCAATGTAGTGGCTGCTCATTTTGGTGGTGTTTCTTCTACATTTTACATTGCTCCTATGTTCACATATACTTTGTTTCGCTTTGCGACACATCATCCCTATATAGCGCATATTGCATGGGCATGTGATCATATAGATGATGTGGGTAGTATTGCAGTTTGTGTTGCTTCTTATGGTCCATTTTAAGTCGGGTAGGAGTTGAATCAATTTGACTGCTTTCGTTAGGTCACAGACGGAACAGGAGCCACAGGGGTAGTGGCCTGTATTTGGGGGATTGTTCCACGTTTCTTTGGGGGAGGTCTGGTGTGTACCAGCATGTCTTTGAGGTTGCGTGTTCTTTTGTTGGCGAATCTCGGTTTTGGCCAGTTAAGGGAGGCGGAAGTCAGAATTCTCCAATTCTTGCTGACAATTTTTTTAACATTGTTTGATGCAATGTTGTACGTTGTTACACAGGTCATCAAATCTTGTACTGGTGCTTTTCATACAGTGTCCAGTAGGTTGTCTCTATTTTGATTTCCCTCCCTCTTTTTACATTTGTTGATGACTCTCTGTGGATAGTCGCGATCCTTCAGTTTCTTGCAGAGATTGTCTGCTTGTTTTTTGTATTCCTGGGTTTTACTGCAGTTCCTTCTCAGTCTCAAGAATTGGCTATAAGGGAGATTTTCTCTGAGAGGCCGTGGATGGAAGCTTTGGTAAGAAAGTAAACTATTCTTTGCTGTGGGTTTGAAAAAAGTTTTTGTATGTAGGGTGAGATTTTCGGCATATATTATGTCCAGAAAGTAGAGTTTCTTTTTATCTGCTGTATACGTAAATTTAGGCCACTCATCTCTGGTATTTATCCATGTGTGGAACTCTTTGAGGCTTTCCATATCACCCTCCCAGATGAGGATGATATCGTCTATGTAGCGCATCCAGAACAGGATCCTGTGGTGGAAGGGATTATTGACGTTATGTATGTGTGTTTCCTCGAAATTGCTGACGTACAGGCCGGCCACACTAGGGGCAAATGTGCTGCCCATTGAAGTTCTGTGACACTGTTGGTGTAGGGTGTCGTCGTATTGGAAGTAGTTTTCGGTTAATGCTAGCCTACAGCACTCAAGAACGAATCCCAATGTGTGCAGAATAGTAATGTTTCAAGGGTGTCTAGGGTCTTCCTTTGGGGGAGGCTAGTGTAGAGGCTCTCTACATCTAGCCCCACCAGGACCATGCTATCTTCCGAGTGGTTCTGATCTTGCAGTAGATTCAGTAGATCTCTAGTGTCTTTGAGATAAGTTGGTGTTTTCTGTGTCATTGGTTTGAGATACTGGTCGGCGAATTGTGAAAGGGGTTTAAGATCCGAGCCGACGATTGGTCTACCGGGTGGTGGTTTCCGTGCCTTATGGGTCTTGGGGAGCGAATAAAGTATGGTACCCTTGGTGTTTTGGTCTGTAGGAACTCTGCCTCTTTTTTGGAGAACCAGTTATTCATTTCAGCCTCTTCCACCTTGAGTGCAATGGTCAGTGTGGGGTCAGTGGTGATTTTCTTGTAGAATTTCTGATCTGTAGTAGTTCCGTACATTGTAGACTTTAGCCTTCTTTACTTAGCAGGACGATCCCGCCGCCTTGGTCCGCCTGCTTTATTATAATCTCACCATCATTCCGTAATACGTCAAGGGCATGTTGTTCTGCCTTTGAGATGTTCTTAAAAGGTTTCTTGATCCTGTCACTGAGTTCATCTACTTCCTTCATGGTGGCTTCTTCAAAGGTGAGTATCTCAATTGGGACTTGGGAATTTAAGGGACAGAATTTTGATTTTCTGCGCAGTGTTGGTCTCCATCTTGAGTATGGCCTTCTTGGTTATTGAAGAAGGCTTAAGTTTTAACTTGCTGCAAAACTCAGCAATCTCACACTTCAGTTTGAAGATGTCCAAGTTCAGTGTGGGGACATACCCAAGTCCTTTGTTCAGGACTTTTTTTTTCTTGGTTGCTTGTAAGGGTTCTGTCAGTTAAATTCAGGACGAGGGTGTTGTGCTTGTCCCAAGTTTTGCTCCTGTCATGCTCCTGGTGTGGACCTGTCGTTCTTGGTCTGACCAAGTGACCCCTTTCTGTCTTGATCTCTGGTTCATCTGGCCTCTTCCTAAAAAAGGAAGCTGCTGTTGGTAGTTTTGTCCCGCTTGATGTTGGATGTGGGGGCCATTGGTGGTGGTCCTTGAAAAAATGGGTTCATCCAGCCATGGAAGTGTGGGTTGAATGGTTGGTATGGTACTCCTTGTGGGTGGCTCTGGTAGTTAGGGGTATGCCATATTTTAGGTTTTTGGCGATTCGCCCTTCTGTTCTGAAGACGACTTCTTGGTGCAGGGAACACCGATCCTTCTGTAGATGACCCAGTGTTTGAGTTGTAATCTGAAGATTGTCATTCGCTGTATAATCTTCAGAGCGCTAAGGGTGTATACGTTCTAGGGAGAATTTTTTTTGCTCCTTCCCCAGTTTCTGTAACTTATTCTGTGTAAGGTATTCCTTGGTTTCACTCATCTCCCGATTGATTTCGTCCAGTCTCTCCTTAAAATATATAATACTTGGGGACGATTACGTTAGCACCTGCTTGTGCTTTAGATAATGTGTCATACCAATCACATTGAGCGAGATAGTGATATTTGGGCACTTGTTGAGTTGGAGGAGACATGATGAATTAGATGTGACGATGGAATACACTAGCAAAATTGGACTACCATTTCTCCAAACAGTTCAGACTTACAACTTTAGGGGTAATCTTGACTTATTCCTGCTGTTATCCAGCCCATCCTTAAGTCTTTCTTGACTTGCTCATTTCTTTGTGACTAATTCCAGGTGTTCCTTCTTTGACCACGAAGACTTCATTGTCTGTCCTGCCCATCCCCCTGCCACAGTCTTTAGCATTACTGTTTTCTCTTCTCTTTCTAATGGATGTGAAGTCCAGTGTTTCTGAAAAGCATTCTAGACCCTCCAGGCCATGAAAAACTGTTTTTGTTTTCCATTGTTGGCAAGGAATATGGGCTTTGGTTCAAGTAAGTTGTATGAGATGCCCACTTTACGAGCACTGGCCTGAGGGTCAGAAACGGTCTCCTCTTTAAGTTGTTTTTATTTGAGCAGTCTGCTGTGATGAATTTCTTGTCATAGATATTTGAGCCCCTTTCTTTGGCCATAGAGGCCACCTGGTGTGTCTGCTGATGCTTACAAAAACAAGCTATAATTGGTCAAGGGAGTTTCAGTCTGCTGGCCATCCTGAGTGAACCTATATGTGCCTTTTGGAATGCCAGATTTAGATCAGAAGTGGGATATGCATGATAAAAGGATGATAAGAAGGTGCTCATGTCTTCCAATTCCAAATTCTCTGGATCTCCAGAAAGGCTAAATGGTCCGCCTCTAAATCTGTCACCTTTGTACCTAGATTCTATAATTTGTGCCCAAATCTTCACCTTTGCTAAACTGTTCAAACTTGTCTGCTACTACTGACAGCCCCATGTCCATTGAGTCATAGAACAGAGTGAGGTCCAGTCTCAAGGATTTTATGTTTGTCAGCATTGTCACCATGTCTTCGCGGATCACATTCATCGTTGTTTTAGTGGAAGAGAGTTCTCTCCACAGTTTTGAGCGTAATGTTTGGTCTTTTGAACTAGACCAAGGGTAGTAGGCATCTTTGATTTCTCTGAGATAGCGTCTACAAAGGTAAGTTCATGGGTTGATGTATGTCTTGACATGAGGCAGAGGTCTAATCGTGATGCAAGTACCCAGAGTGATTCAAGATAGGCTGGTTTATAACGGATCACAAGGGAAAAGGCCAGCAGGCCCTCGCAAACTTCACATCAGTCACTCACAGTAGATGATGATTGGTAGGAAAATGAGCTTTGATTTGTAAGTCATACCCAGTGGGCCATTGTGTCAGTCACTCGCCTTCAGAAGTGTGTTACAGCATTTCAAGGAAGGGTAGAATGAGAAAACATTAGCTTGGGACCTAGAACCGGGCACATTTGCAGTGCATCAGCTGTCAATCAAGAAGGTTGCCATGCACCCCATTTGTATGGCTAGTGTAATGTTGGCCTGAATTCTAACATTCTGAGGGGTCTCACCCATCAAGGATACCAGGACAGGCCCAATGCTGGCAAGGCCTTTGCAGGGCCAATATACCCTAGGGGGGTGGTCACAGCTATTGGATGTGGGCGGGAGGTGAAAGCGGCTTAAAGGTGCTCTGATTCTCTCTTTTGGCCCATCACTTCCTCCTCACACTATTATTAAAGGGAAGAACCTAAACAGATGTTGTCACTGTGATTTGGTGCCCCCTAGAGTCAGGGTCGCCATTGCAGTTGTGTAAGTTGAAACGTTTTACATAAATTTACCTCATAACAATATAGAAATGCACCATAACGTAGGAAAATGTGTGTCAATATAGTGGTTAGAGAAAATGTGTCTTTAATAAATGTGCCAAAAAAAGAAAAATGCTGCTTATTTCTGCAGAAAGCTCCCATTTCCATTTCAAATAGTTTTTATTATTAGGTATTTTCCATAAGAAAACAAAAGAACAACACATTTTGTAGATATGCAAAAATATACCATTTGGTTCAAAACCACGCCTGATAAGAAACATAAGACTTAACAATATGATACAGGAAATATTATCAACAAAAGATTATATAAACAAGAAATGTGAGGATAAGGTGCAACTAATACAGAATATTATGCACTTGGAAAAAAAATTCTTCCAATAACCCATGAAATGAAAAAAGGAAAGAAGAAAGGAAAAAAACTAAACAAATACTAAGAAGAAACTAATGACACTAAATAAAGAATCAATACAAAACCGCTTAGACCACTAAACTGTTTTGAAAGCTCCCATTTCTATTGTTCTTTCACTGCTAGGCCTCAATCTTTTTTTTTTTTTATTAATTCCTTTCCATTTGATAAAATAAATGCCTTTTTTGTAAATGATGATTTAACGTTGTCATTGAACTGCAGAACTTGACATCTTCGTGAAATGTGCTGTTTGCTTCAAAATGTATTTTTCTTCCTCACACCATATTAGTTCATCATATTTTAGTTTGTTTCCTCTGCCGCATGCTTAAAAAGATCAAGTATATTGAATAAAGAAAATGCTTGCTGTACATTTGAATTTCATGATCTAACCAGGACATGCTAGATATTAATGTTTAATTTCATAGAGCAGTCAATTGTTACACAATGGAACACCGAACAGCTAACAGAGTAGGCTTGCAAAGGTTTTCATGGGAACCTTCCTAGATGTAACTTTTTTTAATACTATGTAGCAACATTAAAATAACAACATGTCGACATGGACGTTTACTGTGGGGATCGAGAGAGAAGACGATGGACCATCGGAAGATCCTTTCTTATTGGCTAGAGATGATCCAACTTTCGGGATTTGCAACATGTTTTGTGCTTTTTTTATATAGTACAGGTGCCTAGTTAGAGGGCTATTGCATTCTAGGTATTCTTGTAGTGCATTATATGCCCTTTAGCATTGACTGTGCTATATCTTGCCTGAATTACTGTAAGCCACTGTGAGCAGTGATTTACTTTTTCTTGGATACGTTTTAGGGGTCTTGGTCCATGCTGATCATAACTACTGCTGTTATTATTTCTTTCTACCTGTTTTAACACTTGTGGCTGCAGCTGTTAGGAAACTCTGCCGAGTTTCCAGAACTATTCTTTATGGGGAGCTCGACCTTTCATGGCTACTAGCCTGTTGCTCCAAATTTTCTCTTTCTGTTTTCCAAAATAACTCTTTATGGGTTCTTGCTAGGATAGGTTAGGTATTTTAGATTGAGAGGGACTAATTCCTTTATGGAACGTGCTGGAATTGTATATGCTATCTCTAACCAATGTTTTCTTAAATGTTTCTGTAATCAGATATATCTGACTAAGACAGAAATACAGACTGATCTTGTAATAAAAAAAATTACTTTTAAAACGTCACTAACCTCTCATCTTTGAAGGAACATTAAATAGTATAAGTTAATGATTATTTTAGAAATGTATTTGGGTTATGCTTCATTCTAACATGGTGGCAAAGATTTGTCGACCTGAGGAAGAAATTGCTGTGGAAGTTGAAGGTTTGCTTAGTAAGTTTCAAGGTGGAGCTGATTGTAAAATGTTTGAGATTTCTGCGCTCGAACAGTCAAACTTTCCAGGACTCCTATTGTATGGGAGCGTACCCAGCCCTTCTCAGCTCTGTCACCAAGCCCCAGTATGCACAGGCCTATCCCTTCATCACACAGCTTTCCTCCACAGCCATGGCGCAGCCCATTGGGGTGATTGCTTTGGGCCCTACAGCTTCGCAGGCGCATCAGCCACACAGAGTTCGCTTATCGTGTTGCGTAGCTACTGCAGTAGACAACAGCAGTGGCCTGTGCATGTAAGAGCGGAGGGGCCAGGTGGGGAGGGGGGATTTTGACGGACGATGACCCACCACTCTTACCTGTACGGGCTGCGGCTGGTAAACAAACTTGGCAGCAGAGGGAACCTTAGCAGGAGTTGGCAATATTGTGCATGGCCAGTTCATGCCTGTTTTCATTAAGTCAGGTCACTGTAGTGGAATTTAAAACTCTTAATGGAAGTCACTGCTCAGTGAATTAGTTGTGGAAGTAGCCGCCTTCCAGGCTGTTGGTTTTTTAGGCCTTGCGTAGGCAGCGTGCACGTGCTGATCTACGAGATGACCTTTAGAAATTGGTCAGCTCTTTTCAAGCATTTGTGCTGGCATCCACCTTGCGGAAGCGAGCAGCGGTGCGTGTGCTAATTGAAAACAGATTGTCTGCGTGCCGCTGCTCGCTATCGTGGATGCCAGCACAAGCACGAGTGCTTGACTAGGCTTGTCATCTCTGCACCGCTATCCTTGCACTAACTTCCTCTTCCTCCCAATGTCTGTAAATCCGCACCAATAGTGCGCACAAGCTAATATGCATGGCCATCCCCTCACTTCAACGCACTAATCTATCTAATCCGGCTCTGTTACCAGTCCTCCTTTCCAAAGCTTTCTTCCACAAATATTTACACCCATTCCCCCTTTCTCTCCATTTAGTCACCCTTTTTGCTTTCTAAAATGTTATATTTAGTCACTGTAAAACGCTGCCGATGCACTCTTCTGCGGCAAAGCCTGCACCAGCTGTCACCCTCTGATGCGGTGCCAGTGCCCGCACCTCTAAACCTTCGAGACATGCATGTGCCCTCCCGCGCGGCTCCCTCTCCAGCATGACTCTCTCTGTACCTCCCCTGGTTGGTCCCTGCGTTCATTAATGGTACTGGTGCTGCTCCTCTGAGGATGAACTGAAACTGTCCAGCGCCAACCAGGCTTGCAATCCTCAAGGTGCATGGCTTCGCGGTTTACAAGACCTCCTATCAAGAAGCTGCTTGGGGGGAGGGGCTCACATAGCCCAATGGCTCCGGCTGCACGTCTTACGTCTCGTTTCCTATATTCTGCAATAGCGAAGTAGTTTTATTTTTTATTTTATTCAGTTCTCCCTTGGTTCTGATAAATCTTTTTTCTCTCTTTCTGATCCTACGCACTATTGCTTCGCTCGCTCGACATTGTCGTGTCCATTTCTCACTCATAAGCCCTCTCTTTCTAACCACGTATTATTTGATCCTCTTTCGGTTTCAAGAGCACTTGTTTCTCAGACGCACTTCTCCTCTGCTGCCCACATCTCTCTTGCCCTTTCACAGCATCTCTTCCCTCACTCGCTATCTCTCCTTTTTATAGTCTTTGAAGCCCAATCTTGCTGTATTTGTTCCCTGTAGCCCTTGCATCCCAGCTCTCAGCACACCCTCCTTTATTGTACCTTCTACTTCCGCCCTATCCCTCTGTATGGTGCTCCTGGCTCTTACACTTCAATGCCCTCCCTTCTTCATTTTATTGCCCCCCCCCCACCCCCACCCCCCCGGTCTCTCTTTAAGGTCCCTCTCCCAGCCAGCCCCCACACCCCCTCCACGTTTATACATATGGGTTTGCCTTTTATCCTCACCGCCAGTGCTCACCTCCCACTACATTTTCTTTCTCCTCCCCCCTGGCAGTCCCTAATCTCTCCCATTCCACCCAAGGCCCCTCGCTCTCCTCACTCGCTCTCTCGGATCAGTTTCTTCCTATGATCTTCTCTCTGCTCCTTTCTCTCAGTCCCATTCTCTTTCTGCCCTCCTGCATCTCATCCTCGGGCCTCTGCTCACCCTTCCCAGCTCCCCACACTTCACCTCAACTTAGTGCTCCCCTTTACCAGTCCCCCTCCACTGTCCTCCCATGCTCACTCCTCTGTCCTTCTCTTTTTACTGCCCCCCCTTCCCATGCCTCCTTCTGTGCTGCACATTTGACTGTATTTTCATATATGGGATTCGTACCTACATTTCTGTGGTTTTCATACATTTTCATGTTATACATTTTTTAACTTTTTTAGCACACATGACGTCATATACTGTCTGTATAACATTGCTGCATACTCCAGATACTTTTGGTGTTTTATATTGGTGATTGCTCAAGGAAAACAGAACTATGGCCGGTTTATATGTTTTAACTTTACAACATGCTGCACAAAAGCCAAACTACTCTACAACATAGCTTAAATACAGTGGCTCTGACTAAACACGTATAAGATCCCAAAGGCGAGACCTATTGGCTATGCAAATGCTTGGTTTTTTTTGGGCTCTGTTTTGTTGTGGTGATCGTTGTACTGTTGCAGTTTTGTATAATTGTGTGGTAAGTGTATTGTAATGCGTTATTGTTGTGTATTGTTATTGTGGTAGTGCTTTGTCTTCTGTGCTTACTGTTATATTCCTTTGTCGTCTAATGTAAGTGGTATGTTTTGTTGTTTTGAGATTGGGTCGTATTGTAATTACGTTTTATTCTGTTGTCATGTTTCATTTCATTGTTGTGGTGGTATTGTTGGTTGAGTCCTTGTAATTGTTTGATGTAATTTCCACTATATTCTAAAACTGTGGTCTGAGTACCAGAGGGCATAGTAGGGTTGGGGAGCACTGAATTACAGATGGCTGTGAACTTACCTATTGGGTATATCCCATAACTGGCCCCTGTCTGCATGGAAAACCTTGACTGCGATAGTAAAGTTAGTTGTATTTGGGAGGTTTCTCAAAATTCGCTGTTGAGGACTCTAGCATGCGCATATACATATATCTTCTGTGGCAGAAGGCACATACATATTGCAGCAACTTATCCTCACTGGACCAAAACATTGTAAAACATTATTTGGAGGTGCGAAATGCATGGCTTACCTGCAATACATCTAATAGACACATGAGGGTGGCATTGATCCATTCAGCAGAAAAGAAATTTCGAGCAGAAAATGGCTTTGGTCGCTTCACCCACGACATGTCTTTAACCGCGATATGCCATGGCTTTGATACTGTGGTGAACTTACAAGCTTGGAATGCTAAAGCGCCCCCCCCCCCCCCCCCCCCCACGGAAGCCTTGCAGCCTTGCAGGTGTGGGAAGGGCTTAAACGAAAATAACTTCGCGTGCTCTTTCACAGTTTCTATGGGTCAAAATAATGATTTCTCCATTTTCTCTCAATAAACAATTCCTCTGTTAGTTTGTGAGATGGTAGGGTGCATCCTTACAATAAAGCTTTAAGTATGTACAATATATTTCAATCTTACCACAACTTTCAGTGGCGTAACACAAAATGATGGGCCCCCTTGCAGAATGTGCTGAGGGGCCCCTGAATCCCCCATCTCTCTCATAAATCTTGGAATCCGTGCCCCCATCCCCCTCGCAACGCCTGGGCCTGCGTTACGCCCCAGAGTAATATGGCTATCTTCGTTTACCCCTTTAGAGTAGTTCAGCTACTCACTTTTCCATTTGCATTTTGGTGCTTGTAGTTTTGTTGTTCCTGTGACTGTGTCAAATGAAAGGTTGCCTGTACTAGACCTACTGAGAGTTGTAATGGCATCAATTGAAAGTCCGGGAGAATACGGGGTAGATATAATATTTATTTGTAGGTATTTATTTTTGCAGTAAACTTTCCTATCTCAGGAAGAATCTCCGTCAAACTCGTTATCGGGTAGATTAGTAGCTGGAGAGGATTTGGCTGATTTGCACGGTGGCGGGATATATTTACATATAAGTTACTCCTCTGGGATGCAGGACGCTCACGCAGTCTCATTGGTGTCACAACCATCAATCAACCTCGTGTCATGCTGAACACCTTTAGCCAGTCTTGAGTTTTTGCAAAACAGCTCTTTGCAAGCTGGGCGGTTTAGGAATTAAATCGTAAATCGCTGAATGCAAAGATTAATAAACCGGGACGGCTGAAGGTAGCACACAGCATGCAGTCACCCGCCCCTCCACGTGCAGCCAGCACCACCTTGTCAGGAACACTCCTGGACATTCTGGAGTCTCAAGCCTTGTTTACCTTCTAACAAGTCATATAGTCTTCTAAATGGCTCCCATCTCACACCTGCAGGGCCTTAGATCTTGAGACCACCACTGCGCCTATCCGGCTGTGAGCTGGCAGCTCCCTGTCTGAAGCTAGGAAGGGGAGGACCGGTTACCATGGAGAATGGGAAGTGGCGCCTTAGCCTCAGGTGCAGGTTATGAGGCTTGATGAAAGTGGGTGGGCAGTGACGCCGTGGTGGAATCGAATGGCCCAGTTTGGCTTTTCTCCTCTGTTTGTTCAGACCAGTTTATTGCTGTTTATCAGCAGAAAACGTATACCCGGGCTCTGAAAATTGTTAGGATGATGGCAAAGCCGTAAATAGCAGTTTTCGTAAAAGCACGTTACGATTCCACAGTCCCTTCTGCTGTGATTTTTAAGAATCACGATGAAAACGTGTTCAAATGTGGTGTTAGTTTGATTCGGGTGTTTTGGACAAAATGCTATTTTTTGTGTTTGGGTCTTTCTTTGTGGATTGTAACGCAAAGTTTCCATTTCGTTTTCCTTCATAGGACTAAAAACGCTGTTGTGGGCAACATGAATGGGTTTAAGTCTCCCGCAGCGAACCAGGTATTTGAAAATTATACATTTAGTGTTTGTACTGGATTCCTTTGTACAGACATTTACCGTGTGATTCGATGCTGTAATATTTTTTGAATTTATATTTAACTTTCAAAAGCTTTTAACAAAACGAGTTAATCTTTTTAAAGTGTTCCCTAATAATCCTGGACTGGTAGAACTTCAGGGCTACCGTGTCCTCTCGCGTCGACAGAGCACCATGTTCTTTTCTTTTATCATTTGTTTCGGCGAATGGGGCCTGTTGAAGTGAACCAAAACTACAGCTCCCAGAAAACACCAGGGCATCAGATGAAAGCCCTCAGCGGAAACTTGTTGTTTTGCTAACACGAAGCAACCTGGCAACTGTGTACATAGTTCATTTGCTCTTTACACGGTAAAAGTGCACCTGAAAATGCATGTACGTTATTATGATTGTTGCTTTAGTGTTAAATATTCTGTGTACTTTTGCCGAAACGAAGCTGCCGCAGAACCTCCTAAGTCCAGTGGCCACATCCCGTTATCTATCTTAGATTTTTGGGCTTAGTAGTTATACATACGGAAGACAGAGAAGCGGTCACGCGTGTGAAAATAATGTACACCTGGCATTGACAGCGTGTGAGCTGAGTGTGACGCACTTTAATGGTTTGAATCTGTTTTTTCTCCCCTTGCTGCGACAGAGTCACGGCAGTGGAAGTCCCGCCTATCTTTTCTTGCCGCGAAAAGTTCTTCGATCTCTTAACCCAGCACTTTACAGGAACCTGGAATATGATGTTTGGCTTAAGGTGAAACGGGGTGAGTAATGGATGTCCTTGTATTGTTTGTGAGATGTGGAGAGCACAGTACTGACATGCTTGTTTCAAAGGAAGACACCTCTACGAGCGGTCTAATCTTTTATTTACTGTCCCCTTGTTGCTGTTTACAGAGCAGCAGAGGCGCGATTTTTCCATAGCTGCTGGAATGCAGTATTCAGTCGGGGACAAGTGTAAAGTGAGTACTGTTACTCTTTCGGTGTGTTCGTTCAGGTGGTGCACAGCAGTGGCGGCTGGTGACTTTTAAAAGTGGTGAGGTGTAAAGTTGGTGGCCAGTTTGATTTTAGAAAGTGAATCGACTGAGCCCAACTTCCATAATTTATTCAGTTAATTTCGAAGACTAGAGGGCCAAATGGTACCCTTTGAAACAACTTTTTGCTAAAGAATTTGCTTGAAAATCAATAAGGAAGCAGTAAGGAAATAATACTAAGAGAGTAAAGGCCTCTGCACGTGCTCAGAGGACCCCAGACCAATTTTCATTTAATATCTGATGTTTGGAAGGTGATTTTTATTGCAAAAAACGCAAATACACCAGTTTGGTATACAGGCTTTTGCGACAATAATTTTAAAGCAAAACATTTTATGTAATTGGTGGTGTTCATTTAACACATCAAACATAAATAAAACAATCAACATTAAAATGATGTGCCAATTACGACATAATTTTGCAATTTAAACCCCTGCACCAGCTCTGGCCCACACGTTCTATAGATTGCCCACTGAGAACATGAGTAACAATCGAGAAAGGACTGATCAGATTACCCAATGTAAATAACTAACTTGGGGAACTGCAGAAAAGAAAACACTAAAAACTCCTATGCCCAGAAAGCGGAGGGAAAGAATAGTTGCAGATTAATAGTTAAACATGGGGTGCTGTGGTGCATGTAAACGGGCTGGCCCCCGGGGAGCAGGAAGACCGGAACTGTAGTATACAATTCAAAGGCTGCAGGCAGTCACGTGGAAGTGGATAGAGTATGTGTCGAAAGAAAGGTCAGGCAGTCACCAAGTCAAGCTTGAAAGTGACCGAGTGGTGGGAGGTGAGCTTAATTTGGGCTTACCTCAAAGCGCACATTCAGCAGAGCGGCTGCCGGTACTATAATGCGTTTCACCATCTCTTCAGGTGTTTTAAGAGCTATAGAAGTACAAGGTGAAGCGATCAGCATTAGAGATCACTGCTGCTTTAAGTAACTTACGGTTAGAATGCTGTTCAATGTTGGCACGCATGGCAAGAATCAGCAATCCTCTAGATGCTAGGACTTGTCTTCTGGCTGCTTTTTCAAGTTATTTTTAGTAATTTAAATGTTGCTTGCATTTAAGAGGCCCATTAGTCATCTTCAAGCAGCATTGGCGTACAACACGTCTCAAATCTCTTTGCTGTCACTCCCAGGGTGTTTTCAATGGTTTGTCATTCAATTGACTCCTGAAAGTCCCTCCAACCCAGCGTTTTACTCCCACTATAATCAAATGCCACAAGTGTGACCCGGTGTTTACCGTATGCTAAAAAAGGGATACATTTTGAGGTAAAGGGGGTTCACAAGACTAGACACAAAGACAAGGCAGGCCATTTGTTCACATGACTTGTGCTCCTAATGAACGAGCATCAGTTTGTAGGTGACCCGCGTGCCATGCAGCCTCCCCTTCACGCTCGTCATGCAACTTCAGAAAATGTAGCCGGTAGCTAATGAGGTGTTTCATTTACTGCCAGCACACAGCCGAATTAACACATTTAAATTGCTTTGAATGCACAGATTAAGCAGCTTGAAGTCTTGCACACAATATATAATGACACTTTAAACACTTCTTAAAATTGAAAGTCAAATATTGTACTTGACCAGCAAGTAACCATTTTCTGTCCGCCTCCTGCACCCCAGTTGGTGTACCTGCCCAGGTGCATGCCGGGCCAATGTAGATGTTCTACCAGCCAATCCAGACACTGCTCTCATCCGATTTATGATAGTAACGAGTAAGAGAGCAGAGCAGGGATTTGACAGGGCATGTCATTCCGACGCTCCACAGGAGCCATGCGGTCTGTGTGTCTACAGTCATGGCTCACTGACAGTGTAGAATAGTGAAGGCCTGCACTGCGCATGTCATGGTGGACACAAACAGACTCCTGTCCAGCCAGACATGTGCACTTCAGTTACATGGCCCCACTTTGGTTCGAAGAAGCCACGCCCTAAAGGAAATGAACTGGGAGACCCACACAGGAGAAAGAATAATTGTAGTATGTGACTTAGAGCTAAAAATACCATATGTGGTGTTTAAGTAGCCAGCGGATCGCAGTGAGTGGAGCGACGCTGATCCACTGCCGAAGAATAAGGTCTTTCCAGAGCAACCTTTTATATATGATTATCAGGATCAGTTTGCATGAAATTAAATAAGACTGAGCATAACGGGATCCGCAATAAGTGATGTTTCTGATTGTTTTGAATGCCATTTTACTAGTTGCCTCTTTTCTTACTCCTTGTTGTTTTACAGGTGCGCCTGGAAACTGGTGGGAAATTATATGATGCTCATATTCAGGAAGTGAGCGCTGAAAATGGACCTGTTGTTGTATTTGTCGAAGAGTTTGGAAAGAAGTATGTTTATTTTTTCCTTTCAGTTTTCTCACATTTAAACATTTTTACCACTTTGACCTGTTTTGTTCCCCCTGTGGTGTTTTCCTTCCTGCAGCAAATTTCTATTAATCAGCTGCCTGACTGCCAAGCTTTAAGTCTTTTTGCTTTGAAAACGAACGTTTGTTAGTTAAATAAAAATTGTACCCTTCCAAGAGGACTGGGCCATATTTGATTTGATATTACCACTACCTCAGCGCAACACTTAATTGTATACATTGATGTGTTTGCTTTCTGGCAGGTATACTTTTGCCTTAGAACAATGGAAGGTAGCCAGTAAAAGGCTACGCATCCAAGCTTGCCACCGGTATCTGTACCCAGCACCCCGTCTGGTTGCTTTGGGGGATGGATCTGTGTTTTTTGACTTTCAGCTTTTGCTCCACTTCCCGAAACTGTTTTCATCTCTCTGTAGTGTTGGTACACTGTTTGGATGGTTCATTCCTGTCAGTTTGAATCCCATTATGGGCAGTGATGACTACAAGACTGTTATACACTCTGATGGAGGCCTCAGTGCAAGAGATGGAGCAACTTTGCTGATCTCATGGTATACAGTGGCTCTTTCATTGGATTTGTGTTCCATGCCTGCTGTTCACAGCTTACTGGCTGAGTCCATAGATATTGCTACAATTATGCTTTCATACTTGAAGGTGACACAGGCTTTTGCAACTATCATTTTATATTTGTCAGAACCCATGGTACATGAAGGTGTATCTCATGGTACCATTGTTTTAATGCGCAAAACTATGGAAGAACACCTGTCAATACATCGTTGTGTAAAATGCAACTTCTATGATGGAGAGGCAGTGTGAGATGGAGAGAAAGGCTTGGCAGAAAAATAAATCCGCAAGAGACTCAGCGGACCATCTGACTCGTGTCCTGCAGTCCTGTGACTTGGCTGTTTGAGTCATTATGGTCCTCACCCCAGTATGATGATCAAGTGGACGGTGATGCCACTGCAGGACTGGATCCTGGGGACCAGATTGTTCAGGAAGAGGCCTTTCCTTGAGTGGAGTCATTTTGGACTGAAATCGGAGCCTCAGCCTAGTGTCAATGGAAGCCTTGTCTGGCATTCTGTGCCCTTAATTCAACTTAGTGTTGTGGTTTGTGGAACTTGGTTCCAATTTCGACTTTTGTGGCAACCATACATTTCCACATAGGTCTGCCTCATTAGTGCCCATGAAAATCAAAGGTGGCAGGCTAAGGCATTGTATCCCTTAATCTGTCACCCATCACTGATCTTTCTGTTTGTTCCAGAGGTCATTTGGTACAGACACTTGTGCTTCAGTGGTCTGCATTTCTGAATTTCTGTAGATCTGAATGGGTTTGGGACAGATTGTACAGCTGGCAGTTAGTCTTTTGAGGGCATACTTTTTTTCTAACCTGTTCCAAGAATAAGTATCTTTGAGATCTTCCTTAATATGCTCCTTTGATATGCACGTGCAGTGGTACATCAGACGTTTTAGATGCTCTAGACCTTATTTCAGGTGTCATGGAGGATTTGGATTTTAAATACCACGGGGGATGAGATACAAACTACTGCTGGGGTGTACCTGGACAGATTAAAGCTTAGGTTAGGCTTTGTTTTTTTCTGACTCTCATCTGAAGAGTTTCTGAAAAGCTTATTATGAATTCCAGTACTTTTCGTCCCAGGGAACTCTACTTTAGGTTGTGGTATACTTCGTGAACTTTAGAATTTTTTGCAACATGACCTTGCACTATCCACTGTGAACATAAGGCTAAGGCCGGTGCTTACATTGCTTCAGTTACATTGTCTGGTAGATCATTCTGCTGATCAGGAGCAGATGTTTTGAAGTTCTAGTAAGTGTTTTCATCCTGTTTCAATGAAAAAGGAGCACAAGAGGTGGCCACGTGCATTGTTTACTGTGGCATTCCTCTCAGTTAAGTACAACCAAGGTATGGTTGCTGGGTCTGAGATACATCCCCACCTGGTTTAACTAGGAAAACGTTTGGAAAAAAAAACCCAGTAATTTGAAATTCATAATAGAGGATAAGATAATAGTAAATTAAATTAAATTTCTCAAGGCCGGTCTTGCCTACATACTCTTGAAATAAATCATTACTTGATGATGATGTCCCACTCTACTAGATCGGCTCAAATTCATCAAGACAAGATTTTTTTACAGTCAGTCCCCGTGAGAAAGTGCCATCTTTCTTGCCTTGGTATGCCCCCACTTTTTTTCTCAACTGCTGATGTGCTTTGACTGAGTGTGCCCTGGGTTCCTGCCAACCAGGTACCCAGGGCCTGTGTTCCTTCCCTAAAACTGTACTGAAACTAAAAACCCAATTGGCATCTCTGGCCACCTGTCCGCCCCTAGTAAATGATGCCCTAGGTACCCAGGGCATGGGGACCAGAGAAGACCCCTGAGGGCTGCAGAACTTATTGTGCCACCCTCAGGTGCCCTGTACCCTGGCACCCACACACTGCCTTTGCAGGCTGAGTGCCTAAGTACAGAACTAAACCAAGAGTCGACATTGCACACATCCCTGTGTGCCATGCCCACAGACCCCACTGCCCTAGCATACTTCAGTCACCCCTCTAGCTGGGTGCCCTATGCCAGAGGTGTGGGCACAGGCGCATGAGCCCTGTGCCCCTACAGTACCCAGGGCCATTCCTGGGCACTGTAAGTGCAGTGATGCCATTAAGAGTATATGGTGCTGGGAGGTTGTCATTACGAACTCCACAGCACCATAATGGCTACACTGAAAGACTGACAAGTTTGGTACCAAACTTCTCAGCACATTAAACCCGCACTGATGCCAGTGTGGGATTTAATGTAAAATGCACCAGAGGGCATCTTAGAGATGCCCTCTGAAATCCTAACCTACAATCCACGTCTGGGCTGAGTGGCTACAGAGGCTGCCACACAGCAGACATGTTGCTGGACCCCTGGGTGGAGAGCCCCCCGCTCTCCTGGGCCTGCAACAATGCACATCCTGGGAGAGGTGCTAGAACTCCTCACCCAGGATGGGCAGGAGGAAGCTTCAATGGCATGCCGCCTCTGTGAGCTTCTCCAGACCATTTGCTGTACCCAGCAACTGGCCCCCACCAGTCCTAACCCCCACTCTGGCGGGAAGACTGGCAGGAAAAACTACGTCAGGAAGGGGGGTGTGCCAGCCAGTGCCAACCCCACCCCTCAGGTGGGGTAGACGAGTTGAAGCACGACCCCGGGCTCCGGCCATCTTGAAGATGGGGAGCCCGGCTCAATCCCAGCTAGGCTCCTGCCCCCTCCCACAGGAGAGGAGCAGGCTAGGGGGTGTACTCACCCCTGGACAGGTCCCTGTCCTTGCCCTACCTGCAATGCCCCTAAATTCAGTATTTTGGGGCTCCCTGAACCTTCCTTCCTCAGATCCCGATACAAACTGAAAAAAGATCAAGAAGACGACCTGCCGTACAGCTGCTAACAGAACGATAACAACAGCCTTGGCCCCATCCCTACCGGCCTGTCGATTCTGGAACCTGCTCCTGCCTAATCCCGGCGACTCCTGGGGACAGCAACCTTGGGACACCCAGAGGATCAGCCTTCCTTGACCTTCTTAAAGACTGGGACTCCCATCAGCAGAGGCTCTGCTGCAAAAACCAGCGTGGTGCCAGCCAGGAAGCTCTGGACCAGCTCACTCTGCACCCGCCGAGCCTGGGCCGGGCCCAACCGAACCAAGACCACAAGGACGTCCCCCCGGCAACTGGGACCCAAAGTCCAGTGCCCAAAGACCCTCCTCGACGAACCAGACTACACCTGCAGACTCAGAAGCAGGGGCCACCCCAACCGCGATCAGCCAAGGGGAAGCTTTTCCGACACCCAAAGACACCCCGGCGCCCTACAGCCCCCTGTGACCCCCTTTGGGGTACCTACCTGTGCTCCAAGATCCCACCTTGCCTCTCAAAATGCTGGTCGCCCCTGGAGAGTCTCTGTCCCTTAGCCTGTAGTCTTTGTTCCTTTTTGACCGTTCCCATTGGATAACATTGAAGCGCCCAACGGCTCAAAAGCACCCTGCACCCAGCCGCCCGAGTGCCGATGACTGTGCCACCTTTGTCCTATCCTACTTCCCCCCCCTTGCCCTGAGCCAGTGACCAGGAGCCCAGCTCCCACAGCCGCGTGGCCTGCTAGCCAGCAGCCACCAACCGAAGGCCCCCTTCACCTCATTGGATATCATTGGGCCTAACTACCTCTGCACCCGGCCAGCCCTGTACTGCTGGGGCTGAACCAATTGTACCTACCTGACCTGGGGGGACCCCTGAGTCTATGCCCAGAACCAGAACTTCACCAGCAAATACTCACCTGGAAACCGGTAACTCACTTACCTGCCATTGGATAACATTAATCAATTTTGACTCGAAAATTTTCTAATGTGAAGTTTTGAAAACTGAAAATATTCATACAAAATCAGCCGAATTCCGAAGTACTCACCTGTGATCAGGGGAGAAGTCAGTACTGTACCCTTCGGCCCAGTACTGAACCGCAAAAGTAATCCTTACCGGGTTTACTAGTAATCTGTATTTTCTCCATAGGAACCCATTGTCTGCTTTTCTATGAAATTTCTTTTAAGTGTCTACTTTTGAAAACTTGATATATTCTTTAAAAACCATACGAAATACTGAAACGCATTTACCTACCTGTTTTAAGTTAAGACCCCAGTGCTGGCCCTAGGAGACCAGTGCTGGATTACAAAAGTAACGCGATTGTACTTTACCTGCAACTTGAATTTTCTCCCATTGAATAACATTGTCAGATGTACATTGAAAAGTTTCTAAGTGTGAACTTTTAAAACAGCTTTATATTCATGGAACTTTATTACAGTAACTAAAACGTTTTTGCTAATCTGGTTTCAGCTTGGACCCCAGGACTGAATCTAGGATTTAGACCCAGAACTACTAAAGTAATCTACGCTGTAATCAACTGTATATTTATGATAATAATCCATTGAGCTCAATGCTAAAGTGTGTCTAGACTTGTGTTGCCTTCAGCAACCCCTGTACCTATTGTGTTCACATACCTTATTGCTTCCTTGCAAAGTAATTATATGAAAGTATTCATACCTAGCAAAGTATATTTTTATGCCTGATGGTTCTAAAAATAAAACCACTATATCTTTGGATATAACAACCATTGGCCTGTAGTTCAGTCTTTGAGTGTGTGAAATCTTATGCTGACTGAGTGGGTCCAATAAGTGCTTTGCACTACCCTCTGATACTGCCTTACTGCTCGACCAAGCTACCACTTTGGAGAGTAAGGTCGGTCCTGACTTTAACCTCTGTTATACCTTTGGGGTTTGTAGACTGTATACACACTGTACTTCCTTATTGTCCAATATATATAGAGCCACTTTCTCACAGTCCCTAAATCCAAGTTTAGATGTAATGGAAACTGTAGGATTGAGGTTCAAAGAGTGCTCTGACATTGCCTTCTGTTGCAAACAGTCTTTTCGTTGAATGAACTTTTAAAGGGTCTCTAGCTCTTACCTTTCCTGCTCTTCCCTTTTACGAATACAACCTCTTTTTTGACTTTATTTTTAAATTTATTAACAGCTTTAAAGTTAAAAAAAAATCAGAATACGTATTCAGCCTTGACAAATAACACATTACACATGTAGAAAGTAGGGGGAAAGGTATGGTCTGTCTGCCATAGAATATGTTCAAGACATAATACATCAGCATGCCTAGATGGAGTTCTTCAGTAACAATTGTTATTCTCTAAGTTGACATCCATGGCAATCTGAGGACCTTTATTATATTTATTCTACATTGTTTCTATGGAGCCTAGAATTGTTTTAGTTTGCAATGTGAGTTACAGATCAGTGACACAGTCAAGGGCACCTCTTACTGTCCATCACCCCTCCCCCTTTTTTTGCAGTACTGCCGGAGGCATCTGTTGGTTTTATGACGTTTTAGTGTATTTCATGCTTCTGGTTATTTGTGTAATCTTCTCCTTTACAGATGCACATGGCACAAAATATTTGCCTCGGGAAGGTTGTGTTCGATTTAATAACAAGAGAACTAGAGACCAGTTTTGCTTGACTCTTTTCAGTAACCATTTGTGAAGCGATGGGATGGATTCATTCAAACACATTTTGCCCATGGGCTTAAATGCAGTGGATGTTGAAGCTAGGTTACAGTCGTGAAGTCTGGATAAGTTGTGCAAGAAAACTTGGTTGTACATTGCATAAAGAGTTGTGTAGCAGAAGGAAATGCATTAAAACGCTCTACCACCACAGATTGTTATGCAGTTTGAAATGCTAATTTTAACAATGTTCACACTTGCTTAACTTGCTCTTTCCTGAGCGGCCTTTATTTGGCAAAAAGTCTATTTTTCCTTAGAAAGTTTTAATGTTATTTACCAGCAGTCATGTGTGATTAGAACCTCTAGACATTATGACCAAATTGGGTACAACAATACCCCATCATCGTCCCTGTCTAGGAAAAATAACTGGTAAGAGTCGACAACCGTAATCTACATTTACCCAGGCCCTTTTCGGCCACAATTCCCCTTAAATGACTTGTTCTAGAGGTCTAACTTACTCAAGATATGGACTGAGTTTACCTCTGGCCAGTAGATATGATAAATAATTGTTTGGATACTTCTCTATATATTCCAGAAAACCGTTTTCTGTTCATCTTCCCAAACACCTAATCCTGTCCCTCACACTACAGAATCATTTTGATAAATTAGCTGTGAAGAATAGTATGCTAATTAAAAAGTGCTAAAATTGTCACTCTAGGTCAGTTCTGTTGCCCACAAATCGAGTCAGACTCCATTAAATCTACACTTCTTAATGGAATTCCTCACAACACAAAAGTCAAAATGATCACGTGTTCAATTTCTGAATGCACTGCGTTTTCGATGCTGGCAGATATCCGTCTTATCTCCAGGATATATATATATATATATTTTTAATGTACTCCATCTACAATTCTAAAGAGAGTTTGAAAGTTTCCTACTTTTTGGTCTGGCTTTGGCCAATGACTGAATAATATGTTTGCAACATTACCTCTTGGCCTCACCTCAGCACCAGATGTAATGCTGTGCAAGCAGGAGATTCATAAAATCCTCTGCTTGGACTAGCAGTTACTAGTGTTTCAGTTCCTACGATTTGAACCTCACAACAATGCACAACAATATGGAAACAAGTATACATGAAACAAAAACACAATGGTAAAATGTTTTATTTACTGTACAAACAAAAACTATGCTAAAAACGAAAATCGTATTTTTAATGGGTAGTTTAGAGCTTTTCAAAATGTTTTATTTCTAAAAGGCAAATTAATGTGGTAGACATTAATATATCACGTTGCCTTTTTTGCTCCAAATGCATGCTCTTTTCTTTGGGGCATACCAGTGCTTCAGGCCACGAGTCCTTATTGGATTACGTTTGATGTACTTGCGCTACTACACTGAATGGAGAAAAGCATACCAACTCAAGTTTCAGCCTCCAATTTTAAATTCCTTGAAATTTACAGATGTACATTTATGTATATATCAATCTGCTATTATTACATTTTCGAAACAGCTGCACCCCCTTGATTAGACATTTCCCCTCTTCTCCCTGGCACCCACAAGCCACATGGACCACAAATTAAAAACCACTGACCTAGACAGTTTGTTTATAAGCTGGATCTCCGGAGATAACCTCCTCGCACCTACAAGACTCAAGCGATCTTTTACAGTGTCTGTGTCTCCGTGAACATAGTAATGTATTATCTATCCCCCAGTCAGGGTTTTTTGTTGATTACATCTGTGTTGAATACTACCTGGTGGGGCTGGAAGAACTGCTAAGTAGATGGTTAGGAGCTTTTCATAAACAGAAGAATAGGGTCCGCATCCTGTACATAATGGATCATCCATGCACATGCTTTTCTTTGAAGGATTAAAAAATATTTCTTCCAGAAATCTGGCCTTCCTGCACTGTTGTGGGTAGTCTAGTGAGACTATGCATTGTTTGGATAGTGAAATTTGAGGATGTAAGGGGAGCCTTGCTTAAGGATGTCTGTCTGATTCTGTAACAAAAAAAACCCTGGAAACCACACACCAGACGTTTTTGTTAGCTTAGCGCATGCTAGCGAACAAAACCTTTTCAACAGGAATTACTTGAAGTAATGATAATGGCGACTAATGTCTTCGACTTTGGAGTGGGCAGTAGTCTTGTATCTGAAACAATAAATAATTTAGAGACATTGGCTTAATCTTCCCTGCACCCTGTTGAAGAGCTTTGTCACTTAGTTGAAGAACATTAAGTCCAAAACTTGATTGCCATCGCTACAACCGTGCACAGTTTTCAAAATAAATGGGGGGGGGGGGGACAGTGTAGGTTCCAAAATGTTCTTTTTAGTTAATAGCCCAGCCGTTCCTGTTCCTGGAAGGGGGCAGCAGTATGATCACCAATTATGCAGTAGGTGAAAACAACATAAAAGTGGATAGGCTCACCAGTCTTATGTCTACATTCTGTCAGGAGACCTGTTTGCTAACGAGCAGGAGAAGAAATTTGTTTTTTGTTCAGTTGAATTGCCCCAAAGGCAATAAATGGTAAAGTACCTTCCCATTTTCGTATGCTTGTGCTTGTGCCGGGCAGCAAAATTGGTTAGCTGAAGGATATTATCACTGATTCAACTGGATTGAGTGATTAACGCATGGTCTTCAGATTTATGATTTAGTGTTTGTTTTGTTCTCGCTGGAAGCTGCTGTAGTCCATTTGTCTTGGAGAGGAGAAGCCAAAAATATTAATTCTAGTGTGCAGTCACTCGCTGTCCGCCTTGGAGGTTTTAGAGGAAAACCTAATACCATCTACTTTTTACTGGCAGAAATGACTGAACATATGATCACAGGCACACATCCTTCCACAAAGTCTATGTATTCAAGAAGATAGAATGAACTTTAAGATTAATGTTTTCTGCCATATGCTAACCAATTAAGATTTTCCTGCAATACTTCTCTTTGCTCTGTGGCTAAAGAATGGTTTTGCATTAGCATTTGAAAGGCTACTTGGTTTCTTTTGCATCCTTTCTTTACCCAGGTTCTTTTTCCACTTTCTGAAAGGCTTTATAAATACCTCCAAGTCTGGACCCTTCATTAAGCATAATTGGGATACGAGTTTGTCTTCACTTTCTTGACTGGGGTCTCCTTTTGAGCCATTGCTTGTGCCTGATTGTCCACTAACCTTGAAGGATGCCTTCACAGGATATCACTAATGCTAGATTTGTAAAGTTGCAAATCTTGTCTTTATACGTATATAAATGGTCTCTGATCACAATAATACATTACCATTCTAAGTTTTGTCAGCATTTACCTGTGTTTCTTGTACCGCTTGGAAATAAATTTACCTTCTTTTCAGTATACCCTGAATAACAAAAGGAAACACACACCCAAATGCTTCACCGTCAACACTGGCGTGCGCGTGCCATTCTTTTCTTATGCGCCGCTCGCCTAACTTTTTTTTTAATGTATTTGTTTTAAGCAGTGCGGCTCGCCACACTTCATCTTCATCAATGGTGGCTTTGCACCTTTCTTTTCTTTTGTGTAGCTTGTCCAATTATCTTTTCTGCTGTGTAGGCGGTGCAAGGAGTTTTCTGCACCGCCTACTCCATGCCACCTAATGGGGCAGGACAAAAGAACACCCTTTTCTTTCCCTACCCGCCCCTGCTGAGGCGCGGTGTCGGTACCTTACACTGCCTTGTGTTCCTTGCTGCCGCAGGGTAGGGAGTCTTTTTTTTTTAAATACTTTTTTTTTATTGAAGTTTGTCTGTGTTACAGTATTATGCAGTCAAGAACAGTAACAAATACATTCTACGAAATACACCTCAACTAGGGGAACATGCCCCCCGCCTTGCATATCGTAAAGGGTCTGAAATCACTTGCTCATAATTATATATTGTGTATTTACATTCTGAATCATGAACAGTGCAGAACAGTAGTGAACTGGCGTACATCCGGGGATCGTATGCTACAGTGGTTTAGCTCAAATATCGTCGAATCCGCTGCAATGGAGGTCCCTATCACTTCCTATACAGATTAACTGCCACTGTCAGTTGCTCACCTCTATGTGAGGGTAGTAAGTGGTTGTATTCCATCAACTATCCCGTGGGGTAGTACCTCCTGGACACCAGCCCCCTCCTGTGTCTCTGGGGTGATGTCTGTGTTGTCAGTTGTGGAGAGAAGGTATGCTGTTAGTGGGTTCCTTATATCTCTGGGCCAGGAGGTAGGCGGGAGCCGTTCGACATAGCTAAGTGATTGCTCCTGCCAGGTTGTGAGCTCGTGTATCCATTCTTTGAATTTAGGGGCTCGGCCCCTTCCCCCATCTGGTTTTCCTTGGAGCACAGAGTTTTAGAGAGCTGTAGTATGCGTCTAGCTGTGGATCAGGCTGCACCGGTGGGGCTGTGGCGTGAGCCAACAACAGCAGCCGTGAGAGGCGATTGAGGCAGGCAAGGAGCGAGCGTTTACATGGACGCTGCGGAGGAGGAGGCTCAGAGGCTAGCGGCAGCCGTCTCAGCCATCGAAGGTTCTGCCTGCACGCCAGCCCAAACCTGCCTGCCCCTCCTGCTGAATTTGAACACTCCCTGTTTACCTCTGTGACCGCTGCGGTGGCAGTGAGGCTACAGGGTCAAGGTCGCTAAGGTCACCAGTGAGAATTGAGCATAGCCCTGCCCTGCTCATTCTGAGGGAGCCTTAAGTAGCAACAAGGGGCTGCAAGGAGCTGCAAGGGTCGGCCACAAGGTGCAGCAAGGATCAGCGAAGGAAGAAAAGGAGCCAGCTGATCAAGATCGTCGCTAGCACCAGCAGCAGTAGCGCGAGGTGAGGCCCACGGACAGCTCTTTAGTTAGTCCTTATCGGCTGGGGTCAGCTGGGGTTGAGGCGGAGGCTGAGGTTCGGGACTGTGGGGGCGATTTGGCGTGAGAGGCTGTGGATCGGCAGAGAGTGTGGATCTACAACGGCTGCAACCTCTGGTCCCTGGTCGTCCTGCTTGTGACGTTTGCAAGCCTGCAATTCCCCCAGAGGCTTACAGCGCTCCGCCATTCCACCCCACTCCACAGCCACCCTACAGCTGAGAAAATACCGATATCACTATGCCAAGACCCCAAAAGGCATCATAAAAGACACCCCGGCATCCCCCAGCATCTTCAGCATCTCCTGCAAGCGATCCGGAAAATAGAATCTCTCCGGGAGTCAAGCAAGGGGGGGGGGGGGGGTCTGCCAAAGCAGTGGGAGTCAGTGGCAGCCGTGGGAGCCTTGAGTTTAACTAAAGAACTTCTTTAAGCGGGGACGGGCAGTCTGCCAACCTGCCAACCAGCAGAAGGGAAGCAGGGAAAAGTTGCTCCAGTTGCGCACTTCTCCTTCTCCCTGTTTGGTATAGCAGCGAGGAGCACCCTGAGAGGCTTAAGAGCGAAAGAGCGAGCAGGAGCAGGAAGTGAGCAGGAAGAGAGAAGCTTGTCACCAGTATAACAAAAAAAAGACACCAGGAATCGTGGCCACAATAGACAGCTAACAGACAACCAAGACAGCTTCCTCAATCTAACAGCGTATAACTCTCAGCATTTTGGGACTTAATACACTCTTTGACCCCAGATCTCTGTTTCATTACTGAAACTTGGTTGAAGCCCCACACGGTATCTGCTATTACATTGGGAATACCTTTGGGATACAAATTTTATCACTCTGACCGCCCTGATAAAACAGGTGGCGGTATCGCCATAATTTATAAAGAGTCCCTTAAATTAGACATTTTGGACAAACAATGTAGCAAGGAAATGGAAATAATGTTTTTCAGAATTATTTCCTCAAACAGAAAGACTTGTAAAGGCGTACTTGTATACAGACCACCCCCTCCATGTCCCAGCTTTTCTACATCTCTGTTAGAGATGTTAGGCCCTCATTTACGGGCCAATGAGGACTTTCTCCTTCTTGGAGATTTTAATATTCATACTGACCAACCCGACTCCATAGGCGCAAAAAGCCTGTCTACTGACATGGATACCATCGGTCTGACACAAAAAAATCAGGATCCCACTCATGAAGGTGGACATTGTATTGACCTGATATACACCAACTTTGACAACATATTGTGTCATAAACCCACCCAAGTCAACTGGTCAGATCATTTTTTATTACAATTTACTATTTTTAAAGCCAACGTAGGTCCCCATAAGAAACCTCTACCCTCCACCATACGCAGACAGTGGCACAAACTTACACTGGAGACGCTACAAAAGGTGTGGGAAAAACCCGAGATCAGAGATGCTGAAGAAGTAGAACACAAGCTTACCATGTTCCAGCAATCTCTTACCGTAGCCATGGATAAAATTGCCCCCCTGAAAACATTTAAACAGCACCCCGTAGCCAAAAAGGAAAAATGGTACACCGAGGCTCTCAGGAAAGAGAAGCAAGAATGCAGGAGGATAGAGAAAAGATGGAGGAAATCACACTCTGAGGAGAACAAAAAGGCACATCGTGCAGCGCAAAACAACTATTACAAACATATCAAAGCTGCCCGTAAAAACAATATCGCTCAACAACTTATAGAAGCCGGAAATTCTCCTAAAGAATTGTATAGGATCCTTGAAACTTTTACAAAACCCATGGCTTGTATAAGTCCAGATGACTTCTCACAAAGTCTATGTGAAGAAGTTTCATCATACGTCGAAAACAAAATAGAAGCCATCTACGAAAAAATTCTTGTATCCCAACCAAATAGTGATATCCTGAATATCTCCTCCCCTAATAAAAATATCAACTCCACACTAACTACATTCCCTCCTGTCAATACTGAAGAGCTTTACACAATAATGACCCAAGTAAAATCTGGATCACCGAATGACCTTATTCCTGTTAAAACTCTAACCTCCCTCCGCACCCTGCTAGCCCCCCACATTCAGGATGTAATCAATCAGTCTCTCAAAGAGGGAAAAGTACCAGCTGAGTGGAAAAATGCAGGCGTGAACCCCATCCGCAAGAATGCGGCGCTCCCGTGGACAGAGCTCTCCAACCTCCGTCCCATCTCCCTTCTGCCTTATTACAGCAAGATGGCCGAGAAGCATGTCAATACACACCTGTCCAGCTACATCGAGGCAGCGGGCGGCCTAGACCACTCGCAATCTGGTTTTAGGCCCAACCATAGCACCGAATCAGCCCTCCTCTCAGTGACAGATAACATCAGAATGTCACTTGACAGGGGGAGCTCAGTGATTCTGGTGCTATTGGATTTGTCCGCTGCCTTCGACACGGTGTCGCACAAAATTCTCCTCGACCGTCTGAAGGCAGTGGGAGTAAAAGGGACCGCCCTTGCGTGGCTTGAAAGCTTTCTTGCAGACAGACAGCAAGGGGTCAAATTGGGCTCCCATAAATCTGTCTGCAGGAAGCTCACCAAAGGTGTACCACAGGGCTCGTGTCTGAGCCCCACGTTATTTAACGTATACGTGGCCCCTTTGGCAGAGATTATAAGATCATACGGGTTCTTTCCAATCTCTTACGCTGACGACACTCAGCTGTTGTTCCCCTTTCAGACCATTACACCTGCAGTCATGAAATCTTTCCAAGATGGAATGAGAGCGGTGGCGGGTTGGATGGCCCAGAACTTCCTCCAATGCAATGTGTCCAAGACGGAAGTCATGTTGTTCGGAGGGGCCACCAGGCTCTGGTCGCCGGATTGGTGGCCACTCGAGCTAGGACCTGTCCCAGCGCCCAAACTAACCATTAAAAATCTGGGAGTGCGCCTGGACCAAGCCCTGATTATGAAAGATCATGTCAGTCAGGTCACGGGAACATGTTTCCGTACAATAGGTCTTCTACGGCGTATCTTCCCTTTCCTACCTAACACCCATAGGAAAACACTGGTACAGGCACTAGTTCTTGGACGAGTGGACTATTGTAATAGTCTACTCATTTCCGCCAACCATGAACAACTACGCAAACTGCAGGTGGTGCAGAATACTGCGGCAAGACTCATCCTGAATGCCCCTCCCCGCACCCCTTCTCGCCCTCTTCTTTCCCACCTTCATTGGCTCCCGGTGCAACAGCGAATAAATTTTAAAATCTGCTGTATCATGCACAAGTGCATATATGGGTCGGGTCCCAAATACCTAAAAGAGATTTTTCTTCCCTATTCCCCTGGACGTGCTCTGCGTTCCAGCAACACTATGCTGCTGCAGGTACCCAAAGTCACCAGAGCTAGGCAGGGAGGGCGAGCACCCTCCCTTAAAGGCCCCCTGCTGTGGAACTCTCTTCCACCCCAACTGAGGCTAATCACTAACCTCTTTTCCTTCAGGAAAAAACTAAAGACTCACCTGTTCGCACAAGAATAATCCGGCCCTTCTCTCTGTTTTCCCCCTCACTATAAATTGGCCAACTCATGCAGAAGCTACGCGCAGAGATACCCCTTCGGGGCTGATTCAGGCGCGCTACAAGACTATAAATAAATAATAAATAAATTTTGCACGCAATAATGCGGTCCGGAAAGACAAGGCAGCAGGCACCAGCAAACCCTGCCAAAAGGATGAGGCGTGCAGCCAAGCAGACATTAAAGCAGGGTGGCGCTGAAGCAGACGCAAGGATAAAAGGCGAAGTTTTCAATTTAACTTCTCCACTCCTTACCAACTCAGAGTCCTTGTCAAGCGGGAACGCAAGCGGTACATGCAGCGATTCAATCCTGACTTAAGTCATGTTACCAACCCAAAATCTACATAAAGTTTTCATTCCTAAAAGATGCCGGGCCCGCACTGTGTATAAACAGCAGCAAAGTAACTAATCTCCCAGAGCCACTCCAACCCCTACATGCACATCAAACGGAACATCAGGTGGTAGGACAACAGCAATGGCAGCAGCAACTGCAGCAGTGGGGGCCAGACTGCAGAAGCTCAGCAGTCACCGGCAAAAGTAATGGTAGCGGAAACGTGAGCCCTGAAGAGGGAGAAGTATCACCAGCCATAACTAAGACGACGAAACACCAGGGTTCAGAGAGAAACTATCACCCGGGACACGTTGTGCTGAGTCAACTGGGGCTTCTTTCCCTATAATCATTGCAATAGACAATGAGCACAAGCAGGACACAGGCAGTCAGCTACAGAGCACCAACAGCAGAGGGCGGAGAGGAAGGTACGGAGGAAAAAAAGGGGGAAATTACTAATAACTGCACCTCCCATAACTATAACTGTACCTCTGACAAGTACATCAAAGATGGACCCTTAGACAAAATGTCCCCACAGGTACAGGAAGGCGATGCGGAAACTCACGGAGAACAGGAGCTCAGCATAGCTTCTCATGGTCCCCTACAGCGACTGGACACGCTATTAAATGCCAACACGGAGGATAACCGCAACTAAAACCGCCTGACCTTGGACACCTTGCAGTTGGACTCACCGGAAAGACTGGGGTCACGTAAACACGAGACGTGCAGAGTAAACATGAGCGAGCATGGCTGACACGAGCAAAGGATACAGTGAAGAATCCTTCAATATACCAAAAAATATCAACATCGGGGAATCGTCGTCCGCACAAGATGGCCAGGAAAAACCTAACACTCCACATGGTCCCGCCTCTCTCTCTGTCGCAGCTCAACAAGCTCAATCTGTCCGTAACACGAATCAAGCAGCAGTAGGATCCGTAAAGTTTCACGGAACTGAACCTGAGTCATCATATCTTACTCCTGAAGAATGGGAGGAATTGGTTGTGTCTTATCCCACTGCCTTTGGAGGCGAGGTGGAAAGAAGAAATAACAGGTCTCCAATATTCAATAATGAAAAAGCTAAAAGACAAAGCAAAGACGGCGTCTGGTGCACTTTATTGCAAACAATGCAAACGTCTGTGAATGCACTGCAGTACCATTCAGACAAGATGGACCTCCAGCTGTCAGTCCTCAATACACTCTCCATTTATGTCGTTGGCATAGACGACAAGCTGGCAGACCTCAACAATCTGATCAAGAGGGCTCAGTCAGAGACCAAATTTGCAAAGGCTAGCTGCACCTGTATAACAATTGTGGACAAGCTAGCAACATTACCATCAGCACTGGACAACCTTCTTGCCGATATTTGGAAAGCAGTGCCAGCACAAACAGTGCCTGGTGTGGCCCACACCAGCATTAGTAGTCGGCAAACAACAAAGCCAAGAAAAGCCCAGGGCCCCAAGGCCCAGGTTAAGCTACCTGCAATTGCGGCCCAGACAGCAGACGGAGGCAGGCTCCTGAGGGGGGGGTATTACTGTTATCAGGGTTAAATAACGGTGCACTAGCCGAAGGAACAACAGCAACCCTGATGAGCAAAATCATTCAACCCAGCAAATCCCCGGAAAATCAGGAACTGACAGACTGTGCACAGTAATTTTCTAAAAAGCGGAGAAAAAAAGGAGGAAGGGCGGAACCAAAAATCCACTCAGGATCTGCCACAGAGTAAGGAAGAAACATACAGTCCCCGGGTCGAACTAACAGAGGATCAATTGATCTATCCTTGTAGGGAAGAAGCAAACGCGGTCTCAGGTCGAGAAGAGGATAAGAGCCCAACCCAGTATAAAGCACTGGAAATCACTTTGCATTCAATTGCCAATGACTCAAATACTGATGGTCCGGCACAAAACCTAAGGACCAAGAACAGGAGTACGATAGGGGAACCATTGATAACTACAAAATCATCAACCACTGGACCGCAGGAGCCAGTAGGGGAAAAAGTAGCCTCACAAAGAAGCACTTGCAGGGAGGGAGAGACAACTAAAACATCAGCGTCAAGCACAGAGCAAGCCGCAGCAAGCAACAGCCAATTTCTCGGTCTTACTATACCAGTGCGGAGGCCATCACTATTAACAGAGGTCTCAATAGCGATAGAGAACACTCAGGACTCACAAACAGGGCAGTCCGGTACAACAACTACAATTATGTTCTACCCAGAGTATATATCAAAGGGACGGGTCGACATATTAAACAGAGGCAACATTTTGCGCTTGCTAAGGTCCACCAACGCTTTAAAGAACATAAAAACCACTGACCTGGAATCAGTTGAGTTCAAAGAATTGCCTGATTACCCATGCGCAGAGTCAACGAAAACAGTCTGGGCTACACCAGACCTAGCTGAGAGAATCCTAAAAGAACAAAACAGGTTCAACGATTGGGGCATCAAACTTTGGCCACTTGAAAAACCAAGGTATCCTGACCCCTAGTTGTCCGAACCTAAGCACCGGGAAGATAACCCCGGCTCCGGACAACTGAGCCCACGATTATTCTCAGTACTGTGAGGGGCACGTAGCAATAGCACAGGGGTAGTAGAGAACACATTGCACTTAGGGCACATGCGGACAGAAGCAGATCAACACCGGAGTGGAGCACGATTACCAGGACAATAAACATCAAAACTGAAAGACCGTGACATTCTCAGAAGTATGCACTCCCACTCAAAAATTCATTGAAAATCTGCTCCTAGAATATCAATGGGCTGGGAGATCAGACCTCGGACCCAGAACTGCAATCTTACCTGCAAAAATTTGATATAATTTCACTCAAAGAAACATGGAGCGAAGCACCGACGGCACTGCCAGGCTTCAACATGCTTCACCTACCGGCAATTAGAAACGCTAAATTTGGACACAAAAAGGGTGGTTTAGCTTTATACAGTTCTATAAGTAGTATCTACGCAGCAGAACCTTTACCATACAACTTAGTGCCACCAAACCAGATACAAGTAATCCGAATTGCTTTACAGGGGAGGATAAGAAAAGAACATATAATACTTGTGAACCTCTATCTGCACCCACGTCACAAAAACAAAAGGAGTCAACAATTAAAGGAGGAGCTGGTGAAAATTATAACAGAGGAGAACACAAATAACTGGATAATCACAGGGGACTTCAACCTAAACATGCTGAGGAAACGAGTTGTTGACATCAACTCAGAAGACGATCCATTTGCATGGGAGGAAATGTCCCAAGACATCAGCACAGATGGAAGACTCACAAACACCTCAAAATCTGTTGTCACTTTTAGAACAATTGGGCTCACGAGCACTTAACGGCAGATTTCCTTAAGATCATCTACCAACAGCAACTTTTAACAATGCATCAACAAGATCCACAATTGACTTTACATTCTGCTCTCGCTATATATTCACAAGAGTAAAAAACTACTGCATTGGAAGTGTAGATTTCAGCGACCACTTACCCCAAGAAATCACAATAGAAGATCAATCATTATATAAACTGCCCGTAGCAAATACAATCTGCTCAGATTATACCAACAACGAAAGAAGAGTGAAATGTAGAACCAATGATCCAGAGGGACGCCTATTTTCAGCAAAACAGCTTTGGAAAAAAGGGAAAGCAGCCAACTCCGACATAATTGCAGGCTGGGAGGAATTCACAAACTCCCTACGTAATAGCTACGGAGATTTAAAGGGGCATTTTCGAAGTAGGAGAATAAAGTTCCATCAAAACCTATGGTCAGGCCCCATCTTACGGAACAACGTTAAACTAAAACAGCTAAAAGTACGGATAAACAACACACTGCGGAGGCTGAATAACGATCACTCAGCACTGCAAGGATTGCGGCAGTTGAAAGCTACCCACAAAAAACTTATATGGCAAGATAAAAAGGAAGCAGAGGAATCTCTTTGGGCTACACTCCTGTACGATATTAAAAGCAACAGCGCACAATTTTGTAAAAAGATTAATGCCCTATCTAACCTATCAGTACATCAGCTCCAATGTCACTGAAGAAGCTTGGATAAACTACCTCGAATCCCATTTTAATAAAAAACAGTCTTTCGAAATTTGCTTAAATAACCCCGCGCCCAGCATGGAAACCCATCTGCACCAGCGACACCTCAATAAAGATTACGGTCAGAACCTCACATTCACAAAGAACCAAATTTTTAAGAGAATTCTGAAGGGTAGGCGAGAGGGAGTTCCTGGCCCAAATGTGATCCCACCTATACTGGTCAAACAAGATCCTGAATTTTGGTCCATAGTCCTAAAACCGATCTTTGATGAAATCCTACAGACATCAATAATACCAGCATCGTGGAAGGGCTCAATAATCTCACCCTTTTACAAAAAAGGCAACAGGAGCGACCCAAAGAGCTATCGCCTGGTAGCTCTTCTGGACAATGAGGCCAAATATTACGCCGGGGTTCTTCTACAAGAATTAACAACATGGGCCACAGAAATCTAAGCAATACTGTACAATCAAACTGGTTTCTGCAGAGACATGGGCACTGCTACTAACATCTCCGCCCTCTCTCTAATGATTGATACCGCACTTGTAATCAAACAGCCTTTATACACCTGTTTCATTGATTACAGTTCAGCATTTGATCATATAAACAGAAATATTCTGTGGCACAACCTAAAAACGTTAGGAATCCCACCATTACCCCTGAGACAACTAATTATTTTGCATAGGAACACCTGGGTACAAATAAAGCTGGGGGCAGGAGACCACCTATCAAAAAAGATCAATACGACTTCAGGACTAAAACAAGGGTGCGTACTTGCCCCAACACTCTTTAATCTATTTATGGCCGAGCTTTCAATCCAACTCAATGGAATTAATGCACACGCCCCGAAGTTAGGAGGTCATCAGCTATCTAACATTCTATATGCAGATGACTTGTGCTCATCAGCAGGACACCCATCTGACTACAACGTCTGCTGGATACTACACTTCAATATTCAGACATCAATAGACTAAGCATCAACCAAGATAAAATAAGTCGTGTGTAAACCAACGGAAAACAAAAACAAAGTATAACTGGCACCTGGCAAAAGTTAAACTTGAATATAAATATCTGGGAGTTATGATTGATAGCAAAGGCAACTTCAAAGCACAATGCCAGGCAAAAAAAGGGGGGATTAACAACAACGATTGCACTAAGAAACTTGAAAAATACAACCGCTGGCCCAAGCTTTCCCCCTCTGACCAAGGTGATACAGGCCAAACGTTTTCCATCAATCACATATGGAAGCGAAGCTATGAGAGGGAGCGAAGCAGAAACTTTGAATGGCATCATTGCCAGAGAGCTGAGAATAATATATGGTTTGGCTGGATATACATCTCCTGCGCAAATGCAGCTCGAATTTGGGATACAAAGACAGGAGCTAGCTAGAAAAGTAGCTTTTGTTAAAACCTGGTTCAAGATCAAAAAGGGGCAGCCAGAAACATTAAACTTCTACTTGTGGAGAGAAGTAGAAACCATGGAAACCTGCCCAGCCAGACACTTTCTGGACACTGCACTTGATCAGCTGGGGTTACTGCAACTCTGGGCAACGTCGGGGACTATGGCAAGCTTAAAAAAAATTGTGAACAACATTGTTAAAAAAGAGATCAGTTTACAAGACAAAACCGCTTTGACTGAGCGTTCACATGGCTGGCTCACTCTTCAATCTTACAGTAAAGCGACTCCTCAAGCTTATCTACACGCCAACTTCTCTAAAGCCACCAAAGAGAAGTTTTTGAAATTTAGATTAGGGGTATTACCAACAGCATACCATCTGCCACCTTGGCTGCGCCCGCCTAAGCCAGCAACGTGCCGCCTGTGCGGGGAAAGAGAGGAGGACATAGTCCACATCATTACCATCTGCCCTGAGCTGATGCGGGAACGCCGGTAACTTTTCAGACCCATTTTTAACAAAAACCAAATACGGACGCGCCGACAAGCAGTGCTTGCAAGCTTCTCAGGCGATGACATTCAATTAAGCTGCTACTTGGTCAAATTTTTAACCGCAGCATATCTTCGATTAAAACAGCTATCATCGGATCATCGATGAAGCTGTACTGGAACAGAGATGGCGACGACCTGTCAATCCTTTGCGCTCACATCTGTAACTTTGTTTTTAAGCATACCATTTTTTTTTTGCACATACAAGCTTCAAAGAAAAATACGAAAAGGTTATTTACCCTTGTATAAACCTATTAATGTTGGGACGGGTCTATGCACTACAAACATGCACTGATCACGGCCTCACTAACTGCTCTTTACCTCAACCGATAAAAATGAAGAAACAACACTACGGGTCATCAAGGTTGGGGGAGGGGATCCGCTCCGTGATCTTAATGTGCGCTTTTTAATTGAGGTCATAAGCTTATTTTAAACTAATGTTTTATTGCTTATAACAATGCTCATATATATTTTTTGTAATGGTTTTAATGAACTGCACAATAAACATACCTTTCCTACCTTTCCTTCCCCCATCTACATGCTACCCTTCGATTTGCTATTAGGAAGCCTAGAGCTAAAAACTTCTTGTATGCAGTGTCGACATTGTGTGTAGCCTAGCAAGGCTATATCCGGTGATGCTTGTAATGGCGTATCTATCATTCTCGACATACCCGTGAACACCTGTTGCCAGTACTGTTGGATGGTGGGGCACAGCCAGGCCAGGTGGAGAAAATCCACTCCCTCGCCTCTGCACAACTATCATCCTCCCTTAGCTTGAATTTATAGAGCTTGGCAGGGGTGTAGTATAGCCTGTGCAGGAACTTTTAGTGGCTGAGTCTCAATCGGCTGCTGACTGTTATTGCCTCTGTCTGCTTGCAACCAAATTCCCACTGTTCATCTGTTATTTGTCTCCCTAAATCGGTGTCCTTCTCAAGGCGGGCCCTCAAGGCTCGTGGTTTTGGTACGTTTTGTGTATGGTGGTAGATGAGTGAGGTGACATGCTGAAGCGGTTCTGCTTGTAACAGTGCATGAAGCGGTGGCAGTGTGGGTGGCTCTAGGGGAAATGCTGGTGTGGCTGCTTGAACACTGCCTGAGTCTTACATAAAGAAATAGTTTCGTGGTGGAATGGAATGGAATGGAAGTGCATTTATAGAGCGCACGGCTACCCGGAAGCATCACAGTGCTAGTAACCGACACAGGAGACCAGAAGGGCTAAGGAAAGAACATGGTCTTTAATTGCTTCCGGAAAGCCAGATGGTCCGGAATTGAGCGTAGCTGAAGAGGCAAGGCATTCCAAAGTTTGGAGGCATTATTAGAGAAAAGCCTGCCACCACTCCTGGACCTCTTGATCCTGGGGATCTCTACCAAGTGCAGATCATGTGAGCGAAGCTTCCGATTGGCTTTGTATGGACGAATCATGGTGGAAATCGTAGGTGGCCCTAGTCCCTGCCTTGTTTTATGTATTAGACACAGGGCCTTAAACTAAATCCGTTCCTGAACTGGGAGCCAGTGGAGGGAGCTTAGGGCCGGTTTAGCTGACTGCCTAGTGGAGGTTCCCCTCAGCAGTCTTGCTGCACTATTTTGTATGGTTTGAAGTTTTCTAACTGCGGAGATGTTCGCGCCCAGATACAGGGCGTTCCCTTAATCCAATCTGGAGAGTATTAATGATTGTACCAGTACTTTCTTGGCCACAGAGGGAAGAAGGGGAAAGACCTTTCAGGCCATTCTAAGTAGGCCGTAGCAAAGAACTGCCATTTTCCTGGCTTGAGTCCGAAGGCTAAAGTCCTGGTCCAGCCATACACCTAGGCTCTTAATTTCCGATTTCGGGATTGGGGCTGGGCCCATACAAGAGGGACACATCAGGCTCGGGTTAAAACTGAGAGAATTGCCTAAGATCATAATCTGTTTTTCCTCCATTAAGCCTAACCTGAGAGTCGTCTATCCAGTTTGAGATATCGTTTAAACAGGAGTAGAGGGTATGAATTTCCTGATCGGCTTGTTTGAGCCTGACCACCAGCAGAGTGTCATCGACGTAGGTGACTATCCGGATTCCATGTGGATCTATTCTGGCTGCTAGAGCGGACATATACACATTGAATAGAGTTGGACTGAGCGAGGAGCCCTGAGGCACCCTGCTCAGAAGGTATATGGGCTTAGAAACAATGTGTTCGAGGCATATGAGCTGCAGATCTCACACTGTGCATTAGATCGCCACCTGGTGTTGGGCTGGGATGATTGCATGTTGTTGTCGTTTTGGAAGAAGTCTTTGTAGTCACGAGATAGGTGACTCTTCCCTTGGACGATAGTGCGCATGGGCATCAGCTCCATCCTTAGATTGTTTTTTTTCTGCCACTGGGTTCGGATGCAACTTTTCCGCTCCGGTTCGAAACTACTTCCAAGTAGTTCGATGCATCAGAAAACTTACTTCAAACTCTTCTAAACAACTTTTGACGTCAAGAAACATAGACTAAATCTCGTCAGCTCGATTCTGGTCGTCAACGCAGGCCCTTGGGCCTATCCACGCCGTGCGGCCTACAGCTCATGGAAAGGACGCCGTTCAAGAAATGCCCTCAGTGTGGAGCAAAATTCCTGCACAGTGACCATCACAAGGTCTGTAACCTGTGCTTATCACCAGAACACAATGAATACAGCTGTCCAACCTGCGCATCCTTTCGATCCAAGAAGACTATTCGAGATCGAAGGGCCCGTCAACAAATCATGCAGAGATCAGCTCCGGAACCAGACAACCTCTTCGAAGTTCCAGATGTCCACGAGGAAGATTCCGAAGATCTCAAAATCGTATCTGGGGCAGACGACTCCGATGACTCCATACCTTCGGGTCAACGCATGAGTACTACTGCCCCTGCCCCATCCCCAACACCCAAATCGAAGCCAAAGGTCAACACTCCGCCTCCGGGGCCCAGTCGCGACCGGAAAACTGCTTCAGAAGCCCCGCCTTCGGGCTCGGCTCCGAAGAAAATAAAAAATCCTTCTGGTAGCTCGGGATCGGCACCGAAACCGAAAGATGTCCCGGTTCCGAAAATAATTCTAAAATCGACTCCAAAAGATAAATCGGCTTAGAGTATAAAAAAGACTGTTTCCGACGCTTCCACGCCGGCGAAACCAGCTTCGGCTTCAAAGCCAAAATCTTCGGAGCCAAGATCTACGCCAAAGGACTCTGCCTCAACTCGTAAGGCTAAAGACACACAAAAGACACAACCACGCTCGAAACCGAACAAATCGGCACCGAAAGTGGTTCCTGAGGAAGAGGAGCTTTTTCACTCTGATCCTCGACAGAAAAAGATCTATATTGACCCAGACACAGGACATGTCTACTGGGCCACACAGAAAGTGGAAATTGGATACAGCACTTCCACATCCAGTGCCTGTAAAGAAGAAGGACTTTGCAACATCACCAATGCGCTTTTCTTCTCCTATCCCTCAATCTATATCTCTTCCTCTTCCTTCACCACCTCAAAATTCTCCCCCTCATTTTTCACCACAACATACACCTCCTCATAATAATGACGATGATGAGATTATGGGGGGAGGGAATGACCCAAATGACCCTTTTAACTACCCAACAGATCCACCTGACTGGGAGTACCCAATCCCACCAGATGTTCCACAAGATGTACCAGATATTCCTGATCCATATGCATACCCATCCAAACCTTCACCTCCTGAAGATAATATTGGGTTTGGACACTTACTTAATAGAGCTGCCATCCATCATGGAGTCACAATGCACTCTGATGAGGCAAAGGATGATTTTCTACTTTACACTTTTGTGAGCAAGCCCAGAGATACAGTGAAAATTCTACCTATGATCAAAGGAGTAATTAAACACGCGCCAGAAGTTTTTAAAGACCCTGTCCGGGCTAGGATCATAAAACCCCACAATAGAAAAGAAATATAGGCCTGCTCCTGGGCATCCTGCATACATTAAAGGACCGTTACCCTTAGACTCACTAGTCATTTCCAACGCTAGAAAAAGAGCAAACTCGCAAACATCAGGTGATGCACCTCCATCTGATAAAGTCAAAGATGATAGATGCTTCAGGCAAGAGAATAGCTGCCCAAACAAGTAACTCATGGCACATAGCTAATACACAAGCCCTCCTCGCAAGATACGACAGAGCTCATTATGATCCACTAGAAACACTCCTACAGCATTTACCTGACCAATATAAAGCACAAGCTAATGACCTTCTACAAGAAGGTAAGCTAATTTCTAATGCTCCATCAAGTGTGCGCTTGATGCAACAGACACTGTGTCTAGAGCAATAAATACTAGCGTCCTCCTCAGACGACATGTATGGCTACGCATCTCAGGATTTTAGCAAGAGGTGCAAACTACCATATTAAATCAACCATTTAATCAACAGCAGCTTTTTGGCCCAGCTGTAGACACAGCACTTGAAAAAAGATACTGAGACTGCCAAATCTATGGGAGCTTTGCAGTCCACACAAACAAGAGGCTCCTTTCGTCGCTCCTTTTATAGAGGAGGCTCCAAACAAGCTGGAGCAGACAACTCCGCTTCTTTTAAAAACAATACACAAGCATCCGCCAATAGAGTATACTTTAAAGGAGGATACAGAGGCAATAACAATAAAGGCAGAGGGAGAGGTAATAACAATAATTGGACCTCTCCCAACACAAAGCAGTGACTTGCTTCCGCTCCCCCAACAGCATTCCATTCCAGTAGGGGGGAGAATAGCACAGTTCCTACCTGTCTGGAATTCCATCACAACAGACAAGTGGTTAAGACAAATTATCCAATATGGCTACTGCCTAGAACTCACAGCTACCCCTCCACATATACCGCCCAGACAGCGTCCAATGTCTACAGAACACCTTGCGCTGCTCAAACAAGAGGTTCTATCATTGCTTCGAAAAGACGCAATAGAAATAGTTCCATTACAACACCAAGGGACAGGGGTTTACTCGCTGTATTTCCTAATACCCAAGAAGGACGGGACACTGAAACCAATTCTCAACCTCAGGCCCTTCAATCTGTATATACACTCGGATCATTTTCATATGATCACTTTACAACAAGTGCTCCCATTGTTGCAACAAGGCGATTTCCTTACTACACTAGATCTCAAGGACGCCTACTTCCACATTCCCATACATCCTTCTCACAGGAATTTTCTAAGGTTTGTGCTAGAAGGACAACACTATCAGTTCAAAGTCCTTCCATTTGGGGTCACAACTGCACCAAAAGTGTTTACAAAGTGCCTAGCAGTAGTAGCAGCACATCTCAGAAGACAACACATACATGTCCTCCCATACCTAGACGATTGGCTCATAAAAGCCAAGTCTTTCAACCAGTGTGTCCAACACACATTTCAAGTCAAGTCAAGTCAAGTCATAACATTTATATAGCGCACTACATACCCAGAGGGTTTCAAGGCGCTTAGGAAGGGGAGGTGGATTATTTGTCAAATATCCACGTTTTAAGCTGCTTTCTGAACGCTAGGTGATTCTGGGTGAGGCGAAGGTAAGCGGGGAGCGAGTTCCATGTTTTGGCAGCCAGGTATGAGAAGGATCTGCCTCCCATGGTGGTCTTGTTGATGCGAGGAACAGTGGCGAAGGCTTGTCTGGAAGAGCGAAGTTGGCGGGAGGGGGTGTAGAAGGACAGTCGAGAGTTGAGGCAATCTGGTCCGATGTCGTAGAGTGATTTGTGTGCGTGGGTAAGCAGTCGGAAAGTAATCCTCTTATTGACGGGTAGCCAGTGGAGGTCTTTAAGGTGACCAGAGATGTGTTCGTTGCGTGGGATGTCTAATATGAGCCTGGCTGAGGCGTTTTGGATTCGTTGTAGTTTCTTCTGGAGTTTAGCGGTGGTACCTGCGTAGAGGGTGTTTCCGTAGTCCAGTCGGCTCGTGACTAGAGCGTGGGTGACTGTTTTCCTTGTTTCGGAGGGGATCCAGCGAAATGTTTTTCTGAGCATGCGAAGAATGTTAAAGCAGGAAGAGGATACGGCGCTGACTTGTCTGTTCATTGAGAGTGAAGAATCCAGGATGACGCCAAGGTTCCGTGCGTGGTCTGTCGGGATGGGTGCATTTCCGAGTGCTTCTGGCCACCAGGAGTCGTCCCATGCAGAGGGGGATTTACCTAAGATGAGGACTTCTGTTTTGTCTGAGTTCAGTTTCAGACGGCTTTGTTTCATCCATTCGGCGACTTCTTTCATTCCTTCGTGTAGGTTAGTTTTGGCGGTGCTGGGGTCCTTGGTGAGAGATAGGATCAGTTGAGTGTCATCCGCGTAAGAGATGATGTTGAGGTTGTGTTGGCGGGCGATGGCCGCGAGGGGGCTCATGTATACGTTGAAGAGGGTGGGACTGAGTGAGGATCCTTGTGGTACGCCGCAGATGATTTCAGAGGCCTCGGACTTGAATGGTGGGAGGCGGACTCTCTGGGTTCTTCCGGTGAGGAACGAGGTGATCCATTCCAGTGCCTTTCCTTGGATTCCGATGTTTCTGAGGCGTTGTAAAAGGGTGCTGTGGCAGACTGTGTCGAAGGCTGCAGAGAGGTCGAGGAGGATGAGGGCGACTGTGTCTCCATTGTCTAGTAGAGTTCGAATGTCGTCTGTTGCTGCGATGAGTGCGGTCTCAGTGCTGTGTTTGGCTCGGAAGCCGGACTGTGAGGAGTCGAGGGATTTGTTGGCTTCGAGGAAGGTGGCGAGCTGGTTGTTGACAGCTTTCTCGATGACTTTGGCCGGGAATGGAAGAAGCGAGATGGGGCGGTAGTTTTTGAGTTCGGTGGGGTCTGCTGTTGGTTTCTTCAGAAGGGCGGTGAGTTCAGCGTGTTTCCATTCTTCTGGGAAGGTGGCGGAGTTGAAGGAACAGTTGATGACGTCTCGGAGGTGCGGAGCTATGACGGAGTCAGCTTTGTTGAAGATGTGGTGGGGGCATGGGTCTGTGGGGGATCCAGAGTGGATGGAATTCATCAGGCGGATGGTGTCCTCAGTGGAGATTGGGTTCCAGGCGTTAAGGGTGTTAACGGGGGGAAGATGGTCAGCTGATGGTAGGGTGGGTTGGTTTCCGGGTTGGTTGTCGAAGCTGTTGTGGATGTCTGCAATCTTGTTGTGGAAAAAAGAGGCTAGGGAATCGCAGAGGGTTTGAGAGGGGGTGATGTCGTTGGAGTTGGCCGAGGGGTTGGAAAATTCCTTGACGATGTTGAAAAGTTCCTTGCTGTTGTGGGCGTTGTTGTCGAGTCTATCTTTGAATGCTGTTTTCTTGGCTTTTCGGATCAGTTGGTGGTGAGTGCGGATGGCGCTTTTGAAGGCGTCCTTGTTGCTGGTGGATGGGTCTTTTTTCCAGGCCTTTTCAAGGGAGCGGCATAGTTTCTTTGACTTCTTGAGATCATCGTTGAACCATGAGGCCTTCTTGAAGCCAAGTTTGTGTTGACGTTTTTTCAGTGGTGCTAAGGTGTCGGCGGTGTTGGATAGCCAAAGGGTGAGGTTGGAGGCGGCTTCGTTGGCGTTAGAAGAGAGGGCTGGGGAGGTTTGGAGGAGTGATGTGGAGATCTGGTCGGTGGTGATCTTGTTCCAGTTTCTTTGTAGAGTTGGTTGGAGGTGGATGGTGGGTTTCGGCTTGTTGTAGGTGAAGTGAACGCAGCTGTGGTCAGTCCAAAGGAGATCCGTAGTGTGGCTGAAGGAGACATGGTTGCTAGAGGTGAAGATGGGGTCGAGTGTGTGACCTGCGATGTGGGTGGGTGAAGTGACTAGTTGTTTAAGTCCGAGGTTGGCGAGGTTGTCCAAGAGGGTGGCGGTGTTGCGGTCGTTGAACTTTTCAAGGTGAAAGTTGAGGTCTCCCAGAAGGATGTAGTCTTTGGAGGGGAGCGCGTGTGGGGTGATGAAGTCCGTGATGTCTTCACTGAATTTTGCGCGGGGTCCTGGTGGTCTGTAGAGGAGGGTGCCTCGGAGTGTGGTTTTGGGGTCGATGTGGATCTGGAAGTGAAGGTGTTCAGAGTTAGCGAGGTTGGCGTCAGAGCTGGTTGAGATGCGGATTGATTTCTTATGGACGATAGCGATTCCTCCTCCTGTATGGTCGGTGCAGTCCTTGCGTGTGATCTTATAGTCATCCGGGATAGCGATGGCGATGTCAGGGGCGGAGGAAGCGTTCATCCATGTTTCCGTTAGGAAGGCGACGTCAGGAGAGATGGTGTCTAGTAGGTTCCAAAGGTCAATGGCGTGCCTGTGGACCGAGCGAGTGTTGAGAAGGATGCATTCTAGGTGGTTGGGGTCGGTAATCTGTGTTGTGGTCGCAGCGGAGATGTTGTCAGTGCCGCTAAATTTGCAGGAGAGGCAGGAGAACGGTCCATGGAAGCGTCCAGGAGCGGCTTGGACGCAGTTGGGTGCGCGACCGGGGTTAAGGGCTAGGAGGGTGGCGGCATCGTAGGTAGCGCGGGGGGGCTGGGCAGCGCGAGGGGCAGGGGGTCTGGCGCTGGGCGCGGTCCAGGCGCGGACGGGTGTAGACGGGCTTACCTTTGGCGCACCTTCGGCGTGTCCGAAGCGCGTGGACGCTGCGCGTTGGGACATTCGACATAAATGGAGAGTGTAGGGGGCGGAGCGTGGGAGGGTCAGCAGGGAGGCGGGATCAGAGAGGCGGGTCAGGGGAGAGCAAAGCACCAAATGGCGGGATGAAAGTGAAAACAAACAGCGAAGGCAGGAAACAATGCTCGCCAACAAGCTATCAGGGGCACTTAAATCCTGCACAATGTGTACACTTCAAGCGCTATCCACAGAGCAACCAACCTTGGAAGCGTTACACAACACAGATGTAAAGAGAAAATACACAGCGCTAATTCAGTGAGCACAGTTGCGATTCCTAAGCGCTACACGCTAATGATATACAAAGTGCAATAAGACTAGTGAAAGAAGCACAGAGCGTGAGGCAGATAATATGAATGCAGTTTTAAAGGCTCTGTAGGAGCGAGAGCTTCAAAGCGCGACTATGCACAGAGCGCGAGGCAGCTGATACAATTAGGTTTCTAAAGCGCTTCCAAAATGAGAGCTTCAAAGCGCTGCTATGCCGTCTGAGGCTACGATACCAGGTGCAGTCGGGAGGTCGAGGGTGAAAGAGGCTTCAGCTGCGGGCTGTAAGGGCTGCAGATAGATCGAGCAGGGAGCTTGGGGGAGCAGCCGTTCCGGACAGAATCCAGGCGGATTGCAGAATGGACTGATGTCCATTCAAACATTGCACAACTTAGGGTTCCCAATCAACTACAGCAAGTCCCATCTACAGCCCTCTCATGTACATCAATATCTAGGGGCCACAATAAACACGTCTACAGCTCTAGCTTATCCCAGTCCAGCCAGGATACACAGCATTCAAGCCTTAATCACAAGGTTTCAGAACCAACACTCTCCCAGCCGGAGTGTTCATGCAACTAATAGGCATGATGGCATCTTGCATTTTTATTGTACCACATGCAAGACTGCAAATGCGCCCACTGAAGGAATGCCTAGCACAACAGTGGAACCAGTCTCAAGGACCACTTACAGACCTGGTGTTGGTAGACAGTCGCACTCATCGCTCTCTGCATTGGTGGAGCACCAAAAACTTGTCCAGAGGTCGGCAATTCCTCCAGATAGTTCCACAGATAGTACTCACAACAGACGCATTCCTGTCAGGATGGGGAGCCCATCTCCTGCATCATACAACTCAGGGAAAATGGACCACTCTACTAAAAGTGCTCAAGATCAATCACCTAGAGCTGCTAGCAATATTCCTAGCACTCAAGTCCTTCCAAGTACATGTACAAAACAAAGCTGTCTTAATCCGTACGGATAACATGACAGCCATGTACTACATTAAAAAACAAGGAGGCACACATTCTCTGCAACTGTCCCAGCTTGCACAAAAAATTTGGAGATGGGCCATTCCAAGGAACATATATCTGCTAGCAGAACACCTTCCAAGGGGTCACAACCAGATTGCAGCTCTGTTAAGTCGACTGACACAACAGATTCACGAATGGGAACTACATCCACAAGTTCTTCTACCATTCTTTCACAATTGGGGGTCACCCAGACATAGATCTGTTTGCCACACACGAAAACGCAAAATGCTCAACCTTTGCCGCCAGGTCTTCACACCCGCTGTCCAAGGACAATGCAATATCGATGAACTGGTCAAGCAGATTTGCGTACGCTTTTCCGCCACTCCTATTAATACCACTAGTAGTGCGCAAGCTAAAACAGTCTCTCAAAATGATCCTAGTAGCTCCCACATGGGCACGCCAACCGTGGTTCACAACGCTACTAGAAATCTCTAGTTCCACCCCAAATACTGTGCCTGACACCATCCATGCTAACACAGAACCATGGAGAAATCAGGCATCCAGATCCAAGCCAATTGAATCTGGCGATCTGGCTCCTAAAGTATTAGTTTGGTTACCCTAACCTACCACTAGACTGTATGAATATCATTAAAGAAGCCAGAAGACCTACTACTAGAGCTTGCTATGCAGAAAAATGGAAGAGATTTGCCATTTACTGCAACAATAATCAAACTGATCCCGTGGATGCTTCTATCCAGAACATCATATGCTACCTTCTACACTTACAAAGATGTAATCTAGCATATTCATCCATAAGGCTACATCTTGCAGCCTTTGCTGCGTACCTACAAAATAGACCGCATCTGTCATTATTTAGAGTACCTGCAATAAAAGCATTTATGGAAGGTTTAAAAAGAATCATTCCTCCTAGGTTACCACCCTCTCCGGTGTGGAACCTAAACATTGTTCTTATCAGGCTCATGGGACCCCCTTTTGAACCTTTACACAAATGTGAACTACAATTTCTAACATGGAAAGCAGCTTTCCTTATTGCTATTACCTCTCTCAGGAGGGTAAGTGAGATTCAAGCTTTCACTATACAAGAACCTTTTTTACAATTATACTGTAACAAAGTGGTCCTAAGAACAAATGCCAAATTCCTTCCTAAAGTCATTACTCCATTTCATCTAAACCAATCCGTAGAATTGCCAGTGTTTTTCAAAACCCTGACGCAGTAGCAGAAAGAGCTCTACACACTCTTGATGTAAAAAGAACCCTTCTCTATTACATTGACAGGACCAATTCCTTTTCGAAAAACTAAACAATTGTTTGTAGCTTTCGCACCACCACATAAAGGCATCCCCATTTCTAAAGCTGGAATTGCAAGGTGGATTGTAAAATGCATACAAATATGCTATAAAAAAGCAAAATGTACATTAACAGTTCCTCCTAGGGCGCACTCCACACGCAAACTAGGAGCATCTATGGCTTTCCTAGGGAACATTCACCTGGAAGACATATGCAACGCAGCAACATGGTCTACAACACATACCTTCACTAAACACTATTGTGTTGATGTGCAAGCCAAGCAGCAAGCTGCTGTAGGCCAAGCTGTCCTCAAAACTCTTTTTCAAACTACTGCAACAGATACAGGTGACCACCGCTAGGGGAGACACTGCTGTGCAATCAATGCACAGTGCGAGATCTGCAGCTCATATGCCGCGAACAGAAATTGTTACTTACCAGTATGCATCTGTTCTTGGCATGTAGAGCTGCAGAGTCTCACACGCCCACCCGCCTCCCCGGGACCTGTTTTTGTTCCTGTTCTATCTTAATTGGATATACACGCATGACCATCCTTTTTTATTTTTTTCTCTCTACTAACTCCATCATTTCCCATCATGGCGAAAAACAATCTAAGGATGGAGCCGAGGCCCATGCGCACTGTTGTTCAAGGGAGGAGTCACCTATCTCGTGACTACAAAGACTTCTTCCAAGACGACAACAACATGCAATCATCTGAGCCCAACATCAGGTGGTGATCTAATGCACAGTGTGAGACTCTGCAGCGCTACATGCCAAGAACGGATGCATACAGATAGCATTTTCCTTTCATTAAAAATCTGAAAGGTTCTTCCCTCCAGGAAAGAGGATAGCCACTGGAGCGCCATACCATCTACTCCTATGTTCCTGAGTCGCCGGATCAGAATCAAATGGTTCACCGTATCAAAAGCGGCGCTCTGGTCAAGGAGTAGAATGGCCGCCGAGCCTCCTAAATCCAAGATTTTCCGACTTTCCTTTACCACTGCCAATAGAGCGGTCTCAGTGCTTTGGCAAGGTCGGAAACCAGTTTGGGAGGGGTGAAGCAGGCTATGGCTTTCAAGAAACCCTGAAAGAGTTATATTAACGTGCTTCTCTGTTACCTTGCTTATGGACGGAAGAAGAGATATGGGGCGGTAATTGCTCAAATCGGCCAGGTCCAGATTGTTTTTTTTTTTTTAAGTAGTGCTTTAACCCTCGCCTCTTTCCACCTGGCGGGGACTATTCCAGAGGTAAGTGAGACGTTGATCAGGTTTATCAGATTAGGGCTATGATTAGCATGACCTGTTTCAAGATGTTTAGTGGCACTGGGTCAGCGTGGGAGCCGCTTTTTACCATAGTCAACAGGGAGCTGAAAGTTTCCTGGGTGGGATGTCCTCTAGAATGTATACAGAAAGACCTGTTTGGAGATCTGTCTGAAGGTGAGGAGGGAGGTCTTCCTCAGTCTTAGTTGGAAGTGATTCGAGGATAAGCTGAACTTTTTGATTGAAGTACATGGCCAGTTTGTTACACCGTTTGCCTGAGATGTCGGGGACTGATCTAGGGGGCAGGGCTTTAAGTAGATTTTTAATAATATTAAAAGTTTCTTTGGACGAGTTGAATGCTGCTAGAATTCTATTTTCATAATGAAATGCTTAGGCTTTTCTTAGTTCTGCTTTGTAGGCAAGACTAGCAAGTCTTGAGTCCTGTTTTCTTGAAGAAGAAAATCTCTCCCTAAATGTACATTGCTGCTTTAAGGTCCGTAATTCTGGTGTAAACCATAGGGCATTTTGGGGCCCTGCCGACTTCTTTATCTTGATCTCTGGAAGGACCGTGTTGAGTGACTCTTCGATCCATCCGTGGAAATCCTCATTCGCTTGAACCGGACATTGTGTTAAGCTAAGTTTTATCTTTTCCAGCTCCTGAGACCATTTCTCCAGGGGGAGATTATTCCAAGGACGGCCAAATGTCCAGGATGATTGCGTCATAGGACTAGTTGTCTGAGGTGACCAAAGAAGATTTACCAAAAAGTGATCCGTCCAAGGTAATGGAATAGGATTGGTTCCCTTAAGGTCGGCTAGGCTAGAGAACACTTAATCGAGGAGGTGTCCTCTAGCATGCGTGGTTTTACTAATTTTTTGGAAGAGTTAAAGGGATAGGAGATCTCTGGTCAACTCGCATGGGTTGAGAGCTTGTGGCTCATCAAAATGGAGGTTGAAATTTGCCAGGATCGTAAAGTTGCCCGATGCGCTGGCCAGCTTGATCGTGGCCTCTAGCAGTGAGTTATTAAAATACCCTATAGGCACTGGGGGACGATAAATCAGGATAGTAGTGGGGAGAATTCTATAGAAAAGTGAACATTCTCGCATTCTTCGAGCGAATTGCCCAGGAGGCGACAAGTGAGTTGTTCCTTATGGGCAATGGATATTTCTCCATCTGACCGACCTATCGGACGGTCAGATCTTTGTAGCACATAGCCAGAAGGAAGCGCTTACGCGATATCTCACTCTGAGCTAGGGGTGAGCCATGTTTCTGTAAGGAAAAGAACGTTGGGGTCTTGGTCTCAGAGAAACATCTAGATCTCTGCCGTATGTTTGGGCGGGGATCTGCAATTGAGGAGGAGGAATTTATCATGGGTGTGCTCTAGCCTGTGTGGTATAAGGTCATGGCTGCATGTAGGGCATTTAGTTGGAATCTTGTCTGGAGAAAAGACTTGCCCACATTTAGTTCCTGGGGCTTTTAGTTTCCTGAGATAGGAACTATTATAAGTGTAGCGGGCTGGGGCGAACGAAGCAGCGGTTTTGGCCCCTGGTCCCGGGCGCGGATGGGCGCAGACGGGCTTGCTGTTGTGTGCATGATGCATGGAGGGGGGGGGGGTGTCACTGCTGCATTCCATTCACTTTGAATGCGGGCCGCGGTGTGGTGGGTGTATTTGCACCGAAGAACTGTTCCCTGGACCTGACTGTTCCTCCTATGTAGAGTTCTCTCCATGTGGTAAAGTGTAGTTTCTCTAACATTGATCGACATTGCCGCTCGTGTGTGACTTGGAGAGATGGATGGTAAATCGGAGGTACTTTGAGGGAGTATAACATGGGCACATCCAGTCTGGCAGCCATTTTCCTCCATGCTGCAGTGGTACATGCAACTGTGGTGAGGTCGCGTTCCCGTTCCCCGCCAGAGGTGAACAAGAATCAGGAGAGGGAAGTGGAGTCCATGAATCCCTCCTCTACTGCCAGGTGAGGCATGAAGGGAGGTGGATGTAGCCAGTATGTGGCGAAGTGTGCCTGGGCGCAGTGATAGTAGAGTTTGATATTAGGAGCCTCATACCCTCCCTGTGAAAAAGGCAAAATCAGAGTATCTAGGCCACAGCTTTCCAAACTTTTCATGTTGGTGACACACCTTTTTGTGAAAAAAATGTCAGGGGCACGGCAACGCGAGGAAGCGCAGCGAGCGAGCCCGAACCACCTATGTTGGGTTCAGACCCCACACACACGTACTCCACCCCACACACCCCCCACACACACCACCCCGCCCCACACACCCCGCACAACCCCCCCACACACACAACCCCACACACACCGCCCCCACACCCAGCCCCCCACACACACACCCTACACAACCCCCCCCACACACACACCCCACACAACCCCCCACACACACACACCCCACACAACCCCCCACACACACCCCCCCCCACACAACCCCCCCCACACAACCCCCCCACACAACCCCCCCTACACAACCCCCCCACACAACCCCCCCTACACAACCCCCCCACACAACCCCCCCCACACAACCCCCCCCACACATACCACCCCACACATACCACCCCACAGACACACCACCCCACAGACACACCACCCCACACACACCCCACACACACACCCCACACACCCCCCTACACCCTCCAATCCCCCCCCCCCCCCCCACAGGCACCCCCCCCCCCCCCTGTGAGGCACTCCAACTCTCTAAAAACAAGCATTGGAAGGGCCTGGGAGAGGACTGTCACACCGCGAGGAAGCTAGAAGTGACACATAATGTATTCAAAACAGACACAGGATCCGTGGGGGACTCCAGAACAGACCAATCACAGAACCGGAGACTGAACTAAATGAACGTCAGAGAATCTGAGATTGGAGGCAAAGATGTGCTTTAATCACCGACTTTCTTTAGCAACAGCGACAAGTTCACACTAAAATTTTAAATCTGGCTCAGGTCCATGAAAGCGCTGCATTTTACCGGAAGTCCAAGCCTTTCAGCCCCTAGGGACGGCTGCTCGCCTTGGGGTGGGGCCTGCCTTGCAGATGCAGTCTGGGGGGGGTGTTTTCGTGTTCGGCTCTGCAATGCTTGCAGAAATTAAAACTGCATGTCATTTCCTGCTCTCGCAAAGCCCCCCCCTGGCGAGCCTCCCACCACAGATTTAATATCGGAGAAAGTATGTGCCACACACTGCACTGGGCCCGGGTTCATGTGGACAAACTGCTGACAAAGCCTATGGGAAGGGGCGAAATCAGGAACTCCAGAAGAGCTTCATTTAGGGGACTCACTGAGAAGAGGTTGATGTAATCATCAAAGGGTTTCAGCCCCCACCCCCATTGGCATCAGAGGGCTTCAGCCCCCACTCATTCCCCCCCCCCCCCCCGTCGTGTGTGGCAGCCCGAACCGCTTACAGCCGCACCCGAGCACTTCACAGGTCTTTAAAGACCTTGTGCATGTTAATAGGCCCTATTAACATGCACAAGGTCTTTAAAGACCTATAATAGGGCTTTGTTGTTGTTTCACCCCTTCTAAGAGCCTCTGCAGCTCGACTCTGCCGATTCCCGGCAGAAGTCATCTCATCACGCGACACACCTACGGTTGGGGCGCGACACAGTCATTTGTTGCGCCACACAGTTTGGAAAGCTGTGATCTAGGCTAAGCCAGGTTTGTTTGCCCCCCCTTATCAGACGTATTGTTCGTTTTATGAGCGCACTAAAGAAATGCTTGCTGGGATGATATGGTATGTTGGTGAAGAGATAAAGGTACTTAGGCAACAGTATAAATTTTACTAAAGAGATCCTCCCAGCCATAGAGAGAGGCAGGGACAGCCATTTTGTGACCGACTCTGTAGCTTTATCTAGTGTGACTCCGTAATTGGCCAGTATAAACTCTTCTCTATTTCTGGTGACCTTGACCCCCAGGTATTTGATTATCTAGGACTTCTATGCCAGGGGGTTGTCTAGGGGGTATGGGGTGGTCGCGTCGGTGACTGGGGAAACGGCTGACTTGGCCCAGTTGATATTTATACCCGAAATGGGCCCGAATTTGGTGATTTTGCGTAATACAGGATTTAGATTTTCTTGTGGGTTTGCAATAAAGTGTCACATTGTCCGCGTAGGGCGAGATTATGAGCTGTCTGGACGGGTAGACCAGCGCTCGTTCTATGTGGTGCTGCCTGATTTACGCGGCAAGTGGCTCTATAGCCAAAGCGAATAATATGGGAGATAGGGGGAAGCCTTGGAGTGTGCCCCTGGTGATGGTAAAGCTGGGGGATTGTGCTCCGTTGATGAGAACTGTAGCTGTGGTCTGTTAATACAGTAATTCCACCCACTCGAGGAATGGCTGCAGCATTCCCATGTAGCGCAGGGTGCCCAGAAGGTAATCCCACTCAACGGAGTCGAATGCCTTAGTGGCATTGAGGAAAACTGCAGCACTGTTAAGGTCGATGTCTTGTATTACAGTACGGAGGGACCGAAGGTTGAGGGACATAGCCCGGTTGGGGATGAATCCGTACGGTCGGGTAGAGCCAGTCTCTGCATTAGCAAATTCAGTCTGTTGGAAAGGACCTACGCTAGAATTTTGGTATCACAATTAATTAGGGATCGAGAGTGGTAGGATTCACATTGGGTAGGGGGTTTGTCTATCAGGGCCTTTCATAGTGGTCGGGAGATGTCCCTCCTATCTATCTTCGTGGAAGACCGCCTTAAGTATGGGAGCTAGTTCTGTCTGGTATGTCTTGTAAAATTCTATGGGGAATCCGTCCGATCCCGGTGCCCTCCCAATTTCATTTGTATGATCGCTGCGGTGATTTATTCTATCAGCGCTGAGGAATTCTTGCTCGGTGTCGCCCAGCCAGGCTAGGGCTGTATCCTCAAAATATGCAGGGAGATCAAGTGGTTGCCCCCTATGTGTTGTGTATAGGGATTTGTAGTATGTCATGAAGGTGTGGAGCTGCTCGGGGAGGTTTCTGTGGATCCCGCCCTCTGAGTCGTGGATTTCCGTAACATGGTTTGAGAACTTTGGCTGTCTAATGAGACTCACCAGAACCTTCCTGGGGCGGTTGCCCTCATCGTATATGCGGGCGACATGATACTTGCCTCGTAATTTGAATTCACCATCGGCCCTGTCTGTGTATTCTGTCAGTTTGTCATGTAACTCCACCCTAGTCTTGTCACCGCCTTGTCTTGTCGCTGAGTTCCCGTTCCAATGTTTTAATATCTTTTTCTAACCTGTTGAGCACATTACGGATGTCTTTTAAAATACCTCCTTCCTTTGCAGGATCCACTGATTGTTGCTTTGAATGCCTCCCAGACGGTGGTGAGGGTCAGTACAGAATCCACGTTCTGCTCAAAGTATTCTTGAATTTCTTGTTCAAGCTCGGTTCTGAAGACTGTGTCTAGGAGATGTAGTGAGTGGAGCCTCCACCTAACATAGGAGGATTGTTCTACAGGAGGTTTCAGCACCATCTCCACTGGAAAGTGATCGGAAAACGTCCTCGCCAGGTGGTTCACTGTGTCAATCCAGCTGGCCATAGCGATTGACACATACCAATAGTCTAAACGGGACCAGGAGGAATGGATGGCCGAGTAGTGTGTACCTTCTTTGGTTGTTGGGTGTGTGTGTTGCCAAGCATCCAGGAGACAGTTCTCCAAGACGTTTCCTGCTAACTGTTTCTGTTTCTGCATGATTGAGTAATGCAGGGCAGTGGAGTGAGATCTATCCTTTGCCAGGAACATGGTTGTGTTGAAGTCCCTGCTCAGAGTAAGTAGGTGGAGCCTACGTATAGGATTTTACCCCACAGGGTGTTCAGGAATAAGGCAACGTCCACATTGAGATCAAAGCAGTTGACCATGGTGACGACATTGGAGGCCAGACGTCCCCACATCAAACAATAGCGATCCTGGAGGTCCATGGAGGTACTAGAATGAAGGGATTATTAGGTTTAATGAGTATTGCGACCCCCCCACCCTCCTCACCCCCTCCTGGAGTAAGTAGAGAAGGACGAGAAGCCGGGATGGGAGGCCCACCTGGTGGCAAAGTTAGGAGATGTGGACAGGTCCAGGTGGGTCTCCTGGAGTTGGGCAACCTGAACATGGTGTCTCTCCAGATAGCCTAAAATCTGTCGCTTTTTTTGCGGGTTATTTAGGCTCCGAATATTCCAAGGCATGTAATGTATACTAGACTGCATATAGGGGGTTATGGATGTTGAGTCTAATAATGTGGTCTGAACTGGCGAGAGTTTCTAGATGTGAGTGTCAGACCAGTTTGCATTTTTAAAAAAAGGCAAGGCAAACTACCCTCCCTTCGTCCCACTCCCACTTCTCCAACTTGTTGGGCATATATTCCTACCCAATCACAACTTTGAAACAGCAAAAAAACAAGTGGTACTTAATTACAGGGGTACTACTGTGTGGGTGAGGCTAGGGGCCTGAGACATGCCTTTACCTTCCCATTATCCCACCTGTCCACCACCTCGCCCTGACCAGGCTGGTACCGGTAACGGGAGGAGGGTAAGAGGCCGGGTGGTACAGTTCTTTTAGTCACTTTAAAAGAAGTATTGGTGGCTGAAGCCGGTATAAAGTTCAGCGTTAGGCATCCCAAGCTGACCGCCTTGCGCTGTCGTCTGGAAAATCGGGATTAGTCCTGTGTCGACAGTGGGGACATGGATCTTGAGCAAGCTCTGTTGGAGGTCGTGGCTGGCGACGTCGCACAGCAGCTTTTAAGATAATCTTCGGCCTGTTGCGGGTTGTGTAACACGTGTTGCTTCCCCAGGTGTGTGATGTGGAACCGCGCTTAGTATAGCATGACGTAAAGTATACTTTGGGTTTGTAGTATCTTTTTGATGGTGAAATTTGGTCTTGCGTCCTTCTTTTCTCCTGCCAGACGTATTACTGTATCTCTATCCCGGTAGTTGAGGAATCAGACCATTACGGGGCGTGGAGGTGCCCCCGGAGGTGGGCACGCGCTTAAGGATCTGTGTGCTTGTTCCACGATTAGGTGTTTGGAGAAGGCTTCAGTCCTGAATAGGTCGCTGATGAGTCTCTATGAAGTCTTCCATATGATCAGTGTTGGTTGACTCTGCCAGACCAAGAATACGTACGTACGTACGTACGTTCCTCCTATAGCGTGCCTCCAGTTCCTCTTTCTTCTCCGCAATGACATTGAGCAGCCTGACCATCTGTGAGATTTGCTTTCTGCCACTCGTGGCCCCATCCTCCAATTCAGAGATTCTGTTTTCCACTTCCTCTATGCGGTGGTCATGCTGTTCGAGCTTGTGCACTACTGAGTCCATTTGAGAGTTCATGGCATCAATTTTTGCATCTATGGACGTGAGGCTATTTTTCATTATCAACAGCGTTTTCATGTCCTCTTGGCACTCATTTGACTTAGTAACTGGCTGCTCGTCTCTTTGAGACCAGGGTGTTTCGCATGTTTCAAAGGGGATTTTCGTTTGCTTCCCTTCCGTCCTGCCCGTTTTGAAACCTGGAGCGGGGAACTGTAGCCACGGCTGTGATTTAGAAAAAGAGTACAGCTCGGTGAGCGTAGGGACACCGGGCCTTGTCGTGTCTGCTATCAGAGGAAGGCTTGCACTGGTGCAGCACTAAGTTGCTTGTATGGATGGTCATGGCGAAGTTAGGGAAGGCTCCTGCGTCTTCAGCTAAACTGGATCGAGTGGGTCTTTGAGCCTGTAGCGGCCTCGTCACCCCGGCTGATTGTTTGCGGCTAGCTCAGAAAGAGGGCCCGAGCAGCATGTATATTCTGGACTCTGCAAGGGTGACTTCAGTGGGGGAGGCCCCCATTCGTTGGTTGGAAGCTGGCACAGGCAGCAGCTGGGGGGGTCATTGTCTTTCCCCAGGTCCCCCGCAAAACAGGCAGTGCGGCCTTGTCCTTCCCTCCAATAAGGAATCCTCTCTACAGAAGGGGCGGGCAGTGGTCCAGTTGTGTGCCCAATTTATGCTCCACTCTGACATTGGTACTGATAATTATGTGGGGAATAAGCCGCACTGGTCGGTGGTCAGGTCAATGCACCTGAGAGTCCACCCGCGTTGTCGTGGTGCCCCCTACCAGAGTGTCGCAAAGCCTCCGGGAGCGGGTCCGCCCCAGTACCACGAGTGCTCCACCGGATGCTTTTACCAGTACCACCGGATGTTTTTACCGGTCCCCTCGTCTCTGTACCGGGCGGTCGTGTAGCCGTTTTTGGGCTTCACCGCCTGACGTGTCTAGTCCGCTGATGCTACACCGCTGAGTGTATGCGAAGTGTGTGTGGCCTACGTGCTCGCAGTAGGCCGCCGTCCTAGGCCAACGAGAAATGCAGCCTTGTGGATCAGTCCAGTGCTCCGGGCACTCTCCCCAATGAACCCCCACCGACTCACCTCGATTTGTGTGTCTTTGGTTTCTGCGCGCCGGGTTCAGGCCTGGTGACACTGCTTGAGAAGGGTGAAGAGCAGCTCTCTGGCCTCTGCACCGGTGTGAAGCTGCGGGCTCTGGTGAATGATGACGCAGAGCGAACATTCCAGACGCCACGATGCGTTGTCGGCTAGAGTCTCCCCCCTTATACCTCGGCTCCCAGGTGGTTCCGACTTGAGATCGAAAGCTGTAGCGGGACCTCCAACAGTGAGGTTTCTGATTCTGCCAGTTTAGTCAGAGGATTGATGACTTAGAATGGTGATGCCGTATATTTTGGCGATCGGTCGGCAAGAGCCTCACTGGTGTGCGCTGCCTAGCGCCCCCCAAGGTAGGGTGTACTGAAGTCCATTCACTTGTTGCTCCCCGGCCCTCCTATAATTCACCTAGTCAATTGTGGGAGGTTCCAGAACTACTTCCTGTCTGCCCACTTCCTCTTAATTAGCGGCTTTTGCTGCAAGCAAAGGAGGGGTCTTGACTTCAGTCCCGCCCACTCGCCGCCTGTCTGCTCGTAACTGTGAGCATTTCAGAGTGTGAGATCAATGCTTACCCAGTCGAACCCACACGCTCTGTGCACCAGGGTCTTCTCGTTTCCTCCCTGTCCATCTCTAGATCAATACATATACGTCACTGCAGCAGTTTCAGGGAGGTGCATGTCTCCCTCTTGCTTTCAGTCTCAGGAGTGTTTCTTTTAAAAAGGTCAGGGCAAGTTTGCAGTTCTAGAACTTCTAGCTCCTCTATGTTTGAAGAAGATATAAGGGGATAACGCAGTCCAGCCCCTCAGCCCACCCACTCATTATCTGCAGTAGTATTTCTTCTGCATGCTGAGGATGCAGATCAGAACCTAACTACACCCTGTGCCAAAACCATGACATTATTGGCAAAGCATCACTGGAGCAAAAAGAATCAGTCTTCCTAAAGGCCGCCTTTTGTTTTGCATATTTAAAGTTTTCAGTAAGCTGTGATTGTTAAAAACATTTATAATGCAACGAAAATAGCTCCAACTCTAAAAAAAGGCAAGACCTATTGCATTGCATGTTCTTGTTCTTACCTGAGGTTTTTTAACCTGTTCCCCATTTCCGGAAAATGTCTTTCCCTACAGCCTTTCCATTACCTACACTTTGAAGACAATAGAGCATCTGCACAGGCTCAATGCTAACAGAACTATAAGCATCTATGTTGATCGATCCAATCACTACAGGACTTATGACCAGTAGTTGGTGACAACATGGATAGTATCCAGGAAAGCCAAGCTAGTTCTAAAGCTATGTTTTCTCACAGTGACCCCTCAGAAGGAATTGTGGCTCACTCCCCAAGGGGGGGTAGAGTAGTTAGTTGGCTCGCCTGAGGGGACTCAACTTTTTATCATAGTTTTACCAACTGTCCCTGCCTAGACTCTGAACTGAGGAGTATTCCAAGGAAAGGGTGAGGAGTATTCTAAGGAAAGGGTGAGTTTTACAGTAACATTTCTTGGTTTGTATTATGTTGTTATTCCTAAAACCCTCACCATGTAACAGAGATAGCTTTTCCAGAAGACACATTTACGAGAATGAATATCTAGTTAACCCCTTCGATGCTGATGACGAGCTCAGCTCGTCATCACCCACGGGGGTCGTGTGCTGATGACGAGCTGAGCTCGTCATGGTGCCACTAAAATGGCATTTTCCAGCACTGGGGGGGAAAACGCCTAGCATCCAAGTGGTTAAAGAACGTTACCTTCTATAACGTTTTCTGGTGAAATCTTGACTTTCTTGCTGGTATCACCCTTCTGCCTATGCTCTCCTGAGAAAGTAGTTTTATAATATGCTTACACTTATTCTGATTGCATTGTTTCTTTGGCATTTTTATTTTGCCCACTGTGGAGCCCCGCTTACAGTGTAAGTCAGATTTAGTGCCTTTCTGGAACAGCAATAATGTTTTGCCGGTAATGCTCCAGCAGAACCTCTGCTGATGCTTCAGTTAGATGCCTTGTTAAATGAGTGAAATGCTGTAATCCTTGTGGATTAGTTTGTTACCTAGGAATTATTCTTAATCAGGAATTTGCAGAAAATCCAAATATCCATGAGAAAAAGTTAGCATAGGCAAGTAACCTATTGCTTTTCTTCAGTAGTATTACTGTGTTTGTATCACATTTTATGCCCAAATGGCACAAAATAGAACTCAAAGCATTAGCATCTGGGTCTCATCTAATGTGTATTTTTTCATCTGTAATCACTGTAGGTTTGATGTCCCACTTAAGAGCTTGAAACCACTTCCTCAGTCTGCTCCACAGACAACCCCAAGAGAGGGATGGAACACTGTGCAAGGAAAAAAGATAAAAAGGGTTCCTTTAACGAGCAATGCACATTTTCAAACAGGTGCGTATTTGTTTTCCATTTTTATTGATAAGGAGCATTACCATTGTATGCTTTCTGACCGTTGACTTACTTTTGAGATATTCCTCTTCTGGATGATAGATGGCGACTACAGGGGACAAAAGACTGCCGGTAAACCGGGGAAGCCGCAGTCCACTTTGCCACCTCGCCTCCAGCAAGCAGCAGGAAATCGCCAGCAACACTATAGCCCATCCCCCGGGCCTGCATCCCAACATACTCCTAGCGAACAAAGAACTCAAAGTAGAACTCCAGCACAGTCAGCCGGCAGGTAAGCATTTGTACCAAGCTTGTTCACATTTGGTCTATGAAGCTCAGTGCCATGTCAGACTTACGATGGCAAAAAATATACAATAGTGAACGAGAGTAATTGAAAATATTGCTGTATGAAAATGCTGGCAAAGTGCCAGCCTGTGTGGGCCAGCTTTATAAATTTACTATGTATATTAATCAAAAGTAATTGTCGGATCATTAGTAGCCTAGACTGCTCAGATATTTTTGCCAGAGACTATAATGGTCTGCTTAGCTGCAAATCTGAAACCATAGAAGCCTCATTGTTGACTTTCCTAGAGCAACGCACCCATATCTTTGAAGAAACTGATCTGATAGAGACAACTAGCCACAGATTACTTCACGTAGAATTATCCCCAGTCGTGAGACTAGGCTGGACCCGGAAGCTTGTTTGCCACAGCATCCCTATGCGCCGGGGGGACAGCACCACATGACTCTGCCCTGACATCCTCCGCGTTCGTGACATCAGCAAGGACACAAGTCTCACCCTGCTGAGCCTAGGTCAGCTTTTTCTCTTTCCGCGTGGAACGCGGATCCGGTTGAGCTCTGGCCTGTTTTCAGGCCTTCTATCCCTTTTTTCACGTTTAGTACAGTGTGCGAATGCCTTCGGGACGTGCCCATCTTGTGCGCGTCCCATGTCGGCGGTGGACCCTCATCCAGTTTGCGTGTGGTGCCTAGGTGGGCACCGGGACTCGGCGAGCTCCGACTTAGTCGGGTACCTCCAGCCTCAGTCGCGGCAGGAGCGCCAGATGAAGTTGCTTTCGGCGCGCTTATCCAGGTCACTGTCCTCTTTGCGTCCGTTCCCTGACTCCTAGGCAAGGAACCGCCGGTTTCGTCAGCGACATCGTCTTTCGCCGCGGCCCCATGGACGTGGCTCACCGGCTGGTAGGTCCTTCAGTTTATCTCCAAGGCCTTGTCCTCCTTTCGCGGTGGGCGCCTGCCTATCGCCTCCCTATCCGCCGTTTCACGGCGCGGAGGCACCGTCGGGGTGTGGTACTTCGGGGCTCCCCTCTTCTGCGCCTAGCGTCCATGTCTCGCCGCAAATCAATACGGGACTCCCTGTGGTGTCGCAGGTGATCGCCAGGCCCCCGGGCTTACCCCTGGTTCCCCCTCAGCCCTCTGAGCAGGAGGCTGCCTCACCAGAGGTCGAGCTGGCGCTGGTTCGTCACCAGGAGCCTCTATCCCTGGCTCCGGTGGAGTCACGGGTCGAGGCGGGCCAAGGGGTGCCTTCCCGGTCCCTCTTGCTCCTTGGCGCGGGCGGCTGCTCCGTCTGAGGCCGGACTGACGCCGCGGGTGGCCCCTCCGGCGCCACGTGACGCCGATCATGCGCCACATGACGCCGATCAGGCGCTGCTGACTACCTCCACAGAGTCGTGTCTGCGCCGGGCTCTGGATTCGCATCTTGCTGACACTTCATCTCCGGAGGTCTGTCATCTGGTGATGGGCTCCTTCCCGGAGAAAGGGTGCCGTGTCGTTGCCTCTTCGCTGGCCTCTTCTAGAGGAGGCTCTCCACTGTCCTCGCGGACAATATCCTCGAACCCTTCTTTCCTGGGCTCGCGGCTGGCTTCTCCACCAGCATTTTCTCCTTCTGAGGCCCTGCGAGTCCCTCATTCCCCGTTGGATTCTCCATTAGGTCGGGGCTGGCTGCTCCCTCCCTGGAATCGGGGAAGGGCGTTTCAGTCTCCGATAGTCTCACATAGAGGAATTGCTTTCCCCTCCGTGGTGCTTTTCTGAGGCCAGTGTTGCCTTTGCTCCGGCTATTTCCACGGCTGCTGGTATTCGGAGGATGGGTGACCCTCTTATGGGGGCCTGAAGGCATCCTGCCACGGGCGATCCAGTGCCTCCGGCGCTTCTGCAACGCCATCGATCTGCTTCAAACGACCCGGTCTGTCTTTCTTTCCACCATTCTACTTAAGGCGCTCTACCGTGTTTGACTGTAACGTTGTTCCCTCCGTCTCAGGAGGCCTGGTGGTTCGATTCATGGGGGCGTAATGTCTTCGCTTCTTCCAGTGCTGCCTTGAGCGCACTTAACACTTTGTATGTGTTGACCAGGGCTACTTCTAGCCTGTGGGGTTCGGTGAAGTCCCTACTTTCTTGTGTCTCTCATGAGGGTGCCCGTGCTGATTTGCGGGCCCTTGTGTTAACTGATAAAGAGTTGGCTGCATTTATTCTTTGTGCGGCTTTGGACGTCAGCGATTCTATTGGCTGTGCTATGGCTACTTCTGTGGCTCTGTCGCCATGCTTGGCTACGTGATGCTGTTTTTCCTGAAACTGTTAGGGAGCGTCTGGTCGACCTCCCCTTTGACGGGGCCCTGCTGTTTTAATACTCTGGCGGACTCAGCCATCCGGCGTCTTCTGGTAGGGCTTTGTCTTTCTCCTCCTACTCAGTGGGTGCTTGTTGATCCTCCGAGTCTTCGTGGGGAGTGTTATCCCACTGCTCCTGGAATCTGGTGTGGGTTGCATGTTACACTTTCTGTAAGATACTGTGCACTCCGGGCCCTGCGTTGGCCTACCTCTTTGGTTGGAGTTCGGCCCCTGTTGGCGGTAGTGTTCATTTTGGCTGCTTATTAAGCCTTTTGTGGTTTTTGCAGCGGGTTTCTACTTTGTTCTTTGATGCGGGCTTTCTTCCCTAAGAGTGGTTCCAATACTTCTTGGGCTGTGTCCTACCCTATGTGGGGTATTTGTGGCTATTGGATAGCCTGTCTAATGCTGGGAATGGTGGCCTTCCCCTTGCGGGTTCCTTTCCCTTCTTGGGGTCCCTGTATTCCGCCGGTGCGTTTCTTAGACTACGGCGTGCGGCAGTGTTCTGCCTCGGCTTTGCTGTTGGTCTGGTCTTCTGTCTGGCAGCATTCTGCCTCTGGTTTGCTCTTGGCTTGGCCCTCTGTCTGGCGGCATTCTGCCTCTGGTTTGTGTTGGCCTGGTCCTCTGTCTGGTATCCATAAGGGTTATCTCCAGTGTTGGCGACTTCGTTCGTCCTAATTCTATTTTTTCCTGGGTTAAGCACCCTGTGGTGTCCGCCCGTTCTTCTGGTCCAGCCAGGGGCCTTGGAGTGAGGCCTGGTACATTGACTGCTGTTCTCTTTTCCTATTGCCTGTCCCTGGGGGGCTTCCTTTGGAGGTCTCTGATACATTGGCTTATGTTTTTTTTTGTGATGCCCGTACCTGGGGGTTCCGGTGGAGGTCCCTGGTGCATGGGCTGCTGACTTTGTCTCCCTTCATTTTGCCTGTACCGGGGGCCTCCGCTGGGGGTCCCGGGTACATTGGCTCTTGGCCTCTTTTTGTATGGCCCGTACCTGGGTGTTCCGGTAGAGGTCCCTGGTGCATCAGCTGTTGGCTTTCTTTTGTACTGTCCATACCTGGGCTTTCGATGGAGGTCCCTGGTACAATGATTATTAGTCTCCTTTCGTCATGCCTGTGCCTGGTGTTTCCGGCAGAGGACCATGGCACATTGGCTGATGCTCTATTTTCGAATGGCCTTCCTTCTACTGTTTTGTGAAGGAGGGGCCACCGATTGTCGTGGGGACACACTCCCTGGGGAGTGATTTTTTTTTTTTCCCTGTCAGGGTCTGCCTTCGCCTGGGATGGGGAGGGCCTCTCACAGACCCTCCTTCCCCTTGGGTATGGCTAGGGTATCTATTCAATGTGAAGGAATCTGCAGCTAGTAGTCTTTATCAGATGTACGAGTTACATACCTTCAGTAACTGTGTATCTGGTAGAGATGATTCTAGCTGCAGATTCCTTCATGGCCCTCCCTTTCTCCCTGTTCTACGGAGGCCCTCTTGGTCCTCTGCACTCGCCTGCCTCTGGGTGGTGGTCTTCTCCTTTGGGGGATGCTCACCTTGTTGTACTTGCTTCATTCTTGACTTTTATAAGCGCTTCAGCGTCCCTGCACCCTGGTGTCCAGTGTGGGGTTCGCTAGTGCTGCTTCTTCTTCTTCCCTTTGTTATTTGCATTCCTGTCTTTGACAGTCCTTGGGGTTGTGGTGCCATAGCTGGTCTCGATCATGGCTTTCGGGAGATTTTGCTCCCTGCTGGTATTGTCTAAGGTTGACTGGTCATTGCTTTGCGTTCTGACCTTGGTGCCCCTTTATGTTCCGGGCAGTGGCTGCAGCCTTTTTGGTGTGCTGTGTATTTTCACGTGCTTCTGCCCCGGGGACGCTGTTGTATTTGTTTGCAGGGTTGCTTTCCAGTAGCGGTGCCCTGTTCTTTCATTCCAGATTTTTGTACCTCAGTACCTGGCTCTATTCTGGATGGTGCTGTTATTCAGCATTTGTTTCTTTCCCTTCTGTATCGCTGGGTTTTCGCACACTGTTCCAGTATTAACAGTTTTGTGGCGCGGAAAGTTCTCAGAAGAAAACTGACGTAGGCGCGCCGGGGTGGGATTTGTGTCCTCGCTGACGTTAGGAACACGGAGGACGTCAGGATGGAGTCATTTGGTGCCGTCCCCCCGGCGCGCAGGGATGCTGTGGCAAAAAAAGATTCCGGGTACAGTCTCACGCCTGGGGATAATTCTACATGAAGGAATCTGCGGCTAGAATCGTCGTAAGTAACTCATACTTTAATTCCAGTAAGGTACTCCAAGCCAAGAGTCTCTCGCTCTACGCTCTACGCTCTCGCTCTACTCTCTCGCTCTATGCTCTACTCTCTCGCTCTACGCTCTACTCTCACGCTCTACTCTCTCGCTCAACTCTCTACTCTCTCGCTCTACTCTCTACTCTCTCGCTCTACTCTCTCGCTCTACGCTCTACTCTCTCGCTCTACGCTCTACTCTCTCGCTCTACGCTCTACTCTCTCGCTCTACGCTCTACTCTCTCGCTCTACGCTCTACTCTCTCGCTCTACGCTCTACTCTCTCGCTCTACGCTCTACTCTCTCGCTCTACTCTCGCTATATGCTCTACTCTCTCGCTCTACTCCCGCTCTCTCCTCTGGTGTCTTCCTATCTTATTCTGTCACACACGCACTCTCTCTCTCATTCCCTTTATAGTTCGAATCGTCTGGTTTGCTAAATAAATCTTGGACATTCAGAAAGCTTCCCTGGTAATGCATTACTCCTGTTGCTTCCCATTGGCCTTGTGGTTTGTAACTCACATTTTTCTGGCTTTCTGTTTGCTGGCTTTTTTTAGGCTGTATGGGTGCATTTCCTCTTTCCCAAGGAGCTAAGCTTTTTCAAACTAACTCGCCTTGTATTCTTCCACAAGTGCTCCTTCCTGTAAACGTAATCTTGTTCTTGTCTGGTCACATTTGTCTTGCATTGAAAGACCAATGTCAAATGTCAGGTCAGGCTGTCTTTTGATGAAGTTTTTACTTTTCTTTCTCTGACTTCAAAGTAAGAGGATATATGCAACAAACTTGCTGGATACTGGAGTAGGAAAGGTTTATTTTTCAAGCACTCATTATTTAATGAGATGTGCAAGTATTTCAGAATTAGCAAAACACAAATGAAACAAATTATTTGTTAATTCTTAATTATGTTGGAAACAAATACTTCAAGATGATCAAAACACATCAATACACTAGGTGTCGCCATTTCCGCTCATTATCGTTGTGGCTGCATAGTTTTATTAGTAATGGTCATGTCAACTGAAAATGTGCTGTCTGTTATGGCAGTGTGCTACCTCACCATGGGCCAGATGTAGGTAAATGGCATTTATCGATTCGTAAATACCGAATTTTACCGATTCGGTATTTACAAATCGGTAAATGCCATGTAGGTAAATATTCGGTAACATTTAACGAATCGTTAAGATTCGGTAAAATTACCGAATTGTCAAGGGGAACAGGGTGTCACTTTGACACCCTGTTGCACCCCTGATTCTGGCTTGTGTGCCATGTGACACACATACATGCACTTAGAGCATGTATGTGTGCCACATGGCACAGGTGTACATGCACAGAATTGCATGTACACTGGAATTCGTTATTTACCACGAAATATTATTTCGTGGTAAATAACGAATTCTTAAGGGCCTGTGGCACTGTTTTCAGTGCCACCTACATCTAGATTTACTGATTCGGTAAATTTACCGAATCGGTATTTTTACAGAATCGGTACATTTACAGAATCAGTAAATTTACCGAATCGGTAATATTTAGGCCCCCTACATCTCAAACTCCAAATACTGGTCAGGTGACGGCCGAAATCGGACGTTACCGACCGGTATTTGGCCACCTACATCTGGCCCCATGTCTGCTCCAACCTACGTCACTCCACTCTAGCACTCTACTCTGCACCTCTATACTCTATACCCTTTACTCTACACCTCTGCACTCTGCCCCACTGCACTCTACACCATTTTTGTCATTACTCTATGCCACGCACTCTAACCTGCACCAATCTTGTACACACCACTTCATTCTACTCTGAAACCATATACTCCATGCCTCTGCATTCTACTCCACGCCACTGCACTCTGCTCTGCATCACGGTAGTCTATGCCACTGCTCTCTATGCCAATACACTCGACACCAATTCATTCTACGAGACTCTACTCTACAACACTGCACACTCTGCCACTGAAGTCTACACCACTCTACGCCATTTTACTCTACCAAAGATAATCTTATGCGATTTCCCCCTCAGACAAGAACCTCTAACCCCCATCAAGTCACGTCTCAAATGTATACTATTAAACTGTAGATCAGCCTCAAGATATGCGGCTGATATTGCTGATCTCATACTCACTCACAAACCTGACCTCCCAATTCTGACTGAAACATGGTTAAATGAGTCATCTACGCCTAACCTCGACATACTGGCTCCCCCAAACCATGGCATCACCAGATAGACAGAACCGATAGACCTGGAGGCGGTATTGCCTGCATACATCGGAATATTCTCTCAGTGAACCAATTACATTCACCACATTATCCTTATGTGAATACATTTGTATTGATATCACAAGTAACAACAAACCAGTTTGTTCATTTGATTTGATTCGGATTTGTAAAGCGCATAGCTACCCAAGGCCGTCCCAGCGCTGATACTCTGCCTACTTGATCCAGACATGGGGGTGTTTATGGGAAGAGCCAGGTTTTCAGTAACCTACGGAAAGCCAGTAGGTTAGTTTCCCTTCGGATGGGGAGTGGAAGGGCATTCCATAGCTTAGGGGCATTATATGAGAAGAGGCGTCCCCCTGAACGTGCTTTTCTTATTCTGGGGACACTGGCCAGGGAAGAGGGTATCTGATCTCAACTGTCTATTGGATTTGTGAGGTTTGATGAGAGGTCTCAGGATGAGGGGGCCTCTGCCATGGAGTATTTTGTGCGAGATACAGAGGGTTTTAAAGGTAATCCTTTCTTGAATTGGGAGCCAGTGTAATGATTTGAGGGCAGGTTTGGCAGAGCATCTGGGTTTTGTCCCGGTGAGGAGCCTTGCGGTGGCATTCTGGGCATACTGTAGTCTGTTGATGACCGATATTGGGGCACCTAGGTACAGGGCGTTTCCGTAGTCCAGTCTTGAGATAATTAGGCCCCGCATTGGAAGTTTTCTGGACTGGAAGGGAATTAAGGGGAGGATTTTCCGTGCTGTCCGTATAAGGCCGAAGCATGTATCGGCGGTGTTCGAGGCATGTGGGCTGCTGAATTCATATCTGTGCATAGATCGCCACCTAGTGTTGGGTCCGGATGATTGCACATTGTTGTCCTGGAAGAGTCTTCGAAGTATCACGAGATAGGTGGCTCCTCCCCTGGACTACAGTGCGCATGGGCATCGCCTCCATCCCCAGATTGTTTTTTTCCGCCATTGGGTTCGGATGTGTTTCGGTTCCCTCTGTCGGAACCGATAGTTGTTCTATTTCTACTCGAGACCAAAAGGTCTTTAGGCTGGGCGTCGGTATAGTTGCGTGCGGGTTTTCTTTCTGACTCTCAGCTCCGATTTCTTGCTGCCCTTCCACGTGCCTTCGGCGCGGACGGGCCTACATTACACCTCTAGTCATGGAGCGGACTCCATTTAAAAAGTGTCCGCTGTGCCACTCAAAATATTCGCACCTCGACGTGCACCCTGTGTGCAATACCTGCTTGTCGCCGGATCACCGCGAGGACACCTGCATGGCGTGTTCGAAATTCCGGAGCAAGAAGACACTGAAAATTCGCCGGGCCAATCGACTCCAGGCTCAACTATCGGCTGCGGCGCCCCCTCCAGAAGACATTTTCCAGGAATCTGTCGAGGTAGAAGACGACGCGCAAGACTCGGACTCCGGTCCCGTGTACGATGAGGAGACCTACGACGCGGGTGAGGAGGACTTTGACGAAGTCTCCGACGAGGTAGGGGACGACGATCAGGCTTGTGCCACGATGGGGGATAGCTCAGAGGAGGAGCATCCCCAACCAGACTCAGGGGTTATACCCCTTCAAACGGCCCAGGTCGAGGGATCGCCTTCGGGCCTTACCCAAGATCTCACTATAAGTCCTACGTCCCCGCCTCCGGGCCCGGTCACGGACATTTCGGAACCATCACTTCAGTTGATAAAACCGAAAGTGAAGCCAACTGGTCACGCGCCATCGGATCCGAAACCGAAACCGAAAGTGGCGCAGGTGATGAAGGTTCTGGAGGCGTCAAATACAAAGGCATCCAAAATGGCCGACCAGAAGCGTCGCGCCAAAATGGCCGACCCGAAACCATCCGGGTCGGCGCCGAAGGCGAAGATCTCAGATGCGGCTGCATCGGCGCCGAAAGGGGTCGTGGACCCGAAGACGGCTCCGAAGAAACGTCAGGGCGACGACGCCGATGGGCATGGGCCGCCGGCACCGAAGAAAGTGCCCTCTGTCGTTGTGGATCTCGAGGATGAGGATTCGCTCGAGCCAGTCCAGCCCTCTCCAGCCTTCACAAAGAAGGTGGCGGAATCCTTGCAGCGGATTCGAAAAGCCGGGGTGGTTCCCGCTCAGGACACTGTGGCGCCTCAGACTACCGCGGGCCACAAGCCTATCCGTTTCACTCTCCCGCCCAAGTCGGCGCCGAAGGCCTTCGCGCCGAAGCCGGGCGGACCCGCTAAGGAACCATTGACACCCAAAGCTGCCTCAGCGGTGCCAAAGCCTCGACTCCAGTCACTTGCGGTCGAGGAACGTCGTGCGGTGTTCATCGACGCCAACACCGGAAAACTGTCGCTCCTCAAGAGGAAGATCACGACGGAGCCGGCGTTGGAACCCTTTAAGATCCCTCTTAAAAACAAAAAGGACTCTGCGGGATCTTCGGCTATGGTGGAACCTGTGTCCCCCCAGGCCCTGGGGCACTCGCCGGCGCATTCAGTCGCAGTCGATGCCGACGAGGAGGATGCCGAGTACACCTATCCGGCGTACTCGGATCCGGAGGAGGAGCCTGTGCCCTGGACCACCGGGGCCGACAACGAGGACCCGCAGTCGGGTCAGGACACTCAGCTTTTCGCCGCCAAGACGTCCCCTACAGAAGACTCGGCGGCCTTCAATGCACTGATAGAGAGAGCTGCGGCCAACCACGACGTCGAACTACACTCCGACCCCGTGGATGTGGACTTCTTGTTCGACACCTTCTCGGTGGCTGAAAAGTCGGTCAAAACGCTGCCGATGCTTAAGGGGGTGCTCAAGCATGCCGCAGAGGTCTTCAGGGAACCCACACGGGCGCGTGTGGTCAACCCTCGGATCGACAGGAAATATCGGGCAGCACCCACAGATCCAACGTATATCAAGGGACACTTGCCATTGGACTCCTTGGTCGTTTCCAACGCTCGGAAGAGGGCAAACTCTCAAACAACTGGTGACGCTCCTCCCCCAGATAAAGAGTCGAAAATCTTCGAAGCCTCAGGCAAAAGGATCGCTGCACAGGCAGCTAACATCTGGAAGATTTCTAACACCCAAGCCCTGCTCGCACGTTATGATAGGGCACATTATGACACACTTGAGGCCATCCTACAACACCTACCTGACCAATACAAGGAGGCAGGGGAGATGCTTATTCAGGAGGGTAAACTCATTACTAACGCATCCATCAAATGTGCACTGGATGTGGCAGACACGGCCTCCAGGGCTATCAATACAAGCGTGTTGCTTAGACGCCATGCCTGGCTTAGGATTTCGGGGTTCAAACCCGACATCCAGACTACTATACTAAACCAAACAGTCAATCCAGACCATCTGTTTGGCCCTGAAGTGGATGCCTCCCTGGAAAAAATGAAAAAAGACCAGGAAACTGCCAAGTCAATGGGGGCTTTACAAAGTCAGCAGTTTCGGGGTGGCTCCTTTCGCCGCTCAAATTCAAAAGGCACCTCAAGAGGACAGGCATCCCAATCCACACAATATTACAAGGGTAACACCCAAGCCTCGTTTAACAACAAGGGCAGAGGTGGTTACAGAGGCAATAATGTCAAGGGCAGGGGACGTGGAAACAATGGCTCCAGGTCCACCACCACCAACAAGCAGTGACGTCTTGTCACTGCCCCCCGACCACACAACACCAGTCGGGGGGAGACTCCAGCAGTTCCTGCCGGCGTGGGAGTCCATCACCACAGACAGGTGGGTGAGGTCTCTTATCCAGTACGGGTACTGTCTAGAGCTTACGTCCATTCCACCGGACATACCGCCAAGAAACCGTCCTATGTCCAGCGAGCACTTGACCTTGTTGCAGCAAGAAGCTCTACTCATGCTGCAAAAAGGGGCGATAGAGCTCGTTCCATTGCAAGAACAGGGAACAGGGGTTTACTCCCTCTATTTTCTCATCCCCAAAAAGGACGGGTCCCTCAGACCGATCCTGGACCTCAGGCCCCTGAACTGGTACATCCTCTCGGAGCACTTCCATATGCTCACGTTGCAGCAGGTGCTTCCCCTGCTTCAACAGGGGGACTTCCTGGCTACACTGGATCTGAAGGATGCATATTTTCATATCCCCCTGCATCCTTCACACAGGAAGTATCTCAGATTCACAATCTTAAACCAGCATTACCAGTTCAAGGTTCTGCCGTTCGGGGTCACCACAGCACCAAGGGTATTTACAAAATGCCTGGCGACCGTGGCGGCGCATCTCCGTCGCCAGCACGTCCACGTCTTTCCCTACCTGGACGACTGGCTCATTCAAGCAAGGACAGAACAGCAGTGCGTCGACCACGTGTCACGCACCATTCATCTCCTGCACGATCTGGGATTCTCTCTGAACTACCCAAAGTCCCATCTCCAGCCCGCCCACGTGCGACAGTATCTGGGCGCGACAATCGACACTCTGGCAGCCACTGCGCAGCCAAATTCAGTGAGAATCGCCAGTATCCAGGCGCTGATCCAACGATTCAGACCCCAACACTCGCTTCCAGCGAGGGTGTTCATGCAGTTGATAGGCATGATGGCCTCCTGCATCTCCATTGTCCCGCACGCGAGACTACATATGCGTCCGCTTCAGGAGTGCCTGGCACGTCAGTGGACTCAGGCTCATGGGCAACTGACAGACCTAGTGTTGGTGAGCGGTCGGGCGTACAACTCTCTGCATTGGTGGAATCCACTAAACCTTTGCAAGGGCCGACCATTCCAAGAGCCTGTCCCACAGATTATCCTGACAACGGACGCCTCTCTCCAGGGATGGGGAGCGCATGTACTCCATTACACTGTGCAAGGACTATGGACGCTACAGCAACGGAAGATGCACATCAATGTGTTGGAACTGATGGCAATCTTCATGGCCTTAAAGGCGTTCAAAGTACATCTGTGCAACAAAGTCGTGTTGATCCGGACGGACAACATGACAGCCATGTACTACATTCTGAAACAGGGAGGCACACACTCTCCACAGCTGTCTCATCTGGCTCAGAGCATGTGGAAGTGGGCCATTCAGAGGAACATCTTCCTCATGGCAGAGCATCTCCCGGGCAAAGACAATCAAATGGCGGACCTGCTCAGCAGGCACAGCCATCAGATGCACGAGTGGGAGATACATCCATCAGTACTCCAACCGTACTTCCAAAGGTGGGGTCATCCAGAGATAGACCTATTCGCCACAAAGGAGAACGCAAAATGCCAAAGCTTCGCCGCCAGGTTCCCACACCCGCAATCACAGGGCAATGCGATGTGGATGAACTGGTCAGGCAGATTTGCGTACGCTTTTCCCCCAGCACCTCTGATACCGCTGGTGGCACGCAAGCTCAGGCAGCACTCGATGACTCTCATCCTGGTTGCTCCAACGTGGGCTCGCCAACCATGGTACACCACGTTTCTCGAACTCTCCGTGGTACCGCATCAAAGGCTTCATCTCACTCCCAGCCTTCTGACGCAGAGCCATGGCGACATTCAGCACCCAGATCCGCAACAGCTCAACCTGGCGATCTGGCTCCTGAAGTCCTAGAGTTTGGCTACCTCAATCTTCCTCCCGATTGCATGGACATCATTCGGGAGGCAAGGAAGCCCACTACTAGAGCTTGTTATGCGGCTAAATGGAAGAGATTTGTCATCTACTGTGCTAACCACGATATTGACCCGCTAGATGCTTCCATTCAAAACATCATCTGTTACCTTTTTCACCTGTATCGATGCAATCTAGCGTACTCTTCCATCCGCATTCACCTGTCTGCTATGGCAGCATACCTCCAGAATAGGCAGCACCTGTCACTCTTTAAGGTCCCTGCTATCAAGGCCTTTCTGGAAGGACTCAAAAGGGTCATTCCACCAAGGACCCCACCAGCTCCAGAATGGAACCTCAATGTGGTTCTTACGAGGCTGATGGGTCCTCCCTTTGAGCCACTGCACTCTTGTGAGCTTCAGTTTCTGACTTGGAAGGTTGCGTTCTTAGTAGCAATTACATCGCTACGGAGGGTTAGCGAGCTGCAGGCGCTCACCATCCAAGAACCTTTCTTCCAAGTACATGCTAACAGGGTGGTGCTCCGCACTAACCCTAAATTCCTACCCAAAGTGGTATCACAATTCCACATGAATCAAACAATTGAATTGCCGGTGTTTTTCCAAAACCCAGAGACGCTGGCGGAGCGCATGCTCCATACCCTTGATGTGAAACGGGCTTTAATGTACTATGTAGACAGGACGAAAGATTTCCGCAAAACCAAACAACTTTTTGTTGCTTTTGCCACACACCACAAGGGAAACGCTATCTCCAAAGCGGGGATTGCTAGATGGATAGTAAAGTGCATTCAGATCTGTTACGCTAAAGCTAAGCGCACTCTCACTATCCCACCGAGGGCCCACTCCACCAGGAAGTTAGGGGCCTCTATGGCTTTCCTAGGTAACATTCCCTTAGAAGATATCTGTAGAGCAGCCACATGGTCTACCACACATACTTTCACTAAACACTACTGTGTAGACGTGCATTCCAAACAGCAGGCAGCTGTTGGTCAGGCTGTTCTAAAAACGCTTTTTCAAACTGCTGCAGCTGGCACGGGCGACCGCCGATAATGGAGGGACTGCTATGTATTCTATGCACAGATATGAATTCAGCAGCCCACATGCCTCGAACTGCAAATGCTACTTACCAGTATGCATCTGTTCTTGGCATGTAGGGCTGCTGACATTCATATCGCCCACCCTCCTCCCCGGCGCCCGTAGCAGCTGCAGTGTTCATTCATATATACACATATGCTCATAGCATGGCCATCACTCACATTCTTCACTCCATCTCTGCCAATGGCTAAAAACAATCTGGGGATGGAGGCGATGCCCATGCGCACTGTAGTCCAGGGGAGGAGCCACCTATCTCGTGATACTTCGAAGACTCTTCCAGGACAACAATGTGCAATCATCCGGACCCAACACTAGGTGGCGATCTATGCACAGATATGAATGTCAGCAGCCCTACATGCCAAGAACAGATGCATACTGGTAAGTAGCATTTGCATTTCCTTGCTTGGACTTTAAAGTTGAGGTCTTGGTCCATCCAGATGCCAAGGCTCTTAATTTCCCTTTTTGGGGTGGGGGGGGGGGGGTGTCCCGCCTACAGGGTGGCCATGAGAGAGAGGAAGGAAGTTTCCGTTGGTCGCCAAGTAGAAGGATCTCTGACTTCTCTCCATTAAGTTTAAGGCGAGAGTCACACATCCATTTTGATATGTTCTGGAGGCAAGTGGCCAGCTTATCCAGACATTTGGTCGACTGGTTTATGGAGACGACCAGTTTGGTGTCGTCCGCGTACATGACTACCTTTATGCCGAAAGGTTCCACAATATCTTCTAGGGGGGACATGTATACGTTAAAAAGTGTGGGGCTCAAGGAGGAGCCTTGGGGTCCCCACACTGAAGGGGGAAAACTCTGGAGTGGACAGGACCGTCAGCCACCTCGAAGGTCCTGTATTCTAAAAAGGACTTGAGCCAGGTCAGGGCGGTACCAGAAATTTCTGCCATGTTAAGACGGTGGATAAGGATGGCATAGTCCACCGTATCGAAAGCAGCGCTCAAGTCCAGGAGGATCACTGCCACTGATCCTCCTGCATCTAGGATGGTTCTTGCTTCTTCGATCACGGCCAGGAGTGCGGTGTCGGTGCCCTGTCCTGGTCTGAATCCTGTCAGGGAATGACAGAGGAGGTTATTGGATTCCAGGAAGGTGGAGAGTTGTTGATTTACAATCTTTTCAGCCACTTTGCTAATACCTGGGAGGAGTGAGATTGGTCTAAAGTTAGCCAGGTCAGTGGGGTCAAGGTGGGATTTTTTCAGTACTTTTTTCAAAACTGTTGCTTTTTTCCAGTTGGTGGGGACAATGCCTTGGGTGAGAGACGCATTAATTAGTTTGGTAAAGGGGGGAGACACTGTGGGGGCAACCAGTTTTAACTTGTTCATGGGAGCTGGATCTGTTGGGGCTCCGCTCTTCACAGAATTTAGAGTGTCAAGAAACAACTCCGTGGATACCGGGATGAGGCATTGAAGTGAGGGACATCAGGGAGAGTTGGCGGGGGCAGAGAATCTAAGAGAGTGCTATGGGTGGGAAGTGTTTTTAGAATATTGTTAATTTTGGAAGAGAAGAACTCGGCTAACTGATTACGGTACATCTGAAGCCTGAAGGATCCATAGTGGGCTGTGGTTCCGGGGCTTTCGTCAGCAGGCGGATAATGCGGTATGTTTCTTTAGAGGAGTTGGCTGCGGCTAGTATTTTTCCTTCGGAAAAGGCCGCTTGAGTGTTTTTTATGCAGGTTTTATCATAGTCCTTCATAGCTGACCTATATTCACCTTTACCCTTTGTAGCCCAGTCCTTTCTCCAAAGGCGTTCAAGCTTTTTGCATTTCTTTCTTAGTTCACGCAACTCGGGTGTGAACCAGGGCGATTTGAATGTTCCCTTCTTGCTAGGGAGTGGCTTATTGGGGAGGACTGAGTCGAGGGATTATTCGATCCAGGATCGGAGTTGGAGATCCGCCAGGGATGGATCTGAGTCGAGATCAGGAGCAGTGGCTGCTAGTTCATATGTCCAGGCTACCGTATCTAATTTTGGCCAGGGGCGGGAAGGGGCCTGGGGGGGGGGGGGGGGGGGGGGGGTCTGTCTGGGGCTTTGATGGAAATTTCAAGCTTGAAG